>NC_083350.1:104789523-105989523 GCF_030254825.1 Meriones unguiculatus | reverse complement strand
TGGAGCTGTGTGGCATATAACTTCAATACTAGCTTAAAATTTATTTAAAATAATATCAAGATTAATGAATGTTCTTACCGTGTCAGGACTACCTCCTCCTATGTGGCTGAAGAGTTCACTATATGATACATACATATATATATATATATATACATATATATATACATATATATGTATATATATATATATGATGTTTTCCGTACTTTGTGATTTATGAGTGTTTAAGAATATTTCACATTCTACCTACTGTGAATAATGCTGCAATAAATGTGAGTGTTGAGCTTTTAGATGAGTCTCTAGATAGAATTGCTTCATTCTTTTGTAGTTTTTTCTTTCCAGGACCTGTACATCATTTTCAGCAGTTGGACTCCTATATACACACCACAAACAGGGCACAGTGGATCTGACTTTCCTAGACTCTCACCCATGTTTGTTATTTCATGTTTTTTTCTGTTCCTTAATTTCCTGCTATTTCTTGTTTAATAATGACCATCAAAGGAGATACAAAATAATGTGTTTTGATTTGATGTCCTTTTCATTAGCAATACTGAGTAGTGTTTGTGTGTGTGTGTGTGTGTGTGTGTGTGTGTGTGTTCTTCCTGGGTATTTATGTCTCCTTCTGGTACATATATAACAACTAGTGTGAAATCCTAAAGAAAATATCTTCCTGAATGAATGCTAACACATTCAGATATTTGCCTGCCTCATGGTCATCTTATAGATAGTACTGCCTTTGTAAACTTGGTCTGATTTTATCCCAATTTGAACATTTATTTCACTTTTTAAATTTTTTCTTTATTATTATTATTATTTATCACAATTTATTAACTTTGTATCCCAGCTGTAGCCTTCCCTTTCATCTCTTCCCAATCGCACCTTTCCTCATATCCCTCTCCATATCCCTCCCCTAGTAGACTGATAGGGGAGGTCCTCCTCTCCTACTATCTGATCCTATCCTATCAGGTCTTATCCAGACTGTCTGGATCCTCTTTCTCTGTAGCCTTGTAAGGCCACCTGGCCAGTAGTTGGTCATCAAAGAGCAGGCAACTGAGTTCATGCCACAGACTGCCCTTGCTCTCCTTACTAGAGAACCCGCATGGAGACTAAGCTGCCCATGGGCTACATCTGAGCAGGGGGTCTATGTCTTCTCCATGCATGGTCCTTGGTTGATTCATCAGTCACTGAGGACCTCCTGAATTCACATTTTTTGGCTTCGTTGGTCTCCTTGGGGAGCTCCGGTCTCCTCCATTCATTTCACATTTAAAGTTTTATCAGTTCTTGAAAATGCTAGTTAATGGTATTATAATATACAAATTTTAAAAATTCAAATTTAAGAGTGTTTATTATTAATTTTATTGCTTTTTAAAAGTTGTATGTACGGGGCATATATGTCTCATAATTCACATGGGGAAGTTGCAAGGTAGCTAGCTGGATTTGGGTCTCTCATCTATCATGTAGGATCCAGGGGAACAAATTAGTTTTCAGGCTTGGTGACAAGCTTCTGTGTCTGCTAATCCATCTCACTGGTCCTGAGTTCAACTTTGATTGAACTTGTATACACTTCATAGATGGTATGAGAAATTCTATACAGATTATTATACAATCAAAAGTCTTAGATTGTTTCAAAGAGTCAAGGGAAAATCATTACTTTGTTGTAATGACAAAAAATCTGTTTTCAAACTGTAAAAATGGTCAATTAAATAGCATCTCTGTGGTAACAAACAATATTTGCACAAAAAATACTTTTTTAAACTCAGAAATTGGTCTTTCTCTGACCAATTTCTGAGTTTGGTTAGTTTCCCTAACCAAGTAGACACTTGATAATCCAACAGAATGACTGTTTCTAAACAGGAATCTTAATGGGAAGGCAAACAAAGAAGTAGCCAAAATAAAAGGAAGGTTTTGACACAAACAACATTTCTGTTGGGAATTGGAAAGTAATAAAATATAATTAAATGAAAACTCTGGATATGGTAGCTTAAGTCCCCAAGCAATATAAAACAGCCAAGGGTTGACTGACACAATCAAGAACAGCATAAAATCTCCAGTGGTCAAAGACTACAGAATATCAAGTTGTAACTTCCAAACTCAGCAGACACAATCTAAGACACTTCTGAGGTGTTGCTTTTTTTTAACTTTGAAAGTAATATGATGTGTGTCATTAACACACAATTACAACCACTAATTTGTGCTCTTATTAGACACCACTGACACTTTTCTCTTCCTTCTCCTGTGCAGCATGTTTTACTCATCAAGGCCTCCCTCTGTGGCGAGGGGCATAAATACCAACAAATAATTAAATTAATTAAGTGTTACATTACTTTTTAAGACATTAAACTCTGTATTTACCATTTGAGTGTGTGGACTCATGAAGACGTGGGGTGTCCCACCCTTACACATGAGAAAACAGATAACTGAGGATATGAAATTAAGTGGAACAATAGGTCTCTAGTTTAATATTAGCAATGAGCCTTGAAGAGTTCATGTGCACATATGACACTTCCTTACTTTTGTATTTTGATATCAATAATATCTTAGAAAAGTGTGAGCTATGCCTAGTTGATAAAGGGCTGTCCACATAAACATGACACTGAGAGATTGGAACTATAGACAACAACAGGAGAGGCTGCTAATAAAAAGTAGATATACTGGGTACAGTGGCACATGCCTGTAATCCCATCACTCAGGGAGGCAGAAGCAGGCACATCGCTTTGAATTCGAGACCAGCCTGGTCTTCAAAGCGAGTCCAGGACAGCCAAGGGCTACACAGAGAAACCCTGTCTCAAATAAATAAATAATTAAATAAATAAATAACAAAACAAACAAACAAACAAAAACAACAGCAAAAAAGAAAAGAATAAAGGTAAGTGGGAGGTGAAGATGTAAACCTGCAATTTTCTACTGACTTCCACATGAGTAAAGTAGTAGCACAAATCTGTAATGCACTCAACCCACTCAAACACACTCATATGCACACAAACACATGCACATATACAAATGATATACACATGCTATAAAGCTACACAAAAGAGTAACTAGGCAGAAATGTTTTGCATTTCATTTGATCATGGTAGTTCACTGATGTCATAATTATAATATAAACACTATAACAGGACTATTAGCTAAGTTAGCCCAATGCGTTCCTACAAATATTTACAGACTATTTTGTTTCAAAAATATTATAAAGCAAAACTATAAATCAAAATTATGACTAAAAGTTGTTATAACCCCCCCAAATCTCTCCTACTCTCCATCAATATTCTTGCTGTAGCAAAAATTAACTTATTTCCTCTTTTTTGAGTTTTAAAATTAATATTAATATTGATTGGAGAATCCTAATTCCATATAACAATGAGAAAAGGCACACCATTTCAATGTAAGTTAAAATGCTTCTAATTACACTTGTAAAATAAATCATAAAATATTATTTTGTTTTCTTAGTTTATTTGATTTAGCAATGCCCTTCATGATTTTTCCCAGTTGTGACAGGATATTTTTGTTCTGATACTAAATAATATTCTACTGTAAGTGTGTGTGTGTGTGTGTGTGTGTGTGTGTGTGTGCCATTTTTTTTTTCTTGAGGGAGGTGTCAGAATATAGCTGGGGCTGGACACAGACTCATAATGCAATCCTCTTGACTCAGCCTCTTGAATGCTGGGTACCAATGTTTCCACCGTGCCTGGTTTAGATTTTGTTTATTCATTCTTCTAGTGATGGACATGGACGGTGATGTTGTGCACTGGCTATTTGGAAACATGTTGCAGCAAACTTGAGAACACAGAAAGTAGTACAACACATTGCTGTCAGTTTTATTCAGGGTAGGACTGCAATGAATCTTTGGAGAAGTATATAAGGAGGTCGGTGAGACGGAAGGAAAATGAAGGAAACTTGGAGTGGCACATCTGATATTTGACAAAAAAGCCAAGAACGCGCACTGAAGCAAATATAATAATTTCAACAAGTGTTGCTGGTTAAACTGGATAGCTGCATATAGAAGAACAAAAATAGATCCATGGCTATCATCCCATACATCCAGGTGAATCAAAAATAGCAAGATAAGATGAGATATACTGAATTTTATAAAACAGAAAGTAAAGGCTTGAATAAATTGACACAAGAAAGGACTTTTCTGAACATGACATCACTAGTATAGATATTAAGACCAACAATTACCAAATGGACCTCATAATGCTAAAAACCTCTATACAACAATGCATATTGTCATTCAAACAAAATGGGTACATATGGAATGGGAAAAAGTCTTTACCAATTGTACAACTGATGGAGGAAAAGTGTAACATATGAAGAACTGAACAAGAAGCAAGAACAAAAACTCCATTAAATAGAGTATAAACCTAAACAGCAATTTCTCAAAAGTTGTAATTCAGAGATAAATGTCTAAATGAGAAACACAGAAATAAATGTCTGATATCCTTAGCCATGTAGGAAATGGAAATGAAAAACTACTCTGAGAGGGCCTCTGAAAGATTCTACCAGCAGGGTATCGAAGCAGATGCTGAGACTAATAGCCAAACTTTGGGCAGAGTGCAAGGAATCTTATGAAAGAAGGGGGAGATAGGAAGACCTAGAGGGGACAGGAGGTCCACAAGGAGACCAACAAAACCAAAATATCTGGGCACAGGGGTCTTTTCTGAGACTGATACTCCAACAAAGGACCGTTCATGGAGATAACTTAGAACCCCTGCACAGATGTAACCCATGCAGTTCAGTGTCCAGTGGTATTCTCTAGTAAGGGGAACAAGGACTGCTCTGTCATTCTGTCATGAACACATGGCTGGCTCTTTGATCATCTCATCCTTAGGGAGGTGCAGCCTTACCAGGCCACAGAGGAAGACATTGCAGCCAGTCCTGATGAGACCTGATAGGCTATGGTCAGATGGATGGGGAAGAGGACCTCTTTTATCAGTGGACTTGGAGAGGGGCATGAGAGGATATGAGGGAGGGGCTACAGTTGGGCTACAACGTGAATAAATTTTAATAAATAAAAAGTAAATTAAAAAAAAATCAACTTCAAAAAAACTACTCTGATAATTCAAGAAATGGCTAATTCTTGGCTCCCTTAGTAGCTGGTTGGTTCTTTGTCATTGCATTGTTATAGTTTTTATATTCCTTCCTGTTTAGAAAATATGCACAAAGACATATACTCATTTTTACTTTTTGTTTTCAGATATTATGAATAAGTTACTCCCTATTTTCTCATTATGGGTAAATGTATGCATTCCACTCCTTTTAAAAATTGTTACATAATATTCCCTTTTGTGAAAATTCCATGCTTTAGTTAATCATTTCTCTAGCAATAAGCTCTCCACCTTACTATCTAGTTCAAAGAGATGGTGAAAATCAAGAATTTAATAATAAATTTCAAACAATACTTCCAAACATAGTCTTCTTTAACTTCCTGTGGACTCATACATTGTTCTATTAGGTAAAGCATTAAATATGGTTTTATGATATGAGCAAGATTATGAGATCATGTACTGTCTCCCAAGACAAAATAATACTTAAAAGTCTGAAAAGATAGCCAGTCATGGAGCTCATGACTTTAATCTCAGCACTAGAGAAGCAGAGGCAGGTGGATCTCTGTGAGGTCAAAGCCAGCCGGGTCTACATAATGAGCACAGCAAGAGTGATGTAGTAAGACCCTGACTTAAAGTGAATAACCTGTAATTAATAAAAATAAAAATAATTATAAAAAAGTAAAGAGATGAATTCTTGGCCAGAAATCATTCACATGTGAAAGATGTAATTTCCCAAATGCTATCAATAATAAATCTGGGACAAGTTGATTAAAAGAAAGTATTGATTAGAACTCCAGACCAAAAGTTCTACACATCACTAACTGCATAATGAGTTTGAATTGGTGGATCAACAAATGGTTTATTTTTATAAATAATTATAGAAAATTATAGAGCGACTGATCCTTAGGTGCACTCGGGAATGACAGGAACTCATTGAAGGCTGTAGCTATAATCAAATTCTAATAAAACTATGCTTCCCTTGTGTTCCTTTCTCTGATAAAAACAAGAATTACCACATCAGTTGGAGTAAAATTGGGATATGGAATCTTGTACAGTCCAATTACTTAGGGAAGGTTAAAAAAATTGCATGTGAATATAGCTCAAAGAGACAATGTTGGTTTACCCAGCATCTCTGGGACAATCTCTAGGTGTGTGGTCTTTGTTCATCTTCTCTACTGTTCTTTACATTGTTACACTGAAAGCATGCAAGCTAGTGTTTCCTTTGTAAAAGAAGGACATTGCAGTCAGTCCTGGTGAGAACTGATAAGCTAGGGTCCGATGGAAGGGAAGGAGGACCTCCCCTATCAGTGGACTTAGGGGCAGGGGGAGACGAGGGAGGGAAGGTAGGATTGGGAGGGAATGAGGGAGGGGGTTACAGCTGGGATACAAAGTGAATAACTGTAATTAATATAAAAAATAAAAATAATTAAAAAAAACTCAAGTGACAGCACATGCTGGGGAGAATGAGGAAAACAGGGAGTGGAGGAATGCACTCCTCCATTACTAGAGGGAGTGTGAATTGGTCCAAACACTTTGGAAGTCAATCTGGTTCTTTCTCAGACAATTAGGAATAGTGCTACCTCAAGATCTAGCCATACTACTCTTAGGGCTATATCTAAAATATACTCAGGTATACAGCAATGACATTTGCTCAGCCACATTCCTAGCAGCTTTATTCATAATAGCCAGAATCTGGAAGCAATCTATATGTCCCTCAACAGAAGAATGTATACAGTAATTACTGTACATTTATACAATGGAATATTACACAGCTATTAAAAATAAGAAAATAATGAAAATTTCAGGCAAATGGATGGAACTAGAAAATATCATCTTGAATGAGGTAACTCAGAGCAGAAAGACATGCATGGTATATACTCACTTATAAGCAAATATTAGCCAAATAATATGGGATAACCATACTAAAATCCACAGACCTGAAAAAAGCTAAATAACAAGGAAGACCCTAGGGAAGATGCTTACTTCTCATTCCAAAGGGTAAATAGAGTAGGTACCAGAAGCAGTTGAAGAAAGGAAACAGGATGGGAGCCTACCATTCATGTCTTCTGAAAGACTCCTTAGCAGGGTATCAAAGTAGATGCTGAGACTCACAGCCAAACATTGGGCAGAGTGAAGGGAGACTTTAAGGTACAGTGTGGGGAAGAAGGACCCAGAAGGGACAGGAGCCCCACAAGGAGACTAACACAGCCAACAAATCTGGGTCTGCAGGGCCTTGTAGAGACTGACTGATGCACCAGCCAAGGACCATGCATGGAGAGGACCTAGACCCCATGCTTATATGAAGCCAATGGACAGCTCAGTCTTTATGTGGGTTTCCCAGTAAGGGTTGCAGAAGTTGTCTCTGACATGGCCTCTGTTATCTCTGACCTTTCCAGGCCAAAGAGGAAACACTGATGAGAATTGATAGGCTAGGGTCAGATTATAGGACAGGAGAGCTCCCCCTTTTTGTGGTTTAGGGGAAGAGATTAGGGGGAAAAATGGAAGAAGGGTAGACTAAGGGAGGGGACTAGGAGGAGACGAGGGAGAGATAGTGGGATTGGAAGGGTAGATGAGGAAGAAGGCCACAGCTGGAATACGAAGTGAATAAATTATAATAAATGTAAAAAAGGAATACATTTTTAAAATAAAAAAAGGAATTATAGTCAGCCTGTCTCAGTACATATGAAACTGCTACAAGAGGGTAGCCATGGCTTTGAAGCTTTCTTGGGTAACAGAGTGACCCAATCACAAAAAAAAAAAAAAAAAAAAAAATCACAAAATAGAAAGAGAGCATCACCATCCCTGACACTCATCCACTGCTTGAAGTTATTTTCCTTTTGCAGTGCACAAAAGTCCTAAAACTGTTTTGTCATGGGTCTGTCGCTGCTGTTAAAATGCTGTTGCACATAGTGGAGGAAATAATTTCAAATCAAAACATGGAGTGGCTTACATAAAACAGCAGCTGCTTTTGAGTCGCTTCACAATGCTGTGTAAATAAAACCGTTCTAGCAGCTGGAAGAACAAAATGGTCTTTGATAACATTCTAATTATTTATTATGACTGTTTCGACGCGGCATTTATATGAACATGTTATATTTTTGAAAGTCAGAAAGAAACCAGTAAACAAAAGCATTGCACTCCTGATCAGTTTCGTTGCCTTGGGGTTATTATGCTTGGACAGCTGCAATCTACTTGTCACAGCCTTGCCATCGTTCCTCTATTGGATGTGCACAGAGGTACTAAGATGATTAAAATAACAAGACATAAAGAAAATGTCATTGTTTATCTTGGAAGAAATAAAAATCAAACAGGCAAAACAAACTCGAAGTTAAAGATATGAATTATGAAATTATACTCCAATCTTCATTAAGTTTTATGAATTCATAAAATATTTTTTTCCTCTAAGCATTGTCAAGTGTCTTTGAGACAAACTGTCTCAAGGGTAGTGACATCAAAAAGTACAAATAAATTTCTTTCTAGCAAAAGAAGAAAAACACACACTCAACTACTTATTTGTTCTTGAAAAATCTTGTGTAGAGGAATGAAGTCTCAAGAGTCTTAATCATTTGCATGAGGACAATTTTCCTAAAGGAAGGAGGGCTTGGTAGAGGGATGGCTAGATGGAGTAGATAAGGATAATATGTGCCTGAAATTGTAATTTGTCCTAGTATATAAGGCTAGAGGAGATTTTTTTTAATTTAAATTAATCGATGCAACAAATACATAAACAATTCCATATTTATGAAGTACTATGTGATGTGGAATTTGTTTTTCCACTTTATTTTGCATATAGATGTTTTGCCTACATGTTTGTGTACCATGTGTGTGCAGTGTCTATGGATGCTAGAGAGGACATCAATTCCCTTGGACTGCAGTTATGGGCAATTGTGAGCCACCTATGGATGTTTGGAATGGAATCTGAGTCTTCTGGGAGGCAGCCAGTGCTCTTAACCACTGAACCTTTCCAGGTCCCAGGAAGATAAGTTTTTAATATAAATTGACCACCACATTAACCAGAGCTAGTTGTGGGTGATTTATTGAAATGGCCATAATGGACAGTTTTAGACATCTCAGGAAATGTAAATCTATTTTTCCCTTTGTCCAGTGAAGCCAGGATATAAGAAGGAGATTCTTTCCTTATGAACATTAAGCAAAGCATCTGGATGGGACAATGGAATTGGACTCTCTATAACTGTTATATTTGTTCACAGCAGACAGAAAACTGTGGTATGGTTACAGTGACTTGAAGTTCATTCAAGATGAAATGAGTTCCAGAATTGGAATGACATGACATGATATCCCATCAGTGACCAAGGGCACAGCAAGAAAACATGGAATGCCCCATACAGAGAGAATTAGAGAAGAAGAAAAACTTCGTGTGTTGTCCTCACTGTTCTCATAACACTTCTGGCCTTCTCATGTTTTCTGCTGAGCTTCTGATGGGTTTCCCCAATTTTTGGAAGTTCTCCAACACATCTGGTGTTCGCTTTCCCTTCTTGAAATGATATGCTTCCACAATCTTGTAAGCTTTGTTTCATAAGTTTTGTTATGGGGCCTTATCTTGTGACTTTAACAATATTTTTGGGCTCTACCGACTAGAAACCAGAAGTAACCATCCTCCGCTGTTGAGTGGTAACTCAGTGTGTCCGTGCACATTGCCAAAGATTTCTCAAGAGCCAGGGTCAAACTCATTCTGGTGGAAACCACTGTTCACCTTATTTTCCAATGCCAGCATTGCTGTTTTCATTTAAGCAGACCCATAAAAGACTCAGTTGAGTCCTATAGATATTTCCTGAATTCCTCCAGTGTTCATTGATGGATATGAGAAATCTTTTTTTATATCCATATAAGAGTGCAAATCTTTTCAAATATTGGAGGCGATTGCTAAATACTCTTGGCTTTTGGAAATCTGTATCTGTATCTGTATTTCTCTCTATCTATATCGATATCTATATCTATATGAATATCTATATCTATCTATAAATCTGTACCTATATCTAATCTATATCATCTATATCTATATTGCCCATATCTATATTTATCACCTATCTATGTATATATACATATATGTTTATATGTATGTATGTATCTCTATTATCTATTTATCTAATCTCAAGCTTCCTTAAAAATACAACAGGAATTTGTTGGATATTTTCCTTGCATCCATCTCTGTTTTTCTTGTTTTATATAAATTAATACATTTAATTCTTATATCAGCTTATATGGCCAACCAGCCAATATCAATTCCTTTTCTCAGACACTGGTGCAGTGTTTTGTTTACCCAAATACATATTTGTTGCCTGATTGATGAGGAAAGAAAAGATTTACACCAGGAAATCCAGCCTCTCCCTCATGTGCGTGCATGTGTCTCTCTCTGTGTGTGTTTTAAATAAGAGAGAAAGAAAAAGGTTTTTCTACTTTTATCTATCACAGAAATAGTAGCATTTAATATAGCCTTTGCAAAAACACAAGGAGCTGGTTGTACGTGATTTTAAGTTTCTGGAAAGAAAGGCACTCAACAAGAATGCCTAATGCCTCAACTTTTGTCCAAAATGAGAAAGTTTTTTTTTTTTTTTTTTGGCCATAAAAAACTTTCTGCAAACTTGAGTAGTTATAATACCCTCTCCAATGGCTTTTGTCTGTCACATCAAATCAGATTTACTACTTCTTAAGTTATTTTTATTTTCCAAAATAGGCCTCTCATAACTTGGAATTAAAGAATGCAGCACACACTTACAGATGTGCAGAGAATGCAGCCAGGATGTTAGAAAATAAAAAAGCTACAGAGGAGGCAGAAGCAGGAGCAAGAGGTGAGGACCTTCAGACTCCAACTGACGTCTGCAAAGCTGACGGAGCCCACCATCTCTTTTTTTTTTTTTCAATGCAGTTTATTCAGGAACATTGAACAATCCTCGGACCCCGGGGAAAGCCAGCCCACAGCTTAAATAGCCTCTGGGTAGCCAACCCAGGCGTGCCACGGGGGCAATGCAGATAGGTCCACATACATGGAAGCAAGCCAGATCCTCGGCCTTAGCCAAATGTGGAGTTGTTCGTGACAGAGAGCACTCACCATCGGGAAGGTGGAAGGCAGAAACCAGCTCCATCTTTAAGGCATAGCATTCCGCAGCTCTCTACAGTTCCCCCTTTTTGTTTTAGACGCATCAGGCAATACAGCCACTTTTGATGTGAACTGACAGACTAAGATCAGAAAGGAGAGGAGAACCTCCCCTATTAGTGGACTTGGGGAGTGGCATGCAAGCAGAGGGAGGAGGGAGGGTGGGATTGGGATGGGAGGAGGGAGGGGCTTATGGGGGGATGCAGAATGAATAAAGTGTAATTGATGAAAAATTTAAGAAAAAAGGGAAAAAAATAATTTAAGAACCTTAAATGACTTTCAAAATTGGAGGAAAACATGGAGTTTGTCAATTGGCATGGAGCACGTCTCGCCCCTGGGGGCAATGGTCTCCTGAACCTACTCAGACCTCGGACACCACCACTGCTAGTTCTAGAACTGACGCAGGATGTTCCAACGAGGGGTTAAGGCTTCTCATAATATTTCCTATAAGCCCACACCTGTTTGTCTATATCCCCCATTTTTATTCATTATTAGCCAGATAGAGCCAAGTAATTGTGGTAATACTTGCTTTTTTGCCCAATGCTGGAATGCTAGTAAAGGTAGGTATGCCCTGGTTACTCGCATGCCTCACTGGGTGCCTATGCCCATTGATGCCCCTCACGCTATGACTCTCTTCAGACAGAAAAGGGATCTTGGAACTACAGCCACCATTGTTACTACCATCTCATTGACGGCTGTTGGAGCTACCACCAGGGCATTAGCCATGAGTCATACTGGGCAGACTGCTCAGACCACCATCTCTTTTGACCTATATCCCTCCCTCATCTGCAGCCTGGAAAGAGGCTGCACAGAGATAACAGCCTAGCAAAGTGCTGGGAGTCAAAGGCAGCGCTTTGATCGGCACTTTATCTGTGCTAGAAATCAGGAAGGTTAGAGGGGCTCTTACTGCAATAGCCTTGACATTTGCCTAGTGGAGACCCCTTGGGATATGAGAGGATATTTCTTCCTTAAAGAAGACTGGCCAGTGTTCTTTTCAAAATATGTGCATCATTGTGCTGATTCTGCCAGATGATCTGAATTATGCAGGGTCAGACTTTTTCAGGTGAGAGGGAGCAGATATGCAATGACTGGTTGCAAACTGGCTGCTTTCCCTGGCAAGCTTTCTTACAACATATGGAAGGCTAGGTAGAATGATTGCCTCACACCTTGTGAAGACACAGGTTCAATTCTAGTACCGTAAAAACAGACAACTATACGAGTGTGCCCCTTAAAATCACATGTATCTGGGGCCAACTCAAAAGTAATATGACTGGGCTAGGGAAGAGGCTTAGTGGTGTTATAAGCAAACTATCATTTATTTAGAAGGTATCACATATAATCACTATCTTGATTTTGTCAAAGAGCTGGGGATATAGCTCTATACGTAAGAGCGTTTGCTCTGTAAACTTGGAGGCTTGACTTCAAATCCCCCATAGCCATGTAAAATACTAGGCAAGACTGAATGTGCTGCTAACTCCAGAATTGGGGAGAAAATAGGTAATTCATCCTAGCTTATTGATCAGCCAGCCTAGCTGACTCAGCAAGCTCCTGATGTAGTTGAGACATCCCATCTCAATGCAATAAATTGAAAGAGCAAGAGAAGAAGAAATTGAAAATCCTGTCCTCAGACTTTGTATGTATTGGCATGGGAGTGAGTACCTGTTCAATCATATGTATATACCACACACACACACACACACACACACACACACACACACACACACCATAACAAACATATAGACTATCTATCTATCTATCTATCTATCTATCTATCTATCATCTATCTACCTATCTATCATCTATCTTACCTATCACCTGATTTAACTTATTTTATCTTATCTATCCATACATACATATAGATAAAATTGTTTAATAGAAGATTATAAGTAACTTTTGAAATTTTAACCCCTTCGCTAACCTACTTACTATTGAGTATAAGCTAAGATATAAGCCTTGAATTTTCACACACTAAGGCTATATCAAGCATGTAAAGATACAATATACATATGTACATACATACATACATACATACATATATATGTTGTATATTATATATTGTATGTATAATATACTCATTAATTGTTATATAACCTTCATATTTTTATATTTTATTCATATTATTAATATTTTATTTATAAAAGGAAAAGGCAAAGACAGCAATTAACTTATTGTCAAATTATTTTAATGACAAAAACCAATTAGCTGGGACAGAGAAATGGCTCAGCAGTTAAGAACTCTTGCTACTCGTTTGAGCACTAGAATACTTACCAGGTTTAGCTGATTAACAAGTAAATGGATTAGGATACATGTTTTTTTTTTCATCATTTTATATAACTTTTTATATACTATGTAAATTTCTTAAAAAAATATGAACAGGCAAATAGATCCATACCTAGCACTCTGCACAAAACTAAAGTCCAAGTGGATCAAAGACCTCAATATAAAACCAGACACACTAAACCACTTAGAAGAAAAAGTAAGGAAGAGCCTTGAACTCACTGGCACAACTTCCTGAATAGAACACCAACAGCACAGGCTCTAAGAGCAACAATTGATAAATGGGACCTCATGAAACTGAAAAACATATGTAAAGCAAAGGACACTGTCATCAGAACAAAACGACCCTACAGATTGGGAAAGGATCTTCACCAACCGTGTATCTGACAGAGGGCTAATATCCAGTATATATAAAGAACTCAAGAAGTTAAACAACAACAAATCAAGTAATCCAATTAAAAAATGGGGTACAGAGCTAAACATAGAATTCTCAATAGAGGAATATCTAATGGCAGAGAAACACTTAAAGAAATGTGCAACCTCATTAGCCATCAGGGAAATGCAAATCCAAAGGACCCTAAGATTTCATGTTACACCCATCAGAATGGCTAAAATAAAAATCTCAAGTGACAACACATACTGGAGAGGTTGTGGAGAAAGGGGAATCCTCCTCCATAGCTGGTGGAAATGTAAACTTCTACAACCCCTTTGGAAATCAATCTGGCACTTTCTCTGACAATTAGGAATAGTGTTTCCACAAAATCCACCTATATCCAAAATATGCTCAAGTATACAACAAGAACATTCTCTCAGTCATGTTCATAGCAGCTTTATTTGTAATAGCCAGGATGTAGAAACAACCCACATGCACCTCAGTTGAGGAATAGATAGAGAAATTGTGGTACATCTATACAATGGAATATTACTCAACAATAAAAAACAAGGAAATCATGAAATTTGCAGGCAAATGGTGGGAATTGGAAAAGATCATCCTAAGTGAGGTATCCCAGAAACAGAAAGACACACAGGGTATATACTCACTCATAAGTGGATATTAGACATATAATATAAGATAAACATACTAAAATCTGTACACCTAAGGAAACTAATCAGGAAGGAGGACTCTGGCTGTGATGCTCAATTCCCATTCAGAAAGGCAAAGAGGATGGTCATCAGAGGAGGGAGAAAACAGGAAACAGGACAGGAGCCTACCATAGAGGGCCCCTGATAGGCTCTACCCTGCAGCATATCAGAGCAGATGTTGAGACTCATAGCCAAACTTTGGGTAGAGTGCAGGGAATCTCTTGAAAGAAATGGGAGATAGTGAGACCTGGAGAGGACAGGAGCTCCACAAGGAAAGCAACAGAACCAAAAAATCTGGGCACAGGGGTCTTTTCTGAGACTGATACTCCAACAAAGTACCATTCATGGATATAACCTAGAACCCCTGCACAGATGTAGCCCATGGCAGTTCAGTGTCCAAGTGGGTTCTATAGTAATGGGAACAAGGACTGTCTCTGACATGAACTCAGTAGCTGGCTCTTTGATCACCTCTCCTTGATGGGGGAGCAGCCTTTCCAGGCCACAGAAGAAGACAATGCAGCCACTCCTGATGAGACCTCATAGAGGAGTATCAGAAGGAAGGGGAGGAGGACCTCCCCTATCAGTGGACTTGGGGAGAAAGGGACATGGGTGGAAAAAGGGGAGGAAGGGAGGGAGGGAGAGGGAGGGAGGGAAGGAGGGAGGGGGCAACAGGGGGATACAAAGCGAATAAACTGTAATTAATAAAAATAAATAAAAAAAAACCCGTGAGCTTAAGACAGACAAAATTCCAGCTTTGATGTGTTGTGGGATGAGGAAGATGTTGGCACAAAGTCCCACCCTTGATAAGGCAATGTTGGCAGTTATTAGCAATTGATAGCTGGTGGGAGTTACAACCACGCTTTAGAAGAAGGCCATATATCCAAGAGTACATAGTCAGGCAGCACCAACTATAGTTTTTTTTTTGTTGTTGTTGTTTTGTTTTGTTTTTTAAGAACACCCATTTGGATGGGTAATGAACTAAGGATGAGTCTTGCAGGAATTGGCAGGCTGAATGAAGATGATCAAAACACATTATATCTCAATATTCTCAAAGAACTAACAAAATGACAAAAACTTGTAACCGTGAAACAATGCAGCGTGGTAGTACATCTAATAGTGTTAACTCTTAAATTTATAGTTTGCTTTCTAGCATTCAAAATGATTCAATGCTATATTATACAATCTACATTTCAACTGTGCCGTGTAAGCAGGTAAGAATACAAGAATACCTTTACTGTTTTGGAAGACTGTGTAAATTTGCAGAGCACATAATTTCAGTCAGGGTTTTTATCTACAGCTGTGTGTCTGTGTACCTGCCTTTACTTCCTACCATCAGCTGTCACCAGCTGGTCATAAGTGTTGTGAATGAATGTATTCCAAAACAAATCCACTGAACAAGCATATTTCTAGAGAATGAAATAAAATAATGATTAAAACAAAACAGCAGCTAAAGTACATAAAAATGATGTCCCATGAGAAAAACAAAATCTATTCTGCTTTTACTTTTCTTTCTCACACACACACTTATCACTGAATTGTCAGAATCCTTAGAATAGAAAGGGCTTGAAGATAGCTCCCCCAACTCTCTGTGTTTTAAATACACAGTAGAACTAGCTGTCACAGTGCTCATGTGAAACAGGCAGACAGTTGCTAATACGGGTAACCAGGAAGGTGAAGGTCGAGGGGCCTGTGAAGCATCCTGGGACCACACTTGCTGTTGAGTTTGCTGAAAACTCATTCTTCCCCCGAACAGCAATGAACTGGGAACATTTTCTTTCTCTTTGCTCTACACCTGCCTCATGCTCAGTCACCTACCTCCTTGCCTATGTTCAGTGTTCTCTTCCCCTGAGCTCTGTCTGACAGACTTTTTTATTGGTATGCATGTTTAGGCATGTTTGCTTCCTTGCGTGTATGTGTACCTATATACACGTGTACATTTCACAGTATTCTCAAGGGTTCTTATGTGAAATATTTAGATACCAATATATATATTTGTAAATACTCTAGAAAAAGATTAGGACAATTTTGAAATAACATTCTTTTATTTTGTTTACATTCATTTTAGTGGATTTCGGTGTCTACATTCACTCTTTTATGTAGGAATTCTCTGGAAATTTTATTTATTTTTTTAATTTTCTTGCCAGGGTTTAACAACATCAGGAAACAAAGGGCAGGCACTCCCTAGAGATGTGCTATCTTTTCATTTGTCATTGTTAGTAAACATGAGAAAACAAAAATGAAAAGATAAATACACTGGTATGTGCCTAGATTCGCTGGACATAAACTGAGTGTTAGTCAAGGGTGCCCCTGCTCTAAGAACCATCATGTGGGGTTGCAGGGCCCTGGCAAACCTTACCTTCAGAAAACCCCACAAGTGACAGTGCATTCTGCAATGCTGGGGCAGATAAATCGACTTCCAGAGCGTGCCCAAGATCAATTCAATATAAGGGAAAAATTAAAAACCCTACAATCCAAATATCTTCTGGAGTTTTCAGTGTAGCCCTAGCTGAGCTGCTGCAATTCTGGAAAGCATGAATTGGTTGGTATTTTTCTCTCTTTGCTTCTTCATAGATTCTGATATACGGCATTCTCCCATCACAGACCTCTGAATGCTGCTACTTTGGTTTGAGGATAATTATATCTAACATCATGATTCTTAGTATATTTCTTCCTTGGTGGTCTTAGGGGAACCTCAGGTTTCATATGCTGTGCCCAGATGCATTGTCATTCCTGAGTTGAATTCCACCTACAAAGAAAAAAACCGATTAAAAGTGGCTGTTCCCCACCATTTCCTTGTCAGTGATTGCCAATTAACCAAATGGGCTATTCCTTTTTGTGCTGAACCAGCACTCAGGTTAGTCGACAGGTGCCTTTCCATCAACTTAATGTACTCTGGTTTCCAGCCGGGTAATCACAAGACCCCATTACTACCAGTTTGATTTTCTTTATTTATGTACTGCTAGAACACCTTCTCCTTAATTTCACAGTCCACTGTCACTCTCTGGATTTAATACTTTCAAATTTTCTCTTCAGTTAATTTTCTGAAATATTGGTCTTTTTTTTTCCTTTCCCATGTGGTAACTTCATAAAACTTCTGACACTGGCACAATCTTCACTTCTTTAATGCATCTCTTCTAGCAATCTCTCATGAACTAGGTAGCTCTTAATTTTTTTTAATGTAGTAATTTGATAGTCATGTTTTTGCAAATATCTGTGGAGGGCCTAGACAATGTGTCATAGATTGGACTGACATTCAATTTCTCATATGTACGTAACAATTCTGGTAAACAGAGTAACAAACTTCCAGAAAATTTAAGAGAAATTCTTATTCTTAAATATAATACATCCCTAGAAACTTTATTTAATTAAATCTTCCCAGTACAGTGTCACTGACTGAGCCAGAGGCCAGGAATTTGGGTTCTTGCCTTGACTGCAGACTTTTCCAGATTGCTGTTATTTAGTTTAAGGAACAAGTCAATTAACATGTGTGAGCATCACCTGCTGAGGAGCTAAGCTCAAATTTCTTTTTGAAGGCTCTGTGAGGTGTCAAACATGATGCATTTAAAAATTCATTATTAAAGGTCATTACTATAATCAGCAATGTGGCATATTCAAAGATTGAACTCTCAGGTATTATTCAGATGTACAAAGAAAGCAGAGCCCCTCTGTCTCAGTAACTGATTTCACCTTAACCCAGAGCCTCCACCCTACAGGGAAACAATGAAGAAATGGAGGTGACTGCAGAGGGAGTAGAGAGAATTTAGACTCTGAACAAAGCTCCCAAGGCATTTCTCTCTCCTAAGCTTTAAGCGGTCTCTTTGACATGCCATTCTCTTTCTGAGAAATTTTCCTTTTGTATCACGTCTTTTCCTCATGATACTCCAAGATGGTGTCTGGGTAAACAGTTAGGTTTAAAGAGGGGAGAAAAACAGCACCAAAAGCTTCTGTTAGGAAAAGTGATAGACTTTCAAGAACACCTAGATAACTTTCATAGCTTTCAAACTTGCAAGGGACAAATAGAATGCAGAAATATTCAGGTTTGCTAAAGTACTGACCTTGAAATGGACTGTTCATTGTGGATTATGCTTCATGTAGACACCTTATAAGTAGAAAAGTAGGTGATAGACTACAAGAGGGAAGTTTCTGCCTACTATGTCTACCTGGGATTGTTTTTTGCATCTATCATTTCTCTCTCTTTGTATTTGTATTTATCTATCTATCTTTGTTTGTTTGTCTGTCTTTCTCTGTGTGTGTGCATTTAGATCAGAGGGAAAATACAGGGAGTTAGTTCTTTCTACGATGTGGGATTTTAGGATTGAACTTAGGTTTTCAGGTTTAGAGGCAGGCATCTTTAACCACTGAAAACCATCATGCCAAACTTGTCTCTGATTTACAGATGGAAGGAGACTATGAGCCACAGCGTGTGGATGGTCTCTCAAAGGTCTAGCTTGCCAGAGCATGGGTCCTCAGGTCGCATCTCCACAGAAGGGTATCTGTGCTGATAAACTAAGTAGATATGGCTCTTAATTGGTGAAACCATCTTGAGACATCTGAACCCAAGAACTGTAAGACAATAAACATGTCTTGATGTGAAAGACCAAAGATAGCAGCGATCGTTAACACTATGTAGAGTAGGCGTGGTATAGCAAGAGCTACCTCGCTGCATTCTTTCCCGCCTTCCGGTTCCGGGGGGTATGTGACTTTTTCCGCCTTCCGGTTCCGGGGGTACGTGACTTGGCTCACAATCTGCCTTCCCGCCTTCCCTGTTCTGGGTACATAACTTAACTACGGCTTTGTTCAAACCACCCAATCAGAACCCTGTAACTGCTTCTCGCTTCTGTAACCGCGCCTCCTGCTCCCGAGCCCTATAAAAACCCGTCACCCTAACCGAGAGGCGCGCAAGTCCTCCAATAGGCTTGGTCGCCCCGGGTACCCGTGTATCAAAATAAACCTCTTGCGGCTTGCATCCGAAGGCTGGTCTCGCTGTTCCTTGGGAAGCGGGGTCTCCCCGTCTAGATAGGCTCCTGGGAGTCTTGCAGATGAAAACCGTTGTTTTTATTAATGTTACAAGACCAGTAGACTGACACTGAGAACACGCTATCCCTATTCTAGATTACTCTATATTGAATAAAACAGTAATCTTTTCAACCTGTACCTTGCCATAGGATATTCCATTTTACAAGTAGCTTTTGATTCCATTTTGAGGGAGAAGGATGACTGCAGCCCCCCTGGTGAACCAGTAACTATTGCATCTATCCAGCATAGACGAATAAGTGACTCACTCCTGTGGGTACAAAGGAAGTTACCCTGTAAGTTTACTGGGGTAAAATGAAACTGTAAGGCCACATGGGTATGATAAAATTTGATATCATGGAAACCATACCCAAGAACTCATTTGCCTGGTTCCCATAAAGTAGTACCTAAAGCTAAGATGGCATAGTTTCACCACGGCACAT
The DNA here is from genome assembly GCF_030254825.1 of Meriones unguiculatus. NCBI lineage: Eukaryota > Metazoa > Chordata > Mammalia > Rodentia > Muridae > Meriones > Meriones unguiculatus. Next base: position 105,969,553 of record NC_083350.1, on the reverse strand, counting down.
CACCTGATAACTGGTGAGTGTGTCAAGGACAAAAAGAAGTTTTCTGAGTGCGACTACTCCACTGCCTGCCTGTCCACTGGACTGGAGACACATTGCATGCCCTTGCTTCCAGAGCAGCTACATGTTTTTCTTGCCTTTGTTTTCTTTCCACTACAAATTGCGCTTTTTTTTAACTTTTATTAATTACACTTTATTCATTTTGTATCCCCCCATAAGCCCCTCCCTCCTCCCCTCCCGGTCGCACCCTCCTCCCCCCTTTCTGCATGCATGCCCCTCCCTATGTCCACTGATTGGAGAGGTCCGCTTGTCAAGGTTAGAGGATAGTTAGCTGGGACCTGAATTGTCAGGGTCCGAGTCTATGTGTTGTAATCTGATAACACTTTAATTTGTGCCTGTGGTCTCTACTGTGACCGAGGTACCACTCTGTGTACTGACTTACTGGACCTATAAAGAGGTCTGTTTTGCCTTGCAGAGCTTAACATGCTTATGCTAAGTGGAAGTCATGGACTTAGGCGTTTATTCGTCTCTGTAAACATCGCCCTTGTCTGTGAAAAGTCACTTTCTCTTATGTCAGTGCTGGGTGCTAGGTGTTGATGAGAACTGGATATAGAAGTTGGCTATACAGTTTCCTTAGTTATTTTTCTATTGTTGTGATATGATAGCATGACCAAGTGTTTATATGTGTTTTATTGGAGCTTATGGTTTTAGAAGTTTAGCATATATGATGAGAGAGCAAAGTAACAACTGAAAATTTACATCTTTATTTTAGCACTTTTTTTTCTGTTTTTGAGGTTATAATATAATAATAACATTCAGCCTTCTTTTCCTCCTTCCAAGTCCGCAGATACACCCCTCTCAGTCTTCTTTCAAATTTATAGCCTCTTTTTCATTACTCGTTATGTGCACATATATGTGTATATATGTATGCTCCTATACTCCTAAATACAGCCTGCTCAGTTTGCACAGTGTTACTTGTATGTATGTTTTCAGTGATGACCATCTGGTTTTGGGTAACTAATTTCTGTGCTCTCCTCTGGGCAGGGCTACTTGTCCTTCTTTCACCACTCCTTAGCTGCATGGAGTTCTTTGTGCAGAGTTGAATATCTTGTATTTTGATCCTCAAGTAGGATGCAGAGGGGGAGGGAGGCTGGGAATGTTGCAAATCTTTTGAAACCTCAGAGTTTACCCTCTGTTGCAAATCTTTTGAAACCTCAGAGTTTACCCTCAGTGATACATCTCCTTCCAACAAGACCCCACCCCATCTCTTCCCAAACAATCTACCGATTGGGACCAAGTAGTGAAAAATACGAGCCTATGGAGGTTCTTCTCATTTGATTACCTCAGAAGTTAAGGGTAAAGGACCAAAAAACTAAATGGATGGGTTTTTGTTGCTGTTGTTGTTTTGTTTTGCTTTGCTTTTTCATCCTGTTTCGTTTTCTTGGATAAAGCAGAAATGTTCTTGGTTACGGTTCACTCCTTTCTGAGGCGGGAATGCCAGAAGTTCCTAGGCCAAAATGCCATTGGTTCTAACCTAGCCCAAATCTAGTGATGTCAGAAGGAAGATCTGATTCTTCAATCTAAACAGACACATATTTCCTAGAAACTGTTTCTAAGGATGTAAAACTGTAACTGAGAGTCTTTTGGAAACCTTGTCAGTGTGTCAAATGGACTGGCCAGTCCATTACTGTTCCATGTGTCCACCCAGTGAAGCCATATCTACACCTTGGTGGTTATTCTCAGAGATATCTCATACCTTGGGGCCTGCTCCTGCTGTGTGCAAACTCTGCCTTCTGAATTTAAGTCAAACTTACGAATCTGTAATAATCTTCCTTTTACAACTTAGAGTATATGAACTCGACTTTGTTTGTTCTTCTCTCATATATTACATCTGGACTATAGTTTTTTCTCCCTCCTCTCCTCCCAGTCGCTCCCCTGTACCTCCCTTCTCCCCCAAATCTGCTCCTCAGTTTCCCTTCAAAAAAGAACAGACCTCCCAGCCATATCAACCACATGGCATAACAAGTTAAAATAAGACTAGGCACCTCCCCTCATACCAAGTCTAGACAAGGCAATCCAGTAGGAGAAAAAGGGTCCTAAGAGTAGATTAAAAAAAAAAAAGTCAGAGACAACACCCATTTCTGCTGTTGGAAGTCCCAGAAGAACACCAAGCTACACAACCATAACGTATATGCAGAGGACCAAGCTCAGATTCCATGTTTGTGGCTTCAATCTCTGTAAGCTCCCATGAATCCTGCTTAGTTGATTCTGTGATCTGTCTTCTCCTGATGTACTCAAATCCTCCCTCCCTCTCTTTTTCAGGATTCCTTGAGCTCTGCTAATATTCATCTGTGCCTCTCTGCATCTGCTCCCATAAGTTCTTGGATGAAGCTTCAGGTCTGATGGCAGCAAAAGAGGCTCTGATAAATGAGTATAGCAGAATACCATTAGAAATATGAAAAAATATGAAAAAAGGGGAGTTAGTATGATATGGAAAGGATAGGAGCTCTACAAGGACCAAATATATCCGGGCACAGGGTCTTTTCTGAGACTGACACTCAACCAAGGACCATCTACGGATATAACCTAGAACTTCTGCTCAGATGTGGCCCATGTTAGCTCAGTAACCAAACAGTTTTCCAAAGTAAGGGGAACAAGGACTATTTCTAACAGGATCTCAAGGTCAGGCTCCTTGACTCCCCCACCCCCACCCCAGAGGAGGAGCAGTCCTGTTAGGTCACAGAGGAGGACTCTACAGCCAGCCCTGAAGATACCTGATAAAACACGGTCAAATGAAAGGGGAGGAGGTCCTTCCCTATCAGTGGACTTGGAAAGGGGCAGGGAGGAGACCAGGGAGGGAGTGTGGGGTTGGGGAGGGAATGAGGGAGCGGGATACAGCGGGTACACAGAGTTAACAAAATGTAACTAAAAAGAAAAATAAAATAAAAGAAATTATCTCATTAAGGTGTGTGTGTGTGTGTGTGTGTGTGTGTGTGTGTGTGTGTGACAGTCCTGTTTGGTTCTACTCTATATCTCTGGGCTATGCAGCCTCTGGTTCCTGGCCATCCTGGCAGTGATTATCTTGTCTCTTTAAATTAAAAACAAACAAACAAAAAAATAAGAACAATGAAGGCACTAGCTCATGTTGGTTTTGGTGACTGTTGAATATTATGGGAAACTAGTCCTGCAAACTGAGCTCATCAGGAGCCCAGAAAAGCTCTCTGTTGCTCTCAAAGACACTCTACTTTCTCCATAACAGTTCCAATTGAAAGCTAAGCAGATTGTCTTTGCTCTGGGTTTCACAACAAGCTATCACCTACAGGAAGGTCACAGCACAAAGTTCTGTCCACTTCCTAGACCACTATTTCATGTCTTATTCATATGATGTTCTAAACTTGAAAATATACCCTTGCATCATGAATTTTCTTTTATATCTGATTCTTTCTAATCTCTGATTATAGGTAGGGATATCTATGTTCTCCTAGATAAACTTGAATGCTAGAATATCAACAGTAGTTGACATACCTTGTAATATTCTTTTAATTAGAGCCTGGCTTTACAAACCATTGCTTGGATGCAGGTTTTATCACAGCACCTAAAATGAGAATTTTTCATTCTAGTTTCCCTTTATACTCATGTTGCTTGATTCTGACCCTTAAACAAATAGATCCTTCCCTTACCCTGTTCAGGGAGAAGACTAAATAAAAAAAAATAATGATAAAAGTTTCAGAACAGTCTTCATTTATGTATATATTTGTGATATATGAGAGACAATAAAATGGAAGTTATTATTTATATGATCCTATATCAATAAAATATGTACTTGAGACATATACATATATACATATATATTACAAAATATAAGATGTGTGTGTTTGTGTGTGTAATTTTAGGCAAGATCTTGCTTTATTGCCAAGGGTACCCAGGACTCTTAGATTTACTTTATATGTTGTGCATCATCCCGTCGAGTTGGTAATAACTGGGACTACAGATACATAAAACCACAACAGGCTTGTTTGAAGCTTTAAATTAAATCATATGCTTTAGGTTTTGAGTGTTGTTTTTGTATTATAAATATAGTGTACATATAACATTTGTTATGCGTGTATATGTGTGTCTTTATGTGTGCATGTGAGTTCAGGTACCCACAGGGGACAAGATGCATCAGATACCACTGGAACTAGTTACATGTAGCTGTATGATATATGATATCTAGGAGCTGAAATCACATCCCCTGCAAAAGCAATGTGCATTCTTTTCTTAATTAATTTTTTATTTTTTATATTAATTACAATTTATTCATTTGTATCCCAGCTGTAGCTCCCTCTCTCATTCCCTCCCAATCCCACTCTCCCTTCCTCATTTCCTCCCATGCCCTTCTCCAAGTCCACTGATAGGGGAGGTTCTCTTCCCCTTTCATCTGACCCTACCTTATCAGGTCTCATCAGGACTGGATTCATCATCTTCTTCTGTGCCCTGCCAAAGCTGCTCCCTTACTCAGGAGGAGGTGGTCAAAGAGCCAGCCACTGAGTTCATGTCAGAAACAGTCCCTGTTTCCCTTACTAGGGAACCCACTTGAGCTGCCATAGGCTACAACTTAGCAGGGGTTCTAGGTTATCTAGGTAATATCCATGAATGGTCCTTGGTTGGAGTATCAATCCCAGAAAGGTCCCCTATGCCCAGATATTTTGGTTCTGTTACTGTCCTTGTGGAGTTCCTGTCATCTCTAGGTCTTTCTATCTCCCCCTTCTTTCATAAGATTCCCTGCACTCTGCCCAAAGTTTGGTTATGAGTCTCAGCATCTGCTTTGTTAGCTAAACAAGAAGGAGGATAAGATGATAAATCCTCACTCCGAAAGACAAAAGGGATGGACATTGAAAGAAGGAGAAAACAGGAAACAGGACAGGAGCCCACCACAGAGGGCTTCTGAAAGACTCTACCCAGCAGTATCTCAAAGCAATGCGCATTCTTAAGTGCTGAGTTATCACAGCAGCCCAAATGCTTCAGGTTTAATTTGGGAAACTCCAGTACCTTTACTAAAATCTGGCATTCATTGCAGCTTTGGTATGCACGTTTTTTAAAGATCAAGGATTAAACTGGCTCTGTGAATTGATGCTATTGGTAAAAAATAAAGAATCATTTCATTCATTACACTGATTCCTGAGGTGACATTTTGAAGCACTCTCAAATTTTTTCTTTTAATTACACTTTATTCACTTTGTATCCCCCCTGTGGTTCCCTCCCTCCTCCCATCCCAATCCTTCCCTTCCTCCACCCTCTGCATTCATGCCCCTCCCCAAGTCCACTGATAGGAGAGGACTTCTTTTCCTTCCTTCTGATCCTAGTCAATTAGTTCTCATCAGGAGTGGCTGAGTTGTCTTCTTCTGTGGCCTGGTAATGCTGCTTCCCCCTCAGGGGGAGGTAATTAAAGAGCAGACCAATCAGTTCATGTCAGAGACAAGTCACTATCATTCCCTCAGCATCTAGCGGATATTTCCAAACAGGTGGGAAGGTGGCTATCATTGATCAGTTTCATCTTTATCATCCTAATGTACAGCTATTTCAAATAGAAGGTCACTTTATTGTTCATTTTTCCTAGTCTTTTTTTTCTGTTTTCTTAAAATGCATGAATCAAATATGTCTAATGTTTCAGAAAACCATGTGATAATCATAATCTTTTAACCTTAATATTTTAAATAATCCTTTCACAGAAAAATATTATTTAAGCCATGTTAAAATAACAAAAATAAAGCAGAATTGTTGATTTGTTAGCCTCAGAATGGTCCTTACTTTCAGCTCTCCATACTCTCCCACAATCCTTATCTTGTTTCTTATTACTTAGATATTATTCATATATTCCTAGCTCTTCATCTAGATATGTCTGGGAGGGTTGCCTTATGGACTCTAACAGTCCTGTCCCTTGAGAAAGTTCCTCCAATGCTGTCCTGCCAGATGAAAGCAGCATGCAGGCAAAGCCAGCCTGGATGACTACCCTAAGGACCATACAAGTCAGAGTCTAATGTGAGTTTGCTCATCACGGCTAAGATGTGGGTATTTGCAATGCATTAGCAGCTCACTAAGGAAATCATTTAATATTTTTCTCTTCTCTATTGGTTATGTGGATTTGAATTTTTTGTTTTGTTCTCAGAATTACATCTTAATTCAGAATGTTTCTCTCATACAAACATATACACATGTAATGATTAGTGGATTGTTTGTACATGTATTCTCCACTATGATAAACCTTCTTTAATCCTCAAAGAGACAGTACAATGCAGTGGTTGATTATTTAAATTCTGGATATGAGCTATAGCTTCTCTACTTAGTAGTTTTATGATTTGGAACAGGCCATATAGCCTGCCTTGCCTCAGTTTTTTTTTTCCCTGTATAAAATTTATATCTCTCTGTATCATAGAACATTTATGAGCATTATTTTTTAAATTTAGAACAGCTTTTACATGATAAGCTTTCAGTATGCAAGAGAGTATTAGTAAACATACATGGTTCATATCTTCAAGAGTAAAGATGGAACGTCTTTTGAGTAAAGTGATTTCACAATGGAATCCTTGACTAAATAACTAAACAAGCTTCTTCTAAAATGGTACCTTTGTGCTAAATATGGCTATAATGGTATAATATTACTTTTAACTGTGCTGAGAAATCAAACCAACGGATACAGCTGCTACTGCTATGAAAACTTCATATTAAGCATAGATGAAGGAGTAAGCATAACAAGGATGGACAGAAGCATGAGGGAACAGTAAAATCCCATAGTAGAACATGCCCCTGTGTTCCAATCCAGATGTGTTCTATCCCTAATACTTTTCCACAGGCGTTTTACAGGAAAAAAAAATCACGAAGTAGTAACTTGTCTCAGCATTGAAACAATAGGTTAGTAACTCAGCTCAAATATAATTTTAGTCACAACAAAATGTTAATATGAAAACATATATTATATAGCTGAAAATTACAAAAATGCTAAAATATAAAATATTAGGATATATATGTATTATTTTTACAATTTATTCACTTTATATCCCAATAGTAACCCCTCCCTCATCTCCTTCCAGTACCTCCCCTTCACTCCCCGCCCCCCCTGCTCTTCCTCCCCTTTCCCTCTCTTCTAGTTCACTGAAAGTGGGAGTTTCCCTCCCCTGCTGTCTGATCCTAGCCTACTAAGGCTCACCTGGACTGCAGGGATCCTCTTCCTCTGTGGGCTGGCAAGGTCGCCCCACCAGGGGAAGTGATCAAAGTTCAAGCAACCGTGTTTATGTCACAGACAACCCCTGTTCACCTTACTAGGGAATCTACATGGAGACTGAGCTTCCTAGGAGCTACATCTGAGCAAGGGGTCTAGGTCCTTTCCATACATGTTCCTTGGTTGGTTCATCAGTCTCTGGTGGCTCACCTGAGCCCATATTTGTGGTTTTCTTGTGGAGCTCTTGTACCCTCCAGTTACTTATATCCCCACACACCCCTTCTTCCATAAGACTCTCTGTGCTTTGCCCAAAGTTTGGCTGTGAGTCTCTGTATCTGCTTTGATCCCCTGTTGGGTGGAGTCTTTCACGAAACATCTATGGTAGGCTCCTGCCCTATTTCCTCTCTTTACCTGCTTCCAGTGTCTATCCTATTTGCCTTCTGAATGAGAATTAAGCATCCTCCCTAGGGTCCACCTTGTTGCTTAGCTTCTTTAGATCTCTGGACGTATGTTTATCCTATATTACACGAATATATCTGCTTATAAATCAGTATATACTGTGAGTGTCTTTCTGATTCTGGGTTACCTTACTCAGGATGATCTTTTCTAGTTCTATCCATTTACCTTCAAATGTCATGATTTCTTTCTTTTTAATAGCTGTGTAGTATTCTGCTGTGTAAATGTACTGTAATTTCCATATCCATTCTTTGGTCAAGGGACATCTAGGTTGTTTCCAGATTGTGGCTATTACAAATAAAGCTGCTATGAACATAGTTGAGCATATGTCCTTGTTTTATGGTGCAGAGTTTTCCAGTATATGCCCAGGAGTGATACAGCTGGGCCTTCAGGTAGCACTATTACCAATTTTTAAAAAGCACCAGATTGATTTACAAAGTGATTGTACAGGTTACATTCCTACCAGTAATGGAGCAGGGTTCCTTTCTCTCCACATCCTCTCCAGCATATGTTGTCACTTGAGTTTTTGATCTTGGCCATTCTAAGAGGTGTTAGATGGAATCTCAGAGTCAATATGATTTGCATTTTTCTTATGAGAAAGAACATTGAGCATTTCTTTTCATCATTTCTTTGCCTTTTTCTATTCTTCTGTTGAGAATTCTCTGTTTAGCTCTCTACCCTATTTTTTAATTAGATCATTTGGTTTGTTGGTGTTTAATTTCTTGAGTTTCTTATATATTCTGGGTTTTAGCCCTCTGTTGGATGTAGAATTGGTGAAGATCTTTTCCCAGTCTGTAGTCATTTTATTCTGTTGACAGTGTCCTTTGCTTTACAAGAGATATTCAGTTTCATGAGGTTCCATTTATTGATTGTTGTTCTTAGAGTTTGGGCTTTTGGTGTTCTGATCAGGAAGTTGTCTCCTGTGCTAATGACATCAAGGCTCTTCCCCACTCATTCTTCTAATAGATTCAATGTGTCTGGTTTTATGTGTGCTCTGATCCACTTGGACTTTAATTTGGTGTAGGGACATAAATGGTAATCTATTTGTATTTTTACTATTTCTCTTATTGTTTAGTCCATGGTGGTCTGATAGGATGCAAGTAATCATTTCATTTTTCTTGTATATGTTGAGATTGTTTTGTTACCTTCTATATGGGCAATTTTGGAGAAAGTTCCATGGGGTGCTAAAAAAAAAGGTATATTCTTTTGTGTTTGGGTGAAAAGTTCTTTAGATGTCTGTTAGGCCCATTTGATTCATGACATCTGTTAGTGTCATTATTTCTCTGTTTAGTTGACCTGTCTTTTGGTGAGAGTGGGGTACTGAAATCTCCCACTATTAAAGTGTGGGGATCTACATGTGGTTTAAGCTTTATTAATGTTTCTTTTACAAATGTAGGTACCCTTTTATTTGGGGCACAGATGCTCAGAACTGAGGTGTTTTCTTGGTGGAATTTCACTTTGTTGAGTATAAAGTGTCCTTCCTCATCTCTTTTGATTAATTTTGGTTGAAAGTATATTTATTAGATATTAGAATGCTACTCCAGCTTGCTTCTTAGGTCCATTTATTTGGAAAACCTTTTACTTTCAAGTAATGTCTGTCTTTGTGAATGAGATTTGTTCCTTGTATGCAGCAGAATGATGGTTCCTGTTTACACATCCATTTTGTTAGTCTTTTTATTGGAGAATTGAGTCCATTGATGTTAAGAGATATTATTGACCAGTAACTGCTGGTTCCTTTTATTTTCATGTTGTTTGTAGTAGTGTGTTTGCATGCTGGTCAACTTTTGCTTTTGCTATTATTTTCATCCTATATTTTTCTTTTTTGGGTGTGGTTAACTTCCTTGGGTGGGAGCTTTTCTTCTAGTATCTTCTGTAGGGCTGGGTTTTTGCATAATTATTGTTTAATTTTGGTTCTGTCATGGAATATTTTGTTTTCTCCATCTATGGTGGTTGACAGTTTTGCTGGGTATAGTAGTCTGGACTGGCCTTTGTGGTCTATTAGTGTTTGCAAAACATCTGTCCAGGCCCTTATGGATTTTATGGTCCTGCTGAGAGGTCACATGTGATTCTGAGAGGTTTGCTATTATATGTTACGTGGCCTTTTTCCCCTTGCAGCTTTTAATATTTTTTTTCTTTGTTCTGCACATATAGTGCTTTGAATTTTATGTGCAGGAGGAGTTTCTTTTCTGTTCTTATCTATTTTGTGTTCTGTAGGCCTCTTGTATGCGTTTGGACATCTCTTTCTCAGGAGATTGCCCTTGGATCTCCTCAGATGTTTGATCCTGGGGACTAGGTGGATTCCTCAGGATCTCAGGGATCCTCCTTTTGCAGGGGGAAGTCCTAGAGTGAGCTGCTCCACCACTGGCTTTCTTGGTCTGAGGTTAGTGAGCCCAGGCACTTCAATCAGACACAGTATTTGCTGAGTACAGATGTTTTAGAGAGCCTGTGAGCTCAGCGGTCTTGTTGGTCTCCTTAAGGAGATGGGTTGAGCCTCGGAGCATTGTCTGAGATTGCATTCTTGCATCCCAAGCATCAGGAGTCCTGAGATTGGAGCCACTCTTATAGCAGGGATGGTGAGAGTGGGCCCTGAGTTTGGAACCTGGAGCTGCTGGTATTGGAAGGTGTCCACAGGGTGGTGAAAATGTATCCTGAGTTTGGAGCTGTGCACACACATATACATGAAGGTATCCACTGCACAGGATGGTCAGCATGAGCACATGAGGTCATAGCCGCAAGGGCATCTGGTAACAGGATGGTGTCCATAGGATACTGAGGATAGGCTGCTGGGATTTGGAACCAGGGTCAGCAAGTACAAAGAAGGTGTCCCTGGGATAGTGAGAGTGGGCACCTGGGTTTGGAGCTTTACTGTGGCTTCCCGCAGACACACTTAGAAACCACCTGAGGGGAGGGTTGGGAGATGATAAAGAGAACAAGGCGGCACGAAGAAGGACACCAAGTCATTGATCAAGGTGTCAATTTATTGAAGGGAGAGCCAGCTATATAAAAGCAGGAAAGAACAAGGAACTTTCTTTACTGTAATATCCATCTGCGTAGCTGGCAGCTTGTCCAAGAATTCACTCAAGGTTGCACGGAACCAGCTATCGGCTCCCAGGGCAGCACCTAGCTTACTTATCTTGTTCCCAGGAACTGTGCGGAACTTGTCTATCTTGTTCCCAGGCACAGAGCTCCCTAATGCAAAGCTTGCCAAGGTCAGTCTTTTAGTAGCTTACTGACTGCCAAAGTCAGAAGGCAAAACTTTATTTACCAGAGACTACTACTCAAGCTCAGCACCAGATACGCACTCCATTTTGGCTAATTCAAATCAACTGTGGCTGCCACACTTTACCCTGGTTACCTAGTCCATGGACAGGGATAGTGAATGCCCAAGGTCAGAGTTCTGTGCCAAGCATACCAGGTAGGTATCCACAGATGGTGGGCTTGGATGTTTGGCCTAAGGTGGTGGTAGTGCTGGGTGGGAGCCTGGAAATGTTTCCCAGTATTAGTCTGCTGACCTGCAGCTAGACCTTCGAGTTTCCAGGTGTGTTCTCCTCTCATCTGAGAAACACAGAGTTTGGGGTCCACAGTAGGCCTGCAGGTCACTCTGCTCGCACTGCTTAGCTGCTGTTCACATACCCTGCATGGCTGGCACTGTTATGGATCCAGCCAATATTCAGATCTTTAAAAATTGAAAATGGATTCTTTTTGTGGTGAGTCTATCTACTCAAGCAGCAGAGAAAGGTTTTCTTCCACAGATTTTATAAACTTTGTAAACTTTATGTTGAGAGAGCCTAGCTAAACAAGCCTGACCAACTCCATGGGCTTCATTTTCTTCCTAGACAGAACAGGCCTAAGGGTTGTAGGAAACAAACAAACAAACAACAAAACACACACACACACACGGAGGGAGGAGACAACCAATCAGAAACAGCCAAGACATCTTGCCTGGGGAAGATAAGGTTGCTTAACTACTGGTTTGAAAAACACCTAAGTCCTGACCAGAGTCATGTGGCCTCTAGTGGCACTAGCCAAACCCAATTGAGGTTATGTATCCAGAGTAGGAGTTCCCTTTTCTGACTTTAAAGGGGGCCTGTGAGCTCCCCTCGGGTCTGCTGCCATGTTGTGAAGTTGGTGACCCCAGCATGGTGGACTTCTGCAGAATAAATGTCCTTTGTAGCTTGCATACTACTCAATTCTGGCATCATTTGTTCAGCATATTCTGGACCTTAACATTATTCTTTGTAAACTTAGTATACTTTGCAGGCAAGTGTCCAGGCCCCAGCCCGAAGAACTCCACCAGCCACGTTGGGTAGCTTCAAGTTTTGCCCCTGGGCAACCCCTCCATCTTTCCCTGGGTTCCTGCTCTTAAGATCTTCAGCTCCCCTGGGTGCCACCCTCTGTGATCCCTGAGAGGTATGCTAGGATCTTCAGCCTGTGCTGCTTGCCTTTCTGCACCTCCCAACAGCAACACCTCAGGACTCTAGAGCAGTGGAGGCTAAATCTCTGCAGCCCTGGGACCTGAGGTCAGATACGTGGAGAAACTGAGACACTGACATCTCTGCAGAGAAAGCAACAGGATCGGAAGCCTCAGATGCTGCTGACAGAGTACTTTGGGGGAGGGAGGCATGTCTAATTGGAGCTAGTTTGTGAGCTTCCTGATCATGTCTGTGGTAACGATATATAAACTAGCTATTCTGCACAAAGCTCTGGCACTGCCAGCCAAGGACCAGGACCAGGAATCTGGCCCCTTGGTATAAGTTCATAGTTTATTTGAAGAAAGTTCTTGTGGTTTAGCTCAGAGTTCAAGTCAATAGGCCCCTCCCCCACACCTCTCTAATTATTGTAATGTCATTTCCAGCCTCTGTAACTGTCATGTTTCTTGGTGGGTGGTTCAGTCTCTGTGAGCTCTTATGGGCCCAGGTTAGTTTGCACTGTAGGTCTTTTTGTTTTGTCTTGACCCCTCGGGTTCAATCATTTCTTTTTTCCCATATGCTTCCACAAGACTCTCTGAGCCCTGCCTATTGTTTCCCCTCCGGTCTCTGCATCTGTTTCCATCAGCTGCTAGATGAAGCCTCTTAGAGGACAGTTACAATAGGCTCCTGTCTGCAAACATAACAGACTGTCATTAATTGTGTCAAGTGTTAGCTCTTCTCCATGGGGTGGGTTGGGCCACTCATTGGTTGTCCATTCCCTCAAATCTCTGCTCTATCTTTATCTCTGCACACCTTGCAGGCAAGGCAAATTTGGAACTGAATGTTTTGTGGATGGGTTCTTGTTCCCATCCCTCCGCTAGAAGTCTTACATGGTTAGAGGAAGTAGGATTTCAGGCTCCATATCTCCCACTTATGTGTCTCAGCTAAGGTCATCCATAGAGATTCCCAGGAGCATCTCCCAGTCCCAGGTTTCTGGTTCATCCCAAAGATGCCATCCCCTCACGGATTACATTTTCACTCTCAGCCCTCCCGCCTTCCCACACCTGATCTCCCTGTTCCCATTCCCATCCTATCTCCCTTCTAGTTCCCTCCCTCTCTCCCTCCACCTCTGATGCCTATATTGTTTCCCTTTCTGAATAAGATTCAAACATCCTCCCTTGGGTCCTCCTTGTTACTTAGCTTCTTTGTGTCTGTGGATTGCAGCATGGTTATGAGAAAACATTATTTTTTTAATTGCAAGTACTTGAAAGTTAGACAAGTAGTTGCCATTAGATAAAATATTTTGTTAGTGTGATACATGGATAAACAAATTGGCAGCTGCATAGGTCAAATCCAGCTGCTTGTTGATTTTGTAAACAATCATTGATTGCAATACACTCAAACTTCATTCTTTGTGCATTTCAAGAAAATTAAAACTGACTCTTTTTAAATGCCATTTTAATATCATTAGAAGAAGAGAAAGACTTGGATCATAATAGGCGTTCTGCTAAATTAACTTAAAACCCTTCTCTTGATTTTCCACATCTTTTTTTTTTTCCCATGGAAATGTGTTTAATTTTATACACAGTTTTATGACCTAATTCTCTACCTGACAAAAAGTGAAGTCCATTTCTTTGATTATGCAAATCAGAACCAGTTTAACACTTCTCTACCCTTCTTTCTTCTAGTGGGCTTCATCTCATGTAGTAATTTAACTTCTACAGGATATTCACTGGTGTCTTCACACCCCTATCATTCAGCCTCAAACTTGTATAATACGCTAATAAGAACCTGGATATTAGTTGTTCTAGGAGAAGCCACAGCCCTGGGATGCTCCACAATGATGACAAAAGTAGTTATTTGTCCAATGCAAATTGATGCTGTAGTGCTACTCTTATTGTACTTACCACCAACCCGAGATTACAAATTAATGGACATAGCCTAAGAATTAGCTACCCATGTCACTTTTTTCTCTTCTTAACTATTTACCAAACTCTTCATCAAAGAGCCTCTCATTTGAATTCCAAAAAATTTATATATATATTTTTTTTAATTTTTTTTTCAATGCAGTTTATTCAGGAACCTTGAACAATCCTCAGACCCTGGGGAAAGCCAGCCCACAGCTTAAATAGCCTCTGGGTAGCCAACCCAGGCATGCCACGGGGGCAATGCAGATAGGTCCACATACATGGAAGCAAGCCAGATCCTCAACCTTAGCCAAATGTGGAATTGTTCGTGACAGAGAGCACTCACCATCGGGAAGGTGGAAGGCAGAAACCAGCTCCATCTTTAAGGCATAGCATTCCGCAGCTCTCTATAGTTCCCCCTTTTTGTTTTAGATGCATCAGGCAAGAGTAGAGGTCTGATCTCTGATATTAGAAATAAATTGGGACTTTGTACTGATGTTCATTTAGGTGTCATCCACCCAAAGAGCATCAGACCCGTCTGATACCTTTTTCTCAGAGGCGGGACCTGGGGCATCAACCCGCATGCAATCAGACATGCTCTTCTCTGGGTCGAAAGCTGCTGACCCTGAGTGCAGTGCTTAGCCTCACATCCTGAGTGTATCATTTTAGCTTTTTGTGGTATCCAACCATGCTTGGGGAGAATGTCCTGCTTCAATGGCTGTAAAGGCCTGAATGATCATGGCTGCATCATCCTGTTGTGAGACTCTAATCTTGCATATATACCACAGGCAAACCAAGGAGACCAACACCAGAAGGCCTGCTAACGCTCCCATGCCCGCCCATTCCTTCAGATGATTCATGGCTGCAGCAATCCATGTTGATAATCCTGTGGCTAGTCCTGCGTCCACTCTGGTAGAATTTACTGTGACAATGGCCACTCTCAGCTGCTCCATCGTAGTATCGAATTCTCCAGTCCAATTACCTAAAATATAGCTCGACAATTGTTTAGACAGATTTGCAGCACAGGAAAAATTCTCATGTTGTATGCTAGTGACACAAAGTCCAGCATACTTTCATTGACAGCCAGGTTGAGCGATTTGCCATAGGGTATCAATTTGCTCCTGCAAGAGGTCAATCCTCTGATTGAACACCATCAAGCTTCCTTTTAGTTGAGCATTAATTCCTTTATGTACAACTAAGGCATGAGCTACATTGGCTAAATGATTATTCAGGGTCTGAGCAGTCTGCCTAGTATGACTCATGGCTAATGCCCTGGTGGTAGCTCCAACAGCCGCCAATGAGATGGTAGTAACAATGGTGGCTGTAGTTCCAAGATCCCTTTTCTGTCTGAAGAGAGTCATAGCGTGAGGGGCATCAATGGGCACAGGCACCCAGTGAGGCATGCGAGTAACCAGGGCATACCTAAATTTACTAGCATTCCAGCATTGGGCAAAAAAGCAAGTATCATTACCACAATTACTTGGCTCTATCTGGCTAATAATGAATAAAAATGGGGGATATAGACAAACAGGTATGGGCTTATAGGAAATATTATGAGAAGCCTTAACCCCTCGTTGGAACATCCTGTGTCAGTTCTAGAACTAGCAGTGGTGGTGTCCGAGGTCTGAGTAGGTTCAGGAGACCATTGCCCCCAGGGGCGAGACATGCTCCATGCCAATTGACTAACTCCATGTTTTCCTCCAATTTTGAAAGTCATTTAAGGTTCTTAAATTATTTTTTTCCCTTTTTTTTTTAAATTTTTCATCAATTACACTTTATTCATTCTGCATCCCCCCATAAGCCCCTCCCTCCTCCCCTCCCAATCCCACCCTCCCTCCTCCCTCTGCTTGCATGCCACTCCCCAAGTCCACTAATAGGGGAGGTTCTCCTCTCCTTTCTGATCTTAGTCTGTCAGTTCACATCAAAAGTGGCTGTATTGTCCTCTACTATGGCCTGGTAAGGCTGCTCCCCCCCAGAGGGAGGTGATCAAAGAGCAGGCCAATCAGATTATGTCAGAGGCAGTCCCTCTTCACATTACTATGTAACCCAATTGGACTCTGAACTGCCCTGGGCTACATCTGTGCAGGGGAACAGGAAACAACCTAGGAACCTACCACAGAGGGCCTCTCAAAGCCTCTGCCCTTCAGACTATCAAAGCAGATGCTGAGCCGGATGGGCAATTGTTGGGCAGGTGAATGGAATTTTAGGTAAGAACTGGGAAATAGTAAGAGCTGGAGAGGACAGGGTCTCCAAAATATATTTTTAAAAAATCTGCTAGTAGTTGAATCCACGGTGTCTGTTTTAATCAAGGTTTTTCTCTGCAGCAGAACATGCACACACACACACACACACACACACACACACACACACACATGTTTAAGACATTTATTATTAAAAGTTGCTCATTTAATTATGGATATCAAGACACCCTGTCACATGCTTTTTCAAACCTGAAGAACCAAGTAATAATACAATACGTTTTAAATTTGCTGAACCTAGATCTAGGAGATCCAATGACTTATGTTATTCAGTTCAAAGTCCCTGGAACTTCTTGATATCCAATAGGAGAAGATGGATGACCTCATTCAGAAAGAAAATTACTTCTTTGTCTTTTTAATTGTTTTATTCACATCCCTTAAAAGGTTAGGTGCCTCTCCACATTTTATGGCATCATGAATATACAATCTATTCATTTACATGTTAATTTCTATCAGAAACCTATCTCAGATAGAAAAACTGTTTTATATGGCATATTGATACCTGTCAGTCTATTCAACTTTACAGGATACCAATATAATTACAGTGTCAGCCTTGATCAAAGCCCTATAAAAAAGAAACACTGGGGAATTTACACTTGCCATCAAATAGGACATAACAGTATTGTTTGGGCTACTGAATAAATGGCCACATTGTTGCCTTCTGTACTGTTGAAAGCTCATATGTTAACTTTAGGCAGCAAGAAAGAGAAGGTTTCTTTTTCTCCCTTGAACATAACACACTTCATTTTACCAGGTCTTGGTTCTTACCATCACGCACATTCTTTACCCTCAGCAAATTCATAACTCTGAGATTTCTGTACCAGTTAAGGTGTTCAGACTTTGACATGTGTTTGTTCATTGTTTGTTAACCCTCACAATCATTTGGTCTGCAATATTTGTAAAGCTAGGTTCTCAGATTACTTTTTCTTAATTTTCTCTTTCTTTCTTTCTTTCTTTCTTTCTTTCTTTCTTTCTTTCTTTCTTTCTTTCTTCCTTCCTTCCTTCCTTCCTTCCTTTCTTTCTTCCTTTCTTTCTTTCTTTCTTCCTTATAATTTATTCACTTTGTATCCCTGTTGCAGCTCCCTCTCACATTTCCTTCCACCCCCACCCACCTTCCCTCTTCTTCCCCTGTGCCCTTTCCCTAGACCCCTCTTAGGGGAGGACCTCCTCCTCTTCAATCTGATCCTAGCCTATCAGGTCTCATCAGGGCTGGCTGCATTGTCCTCCGCTGTGGCCTGGCAAGTCTACACTCCTATGGAGAGGTGATCAAAGAGCCAGCCATTGCTTAGCCTCGCATCCTGAGCGTATCATTTTAGCTTTTTATGGTATCCAACCATGCTTGGGGAGAATGTCCTGCTTCAATGGCTGTAAAGGCCTGAATGATCATGGCTGCATCACACTGTTGTGAGACTCTAATCTTGCATATATACCACAGGCAAACCAAGGAGACCAACACCAGAAGGCCTGCTAACCCTCCCATGCCCGCCCATTCCTTCAGATGATTCATGGCTGCAGCAATCCATGTTGATAATCCTGTGGCTAGTCCTGCGTCCACTCCGGTAGAATTTACTGTGACAATGGCCACTCTCAGCTGCTCCATCGTAGTATCGAATTCTCCAGTCCAATTACCTAAAATATAGCTCGACAATTGTTTAGACAGATTTGCAGCACAGGAAAAATTCTCATGTTGTATGCTAGGGTCAGCTGCTTTGGACCCAGAGAAGAGCATGTCTGATTGCATGCGGGTTGATGCCCCAGGTCCCGCCTCTGAGAAAAAGGTATTGGACGGGTCTGATGCTCTTTGGGTGGATGACACCTAAATGAACATCTGTACAAAGTCCCAATTTATTTCTAATATCAGAGATCAGACCTCTACTCTTGCCTGATGCGTCTAAAACAAAAAGGGGGAACTGTAGAGAGCTGCGGAATGCTATGCCTTAAAGATGGAGCTGGTTTCTGCCTTCCACCTTCCCGATGGTGAGTGCTCTCTGTCACGAACAACTCCACATTTGGCTAAGGCCGAGGATCTGGCTTGCTTCCATGTATGTGGACCTATCTGCATTGCCCCCGTGGCACGCCTGGGTTGGCTACCCAGAGGCTATTTAAGCTGTGGGCTGGCTTTCCCCGGGGTCCGAGGATTGTTCAATGTTCCTGAATAAACTGCATTGAAAAAAAAAAAAAAAAAAAAAAAAAAAAAGAGCCAGCCATTGAGTTTATGTCAGAGACAGCCCCTTTCCCCTTACTAGGGAACCCACTTGGAAACTGCTGGGCTTCCTCTGAAGAGGAGGTCTAGGTCCTCTCAATTCATGGTCCTTGGTTGGGGTATAGTATCAGTCTCTGCAGACCCCTGGAAGAAGAGGGAGATAGAAAGAGCTTGAGGGGACAGGAAGTCCACAAATAAAAAAAAAATAGGTTTCAAATTTCAATCTTTATTTTAAGGAATGTTGGGTTCTATTTTCTGCTGATAATCTTATTCATATCCCATATAATACCACTAGAAGTGTGCTAACAATCTTCATGCCCTAAAACAAAGAATTTGAGTCTTTTCTTTTAAAGAATTGTTCCTCATATGCTTTGCAGCTTTGTTTAATATCTTATCAACAGCTTCATAGTCTTTGCTTATCATTAGGTAAAAGATTTATCATTATCTGTTGAAATGAATTCTTTTTCTCATTATTTGGTTTCTTAATAGGTGAAAGAAAGAGATATGTGGCAAATGGAAAAGGAACACATACAAAAAAGTGAGAAAACATCTCACTTTTGTGTTCCTGGGCAAAGACACTATTTGGAAAAATAAAGAGGTATTCTATCTACAAACAATGTGCATGATGAACAGGACTCATGAAACATGCATCTCTTCCCTTAGGAGCTCTTTTCAAACAGTGCATTTTGCATCATCAAAAGGAAATAACTATTAATGCCAAGAAGACATTATTTAGGATGCATTAGGAAGTGCCAACTTCCCCCCTCAAGAACCAGAGCATTTTTTAAAGTGATTTAAAATCACCTGTATTACAATATTTTAATACAAAATCTGAGAGGCTTTGGTTATAGACTAGGGTGCTGAGAAATTCACAGAAACTTTCTGGGTTTCAGTTTCCTTGTAAACTGAATGAATGGACTTAGTTTCACATAATTACCAAGAGCCATTTACTATCCAATATAATCCAACAAACCTCTAAAGTAACACAATGCAATAATTTCAGTGATGTTGGCAGTCTCTATTTCTCTCTGTGTGGTATCACTGAAGTGGTAAGTTACATAAAACACGTTTCAAAATCCACGTGAATTTAACCTCACCACTGCTTTGAAGACAATCCATAATGGCACACACAGGTAAAAACTGCAGATTGTACTGGGCAAGAAAGCAAATTTGAACAGATGCTGTATAAATATCAAGCACTGAGGGGAGAAAAGAGAGGGAGCCTGTGAAGCAAGCAAAGTTTATAGTCCCAGGCTAAAAACAAAGGAATAGAAAAAAATACTGAAAAAATGGTGAATGGATATGAGGCCCAAAAGGCACACAGTGCTGCTAAGAGATACTGAAAATTCGTTGGTAGTAGACTAATTCAGGAATTGGTGCTGCCCGGCTTGGCTGGATCAGCATTCCCGCTTTGTCAGTAAGTGCATCTGTTGCTCACTCTGCTTTCTGCTGTGCATATCGCTTTGATTTTACGTGTTAGGAAGATAGGAAATATTTTTGGGGTTTTTCCATGTGCTGGGAATTGTGTCTTATGCTAGCCACAGAGATGGTAGATAGATAGATAGATAAATAGATAGATAGATAGATACATAGATAGATAGATAGATAGATCAATAGAGTTAGATATATGGAAACTTCACTGCATTTTCAGACTTAGCAAGGATGTATGTTGAGATTCTTGACATTTGACATGGTAAGAAGTCTGAAGTTCTCTAAAATTTTAGCCTTGTGACATGCTATCATATGGATGTGGAACAAACTTCCCCATCCATCACTTAGTCTGCAACCAGCCATACTAGCACACAGACTAATCATGTTTCCTGTTACTATCATTTGTTTAACAGGCTTTTATCTGGGGTGGGATGTTATATTCCTTTCAAATGATCTATTGCACACCAGAAAACTCACTACTCCTATGTTTAGACCCAACTTCTTGTCCTACCAACCATTTATCTGAAGCCACCTAGACATATGAAAAGCAAAGTCATCAAACATGGCTCTGCAGGGTGTTGTGTGACACACTGCTCTTGGTTTAATTCTCAAACAAATATGTTCACAGAACCGAAAAAAAAAAAAAAAAGAAATGGAACAGCCAGTACTTAAGCATTCTGCTTGTGTTATGCCAACAGGAACACAATGACAGATACCTCTGAGTTCCACTGCTGGCTCTGAGGAGAACTGGGCTATTGTTATTTTTCAAAGGAACAAGTCCTGAAGTAATAGGACAACATGATTATCCCACTCTCAGCTGGCCAGAAAGGTAGGGTATAAAATAAGAGAACCATAAAGAAATATTAAACATTGCCCCTAGAAATTTAATCACTAAAGGCATTTTATTAATATCTTGTTATTTTTCTACAAGCCAATAAAATGTATCAATTCAATTTCCTTTCAAATTATGCAGTTACCTAAGCCAATAAATCAGCCTTTTCATTTAGTTTTTCATTATAAATTTTGCTGTGTCTTTAATATGCTTCGTACCCTAATAGTGGGATCAATTTAGTAAAATCCAGAAATTATCAGATTCAAAACTAACTTCGATGGAGAACATTAAAGGTCAACTACACTAATTTATTGTCACAATTTGTGTTCCAACAGGTAGATTATACAATTGAATAAAATGTTCTTTCTCTTCATAGTTCTCAAGAACAATGTAAATTTGTAACATTTGTACATGCAACGTATAGAAGGTAAGACAGTTTTGGATTTTTTATAGATGTGAGAAAGCTAAAATATTTTGTTTCCCATGAAGTTTGACCAATGATTTTATTTCAGTGCTGGAGATATTGTTCACTGATTTAGAGCATGCACAGCTTTCAAAAGTATTTGCCTTTGATTTCCAGTGCTGCTATCAGGTAGTTCACAATTGTTTTAACTCCAGCTCCAGGGGGGATCAGACTTCTCTGGCAGACACAGGTACCACCACTCACACATTCACAAGCATACAGACACATACAAATACAGCAAATTAAAAAAAAAGATAAATATTTTTAAAAGATTTTCATATTGCACTTGCTATGCTTTTATTAAATTGAGACAGAGAAATTATCCCCAGTGCCTATACAGAATCTTATTTCATTCAGATTCTCCAATCTGAGGAATTTTCTTATTGCATCTGATGATTCTAGATCAGTACCACCAAGAACACGACACACTTAACCCTTCTTATATGTCTTTGCTGTTCCTAGTGACTTATATGATCTGTCAACAAATTAATTTTCAGAAGCATACTAGAGAAATTTAGAATAATAACTAAATCACTAAAATATCAATGAGTACCATAACACTGTTAATTTTAAATACCTTTATCCAAAATGTGTTTGGTTGGCCTTGCTAAATGTAAACTTTGTATCTCAGTTAGGGCTTTCTATTGCTGCAATGAAACACCATGACCAAAAAGTAAGTTGAGGAGGGTTTTTTGATTTACATTTTCATATTGCTGCTCTTTATTGACGGAAGTCAGGACAGGAACTCCAGTACGGAAGGATCCTAGAGGCAGGAGCTGATGCAGAAGCCATGGAGGGGTGCTGCTTACTGGCTTGCTTCTTATGGCTTGCTCAGCCTGCTTTCTTATAGAACCCAGGATGACTAGCCAAGAGATAGCATCACCAACCATGGGCTGGGCCTTCCCCCATTGATCACTAACTGAGAAAATGCCTTACAGCTGGATCTCATGGAAGCATTTCCTCAACTGAAGCTCCTTCCTCTCTGTTGACTCTAGCTTGTGTCAAGTTGACACAAAACCAGCCAGCACACCTTGATTTCTGTATTATTTAGGATTCTATACTGATATGTTAATATTCTGTTCTGATTCTTCCTTTCAAACTTCAGTTTAAAGAATTTAGTTGGTACTCTAAGACGTTCTGTAACTCACTCTCTACTCTCTGGCATCAAGTACAGATGTACTATTGACGTGAGCTCCCAAATAGCTGTAATGGACAGCCACTTATTACCAATCCCCAGCTGTCATATGAGAACAACAAAACTTTCTTATTTTAGAAGCATAACTCAGGGATTTTTGTTACTAGTATATGATGCAATTTAATTGAAAGATTCAAACTCAAGTTTAGAGAATGCCAGCACAAGGGCTATTTATTGTTCAGACTATTGGCTCCACAAAGGATTTAAATGACCGCGGGCAGTAATGTACCTGTAGCCTCACTGTGGTGGTTTGAGTGAGAATGGCCCCCATAGACTCATAGGGAGGGGAAGTATTGGGAGGTGTGTCCTTATGGGAGCAAATGTAACTTGTTGTAAGCAGGGTGTCACTGGTAGAGGGCTTTCAGGTTTTAGATGCTTTTGCTATGGGTGGTGTCTCTCTCCTCCTGATGCCTGCCAATCCAGATGTAGTATTCTCAGCTACCTTTCCAACATCATGTCTGCCTATGGGCTACCATGCTTTCCACCATGACAACAATGTACCAAACCTCTGAAGTGTAAGCCAGCACCACTTAAATGTTCGCCTTTATAAGAGTTGCCTTGATCATGATGTCTCTTCACAGAAATAGGAACCCTAGCTGAGACACTTAGGAAGATGTAGAACCAGAAACTACTGCTGCATAATACTCACCTTATATCAGTCTACTCATTATCAGCTCCTTTCACAACTAACTCTGTCTATATATGGGTATACACATAATACTAGTAGTGACTGAGCTCACAGCTCCAGAAAAATGTCTTATAATGTTTAACATCTAAGTTTAAAAGTATATATATTATATAACATATAATATATATAATTATATCATATATAATATATGTATATATATTATATACATCTATATAATAGTCCTAATCTGAGTGCCCTTTAAATAGCAATGTTTATGATTTAGGGTCCCTCCCCAAAAACAAAACACAGCAAAGAAGAATGGATGACACAGCAGAGGAAGCATTGGAAAGAAAACGGAGATGAATAGTCCTTCATATAGGAATGTTAATCTTATGTAAATATTTTAATTATACTTTTACTTAAAATTACCTAATTGTAATAGATATATTGGCTAGTAAGATGACTCAGATCATAAAACCACTCACACGTAAAGTAGCCAACCTAAGTTCTATCCTGGAAACTGCATAAAGGAAGAAGAAAAGAGAGTGTACAAAATTGTCCCTAGATCTCTATATGCATGCTGCAGTATGAACAACCCAAACACACATACAACATATATAAATAAGACAATAATAATAATACATAAAAGTTAAATAATTATAAATGTTACTAAAATGTCATATGCTGGTTTTAAGTATGTTTAAACAAACACTCATTTATTGATGAGAAGATTTGGTGGCTTTTTTTTTGGTATTTAACTTTTGTAGGTCTTTGTGTATTCTAGGTATTAATTCCTAATGTGATATGAAATGGGCAAAGGCTTTCCTTATTCCATGTACTGTCACTATGGCAACCATTTCTTTTGCTATTTGGAAACTTTAAATGTATGTAATTCCACTTGTCTCTTCTCCAGGTAATTTCCTGTGCTACTGGGAATCTTTCCCAAAAGTTCTTGTCTATGCCCATGTCTTGAGGTGTTTTTACTGTTTTTTTCTTGAAGTTCCAAAGATTGGTGTCTCATAAAGATTTTGATTTATTTTTGCTTGGTTGTTTAGGGTGAGAGACAAAAAGCCTTATAGTATTCCTGTGAAGTTAATTTCTATGGAGTTCACATCCTCTAAGGGAGGCCAAGACAACCTTTGTCTTTAACTAGCATTCCAGACAAGCTCATCATCAAATGAGGTTTGGAACTTGCATTTATATAGAAATAAGAATTAACGGAAAGCAACCTGGGGAGATTTGTAAACTGCACACGTGTAGAGACCTTCCCCAACTTCCACCACATGTAAATACAGTAGAGAGAGAGGGATGTGATCACCATTTGGGTATTTCTTACAATAACTCTCAACTAATAACCATTATTTAAGACTTAGCTCTTTTATTCTTTACATGTTAT
Source organism: Meriones unguiculatus (assembly GCF_030254825.1). Taxonomy (NCBI): domain Eukaryota; kingdom Metazoa; phylum Chordata; class Mammalia; order Rodentia; family Muridae; genus Meriones; species Meriones unguiculatus. The sequence goes on along the minus strand of NC_083350.1, from coordinate 105,945,180 downwards.
GTATTTATACAGGAAGATAATGCCACATAGAATCTTATTACTTAAACCCAGACCTTACTATGTATTAGGTTCTCTGTCCCATTAACCTTTTCCTTCAGAAAAAATGGGAAGAGGACTGATAACAATGATTTACTTCAAGGAAGATATGACAGTAGAAATCGGAAAGGCTTTGGTTGTGAAGTGTAATCCAGCTAGTAGATAAAGTATCTGAAAATAATGGAAAGCTGATTGCTTAAGCATGAGGCATTTTTACAGCTCATCTGCTTTTAAATGCATACAGTTGGCATGAGCAGGGTGGCCCATTTTTTAAAAGAACAGCTGAATTAAGTAAATTCCCCTGTGCAAAATCCCGTCTGCTTGATCTGTTTTCCAGATGTTTCCATGGCAAATGTTTTTTTAATGCGAATCCCAGTCATAGAAAACACCTGGGTAGCATACAGTACTTCCCAGACACAAATCATCATTTTCTTCTTAAAACAGATGCAGATTTATTTTAAATATGAGAAAAAATGATCCTACCTCTCATGGAAGTACAAAGTGACAGAGATGCTTATTTAAACATCAATCTTGATTAGCATAAAGCACTTTGTGTCTTTGAACAACAAAATAACGGATGCTTTCTCTAAGGTTGGAAGAAGTGTTAGGCCGCTCTATCCGCAGGCTTTCCTGCCAGTATTAACTTTTCTCTATGATTTCTGATTAGAATGTGAAAGTAAGAGATAAGACACCTGAGCATCAACAGCTGAATCATAGGCATCAGATACCCTTCACCACCTGAAAGCTATGTAAACCTTGGTACTTTCCTTGATTTTCTGATATTTACCATCCTAACCTGTAGGATAGGGATGATAAAAGTACTAACCCCATAGTTTATCATTAAAATTATATTTTTATTCACATATTCTTAAAACTCTTGCTGGACCCGGTGAATATTAGTGTCAATAATGTAGGTGACTCAATTGGCTATTTTCTTCAAGATAAAATGTTTTACATCATTTAGAAACCAAAAGTCCCATTAGGTAATTAAAATATTCAGTCAGAATGGCTTCTTTAGACAAAAACATAAGCTAAGAAGTGGAGTGATAAGTTATGTTTCCATCCTCATTCTTGCTATTTAGGGAACTTGCTCATTTTGCTAATACTTGCTTATTTATTCAAATAGATTACAGACAAAATAGCTAAAATGACGATATCATTTAGTTATGAAAGTTACTAGTAAGATTGGGATTTAAATATATTGACCCTAGGAAAAATGAAAGCACTAGTCATGAACACTTAGGGGAAAAAGAAGGTAGAATAACATAAATAAACAAGGAAGATAAGAAAAAAGAAGCAGGAGAAAATCTGCAGTGATAGTGACAGAGAAAGTATAGCAAATTATTATTCTTTTGGTGCATTGTATAATGTGTCATGGATAATATTTTGTAAAAAATATAATTGAGATGATAGTCAATCATTTAACAGAATATATAAATGTTTGTAAAAGCTTGTAGCAAATGCTTTGCTCATGTGTAACCCTAGATGGGCAAGACTCTGGAAAAGGTAGGTATTTAGACATGAAAAGAGGTCAGAGTTCCGTGGTATCTCAAAAATTCGGGTTGAAAATTATCTGCTTGAAACCTGGTCTTTCTGTTAGTTGTCACTGTGTCCATTGAAAGAATGTGGTCAATGGGGCTGGTGAGATGGCTCTGAGGTAAAGCCACTGGTCGAAAGCTTAAAGACCTGAACTTGATCCCTGGGACCTACATGGTAGAAGGAGAAAACCCAAGCCCACAAGTTGTCTCTGAGCACCACAAAACTGCAGTGGCACATACAGCCCTTTCATGACAATATAAACAGACTGAAAATGTATTTTAAAAGTAATGTGGTCAGAAACAATATGGCAACACATTGAATTTCTCCCACACACTTTCTCTTTTTCTTGAACATTTAGTTCATAATGGCTCTGGAATCTTTGTTGGTTTTATTTTTAACATGAAATAGACATTCATACTTTTCATTTAAGCATTTTATTCAAAAGAAAAAATCCTTCTGTATGAAACATGAAAGGAAAAGTGTCATCAAAAGATTTTTACAAGTGATCATTAATGCTTTTAACTTAAAATAGTCACATCAAACCTTGATGAAGTTTAAATTGCAGGCAGCTTCCCAGAAATACTGTGAAAGTGAGAAAGCTAATTTATATTTAATTGCTATCAAAATCAATGTCCCTAAAAAGTAGCATCCCGGCTTATTTTAAATTAGTTCAAGAAATACTAAAAATAGCAGATCTCAGGATAGTGTTTTGAAGACATTAGGATCATAACTATAACACTAATGCATTTACTTTTATGTGTCCGGCTTTTAGACAAGGTTATGATGTCTGGACCTTGCAAATATAGACATCTCCCAAAATGGCAATGTGCACAGTACATTTTGTATTTCGTAGCTTTGAGCCTGGAGAGTTTGTTCATCTGTTAGGGTGTCTCCTGCTCTTCCAGAGGACCTGGGTGATTCACCTAAAGGAGTTTCTCATTTCATTTAGGCTGTTGGCTTGTGAGTTAACCAGATGAGCTGGATATCTCCAAATCTTAAATTACCTCAGATTTCTCTGAAGTTCTGCTCGTCAGGGTTCTAGGCATCCTGGAGAACACAGATCTCTGCCTCAGGAAACCAGAAACTCCTCTTAATAAACACCAACCATGAGCTATCTCTTCCGTAGTTCAGCGAAGTTGCACATGACTGTTACAGTTATAATGCCTATAAAATTAAACCTTTCCTTGAGAAACTTAACGAGGTACTTGGCTTACTTGAGCCTATTTCTACGGATTCTTCATCCAATTAGCTCCGCTTTTTTTGGGGAAGAGTAACTTTAACCACACCCCTATTAAATATTTCCTGAGGCATTCCATCTGTATAGATCAAGAGAGCCATTGAGCTTCTCAAGTTTGTGCACCATTATCTTCTTCGCTCCAAAGTTTAGGATGGATTTGGCAACTTAACTCTACCTTAGATTTACTACACCTTTGATAGGACTGAGAGCTATGATTTTGTTTGTTTATATTATATATATAAACAAATATATATTATATATATTATTGTATATATATATTATATATATACACAAATATATATACATGTATATGTGTGTGTGCTTATACATATATATGCATACATATATATATATATGCTTATATATTTATATGCTTTTTGTTTGTTTGTATGTATTTTCCCTCTCTATTGTACAGACTACTTTCATTGGTTTGTATTATCTTCTTTCAGTCCTGGTTAAAAGTCTTCAATGTGCAGTGTGGTTTTGGATTTCATTCATAGTCTCCAATGGGCTGTCTAATGCAACCCAGATGTGTGACAAATGGTAAGAAGAAATTGGGTGGATGCAGTTAATTCTTAATCCATTTGGTGGAATAGTCTGAACTGAATTTCAAGTCTTTTTTTGTGAGCCTTTTGAGAAGATTCAGAAGCCTACCATGAACCTTCCAGGAGATCTTTCCTAATTTTTTTTCGTAGGTTTTCTTGAAGCTTGGAGGACACAGAGATATCATGTTTAATAGCTTTATATATCCTTTCATTTCACTTTAAATAATTTTTCCTTGGTTGGATAAACAGTCTCATAGAAGACCCCTGTGCTCAGATATATTTGGACCTTGTGGGGCTCCCTGTCCCCTCTAAGATATACTAATTCCTCCTTCCTTTGTATGATTCCATACACTGTGCTGAAGGCTTGGTTATGGGTCTCAGCATCTGTTTTGATACACTGCTAGATAGAGTCTTTCAGGTGCCTTCTGTGGTAGGCTACTGTCCTGTTAATTGTTTTCTTCTATTTCCAATGTCCATCCCCTTTGTCTTTCTAGATGAGGATCGATCATCTTACCCCTGGTCCTCTTTCTTGTTTATCTTCTTTAGGTGTACATATTTTAGTATGTTTATCCTATCTTATAGCTCTATATAAGTAAGTATATACCATGTGTGTCTTTCTGCTTTTGGGATACCTCACTCAGAATGATTTTTTCTAGATCCCACCATTTGCCTGCAAATTTCATGATTTCCTTGTTTTTAATTGCTGAGTAGTATTCCATTGTGTAAAAGTACCACAATTTCTGTATCCATTCCTCCGTTGATGGACATCTGCATTGTTTCTAGGTTCTGGCTATTACGAATAAGGCTGCTACAAACATGGTTGAGCAAATGTCCTTGTTGTGTACTTGAACATCTTTTGGATATATGCCTAGGAGTGTTATAGCTGGATCTTGAGGTAGCACTATTCCTAATTGTCTGAGAAAGTGCCAGATTGATTTCCGTAGTGGTTGTACCAATTGACATTCCCACCAGCAATGGAGGAGGGTTACCCTTTCTCCACAGCCTCTCCAGCATGCCTTATCTCTTGAGATTTTTTGTTTGTTTGTTTATTTTTTTTTTTTAATCTTAGCCATTCTGATGGGTGTAAGGTGAAATCTCAGGGTCATTTTGATTTGCATCTCTCTGATTGCTAGGGATATTGAACATCTCCTTGTTTTTCTCTGCCATTCTATAGTCTTCTACAGAGAATTCTCTGTTTAGCTGTGTACCCCATTTTTTTTAATTCGGTTAATTGCCTTTTAACTTCTTTAGTTCTTTATATATTCCAGATATCAGCCCTCTGTCAGATGTTGGGTTGGTGAAGATCCTTTCCAATCTGTAGGCTGTCGTTTTGTTCTAAGGACAGTATCTTTTGCTTTACAGAAGCTTTTCAATTTCATGAGGTCCCATTTATTGATTGTTGTTCTTAGGGCCTGTGCTGATGGTGTTCTGTTCAGGAAGTTAACTCCTGTGCTAATGAGTTTTAGGGTTTCCCCCACTTTGTCTTCTAATCGATTTAGAGTACCTGGTTTTATATTGAGGTCTTTGATCCCCTTGGACTTTAGTTTTGTGCAGGGTGATAAATATGGATCAAGTTTCATTTTTCTGCATGTAGACATCCAGTTAGACCAGCACCATTTGTTGAAGATTCTGTCTTTTTTCCATTGAATGGTTTTGGCTTCCTTGTCAAAAATCAACTATTCATAGGTGTGTGGGTTTATTTCTGGGTCTTCTATTCATTTCCATTGATCTACCTTTCTGTTTCTTTGCATGGATATAACCTACAACCCCTGCTCAGAGATAGTCCTTGGTAGCTCATTATCCAAGTGGGTTCTCTAGTAAGGGGGAAAGGAATTGTTTCTGACATGAACTCATGAGCTTCCCCTCTCCCCTGAGGGAGGAGCAGCCTTGCTAGGCCACAGATAAGGATATTGCAACCATCCTGAAGATACCTGATAAGCTAGGGCTAGGTGGAAGGGGAGGAGGACACCCCCTCTCAGTGGACTCAGAAGGGGGCAGGGAGGAGATGAGGGAGGGAGGGGAGGATTGGGAGGGAAAGAGGGAGTGGGCTACAGCTGGGATACAAGTGAATGTATAAAATTATTTAAAAATAAAAAATAAATATTTTTAATTTTATTTTTTTCTTATCAGTTACATTTTATTAACTCTGTATCCCAGCTGTGTCCCACTCCCTCATTCCCTCCCAACCCCACCCTCCCTCCCTCATCTCCTCCCTGCCCCTTTCCAAGTCCACTGATAGGGGGGACCTCCTCCCCATTCATCTGATCCTGTTTTATCAGGTATCTTCAGGACTGGCTGCAAAGCCCTCCTCTGTGGCCTAACAGGATTGCTCCTCCCTTGGGGGGTGGGGAGGTCAAAGAGCCAGTCATTGAGTTCCTGTTAGAAATAGTCCTTGTTCCCTTCACTATGGGAAACCAATTGGTTACTGAGCTACCACAGGTTCTAGGTTATATCCATACATGGTCCTTGGTTGAATGTTAGTCTCAGAAAAGACCCTGTACTCAGATATATTTGGTCCTTGTGGAGCTCCTATCCATTCCCCATCATACTAATTCCCCTTCTTTCATAAGATTCCCTGTACTCTGCCGAAGGTTTGGTCACGTGTCTTTGTATCTGCTTTGAAAACACTGCTAGTTAGAGTCTTTCAGATGTGCTCAGTAGACTCCTGTCATACGTTCAATGCACATCCCATCTGTCTTTCTAAATGAGGATTAGAATTAACACAATAGGGCTGGAGAGAAGGCTCAGAGGTTTAGAGCACTGGCTGATCTTCCAAAGGTCCTGAGTTCAATTCCCAGCAATCACATGGTGGCTCACAAACCATCTGTCATGAGATCTGGTACCCTCTTCTGGCATGCTGGCAAAATGCTGTATAAGTAAATAATAAATAAATCTTTAAAACAACAACAACAAAATAATTTTTCCTTCTCTTCACCTTCCTAGAACCTTACCAGCTAAATAGAGCATTATCAGCTTTGTCTTTATCTCTGTTTCTTAAAGAAACTAGCAGAGGCACCTTGATGGCTACTGAGAATACATTTCAATTTTATTACATGTAAGTGGATCACTGGGTTCTCAACAATAATGAAAAGGCTGCCACAGTGTTCAGAAGATGTTTCCCTTCTGTTACAGGACAAGAGCACTGTCCTTCACACTTTCAATTTTGTTTCTCCTTTATTCTGTACAGTTCATCCCTATTACCTAGAGGGATTCCATCTATCTTTAAAGATTTCAGCAGATTTCTACAAACTGAGTAATTCCTTCTGTGAAGCTCATTTGTGCTATAACATTTTTTCCCCGGTGCTTGAGTTAACTAAGCAAATAATAACAATAACAAGAAAAAATGATATCCATGTGTAGGTCCATTTTAGTAGAGAGGTGCATGCATTTAAATGCATCAGAAAGAAGTGTAAGCAATGATTTATATTCCAGCTTCTGGTGCATTTCTTCAGGAAAAATAGTGCATAGATATCCACCCATGCCTACTTATTTAAGAATCATGTGCACATGCTGCTATGCTAATAGTTATTTAAATTTTATGCTAAAAATAAAATAAAAAATAATAATCAACTAAACATTGAATATTGTTCCTATGAGTTATTTTTCAAAACTTTTCTGATTTTTCAGTATCTTGTTGATCAATATTTTACCAAATGAACTTTTCAGACTCTAAGTCGTCAGTATGAAGAAAAGTTGCCTAACAAATACTCTATAAAGTAAATCTCTAAGAAATGAATAAATTCCTAGGAAAATATGGCCTATCAAAATTTAATCAGAAGATATAGACAATGTACACAAAGTATCCATGGTAGTTAATGAAATTGAAGCTCTTCTAATAACTTTTATTCAACAAAAGCAAATAAAAGACCAAGTGAGCTCACTGACAAACTCTAGCACACATTTAAAGAAGCTCTAATTCTCCTAACCACCAATTCTCCTAAAACTGATCCATAAAATATAAGGGGACATAACACTTCCAAATTCTATGAATCAGAATTGTCCTGAAAGCAAAACTAAGAAGACGACAGAGAAATAAAGCTGTAGATAAATTTCCCTGATGAACATAAATAAGTTTCCCATTAAAAATGCTATGAGTTAGCCATATATTCTTTCCGTATAGATATGGACACACACATAAACTGAACTTTCATAAGGGTTAATTTTCTCCTAGTACAGAAAACAGTTTTTTCCTTTTGATAAACCAAGCTTAGGAAAAATTGTATCAAGCTATTTCTCTAAGCAAAACGCTGAATTACTAGCCTTTTAAAAATCTTTTTGGTATATTTTGTAACTGAAAAGAGACAACTGTGCAGTTGTTTATTAAATTGCCATTTGGTGTGGACCTATGTTGTATGTGCCTTTAAAAACTACAAGAAAACACATAAACATGAAAAGTGTCTATGCATGTCCATTTTGTATGTCTATTTGCTTCCTGTGACCTATAGGGGAATTGCTGGACTAAAGAGAATGTTTACAGGTTCTTTTGATAGACATAATAAATTCTTTTGCAAAAAAAAATTATGAGTTTACTCAAGAACACATTAAGAAAATCATACACTCTGACAAAGTTTTTATTTCGTGGGTATAAATTTGCCCTCAATATGCCAGTCAGTGAGGCTGATTTCATACACAAATAGACTCAAAGTCAGAGGCAGCCTGAGCATCTCAATCAACACAGAAAAGTATTTTGGAAAACTTCAATACTATAAAGCTCCTAAAGAAAGCAGAAATAAAAAGAACATGCTTTAACATTTAAAGTAGAATACAAGCCTATGGCTCATGCATTATAAATGCAGAAGAGGTGAGAGCATCGCCTCTAAACTCTGGAGTGAGAGAAAGGGGCCCACTCTCTTTACTCTAATTCAATGTGAAGACTGAAGTCTCAGAGCAATACAACAAAATAAACAAAAGAGATACAAACAGGAAAGCAAGAGCATACAATTCCTGCAGTTTTAAAGTGGAGCTTCTACTTAAAGATCCAAAGGAGTTTACTATAATCTCTTAATCTTGGCATACAGACCCAGAACACTGTGGGACAATGCATCAACAACCATAAATCACTATCTTTTGTATATACCAATAGTGAAGACATTGAGAAAGAAATCAGGAAAACTATCCCATTCATAAATAGCTTAGAAAAAAATGAAAATACAGAAATGAGCAAATGAATGAAAACTTTAATGCACTGAAGAAAAGAAACAGAAGTAGATAACGTAAGACAAAAAGACTAGAATTAAGGTCAAAGTGGCTATGCTGTCAGGAACAGTCTAATAGATCTAAATAATCCTTATCAGAATTTCAAAATGTTTATAGAAACAGAAAAATAAAAGTAACATTCACATAAAAACACAAAGGACCCTGAATAGCAAAAGTAATCCTCAGCAGAGCAAGCAATGTTGTTGATATGGTAATACCCAATCTCAAATAATATTACAGAGCTGTAGTAAAAACAGCAAACTATGGTAAACAGACAGACAGACATGAGTAAAAATGCAATAGAGAATGTTGTAATAAACCTGTATACTTATCAGCATCTGTGTGTGACAAATCCCTTAAAAATGCACACTAGAAAACTGTCAAATGATTTAACAATAGGTGCTAAAGGAAAATGATTTCCAAAAGGAGAAGAATAAAACTCACTAATATCTTTAAGAATATTAAATTCAAAATGGATCAAGGAACATAAGGTAAGAATTGAAACTGTTAAAACATGCTAGCTGTTCTGAGGACTGGGGAAAGAGGATAAGGGAAGAGGGAGCATGGTTGGTACTGGGAGGATAGAAAAGAGGAGGCTACAATTGGCATGTAAAGTGAATCAGTCAAAAAGTAAACTTGGAAAAATAAAACAAAAATGGTAACTGGAAACAAAGGATGATACTCCAAGATACAGGTATAAGCAAAGATGGCTTGAATCGGACTCCAATAGCACAGAAACTAGTCATACAAGTTGACAAATGAGATTACTTGAAAAGCTTCTGCACAGCACAGGAAATGATCACCAGAGTGGAGAGACAGACTGCAGTATGTAGAAAAGTCATTTCCCAACTATACACCAAAGTTTAGGATTTTTATCCAAGCTTAAAAAACAAAACAAAACAAAACAAAAACAACAACAACAACAACTAGTGCAAGAATTAAATAGCCAAATACCAAATCAACCTACCACCAAGTGCAATTATCCAACAGTAAACTGAAAAACTATCCAATGTTTTTAGTTATGAGAGAAATTAAAATTAAACCAGTTTTGAAGTTCTGTGAGGAAGTAACACCAGCTCATTCACTAAAGAATACTTCTAAAATGAAGATGACTGTAAAGAAATCAGAGAAACCATGCTTACAGCCATGTGTTGTGTGACAAAACGTTTCCTGGGGAGATGCAACTCACACATCTACTTACCCCAGAGAAGGAGCCCATGACAGACCAAAGCACAGGTACTACCAAAGTTCAACCTGACGGACCAATGACATGCTTGAGTTATTACAGAAATATGGGTGAGGAATTACAGAAACAAAAATAATTCAGGCAGTGATGCACAAAGCCCACCAACACAGCATGTATAACAGCTCTCAAAAGCCAGGAACCTGGAAAACACTGCTCATCCTGCAGGCAGCTGAGTGGATTAGAGTGTCCCTTCTCAGTTGGTCTCAGCCTCTTGCAGGCAGTGCTGCCACCTTCTTTTTCTTCCAGGCAGCAGGACTGGTCTCAAAGGTTTCTTTGCAGCTGGGTTTCTCCCTCGCTGAAGCCTTTGTTGTTTACTCTTGGGAGGGATGGGCCTAGTGAATCTCCTCAGCTTTAGGGACTTCCTAAAGCTATTTTCCTTTTATACCTTCTGGCTTAAGAGGTTTCCCAGTAGGATCGTGTTTCATTCTTAGAGGAAACTGCTATACAACATCATACAAATATGCTACATTTAAATCCCCACTCTATTTTGTGAAGTAGATATTTCCATAAAAGCAGAACATTTGTTTTTAGTCAATGTATTTTCTGCTTATATCTATGCCCCACCACCCCAGAATTTATAAAGAACTCTGGAGAAAAAAGGAGACACTTTCTTGGCAGCATGAAAAGTGAAGACAGGAAGTTTAGTAGCTTAACTAAAGCAGACAAGCCAGTGACTGACTGAAGATTAAGCTGATGACAACAATGCAATGCAACTGGTGAAGATTAGCTGAAGGGCAAGGTTCACACTTACACAGGCATCTTTTGAGGAAGACTACAGTGATTCAAAGATGGAAGAGATTTACACAAGATTTTGCATAGTGAAGAGGAATCCAGTAAAGGTAAGCAACTGAGCATGAAGGGATAAAAAATAGTTCACAGAGCTTGGACACCGAAGCTTATTGCCATTGAGAACTCAAATGAAATGTGAACTCTAAATGATAGAGATATGTTTCCCAGAAGCAAAGAAGAATAAAGTTGGGAGTAGCAACTCTGATTTAGAGAAGAATATAATTCTGAGTCAAATGCTTTCCATTTTTCCCTGAAATGTGGGAGGTGATGTAATTTTCCAGTGGCAATGTGGTTAGAAATGGATTTGATGGTGTAGGAGTTTTTTTGAAGGATAAATTGGAGAAGAAGGTGCTGAACCAATCTTCAGTGGAGAAAGGAATAGACTCAACATGGTGGGTAGGAAACATTTATGTGAGGTTGGACCCTGACTGACCTTGAAGAGCATGTTCTGGTAATAGATGTTTTTCTACCTTTCAGTCAGGACTCACACATCTATACCACACTAGGGAGTGGTAATAGAAGTGTGTGGACAGTACAGATTTAAGTGATACCTAAGAGTGGGCATGGTACCTTTTTATTCTTATTCTTATTAGGGTTTACAATTTATTCACTCAGTATCCCAGTTGTAGCCCCCTCCCTCCTCTCTTTCCCCCGTCCCTCTTCCCTCGTCCACTGGCAGGGGAAGTCTTCCCACTTCTCTGGGTCTTTTTCCATCAGCCTCGCTGTGCGTAGTAACTTCTCATGGATCATGTGTAGTAAGACAGAACCTTTAGAAATCATGGTTCATATACTACAGCAGATGAGGAAGCTGAAAGTGACGAGAAGGCATAGGAGAACCTACCTTTTTGCTCTTGAGGGTAAACACGAGTTGCATGTGTCTGTGTGAGTGTGTATGTGTGTGTGTGTGTTTTATAACAGCTTACTCTCCAATTTGCCAGCAGCAAAATATTTAAATTTCACATCTGCCAATAACAAATGAATTCTGACCACAATACAAAATACAGTCTTTGTGTCATTTTTAACACTGCTGAAAAAAATAAGACTCACAATGTTAGAGAAAAACGGAAGAGTTATACAAAACTAACAAAAAGAGGAATTACATATTTTTAAAGTTTATTTATTTTTTTATTAATTATACTTTATTCACATTGTATCCCAACTGTAGACTCTTTCCTTATACCCCCCCAATCCCACTCTCCTTCCCTCATCTACTCCCATCCCTCTCCCCAAGTCCACTGATAAGGGAAGTCCTCCTCCCCTTCCCTCTTACCCTAGTTTATCAGGTGTCATCAGGACTGGCTGCATTGTCTTCCTTTGTGGACTGGTAAGGCTGCTCCCCCGTCAGGGGGAGATGATGAAAGACCCAGCCACTAAGTTCATGTCAGACAGTCCCTGTTTCCGTTACTAGGGAACTTGGTGGGACACTGAGCTGCCATGAGCTACATCTGTGCAGGGTTATCTGGGTTATCTCCACGCATGGTCCTTGGTTGGAGTAACAGCCTCAAAAGACCTCTGGGCCCAGATTTCTTGGTTTTGTTGCTTTCTTTGTGGTGCTTTTGTCCCCTTCAGGTCTTTCTATCTCCCCCTTCTTTCATACAATTCCCTGAACTCTGCTCAAAGTTTGGAAAATTTCATGATTTCCTTGTTTTTAGTTGCTGAGTAGTATTCCATTGTGAAAATGTACCACAATTTCTGCATTTATTCCTCAGTTGAGGGACATCTGGGTTGTTTCCAGATTCTGGCTACTGTGAATAAAACTGCTATGAACATGATTGAGAAAATGTCCTTATTGTATACTTGAGCATATTTTGGATATATGCCAAGGAGTGGTATAGCTGGATTTTGAGGAAGAATATTCCTAATTGTCCAAGAAAGAGCCAGGTTGTTTTCCAAAGTTGTTGTACAAGTTTACATTCCCACCAGCAATGGAGGAGTGTTCCCCTTTCTCCACAACCTCTCCAGCATGTGTTGTCACTTGAGTTTTTCATCTTGGCCATTCTGATGGGTATAAGGTGATTTGCAACGATCCCAGGGATGTTTTGATTTGCAATTCCCTAATGACTAAGGACGTTGAGTATTTCTTAAGTGTTTCTCTACCATTTGATATTCCTCGATTGAGAATTCTCTGTTTAGCTCTATACCCCACTTTTAATTGGATTGCTTGATTTGTTGGTATTTAACTTCCTGAGTTCTTTATATATTCTGGATATTAGCCCTCTGTCTGATATAGGGTTGGTGAAGATCCTCTCTCAGTCTGTCAGCTGTTGTTTTGTTCTAATGACAGTGTCCTTTGCTTTACAGAAGCTTTTCAGTTTCATGAGGTCTCATTTATTGATTGTTGTTCTTAGAGCCTGTGCTGTTGGTATTCTGTTGAGGAAGTTGTCTCTTTTGCCAATGAGTTCAAGGCTCTTCCCCACTTTTTCTTCTAACAGATTTAGTGTGTCTGGTTTTATATTGAGGTCTTTGATCCACTTAGACTTTAGTTTTGTGCAGGGTGATTAATGTGGATTTATTTGCATTTTTCTGCATGTAGACATCCAATTAGACCAGCACCATTTGTTAGAGATGCTGTCTGGTTTCCATTGTATGGTTTTGGCTTCTTTGTCAAAAATCAAGTGTCCCTAGGAGTATGGGTTTATTTCTATGTCTTCGATTAGATTCCGTTGATCCACCATTCAGTTTCTGTGCCAGCACCATGCAGTTTTTATTACTATTGTTCTGTAGTATAGCTTGAGATCAGGGATGGAGATACCTTCAGAAGATCTGTTGTTGTACAGGATCATTTTAGAGATTCTGGGTTTTTTTGTATTTCCGTATGAAATTGAGAATTATTCTTTCAAATTCTGTGAAGAATTGTATTGTTATTTTGATGGGAACTGCATTGAATCCATAGATTGCTTTTGGAAGCATGGCCATTTTCATTATGTTAATCCTACTGATCCATGAGCACAGGAGATCTTTCCATCATCTGATATCTTCTTCAATTTCTTTCTTCAGAGACGAAGTTTCTTTTCAAACGGGTCTTTCACTTGCTTAGTTAGAGTCACACTAAGGTACTTTTTGTGATTAGTGGCTATTGTGAAGGATGCAATTTCCCTAAATTCTCTCTCAGCACTTTTGTCTTTTGTATACAGGAGGGCTACTAATTTTTTTTTTTTTTTTTTTTTTTTTTTAGTTAATTTTGTATCCAGTCACTTTGCTGAAAGTGTTTATCAGCTGAAGGAGTTCTCTGGTTGAATTTTTGGGGTCACTCTTGTATACTATCATATCATCTGCAAATAGTGATACTTTGACTTACTTCTTCCTTTCCGATTTGTAACCCCTTGATCTCCTTTAGTTGTCTTATTGCTCTAGCTAGGTCTTCTATGTTGAAGAGATATGGAGAGAGTGGGCAGCCTTGCCTTGTCCCAGATTTCAGTGGGATTGATTTAAGTTTCTCTCCATTTAGTTTGATGTTGGCTATAGGCTTGCTATATATCGTCTTTACTATGTTTAGGTATGTGCCTTGTATCCCTGATCTCTCCAAGACGTTAAACATGAAGGGTGTTTGATTTTGTCAAATGCTTTTTCATCATCTAATAAGATGATCATGTGGTTTATCTCCTTCAGTTTGTTCATATGGTGGATCACATTGATACATTTTCATCTATCGATGCATACCTGGGGTGAAGCCTACTTGGTCATGATGGATGATATCTTTTATGTCTTTTTAAATTCTGTTTGCAAGTATTTTATGGAGAATTTTTGCATAAATGTTCGTAAGAGAGATAAGTCTAAATTTCTCTTTTTTTGTTGGGTCTTTGTATCGTTTAGATATCAAGGTGACTGTGGCTTCATAGAATGAGTATGGTAATCTTCCTTTTGTTTCTATATTGTGGAATAATTTGAAGAGAATTAGAATTAGCTCTTCTTTGAATGGCTGGTAGAATTCTGCACTGAAACCATCTGGCCCTGGGCTTTTTTTGAAAGGGAGACTTTTGATGACTGCTTCTATTTCCTTGGGGAATATAAGACTAATTAATCTATTTACCTGATCTTGATTTAAATTTGTTAAATGGAGTATATTGAGAAAATTGTCCAAGTAAGTATTAATGCATATTGAAGCACATAGATTATAATATTTCAGAATATAATAAAATTTAACTTTTTGGGAAATCAGAACAACTCTATTTAAGACACAAATTTACTGCTAGACAATGAAAAATTATCCTGACATGTAAGATAATTCGACTTTAATCCCTAGGAGTGAAGAGTTTGGGTGAGCCAGTGGAACTTGGGCACCAAATATCAATGTAGAGAATGAGACTTCCTGACTACCTCTGAGGAGTGTGTGCAGTCTTCATTTGTTTGGATAACGGACTCTAACACTGCAATATATATCGTGGTTGCTAAAGAAAAGGAGCATTCTTAGCAACAATTGTCCTTGATGAAGTCCTTGGAAATTTCCCAAGATGAGACTTCTGTGTTTAAACTACAAATAACCTGCTAACAGTTTTGTCAAACGTGAATTTCTAATTTCCCCTTTAATTCATGTCCCAGTATATAAAATGGAAGTAGAATAAATAACCATTTTTATTTAATGTATTGTCTTATTTTACCATTTTCTCTTAATGTAGATAAGAGTTTAACAGGAAATGTAGAAATGTTCTTGATAACATGAAATAAAGCAGAGCGATAACAGAGTGATAGAGGATAAGGAAAGACAAGGAAGAGAGAACAAAGGAGCAAGGCAAAGGCAGGGAGCTTACCAATGGTCTCCTCTTTAGATTCAGCTTCCAACCTTCAACAAGTTTGACAGTCCTCATAAGAAACCTTGTGCTGTACAGTGGAGTGTCACACAGTTACTCTTTAGATGCTTGGGGTGTCCAATGTGTTGGCTGAGGTTGGTTCAAAGCATGGGCCTCCTTACTTAGATTCCATCACATTAATGGGAGCATTTGGATTTCATATCCTGATATAACAGATGGTCAAAAGCTTTTACCAGTATTCTCCAAGGCCTTCTGAACTCCATTTCCTCATTGATGGATTCCTAGGGATGTTCTGGACACTATGCAACACTTTAACTTCTTCCCCCATCTTCTTCACTTTCCCTCAAAATATTTATTCTTAAAAATACTGTCCAATCAATAAAACTTCCATGTGGAGTCTTTATCAAAGTGTGAGACACAGAGAGTTAAACAGAAGGAAACTGAAGTACTACACTTGGTGTGACCGTCACTGCAGAGGGTTTATTTACACTAGCAGCACTGCTAACACGTGAGTAATGTGTTATGACATTACTCACTATGACAATATGACACCACTACTTGATGGAAATTTCATATAGAGTCAATGGTTGACAAAACATTAGATAGGGTATGTGACTGTGTACATATTGAGAAAGATATGAACTAGGATTCCAAAGTTTTAGTCTTTGAATATGTAGAAATTTACCTTAATGAAATAATCTATACTTTGCCAACAGAAAATGTGCTCTGTGCATACAACAGCTGTAGCTTCTGGCACTTTTATTTTCCTCCCTAAGTTACCTCATCTGTTATGCTGAGATATTCTCAGTAGATTGTGTTAATTCTCCCAACTCCATGTGAAGAAACAGAGGTTATGATGTTTTACATGAGATTTGGAAGTTCTCAGCAATTCATCTGGCATTCTAACCTGAGCTTTGACCTTCAAATCCTTCTCTCTCTCTCTCCTTTTTACTATTTCCCAGAGTAACACCCATTTTCCTTCTTTCATATCTTGAGGTGTTTTTTGTTTTATTTTATTTATTTAATAACTCGGAGATGAGAACCTAGCTGATCAGCTTCCCCACTATATAACTAGTCTCAGGTAACATTTGGCCTAAGATAGTTTCATTATTTGACAATCTTCCAAAAACCTTCCTGTTTCCTTTCCATATTCTACTTAGGAGATTTTGACGGCAGAGTCAAATTGAGTCTGATTAATCCTGAGCTGGTGTATACCAATTAATTATTTATCCTCTACACTGTACAGTGGTGCAATCCTTTCTCTTTTCTGTGAGTTTGGTAGACCACAAAAGACAGAGATGAACAAATAGAAAGAATGAAACACTCTAACTCCTCCAAAGAACTCGGCAACAGAAACACTTTATGTTGGGTGAAAGTATGCCTATAATTGATAATCCTCCATCCTTTGGTTTTGGCTACATGTAACTGATGGGGATGTGAAGATCCAAAGGTTAACATAGACTGTCAGTCAATGCAAAGATTGTGTCAACTGAAGCATTAGCATCTCATCTAGTTTCAGTCTACTTCAGGCTACAAAATGATAATCCCTGCTTAGTTTTTTTCCTCAGTAAATGTCAGCTATAACATTTCTGTTTACAGATGAGTGGGTTTCAATCTTAAAACATTTATTCTCTGCCTCTATTATAGTTAGAAAAAAAAAGATTTCCTTAGCTTGCCTCTGGGAAAGCAATATTGTCTGCATTTGTATTCTGAACTAGACTAAGAGAAGAAATATTGAAACATGGAATTGTTCTGTGTCTGATTGGATTGCAGCTTTGGGGGAGCACAAAGGTTTACTGCTTACAAAATCACAGAGTGAGAAAGTGGGAGATTATACACTTCCAAACAGTGGGAGAAAGGTAATAGTCACGATGGGGTGTTTGTAGCATTACTCTGCATATTTTGTCCTAAAATCTCTACTGCAATTCTAACACACTGACTCAAATAGCATTTTTTACTTCATATATAAAAAATAATTACTGTGCACTTTTGGAGTCATATTGTTAGTCTCTCTATTAAATATCCAGCAGTACACAGCTGAATCTGTAGTGAAAAAAAAATGAGTACTGCAATGTAATTTGCTGTGACAAACACACGTTTTTCTCTCTGAAATGGTAACAAGAGAAAATAAAAGGAAAACATAAAAGTAGTCATTCTGGCATAGTTAAAAGCAAGTGTTCTGTAAAAAATGAACTTAACTTATCATTTAATATGACAGTAACTGCATTTTTAATTTTTAAATGGATTTTTAATAGTAAAATGACTTTGTGTTTGCAGAAGAAAACAGCATAAGTTGTTTTTCATTAATTGACTCATATTCACTTATTTTTTTAAATAATAGAAGAAAGAAAAATAATGGATGGTTGCATATTTTAGAAATAAATACTTTGAACTATGTGTTAAAAAAAACTCAGTTAACTCTTTGTTTGTGAACCACATATGATGGCACACTATATAATGCCTGTACGCAGGAGGAGGGAGCAAGGGGACCATCAAGAGTTCAAAGCAAACTTGTGGTATACAGTGAGTCTAGCCAAGATTACAAAGCATAGCTTTGTCTATAGCTTTATTGTTTGGAGGTCGTTTGTAATATATACTGAAGATAAATTATAATTATGATATGTTTTGTTTATTTCACTTTGCTTTGTAAGTACTCATATGAGATTAGAACATTTTATAAGTGTAAAGTATGTCATTTGGAAAGAAACATTGTACTGATGTGCGAATCTCTTTAAAGAGATTCTTCAGTAATTTTGCCCATCTTGAAATTTATGTGTTTGATTATGTTTTTAAAATTATAAAAAGCACTACAATAAACTTTTTGGAAAATGTCATGAACAAATTTTGTGGTACCAAAATATTGAAGAAGATTTGGCATTGCTGTAGTTGGGGATAAACAGTGACTACTTTATTGGTGTAAGCAAAGGTTGTAAGCCAAGGTTTACATGACAGGGTATATGGATGGATGTTTTCTTGGAGGCCACCAGGTCTCTGACCACATGGTCTGAGAAAGCTCTACTGATATCAGAATAGAGTAAAGAGATATTTCATACGTTGACACCAAAATCACACACACACACATACACACACACACACACACACACACACACACACATGCACACACACAACCCAAAATAGAACAAAAGAAAATGATATAAAAAACTGTTGAAAATTAACTTAATCATCAATAGTTGTGTTTGTCTCAGAGGAAAAAAAATAATCCAAACACACTAAAAACTCAAAGGAAGGAACAGTGATGTCTTTTTCACATATTTGCACAAGCTTTATAGGTATATTATTCTCCTCTTCTCCAATTTCTAATTATTTCTTTGCATTAAGCAGATTTCTATTCTATTCAAACTTTAGATTTACACACACACACAAAAATGGGGCTTTATAGGAAAATGTTCTATAGAGCCATCTGCCACCTTCTTGTAGAACAGTCTGTCCACAATACTGACACTGCCAGAATTGAAAACACGGGGCTTTGTGCCATATAGAACACACCTTCTCAGAATCTAAGTAAACATCGATCAATATACATTGTTGCTAACATTATTTGATATGTGTGAAGAGTGTCTATGTACCCTCAAACTAGAATAATAATTCCTTTTGAAAAAAAAAAAAACAAAACTAGCAAAACTGTTCCACTCACATTCTGCCCTGAGGAGTGTAGTGGGTCTTATTTTCCCATTTGTAGTCTGTAATTCTGTGACATTGTGAATGCTCAAAGGGCAGAACGTTATAATTATCAGGTGAAAGTTCTCTTTATTAAAATGCAGTGGTGGTAGAATTAAAAATATCCATGCCACAAAATTTTCTCATGGGTCTAAACATGGCTATACTTACCTTATTTTCTCAACATATAAATTTTGAATTTCTACAAAATTAATTTTGATAAAAAAACGTATAATACTCGACAATATATTTTCCTTAACTTATCTACCCAAACAGACACATTAAAAAAAGAAGCTTCAATACGAATGTGGACTGAACAATTACATATTTATAAAACTGAAGTTTCTCATAAATTGAATTTAGCATAGTGATTTCTAAATTTTTTTATTAATTTTATAATTTTACTTTTTATATCAATTACAGGTTATTTACTTTGTATCCCAGCTATAGCCCCCTCCTTCTTTCCCTCCCAATCCTATCTTCCCTGCCTCTCTCTAAGTTCACTGATAGGGGAGGACCTCCTCCCCTTCCATCTGACCTGAGTTTATCAGGTCTCATCAGGACTGGCTACAATGTCCTCCTCTGTGGCCTAGCAAGGCTGCTCTTCCCTTGGGGGGGGAGGTCAAAGAGCCAATCATTGGGTTCATGTCAGAGACAGTCCCTGTTCCCCTTACTAGGGTACCCACTTGGATGCTCAACTGCCATGAGCTATGTCTCAGCAGCGGTGCTAGGTTATATCCATGCATGGTCCTTGGTTGGAAAATCATTCTCAGAAAAGACCCTTGTGCCCAGATATATTTGGTCCCTGTGGCACTCCTGTCCTCTCCAGGTCTTACTAACTCTTCCTTCTTTCATATGATTTCCAGCACTCTGCCCAAAGTTTGGTTGTGAGTCTCAGCATCTGCTTTGATACACTGTTAGGTAGAGTCTTTCAGAGGCCCTCTGTGGTAGGCTCCATTTGTTCAACTATGTTTGTAGCAGCTTTATTCATAATAGCCAGAATCTGGAAACAACCCAGATGATGCTCCATGGAGGAATGGATACAGAGATTGTGGTACATTTACATAATGGAATACTACTCAGCAATTAAAAACAAGGAAATCATGAAATTTGCAGGCAAATGGTGGGGTCTAGAAAAGATCATCCTGAGTGAGGTATCCCAGAAGCAGAAAGACACACATGGTATATACTCACTTCTAAGTGGATACTAGACCTATAAGATAGGTCAAACATACTAAAATCTGTATACCTGAAGAAGATAAACAGGAAGAGGTTCCAAGGTAAGACGACCAATCCTCACTTAGAAAGACAAATGGGATAGACATTGGAAGTAGGAGAAAACAAGAAACAGGATTTCTAAATTTAAAATTTTATATATCAGAGTTTTTACTTGAAAGTAAGTTAAAATTTTAAGTTTAAGAGACTTTTCTGTTATGTAGGGAATATTCATCACAATTATCTAACTATGATAAGAAAATAAGTATGACAGGAGTTTTTTGGCAATGCATAGAAGCAGGAAAAACAAATGCTTAAAAACCACTCAGAGACGAGCCCAGATTGTGAAACGTGTCTTTATTACAAACTGACTCTGCAGAAACTTTTTGGTTTCTTTACTGTAGCCTTACTCCTGGGGATACAGGAACAAATGTCTATTAACCACAGATAATGCATGGATGACAGAAAAAAGAAAGTTGTGCTCAAGCCCAGTAAGTGTATTGGTGTCACTTACAAGAGCGTGAGTTAGAGGTTCCCTAAAGGAATGAACATGAGTTTCAAAGTAGCTGCACCAGTTAAAGAGACTCAGCAAGCTGCATATTTAGGTCTAATTGATCAACTTATCTGCACTGTCAGCAAACCTCTACAGCTCATATCCTCTTTGGGGAAGTCGTAGGGGAGCCTCGTCAATCTTCTAAGTTTTAGGAGCTTCCTGAGTCTTGAGAGACTCCAACATTCCTCCAAGTGAGAGTGTTTCCATTCACAGCTGCTGTGTATAGTTGGAAGTTGAGAAGTTTCCACGAATAATCATTTCCCCAAATGAAAATGTGAGCGTTCTTTATTCCTAACCCTGCTTCTCCATTTCTCCGCATGCCAGTTAGGAGGCTGTGCTCTATACTAGGTTGCTCCTTCTGCAGCTTGCAAGTATCCCACACACCTCCATTGCCCCTCCTCGCTATAGCCAGACCACAAACGCACTTCTCTTTACCTCCATTCAGAGACGCCACTTTTATACACTCTTATTTTTATTTTTCAGCTTGACCTTGACTCCTGAATCATTACAGGCCTCCTTTCTTCACCAGACATTACAATCAGAGCTGTTCTTCTAATGTGAAAGTATGAGTGTGCCTTCCTATGTACAACAATTTGTTTTTTAAACTGTTGCTTTTAAAATGAGGCTAAAATATCTTGACATAGCTCACATTTGTTTATATTCTTTTTCTCCCCACTCCGGTTTAGCTCTGGTTTTAAAGTAGCAAGCAGATGTACCTAACTACGTTTCCCAAATGGATTTCAGGCAACTATTATAATTATTCTGAACCTTTTAAAACTTTGAATATAACACAAATTTTCATATCTGTGGGCATATGATTTTCTTTGCCAAAGACAAAACAAACAAAACAAAGGAAAACAACAACAACCAAACAACCTTCTTAATACTCCTAGGAAAATTCCCATTCTTCAACTTGGCATATCTAATGTTCATTCCCCTTCCAGGTTAGTAGATTTCAAGCATTTTGGGTTTTGACAAGTTGCAAGAGTCCATTTTACACCAATACCCAGACATTCCTCGCACAAAACAACTAGAAAAACATTTCATAAAAAATTACTCATGAATTTCTGTGTCGTTGGATCTTGTTTTCTTTTCTATGGTAACCAAATTAATACATCAAATTTCCAAACTACCTTTTGGAAAAAAAAATGGCTCGAATGTGATTTCTGCTGGGAAGTGTTCCTTGACCCTTTTTTAAATTTCTGGGAGCTCTTCTATGATAATGACAGAAATTCATATTCTTCTGTCTGAGTCAATACTGGCTTATTTTTATTTACTCTTTTTGCATTCTTTAAAAGAGTGAAAGGCGGTGTAGCTTTTTATACCCCAGACACACTTCTCATATTGAGAATAATGCAGCTTTGACAAAAAGTTGAATTTGAAAGCTTAAATAAATTATTGAAAAAGGAGCAACCATTGTCACAGTAAATTCTACCAGAGTGGACGCAGGACTAGCCACAGGATTATCAACATGGATTGCTGCAGCCATGAATCATCTGAAGGAATGGGCGGGCATGGGAGTGTTAGCAGGCCTTCTGGTGTTGGTCTCCTTGGTTTGCCTGTGGTACATATGCAAGATTAGAGTCTCACAACAGTGTGATGCAGCCATGATCATTCAGGCCTTTACAGCCATTGAAGCAGGACATTCTCCCCAAGCATGGTTGGATACCATAAAAAGCTAAAATGATACGCTCAGGATGCGAGGCTAAGCACTGCACTCAGGGTCAGCCGCTTTGGACCCAGAGAAGAGCATGTCTGATTGCATGCGGGTTGATGCCCCAGGTCCCGCCTCTGAGAAAAAGGTATCGGACGGTCTGATGCTCTTTGGGTGGATGACACCTAAATGAACATCTGTACAAAGTCCCAATTTATTTCTATTATCAGAGATCAGACCTCTACTCTTGCCTGATGCGTCTAAAACAAAAAGGGGGAACTGTAGAGAGCTGCGGAATGCTGTGCCTTAAAGATGGAGCTGGTTTCTGCCTTCCACCTTCCCGATGGTGAGTGCTCTCTGTCACGAACAACTCCACATTTGGCTAAGGCCGAGGATCTGGCTTGCTTCCATGTATGTGGATCTATCTGCATTGCCCCCGTGGCACGCCTGGGTTGGCTACCCAGAGGCTATTTAAGCTGTGGGCTGGCTTTCCCCGGGGTCTGAGGATTGTTCAATGTTCCTGAATAAACTGCATTGAAAAAAAAAAAAAAAGAAAGAAAAAAGAAAAAGGAGCAACCAACAGTTGTATAGTTGGGCTAAAGATTCATTCAACATGAAAGAAATCATGCCTGGGACCAGAACCTTAGCCGCATTGTGAGGTTAGTAAAATCATGGACCATAGAAAAGGATCTACTACTCTCTCTTTGCTGAACCGGAATCTTACCCTTACACCCCAAATGACGTGTAGCTACTACTCCTGATCCAAGAAGCTTCTCTTTATAGCTAATGGAGACCATCACAGGAAACCCCAGTTGAGCACAATACAGAGATCAACAGATCATGGGGAGTTCAACCATAATGTAAATACATCCATATCATAGCTCCTACATTGATGCTTTAGGAAACATCAGAGAAAGTGAGACAAAATGATTTTTAAAGCCAGAATGCCAGGATGTCTGCTGTGAAACATTATCTGCTAAAAATGGCTGCATAAACAACACAGGATCATCTGGACGTGTTACCATTGGAGAGGGAGGTTTCTATTAGGTTCCCTTCTGAGCCAACAAACTCCTGACAAGTACTGACTACTGGGCAAAGACAAATTAATCTCTCCCAGGGACTATGGCTTTATTGATTATCTAATGCAGAGTGGGCAGCCTTGAAATAATATGTAAGCAAACAGCAAAAGCAGATTCAGCAGGTTCTATGTGTATACATTGTTGCATGTGTGTACATGCACAGACATATACACACACAGGAGCTATCAACCTGAGAGTGGGGTACATGGAAGGGTTTCAAGGGTAGGTGGGATGGGCTGGATGGAGAAAATGGAGGAGAAAGTGATGTAATTTTACTGCAATTTTCAAAAAGTTAAGCTAGTGTCACACTGCTGACTGCTCTAAATGTGATGGGACTGAGAAGAATGGAGGCAATAAATGACACAGACTAAAGTCTCATGCAATAGCAAACTTTATTCAGAGCATCAAGCAATTCATACTCTCAGAGGTCAACGGGGTCATACGAGTAAAATATACAATCACAAGGACAAGCCATGCATGGCCGACAAACAGAACGTGGCAAAAAATATTTCTCCATAGAGGCATATAAACAAGTGATGATGGCCTGTTGTAATACACAATCTGAAATAAACTCACTCCTATCTGCTACAGCTGGGAGGGGCACAAGCAAGAACAATTCTGGTTTTCTCGAAGAAACTGAGGCCACAGGACTCTTGTCTTGGTTTCCTGGAGTTTTCCCATAACGCTGAGAAATCTGCTCACTGGAGAGGTCAGTTCTTAAACATGATATATATGTAAACTCCCTCACAAGCTGCCCAGTGAAGTCTGAATGCAAAAACTGGGTATAAAATATACATGAATCAAAAAATTAGAAAGATGATACTGAAGAAAAACATTTGAGAAATAGATTAATTTGCTCTGAGTGAAACATATAAGAGAATGAAAGGATCAGTAATACTAGTGCAACAGCGTTTGCATCTAAAGTTTATTTTGACATGTATGGAACTAATTTACAGATGCTTCAAAGAGGAAAGAGAATCTTTTCACCCCACATCCTATAAGTAGAGATTGAAATCAAAGCCTATTTTTCCTATTAATTTATTTGTTTTCAGATTTGGTGCTTTGTCTTTGTTTTTTGTTTGTTTTCCATGATATTTGCTGTTCTAAAGAACCCTTTGGTTGGCCACAGAGGAATACAATACAGACGGTCCTGATGAGACCTGATAGGCTAGGGTCAGATGAAAAGGGACAAGGTCCTCCCTCCTCTATCAGTGGACTGTGGAAGGGGCATGGGAGGATATGAGGGAGGGAGGTTGGGATTGGAAGGGAATGGGGGAGAGGGCTACAGCTGGGATACAAAGTGAATAAACTGTAACAAATAAAAAAATAAATAAAATGGAAAAAAAATTCAAAAAAGAACCCTTTGGTTGAGAAAAAAGTATCAGACCAAATATTAAGGAGTAGAGATTATTCTGTGAAGAAGTCCAATGGTGCAGGGTGTGTGTATGTGTGTGTGTGTGTGTGTGTGTGTGAGAGAGAGAGAGAGAGAGAGAGCATATGTGGGGGGGAGGAGATGAAAGGATGGCAGGGTAGAGTATGTGGAATAAATGGAAACAAAATGGTGTAAAGGAAAAGGCAACAGCAATAAGTAGCTTTGAGGATTCATAAACTGTTCAGCTAGTAGTTTGATCTTACCCTCACATCTATGTAACATGCTTGTGCCCAGTGTGAAAGTTTCAGGAATACTAAAATTTACAGCCTTATTGACACTCTTCTCCCAGTCAAAACAGCACAAATATACTATGAATTGAAACAGTACAATGTTCTTGTCTCAGCCACTCTTTTATTCCCTCATTCAGAAATGGAGGCACTCAATTATGTTTACCTGCAGATACTATATGAGCGACGTTCCATAGATGTGTCAGCTGCCTACAAAACATCTTTATACTCAAATTAGTAAATAAGCAAAGAGGTCAATCTGTAAAGACAGGGTGGGTGTCTTCTGTAAAACGTATGTGCGTGGAACAATTGAGCTTGATAAGTGACATAAACCGTGGGAAAATGAAATGGATATCAAAATGAAAATGAGCAGGATTAGCGTGAGCAGAACAAGGAAGTAACTTCCCCAGCAAAATGTATTTGTTCTTTTCCTCACTACATAATGCAAGTGCTGGATCCTCTGCTATCTCTAGTCTGACTAGAGACCCTGCTGCTCATGGAGGTTTGACTTGTCCCCAAAGAATGTCATTCAGTCAAACCTAAATTTCCCACTAGCAAACAATGAATAATAAAATAAAAAATAAAAGATCCTATTATTACTTTTTAAAAAGTGGTATGGTGTTACATGCCTGTAATCCTAGCACAAGGAGGCTGAAGAAGGAGGGTTCCATGAATTTGAGGTAAGTTTGGGTTGAATAATGAGTCTCAGGCCAGCTCAAGTGACCTAACACAAAGTTCTCTTCAAATATTAAAAAAGAAAAATAAAATAATTTATTATTACTTTCAAATTCTCATTAAAAAGATACAGAGAGAGAGAAAGAGAGAGAGTATGCCAAAACTATAGTTATGGATAATAATTTTCACTTACAATACCTTGAGGGTTTTTTTTAATTTCAAATTGCAAAAGAGGTTAATTATGTGTGAAACATAATTTTCCTCTATGCTATTGTATTATTATCATGTATAACTATTATTATAATGATTCTTTTGGGGAATTTGGGAAATATTATGAAGTTTTTTTTTATCACTTATGGTAAAATTTTAATCCCATAAAAGCAAATAGGCTAAAACTCACTTCTTTTAAATGTAAAACATACATCACCTAGTGTAAGAAATTACAGAATTGGTTTAAAAGCTTTTCTAAACAACAGAATAACAGTAGTGGAAGAAAAAAAAATGTGTAACACCGATTCTTGCATTTAGGCATTTCTACTTGCATTGAATCATCAATTTTCACACTTCAAAGACAACAGAAGTCATTTGATCAAAAAAGTCAAACTCCCCTCCCAATCCCACCCTCACTCTTCCCTCCCTCTGCATGCATGCCACTCCCCAAGTCCACTGATAGGTGAGGTTCTCCTCTCCTTTCTGATCTTAGTCCATCAGTTCACATCAAAAGTGGCTGCATTGTCCTCTACTATGGCCTGGTAAGGCTGCTCCCCCTCAGGAGGAGGTGATCAAAGAGCAGGCCAGTCAGTTCATGTCAGAGGCAGTCCCTCTTCACATTACTATGTAACCCAATTGGACTCTGAACTGCCCTGGGCTACATCTGTGCAGGGGTTCTGGGTTATCACTATGAATAGTCCTTGGTTAGAGTATGAGTCTCTGGGAAGTTCCCTGTGTTCAAATTTTCTTGTTCTGTTGCTCTCCTTGTGGAGACCCTGTCCTCTCCAGCTCTTACTATTTCCCAGTTCTTACATAAAATTCCATTCACTCTGCCCAACAGTTGCCCATCAGGCTTAGCATCTGCTTTGATAGTCTGTAGGGCAGAGGCTTTCAGAGGCCCTCTGTGGTAGGTTCCTAGGTTGTTTCCTGTTTTCTTCTTCTTCTGATGTCCATCCTCTTTGCCTTTCCGGATGGGGATTGGACATTTTAGTTAGGGTCCTCTCTCTTGCTTAGTTTCTTTAGATGCACAGATTTTAGTGGGTTTGTCCTATGTTGTATGTCTATATGAGTGAGTATATACCATGTGTGTCTTTTTGCTTCTGGGACAACTCACTCAGGATGATCCTTTCCAGATCCCACCATTTACCTGCAAATTTCATTATTTCCTTATTTTTCATTGCTGAGTAATATTCCATTGTGTAGATGTACCACATTTTCTGCATTCATTCTAGCCAATGTAGCTCATGCTTTAGATGTACAAAAAGGAATTAATGCTCAACTAAAAGGAGGTTTGATGGTGTTCAATCAGAGGATTGACCTCGTGCAGGAGCAAATTGATACCCTATGGCAAATCGCTCAACTTGGCTGTCAATGAAAGTATGCTGGACTTTGAGTCACTAGCATACAACATGAGAATTTTCCCTGTGCTGCAAATCTGTCTAAACAATTGTCTAGCTATATTTTAGGTAATTGGAATGGAGAATTCGATACTACGATGGAGCAGCTGAGAGTGGCCATTGTCACGGTAAATTCTACCAGAGTGGACGCAGGACTAGCCACAGGATTATCATCATGGATTGCTGCAGCCAGGAATCATCTGAAGGAATAGGCGGGCATGGGAGTGTTAGCAGGCCTTCTGGTGTTGGTCTCCTTGGTTTGCCTGTAGTATATTTGCAAGATTAGAGTCTCACAACAGCGTAATGCAGCCATGACCATTCAGGTCTTTACAGCCATTGAAGCAGGACAGTCTCCCCAAGCATGGTTGACTACCATAAAAAGCCAAAATGTTACGCTCAGGATGTGAGGCTAAGCACTGCACTCAGGGTCAGCCGCTTTGGACCCAGAGAAGAGCATGTCTGATTGCATGCGGGTTGATGCCCCAGGTCCCGCCTCTGAGAAAAAGGTATCAGACGGGTCTGATGCTCTTTGGGTGGATGACACCTAAATGAACATCAGTACAAAGTCCCAATTTATTTCTAATATCAGAGATCAGACCTCTACTCTTGCCTGATGTGTCTAAAACAAAAAGGGGAACTGTAGAGAGCTGCGTAATGCCATGCCTGAAAGATGGAGCTGGTTTCTGCCTTCCACCTTCCTGATGGTGAGTGCTCTCTGTCACAAACAACTCCACATTTGGCTAAGGCCAAGGATCTGGCTTGCTTCCATGTATGTGAACCTATCTGCATTGCCCACATGGCATGCTGAGGTTGGCTACCCAGAGGCTATTTAAAGTGGGCTGGCTTTACCCAGGGTCAGATGATTGTTCAAGGTTCCTGAATAAACTGCATTGAAAAAAAAAAAAGTCAAACTCTTAATCTTAATGTTGAAGATCTGTGTGGCTTTCCACCATTGCGTGTGCATGTACACGCACGAAGGACTTCTTAGTGATGTAAGGCACGGTCCGATGCCTCCTTTCTTTTAAGGAAACCCTCTCTTGTTGCATAATATTCTAGACATTTTTAAGATCGCTTAGAGAACAGGCAGAACCCAAGCTCCAGTTCAACTGCATTTTAAACTTTGAATTCTCATTCTTTCTCGAAAGTGAGCGCATAGGAGGCTCAGGAAGAGGAGTGGGTATGCCAGCCCTGCATTTTGCTTGTCAGGAAATGAAAACTAAATGTGGAAACACACAGGTTCATGTGGGGATGAGGAAACAACACTAAGGCTGCCATGTTGAAGAAGAGCAAGGTTATCAGACCCTTGTTAGCTCATGGATGCCCTTACTTCATAGCTCCCTGTGACTCTGTTAGTGAAAGGCATAGTTTTCTTCAGTAAAGCTACCATGAATGCCACTGTCTCTACCAGTCTTCCTGTCAATTTAAGATAATTTAAGGCAATAATGCACATCCCTCTTTTCTAGATCAGTGGTTCTCAAGCTGAGTGTCCGTAATTACCCCTCAAGGTTGCGTATCAGCTATTCTGCATATCAGATACATACATTAGGATTCATAACAATAGCAAAATTACAGTTATGAGGTAGTGAAAAGATACAATGGACAAAAGTATCTTCAACAAATGGTACTGGTCTAACTGGATGTCTACATGTAAAAAAATGCAAATAGATACATATTTGTCACCCTGCACAAAACTAAAGTCCAAGTGGATGGAGGACCTCAACATAAAAGCAGATACTCTACATCTGTTAGGAGAAAAAGTGGGGAAGAGTCTTGAACTCATTGGCACAGGAGACAACTTCCTGAACAGAATACCAATAGCTCAGGCTCTATGAAATACAATTAATGAATAAGACCTCTTGAAACTGAAAAATTCTTATAAAGCAAAGGACACTATCAATAAAACTAAAGGGCAGTCTACAGATTGGGAAAAGATAGTCATCAATCCTATAACCAACAAAGGGCTACTATCCAGAACATATATAAAAATATCATTATCAAACTATATATATCTACATATATATATATAAAACTCAAGAAATTAAATACCAACAAGTCAAATAATCTAATTTTAAAAGGGATACAGAGGTAAACAGAGAATTCTCAACAAA
The DNA here is from genome assembly GCF_030254825.1 of Meriones unguiculatus. Classification (NCBI taxonomy): domain Eukaryota; kingdom Metazoa; phylum Chordata; class Mammalia; order Rodentia; family Muridae; genus Meriones; species Meriones unguiculatus. The sequence goes on along the minus strand of NC_083350.1, from coordinate 105,915,616 downwards.
GGAATCTTGTATGGTGGAGAAGCACTTAAAAGAAAAGACCTGGAATGGAGAGAAACTCCACAAGCAGAATAACAGTCAAAAACCCTGGGCCCAGAAGGACCGGCAGAGATCAATACTCCAACCATGGACCATGCATGGAGAGGACCTAGTCCCCTGCTCAGAGGAAGTGCATAAGCTGCTCAGTTTCCAAGTTGGTTCCCTAGTAAGAGGTCCAGGGGCTCTCTCTGACAAGAACTCAGTGGACTACTCTTTGATCACCCCCCCACCCCTGGGAGTGGAGCCTTGCCAGACCACAGAGGAAGATGATGCAACCAGCCCTCATGAGACCTGACAGGCTAGGGTCTGATAGAAGGAGAGGAGGTCCTCCCCTAAGAGTGGACAAAGGAAGGGACATGGGGGAGAAGAGGAGGGCAAGTAGGACTGGGAGGATACGAGGGAGAGGGCTACAGTGGGGATACAAAGTGAATAAATTGTAATAAATATGTAAATAGACAGAAACATAGATGATAGATAGATAGTGTTTTAATGTAAAAAATAAAACTACAAAAAAGAGAAATGCTCAAATTTCTTAGTCATCAGGGTAATGCAGATCAAAATGAGTCTGAGATTCTATCTTATACCCATCAGAATGGTTAAGATAAAAACCTAAAGTGACAACACATGCTGGCAAGGATGTGAAGAAAGGATAACATTCCTCCATTGCTGGTGGAAGTGAAAAGTTGTACATCAGCTTTGGAAATCAATCTGGTACTTTCTCAGGAAATTAGGAATAGTCATACCCCAAGATCCAGCTACACTACTCTTGGCCATACCCAAAAGATGTTCTGCCATACAACAAGGACATTTGCTCAACCATGTTCATAGCAGCATTATTCATAATAGCAAGAAACTGGAAACAACTTAGACGTCCTTCAACTGAAGAATGGATGAACTATGTTACATTTAAACAATGGAATACTACTCAGCCAGTAAAAACAAGGAAATCAAGAAATTTGCAGGCAAATGGATGGACTAGACAAGATCATCCTGAATGAGATCATCCTGATGTTGATCATCATCAACACAGACCCATAAAGACACACATGGTATATAGTCACTTATAAATGAATTTTAGCCATAAAGTACAGGATAAACATATGACAATGCACATTCCCCAACAAGATAAGCCCAATGGGAATCTTAGGGTTCATGTGGGTCCACTAGTTAAGGGACTAGGTATATCTCTCACACAGACTATGTTGCCTGCTTTTTGTTCACTTCCTCTTGATTGGACTTCCTTACCACCCCACAGCAGAGGTAGACAAACTCAGTTCTCATGAGAATAGATGAGCTGGGTATCTGGGTAAGAGGGCTCCCCTTTTCTGAGTTATAAGGGATAGGGGATGTGGGAGGAATGGTAGAACTGGGAGGAGAGGAGGGAGGGGCTTATGACCAAGATGTAAATTGAAATAATCAATTAAATAAAGAATTAATTCTATGGTTGGAGGTCACGACAATATGAGCTATATTAAAGATTGCAGCATTAGAAAGGTTGAGAACCACTGCTCTAAATGATCAAGAACAGTCCAGAAAATGTAGCTTGAACAACAAAAAGAAATATATATGAGATACTATTTTCCTTAACTCAATGAACCATGGGGGGTTTTAGAAAAGCTTGTGTAATTACTTTTGCTTACTTAAATGTTTAATGGCCTTTAGTCGGCTCATAAAGAGTCCAATGACCACAAGAAAATCCTATTGTATGTCCAACAAATAGTAGTCTTTAGGTCAAAGAGAGACTTTGTCAGCCCCTTATCAGCCATAAATCAACCAAAACTCTTGCATACTGCTGAAGTATGATAGAAAAAAAGCTATGCTGGGAAGACCATCAGAAAATTATTTTCTGTAAGCTAAAAAAATGCACATATTTTGTGCCAACACTGAATTCCTTTATCTCATAATGAAACAACTTAAAACCACCTCATCTCTACACTGCCCAATGATAATATATCCCATTGCTATTTACACAAATTTCAATGAAATTGTCATTTCTTGAAACAGATGTCATCCTGACAAAATTTAAAAAAATAATAAGACTAAGAAATATGTTTGACTTAGTATAAATTTTCATATATAAATTAGACTTCCTCAACAAAGTGCTCATATGTATAAAGAAAGATTTGCATTGATATCATTCTGTATTGCATTGTGTTTTCAAGATATATTACTGTGTAACTGCACTCATTTCAATGTATTGAATCATCCACTTGTGCATTTCCTGTTTGTTAACTGTCTTAACACACACTGAGAAAATACACTACTCAAAAACTCATTGTGTTGCTGAAAGAGAAAACAGCTTTTTATGAAGTTATGTCTTATAAGAATATTTTGGTGGTGTGAGAAATAGAAACACAGGGATGGAATTTCCCATAAGTTTGTTTTCAGATTAATGAACAGAGAATGCTTCTATTACAGAGGATATAGCAAGGAAACCACAGATATATCCCCCTTTTTTTCTTACCCTCATCAATTCTCTATTAAAGTCAGTAAAATTTATATAAATTATTAAAAATCAAGCTCTCAAATTTGTCTGAAAAAATAAAAACAAAAATATAGCAAGTGACATCAAAATCCAGAATGAGCAACCAAGACATAGCTGGAGTGACATATTTCTCAAGTTTAGTATTAAATTTAAGGTAATTATTAGCTCCCTTCTGACTCATCTTTTTAGAATGGACTACTTTTTAAAAATGCCTATACAAAACTGAAAGACTAATTGTTAAACCTTTTAAATGTGAAAAGCCCATGCAGTGTTTCTGTTGGGACACATTCTTTAAGAACAATAGCCATCTATAATCTATGGCTGTCGGGATATCCTCCTATTGTATGTTCAGAACCTGTAAACCATGTATCCCATGAAATACAACCATTGTACTGAAAGAGTTGCCCATTTTTCCCTTACTTCGTAAAAGCTCTTTAAAAATTATTTCATTATATTTTTCTTGAGCTTGAGTTTTTAGGAAAGACACAATAAATCACTCTCTTCCATGTTTAATATTTATTATTCAAGGGACCCACACACAATAGCTAAGAAATAGAAACAATCTAAATGGTCTTAAACAGATGAAATAATAATATAATTGTGGTACATATACACAATGTGATACTACTTATCTGGGGAAAAAGTGAAATCATGAACTTTGCAGGTAAGTGAAAGAATATGGAAGGGATCATGTTGAGTGAGGTAAGCCAGACACAGGAAGACAAGCTCCAAATACTCACATGTGAGTAGAGCAAGTGGAGTACCGATAAAACCCAGGAAAGGAGAAAGGAGAACTGGGGAGAATTACAAGGGGTCTAGCAGGATGCAGTCAATATGAATGGGAAATGGACTAAAAGGGTGGAGATTCCAGCAGGGGATAAGGGGGTGAGGTCCCTACAGAGAAAAGAGAAAGAACAAATAGCATACAGGTTGTTTGATAGAGCCTCAAGGAATCATTTTATATTTACATAAAGATATATGCAGTATATATGTATTTAAGATAATATTTACATATAGTTAAATATAATATATGTATATATTAAATATATAATATGTTGTATATGATATAATAAAATATATTATATTAATTATATACATATATTATATTTAAATATATATACATATATATATATATATATATGTAAATTGCCTTTGGCTGACATTGGTCTGCACAAGAACCATAAACTAACCCTCAGTACCAAAAACGAGAAATATCCTTACAAAGGGTTGGTCATGGTAGTCCACATGACTCTCAAAACAACATAGATTATTGATGCAGCTTTTGATTTCCCCTTGGGAGTTAAGGGTGGACTCCTATTGCTGAAGACACTTCAGATTTAGGAGACACAAGTCAGGTGACTTGATATGGCTCAGACCTGAGAGCTACTTTGCTGAGCTCTAACTTTAATGGTTCCAGAAAATACTACGCAACTGCCAAGGGAGGAAAGTAATTAGCTTAACTTTTCAAAATAGAGCACACAGCAGGTACTTAAATTCTTATACAATTAAACATTAATCTTACTAAATAGTTCATGTAATCAGAGCGTTACTGCATTTGGATAGCTGCCATGATCAAATGCTTTACTGGTCATTCCTAAGTTCCTTTATAGCTGGATTACTTTCGAATGTATCACTTTTATGCAGTACAAATAATTTTATGAGTCTCAAACATTTAGAGAAGTAAATATTACCTTTTTCTATTCTTCAAATACCAACTTTAGAATTGTCTAAAACTGTTGAAGATTTTTTTTTTCTTAGATGAGTAGATGTGTTGTTTTTTTAGGGGAAATTTTTTTGTATGACATTCCACAGTATTTTTGTTTGATTTTTATAAACTGCTTGCTTTTATAATTTGGAATCGTCTAATATCATCTCTAAAAAATGCAGCACCCATTTTAAGTATAAATGTGTCTGTTAGAAAAATCCAATAGTATGGCTGAAATTAGAGTGGCAATAACTTGTTCATTAAATTAGAATGAAACTATCAGAAACCTCAAGGAACAGCACGGAGAATGGCTGTTGATGTTTTTCATTTAGGCCTTCAGGGAGAAAGCCAAATTCATGAAGTAAATTAATTCTGCAATATCCATAATCTATTATTTTAACTTCTGGAGAGACCTGAAAGTGTTTGCTGCATATCTGTAGGCAAACTGACCACGCTAATAAGGCTGAATTCTCCCTCTGTGAATGCTCACAAGTTTAAGTGAGATAAAGTTGTTCTTTTCCTAAATAATAAATAAACAATTTTTCTGACTTTTGCTCTGATATGAAAACCAGTAATATTTTATAGTAATTTCTAATATTTTACGTAATTTTTCTTATTCTAAAGTATGCGCTGCCATCTGATACTGGAGAATTGTAAAAAGAATATAGCCAACATCCATAGTTCTCTAGAGCTGAGTTTTGAACACTGGAACCACAGGCAGAGCAAAATTGGCTGACATTAAGTTTCTTCCTGTTTTCCCAGCCCTTTTTACTTATTTGTCTTTGGACTGTGTTAATGCCCGTAAATTTTCATAAAGTTCCTCAATTGAATAAAAACTGCAGTCAAATGACTACAGCTACTTGAGTCCAGTTTTAATCTGTGTCCATTTCTACCAGATTATACATAACCTACCAGTCTCAATGGCACTTTGCTGTAAATGTTCCTATAATTACAGCAGCATCTATTAGAAACGCCAATCATACTCCTGTGAAATGATTATGTGGAAGCACTGGGCGAACCTGCAGTTTCTCCAGGATATCTAATGCCTACATTAACACTGCCAAGGCAGGCTGTCATTGGTTGCTTTAAATACCTCATGAGGTCTAAAACTGGCATCACGAGGCTTGCAGGGAAGCTTTCTACCTGGTCTTCCTTACTAGATCTTCTCCTCTTACAGGATTCTTATTTCTCTCTATTTTTCACTTACACTAAAGGATTTTATATGGAAAAGGTGATTATTATTATTTTTTAATAGTTTTCCAATTACCTAAAATATAGCTCGACAATTGTTTAGACAGATTTGCAGCACAGGAAAAATTCTCATGTTGTATGCTAGTGACACAAAGTCCAGCATACTTTCATTGACAGCCAGGTTGAGCGATTTGCCATAGGGTATCAATTTGCTCCCGCAAGAGGTCAATCCTCTGATTGAACACCATCAAGCTTCTTTTAGTTGAGCATTAATTCCTTTATGTACAACTAAGGCATGAGCTACATTGGCTAAATGATTATTCAGGGTCTGAGCAGTCTGCCCAGTATGACTCATGGCTAATGCCCTGGTGGTAGCTCCAACAGCCGCCCATGAGATAGTAGTAACAATGGTGGCTGTAGTTCCAAGATCCCTTTTCTGTCTGAAGAGAGTCATAGCGTGAGGGGCATCAATGGGCACAGGCACCCAGTGAGGCATGCGAGTAACCAGGGCATACCTAAATTTACTAGCATTCCAGCATTGGGCAAAAAAGCAAGTATCATTACCACAATTACTTGGCTCTATCTGGCTAATAATGAATAAAAATGGGGGATATAAGCAAACAGGTGTGGGCTTATAGGAAATATTATGAGAAGCCTTAACCCCCTCGTTGAAACATCCTGCGTAGTTCTAGAACTAGCAGTGGTGGTGTCCGAGGTCTGAGTAGGTTCAGGAGACCATTGCTCCCAGGGGCAAGACGTGTTCCATGCCAATTGACTAACTCCATGTTTTCCTCCACTTTTGAAAGTCATTTAAGGTTCTTAAATTATTTTTTCCTTTTTTTTCAAATTTTTCATCAATTACACTTTAGTCATTCTGCATCCCCCCATAAGCCCCTCCCTCTTCCCCTCCCAATCCCACCCTCCCTCCTCCCTCTGCTTGCATGCCACTCCCCAAGTCCACTAATAGGGGAGGTTCTCCTTGATGGAGCAGCTGAGAGTGGCCATTGTCACAGTAAATTCTACCAGAGTGGACGCAGGACTAGCCACAGGATTATCAACATGGATTGCTGCAGCCATGAATCATCTGAAGGAATGGGCGGGCATGGGAGTGTTAGCAGGCCTTCTGGTGTTGGTCTCCTTGGTTTGCCTGTGGTATATATGCAAGATTAGAGTCTCACAACAGTGTGATGCAGCCATGATCATTCAGGCCTTTACAGCCATTGAAGCAAGACATTCTCCCCAAGCATGGTTGGATACCATAAAAAGCTAAAATGATATGCTCAGGATGCGAGGCTAAGCACTGCACTCAGGGTCATCCACTTTGGACCCAGAGAAGAGCATGTCTGATTGCATGCGAGTTGATGCCCCAGGTCCCGCCTCTGAGAAAAAAGGTATCGGATGGGTCTGAGGCTCTTTGGGTGGATGACACCTAAATGAACATCGGTACAAAGTCCCAATTTATTTCTAATATCAGAGACCAGACCTCTACTCTTGCCTGATGCGTCTAAAACAAAAAGGAGAAACTGTAGAGAGCTGCGGAATGCTATGCCTTAAAGATGGAGCTGGTTTCCGCCTTCCACCTTCCTGATGGTGAGTGCTCTCTGTCACGATCAATTCCACATTTGGCTAAGGCTGAGGATCTGGCTTGCTTCCATGTATGTGGACCTATCTGCATTGCCCACGTGGCACACCTGGGTTGGCTACCCAGAGGCTATTTAAGCTGTGGGCTGGCTTTCCCCAGGGTCCAAGGATTGTTCAAGGTTCCTGAATAAACTGCATTGGAAAAAAAAATAGTTTTCCTTTTTTACTGTTTAGTCTTGAAGAGACCTGTGTAAGATAAGAGTTTGGGCATTAGGGGAGTGAAGGCAACAGGTATACTGTTCTCTCAGTGATGCTCATGACTCTGATGCATAGAAGAGTAGTAGGTCCTGAAAATGATCACATCACAGATGCAGAAAACAGCCAAAACTTAAATTAGAGTTTTCTTGTAGTCAGTCATTTGTTAAGGAATCTGCAATAGTCGATACTCTAATTTTTAGAAGTCCATGGAATGGACATTCTAAATGGCCATACAGGATACAACCAATGAAAAGGTGGTAACATAATCCTAAAATAAAGCTGTAGTCATGTCATGCACAGACTAAAAATAAACCATTTGTGACAATCAATAGTAGGTTGATTTCCCACCTCCTACTTTTAAATTTCAATTCTACTCCCCACATTCCTGTCTGTTATAATAACAGGGAACTCTCTACAAGTGGCTTCTACTTCAATTGATAAAGCAGATAAATACAAAAATTATCATCTATAAGTCTTGAGAGAAGTCATAAGAATCATAACTCTTAAGCAAGCAGACATAGGACTTTTTATTGCTTAAATTATTGTCTTGCAGAATGCTTATCTCTTTGAAATCTGTGTCTAACTAACTAAACTAAATTAAAATATCAATACTCTCTTAAAGATCGAGAGAGAAACTGAATGTGTATGAGGACCAAGGAATGAAGCAGCATATCACACAACAGGATCACAGAGACTAACACCAAAAAGAGCCAGCACTGTCGTTCACTATACTCAGATCTTTATCATTGCTTGTGATGTGAACACTTTACTGGCTGAGCCATCACCCCAGTTCTTAATGATACAATTATCTATTTCAGGAGGATTTCTTCTGCTGCATTTCATGCCCTATCAACAACCCCAAGACATAACGGACATTCTTATTTTGTTTGACCATGTGTAGCAACAAAACAAAGTCTAACAATTGGAGATACTCATTGTCTGCAGCAGGAGGAGTTGCCTAAAATTTTTGATACATGAGGAACTATTATGTACCCTTGGAAACACAAGAGTACATTTTCATCCTAAAAAATGTCTTGAGTGAGGAAAATTGCATTATCAGTGCCCCGGGGTGCGTGGGGAAGGGCTTTATTTTATTAAATAAACAACATTCTGTCAAACCAGTATATTAGCTTTCTCTGACGTATTTGTTCAACTTGAAAGCTTTTGGATTTGGTAAACAAGCAGTCTTTAATTAAGATAGTTTCCTTTGTAATAGATATACTTGAAAATGACAAGATTTCATCTAATAATAAATGAAAGTGAGATGCACTTATGCTTTATAAGTAGGTAAATATTTAATACATGGTATAGAAACAGAATGGTGGATCAATGGAACCAATTAGAAGACACTGAAATAAATCCACACACCTAAAGATACTTGATTTTGGACAAAGAAGTCATAACCATACAATGGAAAAAAGAAAGCATCTTCAAGAAATGGTGCAGGTCTAACTGGATGTCTACATGTAGAAAAATGAAAATAGATCCATATTTATCACCCTGCACAAAACTAAACTCCAAGTGGATCAAATACTTGCAAACCGAATCCAAGAACACATCAAAGATATTATCCACTATGACCAAGTAGGCTTCATCCCTGGTATGCAGGGGTGGTTCAATATACGGAAATCCATCAATGTGATCCACCATATTAACAAACTGAAAGAAAAAACCACATGATAATCTCCCTAGATGCTGAAAAAGCCTTTGACAAAATCCAACATCCATTCATGTTCAAAGTATTGGAGAGATCAGGGATACAAGGCACATATCTAAACATAGTAAAGGACCTATACAGCAAGCCTATAGCCAACATCAAACTGAACGGAGAGAAACTTAAAGCAATCCCACTGAAATCAGGGACAAGACAAGGCTTCGATGATTTTGTTGAAAATGTTTTCTGGGCCTTGGAGAAGGGAGTCTTCTTTTTCCTCTATACCTATTATTCTTAGGTTTTGTCTTTTCATATTGTCTTGCATTTCTTGGACGGTCTGTGTCAGGAATTTTTCGGATTTAACATTTTCTTTGACAGATACATCGATTTCTTCCATTGTATCTTCTACACCTGAGATTCTTTCTTCCATCTCTTGTAGTCTGTTGGTTATGCTTACCTCTGTAGTTCCTGTTTTCTTCCCTAGATTCTTCCTTTCCATTATTTCTTCCATTTGTGTTTTCTTTAATTTTTCCAATTCTATCTTCAGGTCTTGAGTTGTTTTGTTTACTTCCTTCACCTGTCTGATTGTACTTTCCTGTTTTTCTTTTAGTTCCTTCAACTCTGTTTCTATCATTTCATTCAGTGTTTTAAGCATTTCCTTTCTAAAGGCCATACACTGTTTGGCTGCAGCTTCCTCTATTTCTTTACGGATGGCAATATTCTGTTTGAGTTTATCTTCCTCTATGTCTTTATGAATCTTATTTGTTTCCTCTGTTATCATCTTCATGAGCATACTTGTTAGGTCATCTTCTTGGATTTCAGTTATGGTGGGGTGTCCAGGGCTACTTGCCCCTGGGTAACTGGGTTCTGGAGATGCCATATTGCTCTGTCTTTTGTTGCTTGAGCTTTTACGCTGGCCTCTACCCATTGTGTCCATACATAGAGATAACCTAGAACCCCTGCTCAGATGTAGCCCATGATAGCTTATTACCCCAATTGGATACCCTAATAAGCCGAACAGGGACTGAACTTAGTGGTTTACTCTTTGAACACCAACCCCCCCTAGGGTGTAGCCGCCCTGCTAGGCCACAGAGGAAGAAAAAGGTGCCAGTTCTGATGATACTTGATAGACTAGGGTAAGAGGGAAGGGGAGGAGGACCTTCCCTATCAGTAGACTGGGAGAGGGACATGGATGGGGAGGAAGGAGAAAGGGTGGACTTGGGAGGGGAGGAGGGAGCTACATGGGGTATACAAAGTGAATAAACTGTAATTAATATAAAAATAAAAATTTAATTTAAAAATACATTTAGTACAAACTTAGATAACCTGCTGCTTTCTGAGCACCCCGTCCTTTGTTTTACAGCTGTGTTACATTTCTTTGAACAACCAGTGTGTGAGGATGTTTGTTGGATATTTTTTTCCAATGCTGAGCACATCTCTGCATGTCTACAACAGGTTTCTGAGAGTTCTCAAGAAAGTTATTATGCACATGGTCAGAAACATGACACAAGACTTTATACTATTAGCTTTCCTACAGGCTCTTATTCTATTTGCTTCAGATCCTATGATGTTTCTACCATGCTGGCAAGCAGCTGTGTGTTGGGTAAGGAGAGACCAAAAGAAAGCAGATATCTTCTCTTTTATAACTCCAAATTAATCTTTTTTTTTTCTAGCAGGCATGTGATACTTTTATTATTCATTCTTTGGGAGCATCACCAAACAGGTCAAAACAAAAAGACAAAACAAAACAACACAAAACAAAACCCAAGATGGAGTAAAACTGGAAGCAATCACTTTTGCAAGATAGGAAAATTAAACAGTATTACACAAAGATAAACTACATTTAAATACTTTGTAGTTAGAGATAATCATGAGCACAAAATTCAATCCCCAGACATTGACAGCAACATAAAACACATTAACATTGCAATATAATGTTACAGAATGGAGTAGCATAAATGGTTTGTTCAAGGTTCCTGAATAAACTGCATTGAAAAAAAAAAGAAATTTATCTTTCCTACATAGAATTAAATTGTCCCTTTCTTTTGCTTTGTATTTAACTAATAACGTTATTATCATATTTTTCAGTTTTGTATGCCCAATGACTTTCTGGTCAAGACAGACTTAAATTTTCCAATGAAATAACTTGAAATGATTTTTTCATAAGTAATCCAAATTAATCATTTTTAATTGCCGATTGTCTAACTATTCAGAATGTTTTCGCTAAAGAGACAGAAGATATTAAGAGAAGCCAAAGAGAGAATTTTTTAAAAAATGTCTTCATTTTTCTGTAGAGTGCTATACAAATCTACTCATTCTTACATCACCAACAGGATAATTCTCTGTTTCTTTTTGGGCTTCTCCTCTGTACTGAAGACTAGCTTCTCCACCGCTCATAATGATACGAACATGATTTATTTTCTCTCTAGAATCAAGAGCCACAAAACCCAGAGAGAAGGAACTGATGGTCTTTTTCTTTTCTTTCTTTAAAAAACAAAAAACAAAAACAAACATCTCTGTTTAACTTTTGTCCAAGGTACATTTCAAAAATATTTAATGGCTGTGTACTCACAATCATCAGGGGAATTTCAGTTCTCTTGATTGGGGGTGGGAATATTTGCATTTCTTATACCATGCAGTATCCACAAGGTGGATAATCTTGGTAATGTATCAAGATCACAACCATGCCAAGTGTGTTGGCACTGTTATTCTTGAAGCTTTTTTTTTTTTTAAATAGTAGCTAATACCTATTTCTGATCCTGCATGTTACCTGATGTTGAGATGAGAAGATTCTGGAGTCGAAAACTCAGTATATTCCATTAGAAGAGAAAACCCACAGGCTTAAGAGATGTTTCAAGGGCATTTGCTGCTCTTCTAGGAAACACAAGTTCAGTTCCCAACACACATACTTTATGACTTACAAAGGCCTGTAACTCCAGCTACAGAGGCTCTAATGCTCTGTTCTAGCCTCTGCAGCTACATGCACATTCATGGCATTCACACCACACACACACACACACACACACACACACACACACACACACATACACAGAGACATGCACCCACTCATAAATTAAATAAAAAGAGGAATCACATTTCCAGAAAACTCAAAAAGTATATTTATGTTTATGACCTGATAGCTGAGCAGTAACATATATCTACACTTAGTTCAGAAGAACAATCAAGGAGGAAGGATTCTAGGAGTAAGTGTGGAGGTGGCCATCAAGAATGCAAAACTGACCAGAGTCAGAGGGTATCTGTGACCAGAACAGTGAACAGTCTTCTCTGCCAGACTCAGTGATTGAATCACATTCACTGTCTTACCAAGAATGCTGAGAAATGAGCCCACAATCTTTTTCTGCACCTATCAGTCTTACTTCATGAATAAATGCTCACACACCTATAATTTCATCACACTGAAGAAATAAAAGCATACTTTTCCAAGTGAAAATCAAACATATAATCTTAAAAGCATAGTTTCTTTTGTTTTGTTCTTAACAAGAGGAATTTAATCAACAGAGACAAATCTAACCACAAAGAGAGTTGTTCTCTTTTAGCAAGACATAGAATAGATTGCCACCTTGGGGACACAATTGCATGAGCTGAGCCATTTCAAAAAGATGTTTGCAAGGATGTAAGTGAAAGCTTCCCAGGGACAACATAGGCACTAGTCTTCCCCATAGCAGAATTTATATATTTGGAACTGAAATGTAAGGAACATGTTCAAATATTGTCTGCTTTGTTTTTTTTTTTTCTGTCATAGAGTTAATGACTGATGTCAAATTCCAGAGAAATTCCAACCAATATTAGAAAAGAGAATTTACACTTAAATTCATTTTTTTCCTAAGCCAGCTGAGATTTAAAAGAAAAATAGAACCCTTCTTCATAATTTCTAATATCTAAGCATTCTCCCAGCGGAACAATGTTGCATATGGAAACTATTTCAGAATACTATATCAGGCATAACATAGCAAGACTCTTCCAAGATGTATTCAATGTCACAGTCTTTGAGTGGCATTTGTCAATTGACCTTTCCCTCCAGAGCAAGGGAGAGGAAAAGCATGTGTTGGAATGTATGCTCAAAGAAAATAAACAGAAGGGAGGTGTATGAGATTGAAGGGGAGGAAGAGAAGAAGTTTGAGAGAGAAGCAGTAGAGACAGAAGTAGGGCTTAGGATGGGTTGCAGGTCCAAAAATTGTCTTTGTGTTATAGAAATGAGAAGTACAGTTTCCTCCTCATACAATGTTCTCAGAACTGGGGACGTGTAGCCCTGAACACAGCTGAATGCACAGTGGGGTAACACAAGTTTTATCCTGGGAAAAGAAGGCCAAGGGCTGGAAAATAGTGAACATGCATTCACCAGGTTTTTTGTGTTACCATGGCAAACACCTCAAGGAACAGAGTAAGAGAAGTAAAGGTTTATTTTGCCTCATGGTTGCAGGAGTTTCATTCCGTTGTCAACTGACATTGACATTTATAAGTCTGAAGTAGCTTTAAAGATATAGTTATACTGTTTCTTGATTTCTCTTTCCTCTCTGGCCTACTGGTCTGTATGGTATTCTCCCCAACTCTAATCCTCTGTCCACTCTTTGTGTTCTCTGGTAGAGTGGGGAGTCTCTTCCCAGCTGAAGGTTGTGACAAGGCAGCTAGAAGAGCAGGAGATTAGGGTATATGGTGGAGAAGATGCTGAAATAGTGTGAGAGCTGGGGAGTTTGGCTGGCATGCAGCCTACCTAGACTTTTCCAAGTCTGAACAGTCTCTAGTAGATTGTGGAGTTTATGTCCTTTTTGGAGGCTGGGGCATAGGACTAGGGTGGAAGAACACAGAGATAGTGAGAAAGTGGTGAAGTTTGGGGCAGGGGGCAGCCTACCTGGGCTTCTCCCACTCTGTGAGGTCTCTCATAGAGCTAGAAGTCTCCATTCCAGGCTGGTCTCTGGTATAGCATGGCATACAAATGGCATTACAAATTCCTTTTGCTACAGTGTGTGAGAGCTCTCCTTTATCCTTGCCAGCATTTGCTGTTTTATGTTTTCTTTAATAGTACTGATTCTTACTGGAGTGAGATGGAATCTTTTATTATTTTAATCTGAAATTTTTGAAAAGGAGCAACATTGATAACTTTGTATATACTGATTGGCTATTTACATGCTTTTGAGAGACACCTACTCATATAATGCATTTGTTAATTAAAATATTTTTGATATTAAAATACAATTACAACATTTTCACTTTCCTTTTCCTTCCTCCAACCTCTTTTATATTCCTTCCTTCTCTCCTTGCTCTCTTTCAATTTATGACCTCTGGCATCTTTTACGTTAATCATAGTTGTGTGTGTGTTTTTAAACTATGTGGTTTCCAGCATATTCAACATGAAAATGATAAATGACTAAAGAGATAAAATGCTAATTATCTTGATTTGGATCATTAAATGACATACATTAATCAAATTCTCATGCTATATCCTCCAAACAGGTACCAATCTAATAGCAATTACTGATCGACAAAATAAAAGTTCCATATTAACATCTTGTTTCCGTAGGTGATATCAATATTTCTGTAAACTATTTGTTTATAAACTAGTGGATTTCCATAAAGCATTTTCATGTACACTTGATTTGGGGTAATTCATTCTCTATCTTCTTCTATGTAATTTCTCCTTTCACACTAAATCTTTTAAACTCAAGTACATACCCCCTTTTCTTTCATGCCACCATGTTCTACTGTCTATTTTAATTGATTTGGAATATTCTAAGTTTCCATATATCATGTGCCCTTTGCTAAATCTTTGTCTAAAACTCTATTTCCCATTCCCCACTTCACTCCAGGTTTGAAAATTTCCAGTAATTTTTTCTAATATACTTGGTTTGATTCTAAAATCACTTTCTAGTGCAGGCAAGCCTTAAACATGCAACATTCTTTCCTTAGCATCCCTAGCAGCTGCAATTAGACATCTGTATCAGGAGGCTGGGTTTACAATATATTTCTTTTATAACACAGCCTGTGTTGGGAAGAGTGCAGGGAATCTTATGAAAGAAGAGGGAAATAGAAAGACCTGAAAGAGACAGGAGCTCCACAAGGAGAGCAACAGAACCAAGAAATCTGGGTCCAGAGTTTTTTTCTGAGATTGAAACTCCAACCAAGAACCATGCATGGAGATAACCTAGAACCCCTGTACAGATGTAGCCCATTGTAGCTCAGTTTCCAAGTGGGTTCCCTAGCAAGAGGAACAGAGACTGTCTTTGACATGAACTCAATGTCTGGCTCTTTGATCACTGACCCCTGTTGGGGGAACAGCCTTACCAGTCCACAGAGAAAGGGAATGCAGCCAGTCCTTATGAGAGCTGATAAATTAGGGTCAGAGGGAAGGGGAGGAGGACCTCCAGTATCAGTGAACATGGAGAGAGGCATGGCAGGAGATGAGGGAGGGAAAGTGGGATTGGGAAGGAATGCAGTAGAGGATAGTCTGGGATGCAAAGTGAATAAAATGTAATTAATGTGAAAAATTAATATTAAAAAACCCCAAACCACATATATAATAACTTGTATGGTATTTTAAAACAAAATAGTTATAAGAGCCAGTCTACATACAAGCATGTCTCTTATATATTACATCTGAAACTGCATTATATTCAATTTTACAAATGGTCTGGATTATTCAATATTGGGAATTCCTCACATGCCACATGCAGCTATTAAGAGGCCCGTGTTAACTTCTAAGCACCTCTACAACTATAAATTAGAAGACAAAATATGGATAGTCAAGACAGTTGTAAAATGATACTTCATTTTAAATAAAAAATGTAATATGTTCATGTTATCTGAAGGAAATAATTTTAAGACTTGATTAATGTGATTTTTATCTACATATTGATTTTTCTCACTCAGAATTTCACCACATTTTAAGCCAGTCTTGACCTCCATGAAGAACATAACCCTTACCATGATAACAGTGTAATGCATTGGTTCTCAACCTGTGGTTCCTCACCCTTTTACAAGGGTCCCCTAAGAAAATCAGAAAACAAAACAAAACAAAATATTAACATTATGATTCATAGCATTAGCAAAATTGCAGTTAGGAAATAGAATAAAAAAAGATTTTATGGTTGGGAGTTCACAACAGGAGGAACTGTATTAAAGGATCACATTTTTCTGGAGAAGCATTTTTCTGGGTGCTGGCTGCTTGTACATTGTCATTGTTGAGTGCTGGGTTCTATGTGTCATATCTCTAAAGGATATAATATTGTATTAACCTCAGAACATGTAAAAGAGCTTGTGTCAGTTTAGGGAAGACGTGAGGGTCCCTAGGAAGGATGAGTAGGAAAACACTCTTAGAGGAAACTTGTGAATTGAGACCTAAATCACTTACAAAGTCAACCATGTGGCCAAGTTGAATAAAACATGTTCCAGGTCATGGAGAGGACCTAGACCTGAAAGGAAGCTCATGGGCTGCTCACTTTCCAAGGGGACTCCCTAGTAAGGGGGGCAGGGGCTGTCTCTGACATGAACTCAGTGGCTGGCTATCTGATCAGCTCCCTCTGGGGGGTGCAGACTTGCCAGGCCAGAGGAGGAGGATGCAGCCAGTCTTGATGAGACCTGATAGGCTAGGGTCAGATAGACAGTGAGAAGGTCCTCCCTTATCAGAGTACAAGGAAAAGGGCATAGGGGGAGAAGAGGAAAGGTGGGTGGGATAGAGAGGAAACGAAGGAGGGGGCTACAAAGAACATGGAGTTAAATATATATATATATATTTTATGGAGTTATATATATATATATATATATATATATATATCATGGAGTTAATATATATATTTTAAAAGAGTGTTCCAGGAGGAAGAAATATTATGTGTGAAGGCTGGGACCTACATGCTATGTTTAGAAAATTACAATGTGGTGCTCCTGTACTCTCCAGGTCCTACTAACTCCCCTTTCTTTCATATGATTCCCTGCACTCTGCCGAAGATTTGGTTACGAGTCTCAGCATCTGCTTTCATACACTGCTAGGTAGAGTCTTTCAGAGGCCTTCTATGGTAGGCTCCTGTCCTGTTTCTTGTTTTCTCCTACTTCTATTGTCCATTTGATTTGTCTTTCTAAGTGAGGGTTGATCATCTTACTCCAGAACCTCTTCTTATTTTGCTTCTTTAGGTGTACAGATTTTAGTATGTTTATCCTATCTTATAGCTCTAGTATCCATGTGTGTCTTTCTGCGTCTGGGATACCTCAGTCAGGATGATCTTTCCTAGATCCCACCATTTGCCTGCAAATTTCATGATTTCCTTGTTTTTCATTGTTGAGTAGAATTCCATTGTGTCAAAGTACCACAGTTCCTGTATCCATTCCTCAGTTGAGGGACATCTGTTTTTAGGTTCTGGCTATTATGAATAAAGCTGCTACAAACATTTTTGAGCAAATGTCCTTGTTGTGTACTTGAGCATCTTTTGGATATATGCCTAGGAGTGGTATAGATGGATCTTGAGGGAGCACTATTCCTAATTGTCTGAGAAAACACTAGGTTGATTTCTGGGCGCAGGGGTCATTTCTAAAACTGACTCTCCAACCAAGGACAATACATGGATATAACCAAGAACCCCTGTTCAGATGTAGCCCATGGCAGCTTAGCATCCAGAGGGTTTCCCTAGTAAAGGGAACAGGGACTGTCTCTGACATGAATTCAGTGGCTGGCTCTTCGACACTCCCCCCCACTCTCGAGGGAGGAGCAGCCTTGCTAGGCCACAGAAGAGAACATTGCAGCCAGTCCTGATGAGATCTCATAAACTAGGGTCAGTTAGAAGGGGAGGAGGACTGCCCCTGACAGTGGACTTAGAGAGGGGCAGGGAGGATTTCAGGGAGGGAGGGTGGGATTGGGAGGGAATGTGGGGGTGCCTATGGCCGGAATACAAAGTAAATAACCTGTGATTAATATAAAAAATAATTATGAAGAAAGTTAAAGACACAGTCCAGAAAAAAAAAGGAAGGAAGGAAGGAAGGAAGGAAGGAAGGAAGGAAGGAAGAAAGAAAGAAAGAAAGAAAGAAAGAAAGAAAGAAAGAAAGAAAAGAAAGAAAATGGCAATGGTCACAATTTGAATGACACAAAGAGGGTAGTTCATGCAAGGTTTGTGTGTGTGTATATGATGGAAATGTCTTTTATCTGAGACAAGCAAAACCTCATAAAGCTTTGAGTGACAAGACTTGATTCCTGCCTTTAAATACCTCCTCTCACTAATTTGCATAGTCTAGGTGATACCAGGACAAAGGTGGAAAAAGGTGAATCCAGTTTAAGAATATCACAGTAATTCAAAAGTTTATCCAGACTAGACAATGAACAGTGAAGTAAAGAAGGCATTAGGATGCTGGATTAGGTTTTTTTTTTTTCCAAACAAGTTTAATGAGAACATTTGATAAAGCCAGAAATTATACACATAAGAAAAAAAATTGTACATTGAACTTGACAAACATTTCATTATTAAAACTACATGTATCCAACAACCCATAACTTTGTTTTAAAATATATTCTATGATTTAAATATGTAAAGCAAGGGTGCTGTGAGAAGAGAATGATGGTGTGGTAATTAGGACATAATAAGGTTCATTTTGAAGTAAGTGATGATGATTCTGCTGTGCATGAAGTACTGATAGCAAGGTAGCAGTGTGGTCACTGCTTGGTTACCGCTTATGTTTTATCATATGCAGATAGGCAAAAAAAGATCAGGAAGCACCACCAACATTTGAACCATAGTTCTGCTTTGAAGAATCGATGCCATTTTATCCCTAAAATCTACTGAAAGGATCTGGACTTGGAGAGGGGCATGGGAGGAGATGAGGGAGGGGGAGCAGGATTAGGAGGAAATGAGGGAGGGGGCTAAAGCTGGGATACAAAGTGAATAAATTAATTAATATAAAAAATGAAAAGTAAAGGATCAGGAAACTAATTATTTTTGCCTGATTTTAAGTTAAAAGTAATTATAATTTATTTCAATAACCCCAACTACTACTATTTTTGCTTCATCTCCTCGCCTTACCCCTGTTCCTCCTTCTTCTCTTCTTTCTCCTTTAGAAATCAGTTTCTTTTCCTTTAATTTTATTGTCTTTCTCTCTCTCACATTCACACACAGACATGCACACACATCTCAAACTTTTAAAGATTTTTCTAGTATCTATTTTACTTAAAATAACTTGATTAATATAATTTTCTTTCTTTTTTCAAATTTTTAGTTAAAAAAGACATTCATAATTAAAGCATACAGTGTGAATGTCTAGTTTTCAAGGTGTATTTAACACTATTGCATGTTTAACTTTAGGAGAAAATATAGTGTGTTTGAAATAGGAGATATGAGATTCAAATTATAATTTCATTATGTAATGATAAATATATGATATTAAGCATTTCATGGAAAATTTCTAAGACCCAATTTCCTCTATGTAAAAAGCAAAAGCATTAACATAATATTTTGATGTTGCAATATGTTAATTGGTGTGAAAGTATAGTAGCAACATTTAGATGATTAACAAATATTCATGTTTTCTTTTCTATCAGATCCATTAATCAGCTTGAAAATTTACATATGGTTTTATACAAATGAGCAAAAGATCATACATACTCAGGAATTAAATTGCCTTTACTATGCAATGAATTGCTGAAAATAGAATTATTCCAATTTCAAAAGTATCTGCAACGGTTAAATCATCTTCTCATGATACCTCAGAGAAAAACCAAATTGAAGCAGGCAAACAAACCCTGAATTCATTACCAGTAACAAAATAAATTATAGGATGGTAATGTTTTATGTCGAGTGCTTGACACAGGCATAATTTGTTCCCTGGAAAGCAATATGAGGAAACAATCCATAAAAAGACCATCATCTAGTATATTGCATTTCTGTATATTTTATCACTTATGACTGTGTCATAGATTTTAGATGAATTATTATAACTCTATAGGAAATTCTAATTGAAACATGCATCATTAGTATTTTACAGTAACGTTTGAACCTGTAGGCTACTTGAGGGATTTTTCTTTTTTCTGAAGAATAATTGTTTTTAAAAGAACATCTTCCTTCCACTCATAACTTTGTCATGTTGTATTGCATGGGCAAAGTATTAGCAGATGCATGGAGCATGTTCATTCCATGTATGTGATACAATTAAATATCAATAACATATTTGGTGGTTTGAATGAGAATGACATTCATAGGCTCATATATTCACTTATTTAGTATCCAGTTGGTGACTGTTTGGAAAGACTAGGATGTGTGCCCTTGTTGGAGTGGGTATTCCTTGTTGGAGGAGGTGTTTAAGTGGGGGTCAACTGTGAGCTTTCAAAAGTTCATCCCAGGCCCAGTACTGTTATCTTTCTGTCTATTGACTGTGAATCAGGATGCAGCTCTCAGCTACTTCATCACCATGCTTGCCTTAGCATTTCCCTGGTCATGCTCCCTGCCATGATGATAACATACCAACCTCCTGAAACTGTAAGATAGTACCCAATTAAATGTCTTCTTTTATAAGAGTTGTCTTGGCCCTGGTGTTTCCCACAGCAATGTAACAGTTACTTAGACAACATACACAGAACATAACATATTGGATAGTAAGAAAAGCAGTTGTATTTGTCCAAAAGTAAATAACATGTGAACAAATACTCAGCTTTCAAATGTCCTTTGAAAGAGCGTGAAAAAACAGAATAGGAAGGTACTAGTTATTTCTCAGAAATATACTTTCATGAGCTTTTTATATTGGTAGATTTAAAAATTAATTATATGCTTTCAGATATTAACATTGATCCAACAAAATGTTTTGGGTTAAAATAGTTCACAGTGAATAATTTTACATTTTATGTATGCAGAATTGCAAAGTGGTTTTCTGGAATAGATTATTGTTTAAAATGAACATTATCATTATTATTATTATTATTATTTTCACAATTTATTCATTATATCCCTGTTGAAGCTCCCTTCCTCAGCTCCTCCCAGTCCTCCCTACTCCCTTCTTCCCCCCATTTCCTTCCCCTAGTCCAGTGAAGAGGGGAGTTCTCCTTCTCTGCCATCTACCCATAGCTTAAGTCTCATCAGAACTGCCTGGGTCCTCTTCCTCTGTGGCCTGGCAAGGCCGTATCACCAGGTGCGAGTGATCAAAGAGCAGTCAACTGAGTTAATGATAGAGGCAGCCCCTGATCCCCTCCCTCAGAGATCCACATGGAGACTGAGCTGCCAATAGGCCACATTTGAACAGGGGTTCTAGGTCCTCTCCATGCATGGTCCTAGGTTGGTGGATCAGTCTCCGAAGGACCCCTGGGCTCAGATCCTTTAGCTTTGTTGGTCTCCTTGTGGGGCTCTTTGTTTTTAATAGCTGAGTATTATTCCATTGTGTAGCTGTACCAACAGACAAAAGATACTTACTGGGCTAGGGGATCTTTGATGTGGTTTCTCAGAGGGTACTATACATAGCCACTATCATTAGCTTGCTACAGATATTTTACTGTATTCAATGACAATTCATTCAATATTCCTCTCTAAGCTCCCTCCCTCTTAGTTACCTACCTCTATAGTTCTCCCTAGAGAACTATAATCCCAGTTGTATGGAACTAGCTGCTAATGTCACTTGCTGTACTGGTACCTGTGAAAGGAGTGGTGTGTGTAGCCTGGGAGAGCCACCCACGATTTGCTGTTTCCTTTAGCTTTTTCATAATATCAGAGAGCTCTTCTATTTACTGAAGTTCTGATGCAAAGCCTAGATTCATGTTATTGGACATTTGAGAGCAGGTTTATAAGCAAGGTTATAAAAGCAGGAGAAGTAGAGAACAATATTATGTATATATATATATATATATATATATTATGTATATATATTTTATGTATATATATATATTTTTTCCAAAACAAAACAAAAGCCAGAAAACATACCGTCATTGGAGAAGAAAATCCTGGATCATACATTTTAGAGCCTTGTTAATTGTCCAGTAGTTGACTGACATGAATTCTCTTTGTTTTCCATCATTGCCATGATAGTTTAGTAATTAAACTGTTGTGGGCTAATTCTATCAATTTAAGGATTACATATTTTTGACATAGAGATTAACAGGATAAATATGGTATACAGAGCATTAATAACCAGAATATTGAGTTGTTAAAGTAATTAATTGCCATTGTTTTTTTGTTTGTTTGTTTGTTTGTTTTTTAGTTAACCTAGAACACAATGCTGGGCAATATTTACTCCCTCCTAAACCTCCAAGCCCTCAGTTTCCTAACATTTAGATTTCCCACATTATACTTGCTTTTTGTGAAATCTTAGGTCTGGTTCATGCTCCATGTCCTCCAAACTCTCTCCTCCAGCTCTGCTCTTTTGGTGCTCTCTCTCCTCGAGCTCCTCCTCCTTCTTGCCCCTTCCTGTTCTCTAGCTCCTCCCCTCTTTCCTGTCCTCTGGCTCCTCCCATTGCACAACATTGTATCTAGTTGCTTTATTTGTGTCCTGTTTACACAAGAGTTGAGACAGGATGCTTATAGTGAGAATCACAATGCAATATCCAGATTGAAACCAGAGAGTTGGGGGTGAGGAAATCAGCATTTGAATTAACAAGGGTAATTGCCATTGTTTTAATACTACTTAGCTCTTCTGGAACACCTGTGCTCACTTTCACATGTGCTCTCTTTGTAGTTACCATTCTGAACTCTATTATCTTGTTCTTCGCTCATATTGACCTGGGTTCTTCTAGCTCTTGGCTTCTACCTAGGCTTTTCCTTTCAGGGTTCTCAGAAATTGTATGTGCTCTATGTCCCCCATCACTAACCTTAATTTTAATACAAGTTTTGTTTGTACTTCTACTTTTACTGTCATGCCATTTTGTTGATAAACATTATGATCTTGTGTAATCTGAGCTACTCTTCTTCCGTGGGATTCATTCACTTAAGTGCTAATCTTTATGAGTGACATGCTCAGATAGCATCATTTTTTTAATATAAAATTTGGTAACTGGGCATTATGTATCCAGATGTTCCTTCAAAATCTTGCTATTTAGAGGATTGTTTTTGCTGAGAAATTCAAAACTTTGTGCAGAAGATAAAAATGAACTGTTCCGGATAATCTCCTGCTCAGCTGATAAGCTTTGCTATCTAGTAATTTTCTTCTTACACACACTCGTAGACTCATTTTGAAATTGTCCTTCACTGATCTTTTATTATGTCCTAATTTCCTAAATTACTAAAATAATAGTCAGCATGTTATCACAATTACATGTGTTTGTCGTGCTTCATATTATGATAATAATCACTTTATCTAGCCTCTAAAATATTAAGAACCCAGCAGCTGTCAGCATCATTCATTCCCATTAACTTCACAGTGTTCCATACACCTCTAGACAACACAGATTATAAACATGACAATGAAAAGGGTGCCTGGATGTCCTTTTCCCCAGAAAGTTATATTAGTGGTTTAGACGGAAAACATATGTATGTTAAAACACTGACACTGTTGAAGTTCTCCTAGGGAGGTATTTTTTATGCAACAATATGTCTATTATTAGTTCTTATACATTAGCCCTTAGTAAATAGTACTTATTCTGTCTGCATATCTTGACAATGACTTCTCCCCACATTACAGCCACCCACTGAGACAATCATTGCCACCATTCAGACACACAGCAAACCATGGTTTTATTACTTTAATTTTCTAAACAAATTATACCATGGTAAATTACAACACATGGAAATAATTCTTAAAAGACAAAGGAAACAACAGAGTTTTGCATTTTTATTACATGAGCTATCTGTAATTTTAAATAATGGTTTATATTAAGTATTGTCCAAATGAATATACATGTGTGAATCAGTGTTTTTTCAAGAATAAAAGTTTCCTAAACCTCCTTTTAACTAAAATAAAGAGAACCATTCAAATGATCTTGACCCTGGTGTTTTCCAATAAATTTTCAATAAATTTGTACTGTAAGAGCTGCTAATCTCGTTGTATATAGTCTCTCGTAGTGTTTTTATATTTGAGAATTTGAATGTTATATATATGTACATACATATTAAATCATTAAGCTATAGGATTTGCCTTTTGTACTTACCTGTAAACAGATGGTCAAGATAAATGGTCTTTAGATTAAAAAAAAATCATTTCACAAATATTGATAGAATCTATTACAAGAAATTTGGTGTTCAAACTGTCACTTAAGAAAGTTACATTAAGAGTTTGGAAAGAAGCCGGGCATGGTGGCACACATCTGCAATCCCAATACTCAGGGAGGCAGAATTAGGGTGGGTCTTTGGGAGCTCGAGGACAGCTTGGTCTACAAATTGAGTCCAGAACAGTCCAGATTACATAAAGAAATCCTACCTCAACCAAACCAAACCAAACCAAACCAAACCAAACAAAACAAAACAAAACAAAACAAAACAAAAGTTTTGGTAAGTACAAACCAAATGGTTCTGTAAGGCCAAATGGTTGGTCCTGAAAATATACATACAAGTAACTTTATTTATAGACTAAGCAGGTTATGCTTATGAATATATATTATAAGCAAATATGCATGCAGTAATGTGGAAAATAGAGGCCATGGATTTGAAGTACAGCAGTAAGGGGTGTATGGGAGGTTTGGATAGGGAAAAAAGGAAGAGAGAAATGTAGTTATGTGATAATCTCAAAAACTTAATTGAAGAGTTTAAGTTTAAATATACTCTGAAAGAAAAAAGTGGAAGGGTGCATTTATATCAAAGAGCTCAAAACAGGAAATACCCTTTAACAAAATGTCTGCATTTTTCTAACATTTGTAGGAAATAGATAGCCACAATCTAAAAGACATGGCAAAGTATAGTGTCTTCTTTTAGTGTCAAGAAATTAGTAAAATTTTGCCTAACTATTATCTTTCCAGTCACATTAATTTTCACAGTGTCTTAAGAAAGACTCAGTTTTGGAAACAAAACAGTGGGAGCTTGTTAGGGCACCAATTCAAATGCCACCCAGCTGAGTAATGATGTGGTTGCTGTTACCAAACTTATTATTTTATGGTTGCTCAGTGAATAATGTCACTTGAAATTACTACATCCCTCAGTTTGCAAAAACGCCTTTATTCAAGCTCATCACTGCATTACCAGCTTGTCCCAAGAAGCTATTGAACACGGCAGGGCTCCCTTCATCTTTAATGAGACACTGACAGGAAGGGAGGAGATGGTCAAGTATGGTTGCCACCTATAAACGAAATTGATTACTGCTAATTATCATGCCCCAGCAGTGTCCATTTGGTGGTCAATTTCTGTAAGGGTTGTACCAGATGGCCTT
Source organism: Meriones unguiculatus (assembly GCF_030254825.1). Taxonomy (NCBI): domain Eukaryota; kingdom Metazoa; phylum Chordata; class Mammalia; order Rodentia; family Muridae; genus Meriones; species Meriones unguiculatus. The sequence goes on along the minus strand of NC_083350.1, from coordinate 105,890,443 downwards.
AATTCAGAGTGTACACAGAACTACCTAGGGAGTTCTTAAAAATATATATTACTGAGGTTTAGTGCACAGCTACTGAATAGGACCCTCCAGGCCTTGTTCACCGCAAGCTTTATTTAAATAGAGCATCTAAATAACTCTGTTGCAGCTGTTCTTGGACTCCTTTGGGATCTATTCATTTTAAAAGTGGGTTTTTTTATCCTGTCTCAAATCACAGCTCTATTTTTTTATTTTTAAATCTGGACATCCTGCTGCAGTTCAAATGCTGTTTGAACTTCATCTGTGAAACAGAGTGATATTCGATTTCAATTGTTTTGAGGAGCACGTAAGAAACACAAGTAGTCTGTCTTTAAGAGCTTTTAGGATACAATAGGTTGCCATAAAATATAAAAACATTGCAAATTTTCAGCAAAATCCATTTTGTTATTGTTTTAGACATAGAAATACAAGTTGAGCTGTATTCACAGGTTTAAGTCAATGGAGTCAAACAGAAGGAATATGATCACCTCCTTGGCCTCAGAGACTTTTCCTGATGACTTGTGTAATTAAGTCCCGTTCTGGATGGTTAAATGGAATCATCTGCAGTGGTCTTAAGGTTCTCTCTACAATGTCTATGGACCTTCCATTTTCATATGCACATTTTCAAATTCTAATATTTGAAAGCTGATTCAGGAAGATCGCATTTGGATACTGCATAAATAATGTAAAAAAAATTTGTTAATGTTATTTTTATAAAATTGTGTTTGTTTCTCAATTTTTCTCTTATCTTGGCTATAGCCCAAATAATTCTGACTCTATTATATTATTTATCAAGCTGCAAAGCACAACAACTGAGCAATAATTACTCTATTCTTTACCCTCCAAACTAATCTGGTTTTCCACAAGCATATATCCCAGAAATACTTGTGCTTTATGGCTTTTCTGCTTATCTGCTTTTTTGCTTTATCTGCTTATCAGGGAATATCGGGGAGTAGTGTTTACACAACATCGAGACAGGAGATTCTCAGAATAATGATTGTAACCAGATATAGGGTAGGGTACATAAATCAGCAGTTGAATTAAGCGATGACCTTATGCCTACGAAGAATGAAGGCATGAAATAAAAACAGATGTTATCTCTCTGTCTGTTTGTCCTGGGTCACAGGGTCACACCGTCAAGGCCTTATGAAGAGTACTTTCCTTACTTCACTCATACTTTCTAATTGTTTTCCTTCCTGGGTTCTTTCATGCTTACCGTATTTGCTCTCATGACTCAGTTTATTTCTCCACTCCATTTTCAGAAGTCTTGAGACCCAAGGTAATAACAAATAGCTCATATTTCAGCATTGAAGTTGAGAGTTTTATGCAGAGTTCAGCTTATTTGATGTCTTCAGAGTTAAATGCAAATATTGTAAAAAAATTCTGTATGTTACAAGTTATGTTTTTTGCATTTTGATAATAAAATAGTTTAGTTAATATCTTAAAGTGTATTTCAAGAGAAGATGTTGTATAGAATTGTAAAGGAAGAATGCGCTCTTTTGCTAGACTTCTAGGCAGTAACTACTATAAATGAAATGAATCATTTAGTTAGTTAATTTATGTTTTAAAAGCTCCTTCTTACATATGAGGACTAATTTTTAGTTAAGTGACCCAACATTGCCAATACTTTCAAATACTTTCATATAGTGGCTTTATCTACTTTATTAGGGTTCCCATGGATGCCTAATATAAAATACATACATTTAAAAATACAAATTTCATTAGTAAGTTTCTTGATACATTTAAATTGAGAAAATAATTATTTTCCCATACAACATACATTTTAAAGTTTTTTTCTTCATAGTAATATATATTAATATGTTGTTGATAAGTATAACAAAAGTCTAAATACATTATATCATATCATATATAATTGAACCAAAGAAATTAATAGAAGGAAAGTTGATTTACTGTCTTTGAAATCAGTGAACAGGGCTCCTAAGAGCTCAAAGAGTGATCCAACAATCAGGGAGCCTGCATGGCTCTGTGCTAGGTCCTCTGCATATATATGCTGTGACTGTTAGCTTGGGAGTTCCATGGGATTCCTAACAGTGGAAGCGGGGGTGTCTCTGACTCTTTCTCCTGCTCTTGCAATCCTTTTCTTCCTCCTCCTGGGTTGCCTTGCCCAAGTGGAGGGTTTGGACCTAATCTTATTGAAACGTGTTAAGCTATGTTTGATTGATATTCTTGGGAGGTCTGATCTTTCCTGAAGGGAACGAGAAGCATGGATATGAGGGAGGGAGGGGGGAGTAGAGAGTGGAAGAAGGGAGGGGAAACAACTGTCTCGGGATGTATTATATAAGAAAAAAAGAAAAGAAAAGAAAGAAAGAAAGAAAGAAAGAAAGAAAGAAAGAGACAAAAACTTGACGTTGAAGTAACCAACTAAAGCACAAAAAGAAAGATGAAAATGGAGTTTAAATAGCTTAGAAAAATTCTTAAAAACTGAGACATACAAAATAGATGAAAAGATGATATTTTTAGCTTTAAGACTAAAGTTGATAATAAAAAGAAAATCATTGTTAGATTATTTTTTTCATGAGGATAAATAGTGGTTTTCCACTGAGGATGTTTAGTTTTCTTGTAAGCCAAAACCAAAGCAACGTTAAAAACAAACAAACAATCAAACAAAAAAAAAGATGAATGTTCAGAAATAAAATAAGAATAAACCTTTACCTTCAAGTCTAATTAAATAGTTTCCACTTATATTTGGTATAATAAAGCATGTGCTGATGTTGAGCTAACTAATGGCCACAGAACTTAAATGAAGGTCATTATCAAAATTCCTCTAATTTACTGCATTACTATAAGCAACAGATCAACAGTAGCACTTGTCTGTTAAGAATTTAGATTGCATATAAGGCTGTTTAAGATAAAGCAGAAGGAATACCAATTAGGGCATTATCAGCATACTAACACTATGGTCATCATTATCATAACAAAGATTGGGATATTTTTAATTCACAAATTGTCAATGCTTTCAATTCCAGAAACTTTCTGTGATTCATAATCAACCTGGGACTAGGTAAGGTATGTACTATATAATCATCTTGATGTTAGAAAAGTTGACAAATACATAAACATGAAAACAAATGACATAATTAAGAAAACACTCATGTTTCCTTTATAGTCACTGAATTACTTTTCTATTATGATGAGAAAACACCATGTCCAATGCCACAAGCACAAGGAAGAGTTTATTGGGGACTTGGAGTTTCAGGCGGTAAATCTGTGACCTTCACAGCAGGCACCATGACAGCAGAAAGGCAGGCAGGTAGTCATAACACCTGAAGAAGTAGTTGAGAGCTGATATTCTTATCTTCAAGAGGGTATGTGTGTGTAGGGGAGAGAGAGAGAAAGAGACAAAAAGACTGAGAGGGAGAGAGACAGAGACAGAAAGGAAGAGACAGACAGAAGAAGACAGATGGACAGAGACACAGAGACAGAGACCAAGAGAGGGAGGGACGGAGAGAGAGAGAGAGAGAGAGAGAGAGAGAGAGAGAGAGAGAGAAGGACAGAGAAGGAGGAAGGCTCTAACTAAGAATAGAATGGCATGGACTTTTTTTTTTTAATTTTTCATCAATTACACTTTATTCATTCTGTATCCCCCCATAAGCCCCTCCCTCTTCCCCTCCCAGTCCCACCCTCCCTCCTCCCTCTGCTTGCATGCCACTCCCCAAGTCCACTAATAGGGGAGGTTCTCCTCTCCTTTCTGATCTTAGTCTGTCAGTTCACATCAAAAGTGGCTGCATTGTCCTCTACTATGGCCTGGTAAGGCTGCTCCCCCCCCAGAGGGAGGTGATCAAAGAGCAGGCCAATCAGATTATGTCAGAGGCAGTCCCTCTTCGCCTCTGAAAGCCTCTGCCCTACAGACTATCAAAGCAGATGCTGAGCCTGATGGGCAACTGTTGGGCAGAGTGAATGGAATTTTAGGTAAGAACTGGGAAATAGTAAGAGCTGGAGAGGACAGGGTCTCCACAAGGAGAGCAACAGAACAAGAAAATTTGAACACAGGGAACTTCACAGAGACTTATACTCCAACCAAGGACTATTCATGGAGATAACCCAGAACCCCTGCACAGATGTAGCCCAGGGCAGTTCAGAGTCCAATTGGGTTACCTAGTAATGTGAAGAGGGCATGGACTTTTAAATTTCCAAAGCTCATGTTCAGTAACATACGTCCTCTAATAAGGCTACTCCTCTTAATTTTTCCCAAATGTTTTCACCAACTGATGACCCATAAATGAGCCAATGGGAGCCCTTCTCATCCAAACACTACAACTGGTATTTTAAGAGAGGTATTTATAATGTCTATTTTGGTTGGACGAAACTTAAGATGTGATATCTGAAATCCACATAATTTATTAAATTCTCTGTAGATTTCCAATATTTGGTTAAAATATATCAAATACTGAAATTCATGCAGAAAATAAACATTTTTATGATGAAAACATTTGGTTTTTTATAATTTGAGAGTTGTATAACAAGTGTTTATATATTTATCACTAGTATTATTTCTCTATTAACCCCATTAGCAGCTCACATAACACATTAAATCATATTAAACACCAAATCACTTCATTAAAAATAAAAACACTTTCTTGAACTGAAGTTTGTAGGAAAAAAAAAAACCCAAGCCATTCCTGTACTATAGATTCTACAGGCTAATGGATTAGAATTTCAGTGACTATATGGCTTGGAATGTTACAGGCACAGAGTGGGATTACTGTGGACTATCTTCACCCCCTTTATTATCATCCATCTTATGCCTCTGTGTTTGGTTTAACATCCATTCTTGTGAATATCAGCTAAAATTCCTCTTGAGATGTATAAACAGAAACCTAGCACCCACCACACAGGCTGGGATGTCATCAGACAGCATGAGCCCTGTAACAGAGAGTTCCTGCTTTACTGAGCTCTTGATGGTCACATACATATTTTAGAAATGCCTTGATTTCAGATGCCCTTTTATCTGTTGCTATAAAACAAACAAACAAACAAACAAAAACCCATAAGACTATTTTCACATTGTAACATGGAATTTGAGATAACTAACTTAATCTTTGCTTCTGGGCCATGGTCACTCATATTTAGCTTTAGCCTAAACTAAATTTTGCCATATTTGACATGAAAGCTATTTCTGGGTGGACATGTTGAAAACAAAATCTATGTCCATTTTAATTGAATCTAAATTTAAATAAAAATTGAGAAAACTTGTTATATTTGACTCCTCAACACTACTTTTTTTTTCTTTAGAAATTTACTTACTTTCAAACTCCTGGGTGAATTAAGCTCCATGCTGAGTAAATAGTACATTTCAGTTAAAGTTTTATAATTACACAGTTTTACTGTGAAGTTAACAAAAAAAAAATCTTATACATTTCTTGTTATATAAGACTTAATGTTATCATAAAGGAGGTTCAGGTAAGTGGCCACTAGATCACTAGATAGATAGATAGATAGATAGATAGATAGATAGATAGATAGAAAGATAGATAGATATAAACATGACTAATAACTGATAAGTGACCATGGTAAAAAGTTGGCCATGTACTGTTTTAACCAAAAGAATTCTTATGAGTCAAGGCATAAAACTTTCTATACTGCCTGTCTGTGCTGGCTCTGTGATTGTTAGATAGCCTAGAAATATTAATGAAGCTTTTATTTTTACTAAATAGAATAAATAAAGAATATTTAGGGTCTCTTTAAGTGGACAGATATCATTGAATCTGTCTCTAAGTTGTCCTAAGCTTTGTGAGTTAGTTTTGTTTAAGATTTTTTAATTTTTATTAATAACAGTTTATTCAATTTCTATTTCCCCTATACCTCCCTTCCTCCTCCCCTACCAAACCCACCCTCCCTCTTCCCCAAATGTGTCCCTTTCCCAGTCCACTGAAAAGGGAAGTTCTCCTTCCCATCCTTCTGATCCTAGTCTCTCAGGTCTCATCAGCAGTGGCTGCATGGTCTTCTGTGGCCTGGTAAGTCTGCTCCCCCATCAGGGGTAGGTGATCAAAGAGCAGGCCAATCAGTTCATGTCAGAGACATTCAAAAGCCAGAGAAAATTGTTTCTTTATACCTCTCTGGTTTTGGATAGAAGACCCAGAAATAAAACCACATACTTATGGACACCTTATTTTTGACAAAGATGCCAAAACCATACAATGGAAAAAAGAAAGCATCTTCAACAAATGGTGCTGGTCTAACTCGATATCTACATGTAGAAAAATGCAAATAGATCTATACTTATCACCCTACACAAAACAAAAGTCCAAGTGGATCAAAGACCTCAATATAAAACCAGACACACTAAACCTGTTAGAAGAAAAAGTGGGGAAGAGCCTTGTACTCATTGGTACAGAAGACAACTTCCTGAACAGAACACCAACAGCACAGACTCTAAGAGCAACAATCAATAAATGGGACCTCATGAAACTGAAAAGATTCTGTAAAGCTGAGGACACTGTCCTCAAAACAAAATGACTGCCTACAGACTGGGAAAGGATCTTCAACAACCTTATATCTGACAGAGAGCTAATATCCAGTATATATAAAGAACTAAAGAAGTTAAACAGCAACAAATCAGTTAATCCAATTTAAATTGGAAATGAGAATGTATTTGTTTGGAATATGATCCCAATTGCTTGCTGTGTGGTATAGATTTTAAGAAAGTGATGTGTCCATAAGAACTTTATTGGTTTGATATTGTGGTGACTTGAATGGTTCCGTATGTCCTTTGCTGTCATTGTGAACCATCCATTTGACAAAGTTCACAAGTTAAGCAGTATCAGAGGAATTGTAGAACTGGTTTGCTGGGGTTATAAATAGGTTTTGCATTGTCTGTAAAACTTCATTGGTATTAAAAAAAAAAACTCTTAACATTTATCTAGTGTATCATGATTATGTTGGGAAAGTCTTTGTAGCTGTGTGGTTAGACACTGTTAGAGGAATTTAGGTCTCAGGGAAAGAAATATCTTCTTGTCATATGAATGTACATCTCTTTCATCTTCTACCAAGACTACTGTAAAGTACTCCAACATTTTGATATATCAAAAATAAACATCTTTCAATAGAGCTTACTAAAAAAAAATGGGGTACAGAGCTAAACAGAGAATTCTCAATAGAGGAATATCGAATGGCAGAGAAACACTTAAAGATATGTTCAAGGTCCTTAGTAATAAAGGAAATGCAATTCAAAAAGACCCTGAGATTTCACCTTACACCCATCAAAATGGCTAAGATCAAAAAACTAGTGACAATACATGCTGGAGAGGTTGTGGAGAAAGGAGTACCTTCCTCCATTGCTGGTGGGAATATAAACTTGTACAACACTCTGGAAATCAATCTGTTGCTTTTTTTTTTTCTGGGGCATTTACATTTATTTATTTATTTATTTTACTTTTTTTTTTTTCAATGCAGTTTATTCAGGAACCTTGAACAATCCTTGGACCCTGGGGAAAGCCATCCCACAGCTTAAATAGCCTCTAGGTAGCCAACCCAGGCGCTTTCTTAGACAATTAGGAATAGCGCTTCCTCAAGATCCAGCTATACCACTCCTATGCATATATCCAAAATATACTCAAGTATACAACAAGGACATCTGCTCAACCATGTTTGTAGCAGCTTTATTTGTAATAGCCAGAAGCTGGAAACAGCCCAGATGCCCCTCAGTTGAGGAATGGATACAGAAATTGTGGTACATCTACACAATGGAATATTACTCAACAATAAAAAAAAAACAAACAAGGAAATCATGAAATTTGCAAGCAGATGGTGGGAAGTGGAAAAGATCATTCTAAGTGAGGTATCCCAGAAATAGAAAGACACACAGGGTATATACTCACGCATAAGTGGATACTAGATATATAATATTCGATAAACATACTAAAATTTGTACAACTAAAGAAACCAATCATGAAGGAGGACTCTGGCTAAGATGCTCAATCCCCATTCAGAAAGGCAAAGAGGTGAGTTACTTTTAACACATATATTCATTCTTTCAAGCCAGGAAAGAAATACATATATTCATTCTTTCAAGCCAGGAGGCCCTGCTTATGGGAAGCTTCAATAAGTCCTTGTAGAAGACACTTTTCTTTAGGAGGCACAACACATGCACACACACACACACACACACGCACACACACACACACACACACACACACATCTTGAATAGAAAATCCATGGCAGATCAAAGCAATGATTATAACAGAGAACAACTTGATGAACCAAAAGTATATGGGTGAGAGGTTACCTAGAGGAGTAGAATTGCCCAAACAGGTGCATCACAAAAAGCCCACTCTTAGATGAGCAACGACTCTGACCATGTCTCTGCATGAAATGTAGGCTGCTCCTTAAGTCCCAAATCTTCTCTCAGTAGACAGGCTGATCATGCTTTCTCTTCGCAGCAGTTTGCTCTTTATGAAACTATGGAGGGGCATTCAAGAATCTTCCCAGTTTCAGCTTTTCTACATGTGAGCTTCCATTTCCCTCCTAGAGAAAAGGTTTCAGTTCTAAGCAAACTGCTGTTAAAACACAAACTTTATTTTCTGTGTAGGCTTAGTTTGCCAAAATTGGAAAAAAAAAATCAATGATGAATTGATTGCTGTCACTAAGCAAAAGAGTCAATCAATCTTCAGGTTGGACCTTGAACAATGAAAACAAAAACCCTCCAGAATCAGAACATTCTTTAAATATTGGACACAAATAACTTTATTGATTTCTTCATGATTGGTACATTTTAAATATCTGTAGCATTTCCTCCTATTAAATTCTACATTTTAGATTATAATAGCTGTTCATTTTTAGTAGATGTTTTGTGATTATTTTTCAACATTAAACAAACAGATGCACTGAAATTATCAGGATATGTTTAAAATTTCAAAGGTGAATCTATTTGCATTTTTCTACATGTAGACATCCAGTTAGACCAGCACCATTTGTTGAAGATGCTGTCTTTTTTCCATTGTATTGTTTTGCCTTCTTTGTCAAAAATCAAGTATTCATAGGTCTGTGGATTTATTTTTGGGTCTTTGTTTAGATTCCATTGATCCATTATTTTGTTTCTATTCCAGTGCCATGCTGTTTTTATTATTATTGCTCTATAGTACAGCTTGAGATCAGGGATAGAGATACCTCCAGAAGATTTTTTTGTTGTACAAGGTTGTTTTAGCTATTCTGGGTTTGTTTGTTTCTCCATATGTAACTGAGAATAGTTCTTTTAAGGTCTGTAAGGAGCAGCCTAGCTAGGCCACAGAGAAGGACATTGCAGCCAGCCCTGGTGAGACCAGATAAGCTAGGGTCAGATGGAGGGGGAAGAGTACCTCCCCTATAAGTGGACTTAGAGAGCGGCAAGGAGGAGATGAGGGAGGGAGATTGAGATTGGGAGGGAATGAGGGATAGGGCTATAGTTGGAACACAAAGTAAATAAACTGTAATTAATATAAAAATATAAAATAAAAGAAGAATTTTCTTGGTATTTTGATGGGAATCGCATTGAATCTGTATATTGCCTTTGGCAGGATGGCCATTTACATTGTGTTAATCCTACTGATCCATGAGCATGGGAGATCTTTTAGTCTTCTGATTTCTTCCTCTATTCCATTCTTCAGAGACTGGAAGTTGTTTTTTTTTTTTTGTTTTTGTTTTTGTTTTTGTTTTTGTTTTTTTCATACAGTACTTTCGCTTGCTTGGTTAGATTCACACCAAGGTATTTTATGTTATATGTGGCTAATTTCTTTCTCAGTCAGTTTTTCTTTTGTATACAGGATGGCTTCAGATTTTTTTTTAAGTTTATTCTGTATCCAGCCACTTTGCTGAAGGTGTTTATTAGCTGAAGGAGTTCTCTGGTAGAATTTTGGGGGTCACTCATATATACTATCATATCATCTGTGAATAGTGATACTTTGACTTCTTCCTTTCCAATTTGTATTCCTTTATCTCCTTTAGTTATCTTATTGCTCTAGCTAGGACTTCAAGTAATAGTAATGTTGAAGAGATAGGGACAGAGTGGGCAGCCTTGCCTTGTCCCTGATTTCAATGGGATTGCTTCAAGTTTCTCTCCATTTAGTTTGATGTTGGCTATAGACTTGCTGTATATTGCTTTTACTATGTTTAGGTATGTGCCTTGTATCCCTGATATCTCCAAAACTTTAAATATGAACAGGTGTTGGATTTTGTCAAACCCACTGTCAACAGGACTAAACAACAGCCTACAGACTGGGAAAATAGCTTTACCAGCCTTACATCTGACAGAGGGCTAATATCAAGAATATATAAAGAAATCAAGAAGTTAAACACCAGGGGACTCCAAGATGGCCGTAACCAATGTGCACTCTTTCTGAAGGGTAGAGGATCAAAACTCCAAAACTGGTGAGTGGACCGGTTGCTGAAGCGAAAGCATCAACTTTGAGGTTCCCCAGGCTAAAGAGGACAGCCCAAGAGCTGAGACAGATTGGATCCAGGCCCCCTGTGGATGTCTCTGGGGTCTGAGAGTGGTGAACTTTGCCGCCCTGGACTTTCTTCTGCAACTTTGCTGGCTCCTGCAACAGTGGCTGCGGCAGCAGTGGGGAGTTCATAACCCCAAGTAGAAGGCCTCCTTATTTTAAAGGCCAAACTGGGGACCCAAATCTTAGAGTAGAAAACTGTGGTTCTCGAGCTTTTCACATACTCCTTTGAGTGAGTGTTTCTGGGAAAGAGTGTATACAGAGAGAGAGAGACAGATTAGTATCCCTCTAACCTAGCAGTCAGACATGGGATCTGTCCCCCCTTCCCACACACACACATACTGTGGACAACATAGGCATCTCTGGGACAACATTCTCAACATTGAAGCCTATTCTGTGAGTCTCCCAGTGTAGTCCAATTTCAATGGGATTGCTTCAAGTTTCTCTCCATTTAGTTTGATGTTGGCTATAGACTGTTCCTGGAGCCAAGACGGTGCAGCCCAGACAGATCTGAGTTCTTGGAGCACAGATCTCTGAAAGAGAGATATCTCTCTCAGAGAGAGCACAGATCTCTGAGAGATGTGTGTGGTCCATTCAGGGCACATGTGCAGGCACATTGTACCTGCAAAAGGCTTGCCTGCACCACAACTTGCACTTGCTCTCCTCCCATACACCTCACCCTTCCAGGCAGGCACACTTCCATGCACACTCCTGTCTTCAGCACTTGTGCCTGTGACCTTCCTCCCTTAGCTACATCTGAAACACCAACATCCACACTCAAACAGGTGGAACTATCTCATCTTCCTGAAGAATACTCCAGATACCAGAGAGAGACAGAGAGTCTGAAATACAGGCTCCAGGAACAAATAGCAAAGGCTACTGACTGTCAGATGGCTAGAGGCTTGTGTAAGAACACATCCAACAAAAATTAGGATATCATGGCTTTGCCAGCACCCCCCCCCCAAAATCAATGGATATTCTAATTCATCAGAAACACAGAAAAATGATTTTAAATCTATGTTTTTTTTTTCAATGCAGTTTATTCAGGAACATTGAACAATCCTCGGACCCCGGGGAAAGCCAGCCCACAGCTTAAATAGCCTCTGGGTAGCCAACCCAGGCGTGCCACGGGGGCAATGCAGATAGGTCCACATACATGGAAGCAAGCCAGATCCTCAGCCTTAGCCAAATGTGGAGTTGTTCGTGACAGAGAGCACTCACCATCGGGAAGGTGGAAGGCGGAAACCAGCTCCATCTTTAAGGCATAGCATTCCACAGCTCTCTACAGTTCCCCCTTTTTGTTGAGACGCCTCAGGCAAGAGTAGAGGTCTGATCTCTGATATTAGAAATAAATTGGGACTTTGTACAGATGTTCATTTAGGTGTCATCCACCCAAAGAGCATCAGACCCATCCGATACCTTTTTCTCAGAGGCGGGACCTGGGGCATCAACCCGCATGCAATCAGACATGCTCTCCTCTGGGTCCAAAGCGGCTGACCCTGAGTGCAGTGCTTAGCCTCGCATCCTGAGCATAACATTTTAGCTTTTTATGGTATCCAACCATGCTTGGGGAGAAGGTCCTGCTTCAATGGCTGTAAAGGCCTGAATGATCATGGCTGCATCACACTGTTGTGAGACTCTAATCTTGCATATATACCACAGGCAAACCAAGGAGACCAACACCAGAAGGCCTGCTAACACTCCCATGCCCGCCCATTCCTTCAGATGATTCATGGCTGCAGCAATCCATGATGATAATCCTGTGGCTAGTCCTGCGTCCACTCCCGTAGAATTTACTGTGACAATGGCCACTCTGAGCTGCTCCATCGTAGTATCGAATTCTCCAGTCCAATTACCTAAAATATAGCTGGACAATTGTTTAGACAGATTTGCAGCACAGGAAAAATTCTCATGTTGTATGCTAGTGACACAAAGTCCAGCATACTTTCATTGACAGCCAGGTTGAGCGATTTGCCATAGGGTATCAATTTGCTCCTGCAAGAGGTCAATCCTCTGATTGAACACCATCAAGCTTCCTTTTAGTTGAGCATTAATTCCTTTATGTACAACTAAGGCATGAGCTACATTGGCTAAATGATTATTCAGGGTCTGAGCAGTCTGCCCAGTATGACTCATGGCTGATGCCCTGGTGGTAGCTCCAACAGCCGCCCATGAGATGGTAGTAACAATGGTGGCTGTAGTTCCAAGATCCCTTTTCTGTCTGAAGAGAGTCATAGCGTGAGGGGCATCAATGGGCATAGGCACCCAGTGAGGCATGCGAGTAACCAGGGCATACCTACCTTTACTAGCATTCCAGCATTGGGCAAAAAAGCAAGTATTACCACAATTACTTGGCTCTATCTGGCTAATAATGAATAAAAATGGGGGATATAGACAAACAGGTGTGGGCTTATAGGAAATATTATGAGAAGCCTTAACCCCTCGTTGGAACATCCTGCGTCAGTTCTAGAACTAGCAGTGGTGGTGTCCGAGGTCTGAGTAGGTTCAGGAGACCATTGCCCCCAGGGGCGAGACGTGCTCCATGCCAATTGACTAACTCCATGTTTTCCTCCAATTTTGAAAGTCATTTAAGGTTCTTAAATTATTTTTTTCCCTTTTTTCTTAAAGTTTTCATCAATTACACTTCATTCATTCTGCATCCCCCCATAAGCCCCTCCCTCCTCTCCTCCCAATCCCACCCTCCCTCCTCCCTCTGCTTGCATGCCACTCCCCAAGTCCACTAATAGGGGAGGTTCTCCTCTCCTTTCTGATCTTAGTCTGTCAGTTCACTTTGATGTGAACTGACAGACTAAATCTATGTTTTTTTGAGTTATTAGAGACACTAAACAGGAAACGAACAAAACTCTCAAATAAATACAGGCAAATATAGACACATAAATAGAAGCACATGAAGAGAAAATAACTTAAAAAACAAAGATGCCATCATGGAAATACAGGAATTCACATTCAAAGAGAGGAAGGAAATGGTGCAAGACATGAAAACAAAATTAGAATAAAAAAAATAGAAAAGAAAACTGTTGAGCCAAAGAACTTAGAGAAAAGAACAGGAACCACAAAGGTAAGCATCACCAACAGAATACAAGAGATGGAAGAGAGAATCTCAGGAACTGAAGATACAATTGCAGAAATTGATGTAACTCTCAAAGAAAAAATAATATCGAAAATTTCCAAACACAAAACATTCAAGAAATCAAGGATGCCATGAAAAGATGAAATCTAAGAATAATAATACATGACAAAGAAGATTCCAGGCTCCAAGATCCAGAAAATATCAAGAAAAATCATAGAAGAAATATTTCCTAACTTAAAGAAAGAGATGTCCATAAACATACAAGAGGCTTACAGAATACTAAGTAGACTAGACAAGAAAAGAAACTCCTCATGTCACATAATAGTCAAAACATTAAACCTAGAGATTAAAGAAAAAATTATTAAATGTAGCAAGGAAAAAAGGGTAAGTAACATAGAAAGTTAGACCTGTCAAAATCACCCCAGACTTCTCAACAAAAACTATGAAAGCCAGAAGGTCCTGGACAGATGTCATGCAGACTCTAATAGAACACAGATGCCAAACCAGACTACTATACCAAGCAAAATTTTCAATCAACATAAATGGAGAAAACAAAATATTCCATGACAAAACAAAACTTAAATAATATCTACAGAGCAACTGGCTGAGAAAGAAATTAGGTAAACAACATCGTTTACAATAGCCACCAATAACCTAAAGTACCTTGGTGTGACTCTAACCAACCAAGCGAAAGAACTGCATGAAAAAAAACTTCAAGTCTCTGAAGAAAGAAGTTAAAGAAGATATCAGAAGATGGAAAGATCTCCCATCCTCTTGGATCAGCAGGATTAACATAGTGAAAATGGTCATCCTACCAAAGCAATCTACAGATTCGGTGCAATTCCCATCAAAATAGCAACACAATTCTTTAAAGAACTAGAAATAACAATTCTACATTTCATATAAAAAACTAAAACAAAAACAAAAAACAGAATTGCTAAACAATCCTGTACAACAACAAATCTGGAGGTATCTCTATCTCTGATCTCAAGCTGTACTACAGAGCAGTAGTAATAAACATGGAATGGTATTTCCAAAGAAACAGAATGGTGGATCAATGGAAGCGAATAGAAGACTCAGAAATAAACCCTTACATCTATGGATACCTGAATTTTGACAGAGAAGCCAAAACAATCCCATGGAACAAAGACATCCTCTTCAACAAACGGTGATGCTCTAATGTGGTCTACGTGGATGTCTACATGTAGAGAATGCAAGTAGATCCACATTTATCCTGCACAAAATTAAAGTCAAATTGGATCAAAGACCTCAATATAAAACTAGACACACTAAACATGTTAGAAGAAAAAGTGGGGAAGAGTTGACCTCATTGGCACAGGAGACAACTTCCTGAACAGAACACCAACAGCACAGGCTCTAAGATCAACAATCAATAAATGGGACCTCATGAAACTGAAAATCTTTTGTAAAGCAAAGAACACTGTCAGCAGAACAAAATGACAGCATACAGACTGGGAAAGAATCTTCACCAACTCTATGTCTGACAGAGGGCTAATATCCAGAATATATAGAGAATTTATGAAGATAAACATCATCAAATCAAGTAATCCAATGTAAAATGGGTTCAGAGCTAACCAGAGAATTCTCAATAGAGGAATATCAAATGGCAGAGAAACACTTAAGAAACATTCAATATCCTTAGTCATCAGGGAAATGCAAATCAGAACAACCCTGACTTTTCACCTTACACCCATAAGAATGGCTAAGATCAACAACTCAAGTTATAACACATGCTTGAGAGGACATGGAGAAAGGGGAACTCTCCTCCATTGCTAGTGGGAATGTAAACTTGTACAACCACTTAGGAAATCAATCTGGTGCTTTCTCAGACAATTACAAATACTGCTATCTCAAAATCCAGCTATACCACCCCTAAGCATATATCCAAAATATGCTCAACTATACAACAAGAACATTAGTTCAACCATGTTCATAGCATCTCTTTTTGTACTAGCTAGAATCTGGAAACAAAGAATATTTCCCTGAACAGAGGATTGGATGCAGAAATTGTGGTACATTTACAGAATGGAATACTATTCAGCAATTTAAAACAAGGAAATTTGCACGCAGTTGGATAGAGCTAGAAAAGATCATCCTTAGTGATGTAACCCTGAAACAGAAAGACACACATGATATATACTCACTCATATGTTGTTATTAGACATATAATTTAGGATAAATATACTAAAATCTAAACAACAAGGAAGACCATAGGGAAGATGCTCAGTTCTCATTCCAAAAGGCAAACATGATAGACATGGAAAGCAGGAGAAGACAGAATCCAATACAGGGGCCTACCACAGACAGCCTCTGAAATATTCTACTGATTGAGGAATTGAAACAGAGACTGACACTCTTAGTCAAACCTTGGGCAGAATGCATGGAACTTTATGAAAAAAGGGGCATATAAAAAGACCAGAGGGGACAGGAGCTCCAAAAAGGAACCAACACAGCCAAAATCCTGAGCTGTGAAGACCCTGAAGATAATAATATCCCTACCAAGGACAATGTGTGTAGAAGACCTAAACCCCAGCTCAGATGTAGCCCACAGACTCATTCTCTAAGTGGGATCCCTAGTAATGGGAACAGGGGCTATTTCTGGCATGAACTCAGTGGCAGGCTCTCTTATCAACTCCCCCTGGGGAGGGGGGGATGGCACAGCCTTGCCAGGCCACAGAGGAAGACAATGCAACCAGTTCTGATAAAACCTGATAGGCTAGGGTCAAATAGAAGGGGAGGAGGACCTCTGCTATCAGTGGACTAGGGGAGGTGCATAGGGGAAGAAGAGGAAGAAAGGGTAGGATTGTGAGGAGACAAGGGAGGGTGCCATAGCCAGAATACAAATTGAATGAAATGATAATAATAATAATAATAATAAAAGAAGTTATAAAAAAGACAGACATAGACAAAGAGAGAGAGAGAGAGAGAGAGAGAGAGACAGAGAGAGACAGAGACAGAGACAGAGATCATTGTCTTTTTCAAGCAAATTTGAAATTGGATTACCTTGGCCTGGAGAGTTGGCTCAGAGGTTGAGAGCACTGGTTGCTTTCCCAGATGTTCTTAGTTCAATTCTAGCAACCACAGGTTGGCTCATAACCTCCTATTATGAGATCTGGTACCCTCTTTTGCCAGGCAGGCATACATGAAGATAGAACACTGCATATATAGTAACTAAATAAATGAATCTTATGTAAAAATTGAAAAAAAAGAAGTTAAACACCAACAAACAAAGTAATCCAATTAAAAACGGGGTACATAGCTAAATAGAGAATTATCAACAAAGGAATATCCAATGGCCAAGAAATACTTCAAGAAATGCTTACTGTCCATAGTAGTCTGGGAAATGCAAATCAAACTGCCCTGAGATTATACCTTACACCCATCAGAATGGCTAAGATAAGACTCAATGGAAGATACATTCTGGAGATTTTGTGGAGAAAGGGGAACCCTCCTTCCTTGCTGGTGAGAATGTAAAAATGTACTACCATTTTGGAAATCAATATAGTGCATTTTCAGAAAATTAGGAATAGTACTACCTGAAATTCCAGCTATACCCCTCCTGGGCATATATCCAAATGATGCTCAACCATACAACAAGGACACTTGCTTAACTAGGTTCATAGTAGTTTTATTCATAAAAGGTAAAATCTGAAAACGACCTAGATGTCCTTCAACCAAAGAATGGATACAGAAATTATGATACATTTACACAATGAAATACTACTCAGCTATAAAAAACAAGGAAATCATGAAATGTGCAAACAAATGCATGGATCTAGAAAAGATCATCCAAATGAGTTATCTCAGAAGCAGAGAGACATGCATGGTATATACTCACTTATAAGTGGATATTAACCATATTGTATAGAATAAACATACTAAAATCTACAGACCTAAAGAAGCTAAATAACAATAGGAATGTAGGGAAAAGGCTTAATCCTCACTTAAAATGGTACAAAGGATAGACATTATCAGTAGGAGAAAACAGGGGACAGGACAGGAGCCTACCACAGAAGGCCTCTGAAAGACTCTACCCAGCAGAGTATCAAAGCAGATGCTGAGACTCATAGCCAAACTTCAGGCAGAGTGTGGGGACTCTTACAGAAGAAGAGTAAGCTAGAAAGACCTGGAGAGGACAGGAGCCCCACAAGAAGACCAACAGAGGCAAAAAATCTTGTCCTATGGGTGCCTGCAGAGACTGATGAATCAACCAAGGATCATGCATGGAGAAGACCTAGACTCCCTGCTGAGAGGTAGCCTATGGACAGCTTAGTCTTCACATGGGTTCCTAGTGAAAGGAGCAGGGCCAGTCTCTGGCATGAACTTGGTTGTCTGCTCTCTGATCACTCTCCCCCCGCATCACCTGGTTGAGGTGACCTTACTGGTAACAGAGGAAGAGATTGCAGCAAATCCTGATCAGACCTGATAGGCTAGGGTCAGATAGTAGGGCAGGAGAACCTCCACTATCAGTGGACTAGAGGAGGGTCATAGGGAAGTGGAGGAGGAGAGGTTGGGACTGGTAAGAGATGAGGGAGGTGGGTACAGGCAGGATATAAAGTGAATAAATAATATTAATAATAATAATAAATTTAAAACTTTTAAAGATATTTCAGCTACTACAAACCATGTTTGTAATTTGAATAAAAAATTTCCCACTATAAAAGTTCTATGAGAAGTCAAACTGTTGAAAGTGAACTATTTGCTTCTAGAATTAGTTTTAGCTCTGTACCCCATTTTTTAAATTGGATTACTTGGTTTGATGGTGTTTAAAATCTTAAGTTCTCTAAATACTCTGAATATTAGCCCTCTGTCAGATGTAGGTTTGGTGAAGATGCTTTCCCAGTCTGTAGGCTGTCATTTTGTTCTGATGACAGTGTCCTTTGCTTTACAGAAGCTTTTCAGTTTCATGAGGTCCCATTTATTGATTGTTGATCTTAGAGCCTGTGCTGTTGGTGTTCTGTTCAGGAAGTTGTCTCTCGTGCCAACAAGGTCAAGGCTCTTTCCCACTTTTTTTTTCTAACATGTTTAGTGTGTCTGGTTTTATGTTGAAGTCTTTGATTCACTTGGACTTTAACTTTGTGCAGGATGATAAATATGGGTCTATTTTCATTTTTCTTGACATTGATTATGGAAGTATTTTGTATTTGTTTGTCTATATGTATGTACATATACTCTAAAGAGTCGTTCAACAGTGATATAAAAATGTAAGGACATCAAGTTCTTTCCTGGAGGATAATTTGCCAAAACTTAGCCAAACAATCTCCTTCAATATGGAAATGTTTCATAGTCCTGAAAGTTCTGAGTTTGCATCTATCAGTAGATATTGAAACATGAAAATCTCTTTATTGATCTAGAGAACATTAGTTTTATTCAGATGAATTTTATCATATCTAGTAAAGTCTATATTAAATCTAGTATATTATAGTGTATCACTTGTTATTATATGTAGTATATATAGTATATTTATTATTAAAAACTGTATCTCTTGCTTGTTTTCTTCTGTAGAACTGTGCAAGTCCTTTCCTGAATTACTGAAAAATTAGCAAATTCAAAATTTCTTTACCTATGTTGTGCAAACTGAACACCCAGAGACCTTGTGACTTACAGACACAAACTTCTTGTGTCTGTAAAACACAAATGATCACTCTCACTCTCTCATTTTCTTACGGCAATGCAAATTATAATTCTGCCATTCCCCCCCCCCCCGTAGAGAGAGAACAAAATTATACTTTGAAGAAACATTTTTCCTCTCTGACATCAGCTAATTTTTATCTTCCAGACATAACACTAAAATGAATGATGAGGTCACTTTAGAGATGAGACTATATTGGAACAGTTATTATATGTAAATATAGTGTTCCAGGCTCCTTTGATGTTTCTTTAAATTATAGAGATGGATGCTCTGAACTTAACATTTCAGCATTTCAGATGGGATGTTAGGTCTGAAATTTCAAATATGAACATCAAGTCTCTCATTTAAAGGTAGAGTCTTTCAGGGACTCTTGCTTCAGATAACTTTTATGTGTCAGCTGCCTGAAGATGCTACATGCATCGTTGTTTATTTTTGAGCAATTTTTAGCCTTATGTATGTGGAAATATTCATTAGAGTTTAGAAGTCTCATCAATATATACATTTTTGAGTATATCGGTAGCCAATAGAACAACAGAAAGATGTAGATCAATAAAAAGAGTACCTTCCATAGGTGATCATTCAATGGTCCAATCATGGTATATTAGCCCAGCACAGGTAGGTGCAACTGCTTTGAGTCAAGATTTCAATGGCAGGTTTATCCTATGTTATATGTCTATATAAATGAGTATATACAGTGTGTGTCTTTTTGCTTCTGGGCCAGTTCACTCAGGATGATCCTTTCCACTTCTGACCATTTACCTGCAAATTAAACTGATTGGTCTGCTCTTTGATCACCTCCTCCTGTGAGGGGAGCAGCCCTACCAGGCCACAGAAGATGACGATGCAGCCATTCCTGATGAGATCTGATAGACTAAGATCAGAAGGAAGGAGAGGAGGACCTCCCTTATCAGTGGACTTGGGGAAGAGCATGCATGAAGAAGGGGGAGGGAGGGTGGGACCAGGAGGGGAGGACGGAGGGGTTTATGGGGGATACAAAGTGAATAAAGTGTAATTAATAAAATAAGATTAAAAATGGCTACACCAATCTAGGAATGTGGCATCTAGCAGCCCGTCTCTACTAGGTTTCAACTATTGTTATAAAGACCATGGCCAAAATCAACTTGGAGAGGAAAGAGCTTATTTCTTCTTATACTTCCAGGTAATAATCCACCACTGAGGGAAGTCAGGACAGGAACTCAAACAGGGAGAATGTGTGGCAGAAGCCAGAAGAAGCTCTGCTTCCTGGCTTGATTCTCATGGCTTGTTCAGCCTCCTTTTTTATGTGGCATCAAGCATGCCCTCACCTGCCTATGAGTGGCAATGATGCTAGTGAGCTGGACCCTCCACATTAATTATTAATCAAGAAAAGCACCAGACTTGCCCATAGGCAGACCTTAGGAGGACATTTCCACAGATAAGAGTCCCTATTCCAAAATGACTTTACCTTGTGTAAAATTAACATAAAACTCAGCAGAACACAGCCCTTATCCTTTTCTTGTGACTCCTTCGTTCTTTCAGCATCTTTTTATGTTTCCTGTGACTTACAGGACACAATATAAATATAAATATATCTTGCTTAGGGCTAAGTATTTAGTAGTTTCTTATTCTCAGAACCTTGATAATGAACATAGAAAGGAGAAAATAGGCTGTGTCAGATTCCTTTTTGCAAAAATGGCATGAATATCCTGGCTGAAATATGAAATTGTTTGAGAGAGTACAAAAACAGATATTAAATACACGGTGAAAAATAATAATTGCTAGTAAGCAATGTTAAAAGTTTCTATTTCCTATTTTGTTGGCTTCATAAGTAGCCCTTGTTTGCTATTTGTTTCATTTATACATTATTTGTTATGTGTAGCTGATTCCTTTCTAGGTTTTGCTTATTGTCTTTTAAAGTAATGAGACATCTTAGCTCCTAATCCAAAACTGGAAATCGTTTCCCATTAGATATAGGATAACACAAAAATCCAACTTCGTAAGCCAATGTGTTTTATTGGGGTTACTTACAGAGACACTGTAAGTAACAGTGTCTCTGTTACTTACAGGATTGATGGGTTGCTTACAGGAGCAGAACTAACTCAAAGACAGATGTATCACCAACAAAGCCCACCCAGGCATGGGTGACAACTCACAAAAGCTGTAAACCTGGAGCACATTGAACAGCTTACTGATAGATAAATAGGTTAAAGAGTGTCTTTTCCAGGTAGCTCAGTTGTTCTAACCTCTGATAGACAGCTCACATGCCTTTGTTTCTTCTAGGCAAGTTAGGGGGTTCTCCCTTTTAGTTGGCTGAGTAACTCATAGAGTCTTACCATTTCTTACTTTGTAGAAACCCTTGAGGTTGGAGATACTCAGTGACTCTTGTAAGTTTCAGGAACTTCCTGAAACTACCTGAGCGGTTACTTTCTGTCTCTATGGAGCTTTCCTGAAGGATGGAAAGTTTTACTTCATACTAGAGCACCAAGTTTTACTTTCTCATAAACATCCTATCCTAAAATATTCTGTTATTCCCTTTTGCCTTTGCATCCTATGTTTTAAGAAGTATTCTTCTAAGCTGGAGGGTTATGACCTTAAAGAAAACTCCTGCTCAACATTTTTCTCTCATGGAAAGGAATTCAACTGATAACCATGATTTATTACTGTACGATTGCTGTAAAGAGACACCATGACCAAAGAAACTCTTATGAAACAAAACATTAAATTGAGGGCTCCTTTACAGTTTTCATGTTAGTCCATGGTCATCATGGTGGAGAGCAGACTGTCATTACGCTAGAGCAATAACTGATAGCTTTATGTCTTGATCCAGAAGGGGGGCGGGAGAGAGAGAAATTAACATGGGTTTTGAAACCATAAAGCTCAGTCTCAGTAAAACACCTCTTCAGCTCCTCCAACACAGTCACACCTCCTACTCCCTTGAAGCAGTTCCACTAACTGAGAATCAAGCATCAAGTATGAGAGCCTATGGGGGCCATTCTCATTCAAACAAAAACAAACCCCAAATTTAGACTAAAGCAGAGATGCCATTAAGTTCATTAAAGAAATTGATTTGTAATAATAGGTGCTATGAAAATAGAAGGAAATACACACAATCCTAATTGTGTCAATCCTAAAGATGTGTCATTTTAGTGGAAATGAGATCAAAGGGTGTTCTAATTAGAGTAAACACTTGTAAATGCATAGTGTCTTCAGACATAAAATGTCATATACAGCCTATTATAAAACTCTTGGAGAGTAAATAAAAGATGTGCTGAATCTTCATCAAAAAGATTTTTTTCCAGCAACTGATAGAAATAGATACAGAGACCCGAAGCCTAATTATGGCAGAGCACTAGGATATTTGTGGAAGAGGGGAGGAAAAAACCAGAGGGGTCAAGGACACCACAAGAAAACCTATAGAATCAACTTTCCTTGGCTCGTAGGGGCTCACAGAGACTGAGCTGAGAATCAGAAAGCCTTCCTGAGCCTTTTCTAGCCTCTGCTTATGTTATGGTTGTATAGCTTGGTCTTCTTGTGGGACTCCTAAGAGTGAGAGTGGAGACTATCTCTGATTCTTGTGCCTGTTTTGGGTACTTCTTTCCTTCTATTGGTGCACCTTGTCGAGCCTTAATATGAGAGAAGATGCCTAGTCTTATTGCAACTTGTTATGCTATGTTTAATTGATATCCCTGAGGGGTCTGCCCTCTTCCGAAGGGAAAAGTGGAGGAGTGGAGAGGGGGCATAGTGATTGACATGGGATAAGGGACTTGGAAGGGAGGAGGGAGAGGAAACTGTCATTAGGATGTAATATATGAGAAAGGAATAAATTAATAAATACAATAAGACCCCCACAAATATGTGTTAAAGTTCCAAGGAAGGGTTCAGAAGTCATCTCAAGAGAGGTATTTTATGCTAAGAGTGTGAAGTTTTCTTAAAATAAAGGATGGATGTTTATATATACTGATCATATTAAGGTCTGGACATATATTCTCAATCAGCTGCTAGATGAAGGTAGAGAGGATATTGGGAATAACAATATCTACTGCTCTCAATTATTTCCATGTTAGTTGGCAGGACACTAATTTCCTAGCCCTTCACTTAGTTGTGAGTCATGAATTGGTTTTCTACTTTTTCTGGGTATCTGTTTTCTTCAGTTTTCCTCTTTAGACATCTCCAGAGTGATTCAGTCAAGGGAAGATAGTCACCCCACATGACCACTCAGTGCTTTGGTCCTTTGCTATCTCCTCCCTCCATGACTGTGAAGGCAGATGAAAAGTAGGTTGATTAAGGCCCCCAAGGGGTTGTGTTTTTGTCTTGTCTTCTTCCTTTATTTGTCTATTTTTTTTCTTCTTCCTACCATCCCAGGTGCATCAGAGGGGTTTTTCTTTTCTTTTTCTTTTTTTTAATTTAGTAATCGTCAAAATGCCTAAAATAATACTGTAAAAAAACAAAAGAGGTTATATGTTCCATTATAAAATATGCAGAGTGTCAGTTATATCTTTATCTGATAGAATGTGAGTATTTTAAATGAATAATTTTCTCTGTATTCATCTCAGCTTTCTCATAAAAGGTAAAAATTTGGACAGTTGGTGTTTCCTGTTGAATTTGCATCATTTTTGTTCAACTAATTTAGAGAAATATTATTTATAATTGTGTTAAATTTATGCCCTTAAGTAAAATGATTATTAATAATTAGGGAATTAATCACTATGAAGCCTTGTCACAGTTCCAGAAAATCAATAAAAATAACTGAGAAAATTTTCAAGTTTTTATTGTTCCTTTCATGTTATGTATTGTTTACATTAATCTTAACTTTTGTTTTAATCCTTTCATTGGGCATTCACTCACTAATAAATTTGTAATTTAGCCAAGAAATTCAAGGAGTCTTAACCAGTGCTTGATTCATCCATCTATGCATCAACCTACAGTTGACACATACTTATTAGGATCCTCCTCTGTGGATTCAGTTAGATGGTTAAGGGTCCATTTGGTTCCTAGCTATCAGGCATTTGTCTACCGTGCCCTACTCATGCTTCATAACACCCATGTTGATATTCATTGTCAGAAACTTTCAGGGCAAACTACATCAAGAACATCCTCTATCTCTCATTTGCCTTGCTAAGTATTTGTATGATCCTACGGAATTCAAAAACGTGCATTCCAGATGGCAGACCTCAAGCATCCAGCTCCATGCTTCTGTGAGTGGTTTTGAAATTTCATTATTTATAAAAGGTTCACAGAATCTTTTGATAAGTGAGATTTAGAAAGATTTTGCCAAACAAAATGTCAATTTAAGCATCCAACTAACCAGCGTATGCCATTAGCTGCACAGAATATCAGTTAAGTAACCATCTACATTTTTATATCATTCCTTGCATTCTTCTAATTGTACCCAAGGATTCATATTTTGGTTTAAATTTTCTTCTACTCAGTGAGATGCTTGAGTACCCTGCTCATCCTTTATCCTCTGTGATGAGCAGTACAGAACATGACAAAACATTACTCAGTGTTCATTCAGTGACTGAACAAGCTTATGCTGCAACGGGTTTACGAAATGCAGTAATGTTACTGACAGGTGATGACGAAGGGGCATAGTATAGTGTCAAGGGAATTATTTACTTATTTTTACTACTTTTTCATTATATTTCTCGAGGACAAGATTAGAGTCCTCTGTTATTTTATTTCCAAATGAAGATTAATACTTTAAAGATTTTTTTTTACTATATGCTATAAATACAGGTTTCAAATATTTTCTGACATTATGATTCACAGTTGATCTGCTTTAAAGTACTTAAAATTCCATGTTTAGGTCCTAAGCTAAACATCATAGATAATACAAAATTATCCAGCAAACATAATATATAAAAAATGAAAACAAACCAAAATAAAGCAAACAAACAAAACCAAATATTAAATACCAAGTATTAAAATATTAAATATTAATAACAGAATATTAAATATCAGTGATACACCAGTCTAAGCACTTTGATTATTAATAAAAATAGAAATATTCAACAATGTCACTTAGTGTGTGTAGAGTCCCAGGAACCACCATTGTATCTTGTATGTTAAGAAATTATTGTAGTCATTTGGCCAATAATATGATAATATCTTCAATACTTGAACATGTTCCTAGTTTCTAAGTCAGTCTCTAAGTCAGCATGTGTTGAGCTTCACATTTTTACATTTACACAAAACACACAAACAAAATAAAACAAAACATTTAAACCAGCATTTTTTTATAACAGCAAAAATTTAAATACCATCAATAAAATAATGGATAAACAGCATGAAATGTGTTAGGTAAAATTACTCTTAAACATTTACAGATACCAATCAGATCCATCTCAGCAATGTAAAAAACTTTTTAGTCATGTTATTATGAAATCCCATTATTAAATGAGATTAAATTTCACAAACCATACCAAAAGTGTAAACATAAAATATCATTGAATATATATTTAGAAAACAGAATATAATACATATATGTGAAACAGAAAATAAAAGTAGATTTTATGTCCATGTATTGAAAACTACATGTACACACAGTAACTACTTTGCTGTAAATATTTTTTTGTGCAGTGTATGGCTTTGTGTGGGTTGTGTCAAGGGATAACTTGGGTGTCATTCCTGAATGACCATCCACCATTTTCTTCATTACAGGGTCCTTCTCTCAGTGGACTAGAGCTCACTAAGTAGGTTAAACTGTATGTACAGCAGGCTTCCAGGATCCCCTGTTTTCACCTCCTCACTGATGGTATTAAAATCTAGTGCTCTTTGCTTTACAGAAGCTTTTCAGTTTCATGAGGGCAGGAACTCCACAAGAACAACAAAGTCAAAAGACCTGGGTCAATGGGGAACCTTCAGAGACTGATACTCTAACTAAGGACCATCCATGGAGAGGACCTAGAACCCCTGTTCAAAGGAAGGCCATTGGATGCTCAGTTTCCAAGTGGGTAACCTAGTAAGGGGTACAGGGGCTGTCTCTGACATGAACTCAGTGGCCAGCTCTTTGATCACATCCCTGGGTGGTGCGGCCTTGCTAGGCTACAGAGGAAAATGATGCATCCAACCTTGATGAGACCTGATAAACTAGGGTCAGATAAAAGGGGAGGAGGACCTCCCCTATCACTGGACTAGGGAAAGGGTATTGAGCAAAAGAGGCAGTGTGGGTGGGACTGGGAGAAGATGAGCGAGGGGACTGCAGTGGGGATACAAAGTGAATAAATAGTGAATAAATTGTAATAAATAAAGTAATTAATTAATTAATTTTTAAAATTCTAGTCCCGATATGGAAGGTTTATTTCCTTTTTCTTTTTCCTTTTCTTCTTCTTCTTCTTCTTCTTCTTCTTCTTCTTCTTCTTCTTCTTCTTCTTCTTCTTCTTCTCCTCCTCCTTCTTCTTCTTCTTCTTTTTAAATGTTCTGGGAACCAAACAAAGTTGGTGCACACTTTACCAAGGAGATATCCTCTGTCCCTGAAGGTCTTATCTCCAAATTCTCAGTATTTCAATGGCCAACACAATTTTCTTTATGAACAAGTCCATCAACCCTACATGTTTTCTGTTCTTTACCCATTATGTTGGGAAAAATAAGGTGTCCCAAATAAAGAGAATTTTACTTCGAAGTTTCAAATCTTTGGAACACCTAGGTTTTTCAACACAATTGAAGCCTGACATCATGTCTTCAATAGATTAAGCTAAAGAGAGAGGACTGAAAGATCATAAGAGCCAAAGGAACATGGAGTTGGTTGTGAGGCTGTGTCCCCTAGAAAGTCAAAGAGCTGTACTGATGAAATCTCCCAACGTGGCTTGAACACGGACAGCAATAACGGCCAAGTTAACGTGGAAGTGGGGAAGTACATGAGGTCTCGGCTCTAAACAAACAAGAACAGGCAAGTTAGGAATAATGAGAGTAGGACCAATAGTCTTCCCCACAGAAAAGCACATCAATTGGTTATCCAATACCATCTGCGCTGAAAACATACACTTATCTGTAACCTTTTACCATCTGAGTAGGGAGTAGTTATGTATTTAAGAGTATAAATATTTATGTATGTAACAAAATTTAATGAAAACAGACATCATGAATTTGAAAGAGCAAGGAGGAGTTGGGGGGGAGGGATAACTGACATACTAATAGTCTGCAAAAACAGCAAATACATAAAATAGATACAATTAATGAGAATGCTACATTGCCATACTGCATTATGATATGTTAGTCGTCATGAAAGAGTAAATATACCTCCAAATTCCTTGTAGAAATTAGCATCAAGAGTTAACTGCAAGTTGCATGCTTTGCATATTGCCTGGCCTTTTAAAGTATGTAATCAGTGGGACGTTATGAGAGCTTAATGTGTGTATGTAGCAGCTGAGGCCTTAAAGCACTTTGCAGTATTTGCCTTCGCTCTGCTAGATTACTCTTTAAGGTCAGTATACAAGGAAGCTATTATAGACACCATAAGATAAAATACCACAACAAAAATAGGTGGTCCTAATGAAAGACAGCATCAACTATCAGGTAGGGGAGATACATCTATGTGGATCTTATGGCCAAGTTTAATCTCAAATATCCATAAGTGGAGAGTAAGGATAATCAGCATGAAGATCTGTGGCCAAGCAATGAGTCTCTGTGGTTCATTTCAACCAAAATTTAACTAATAGAGGTCATAGTGGGTCCAGTACCTAGAAGAAAGGAGTTACTATTTAAAAAGAAAACATAAAACAAACAAGCAAAAAAATAAAACAAAACAAAAACTTTAAAACAACCTTTAGGTTGCTGTCAGGCAGAACTTAAAAATCAGTGGGAAACCAGATAATCTAAAAGCAAAACCTAAAAAACCAGTAAGGAGACTATCAGAGGATAATCAAAGACCTATTTGTAATAGTCATGGCAGAAAAATTACTAGAAATATTGACTGCAGAAAACCAAATGGCTTGCTGACTGGACTATCTTGATTTAGTATCTATCCATTCACCGATCCGTCATCTTTTAATCTGGACCTGGTTCTGTATCTCACATCCATGATCCAACACCTGGCCTCTGTAGCTTTCAGAGTCTTACCCTCTGCAGTTTGACTCAACACTGGGTGTTGGCTGGACCTGCCAGCCTGCAGCAGCTCTGCATGCCTCCAGCAGCTCTCCAACTGAGTGAGTTAATGTCTTCTCTAAATACCTGCAGGGATTTTCACTGGATCTCCACCAGCTCCCATGAAGCCTCTGAAATCTGCAGACTCTTTAATCCCTTTGTGGCCATTCAATAGCCTAGCAGTGTGTGTGCTAGTCTCTCTCTCTCTTCCTGTCTCTCTCCCCCTCTTTCTCTCTGTATGGTGTGTATGTATGGTGAGTCATATATAAATACATATATATATTTTAATATGTAGTGTGTAATCTGAGAAATAATACTAAATAATAAGATTAGAGTAAAAATCCTGTTTTCCTAATAATCAGCTATCAAGAAAAGTTGGAACTTTTTGGCAAATTCCAGCCAATAAAACTGACACAGTCAGTGAATTTATTGCTGATCCATAAATTTGACATCATGGAAAGACATAAAGGTGTCCATCTATATTTCTGTCATAGCATGCTTATGACCCCTGCCCTGAGATTTATAGTGTTCCATTTACCAGTCATGCAGGATGAACAGGGTTATGCTCTGGGAAGTGTGTCCTTCACTAGTGTTACCATGTTAATATCAGTGTTCTCAACAGAAGACAGATTGGCTCCAATCCCACTAGGCAGTATGATTTTACGGGATTGCCATCCTGTATACATTCTGCTGTTGATGGAAACATCTTTATGCAGTCTGTGACTGCACAGCATTTTATCTTGTATGTAAAACAAACAGCAATTTTTGTACATACTGAAGTTTGATAAACACTAATCTGAGAAAGGAACAAACTAAGTATTTCTTTGCAGATGTTCAAGTAATCAGCCATTCTGCATTTAGAATAGCCCTTGAATCACTGAAGATTACAAGGATGGGTGGAGATTTTCAAAATGTTTCTGCCTGCCTGCACAGTTAATTCTATGCTGTTTCAGTGTTAATCTGATATAAGTTTTGAAATGTCAACATTTTTTTTAAATGAGATATTAGAATGCCTTGTATGGATATGAAAATTGTAAAGACATCTGAGTGAACTTATTTTGGGGTATCACTTCTCTGAATTGAAACTTTTTCTGTGATTTTTTTTTTTGCTTTTTAAAGAAAACTATTGATTTGCTTAAATCAATAGAGTTAATATCTAAAATCTGATATTTTAAAAATATTTACACACCTTTGAAAGATCACCAAAAGAAAAAATATTCAACCACACTCTAAAGTTTCTCAGCAATTCTGCTTTTCCTTCTGATCCACACCACAGTCTACTCTTGATCTGCCTCAGTCAGCAATCAGAATTGCATAGTCTAGACTCTTATACCGAGAAACTAGCACACTATGGACTTAATTTCATTTTTTTCCTTATTTTATTCACTTTACATCCTTGTAGCCGCTTTCCTCCTCCTCTTCCAGTCTCACCCTTCCTACCCCCTCCATTTTCCTCACAAAAGGGAGCTCCTTTTTCCACCCATCTCAGCTCATCAAGCTGCATCAGGACTGGCCATGCCCTCTCCCCCGTGGCCTGTTAAGGTAGTCCTGCCAGAGGAAGGTGAGCTGACCGCTGCAAGTGAGCCCCTGTGGGATGCAGCCCCCACTTCCCTTAGAGTACCACTTGAAGCCTAAGCTGCCCACCTGCCGCATCTTTGTCCAGTTGCATGGTCCTTGGTTGGTGCTTCAATCTCAGTTAATGCCTCTGGGCCCTGGTTAATTGGTTCTGTTCTTTTTCTTGTGGAGTTCCTGTCACTTCTGGGTCCTTTTCTCTTTCCACTCTCTATCCCCAAGACTCTGTACGCATGGACCAATGTTTTGCTGTGAGCCTCAGCATCTGTTTTCAGGCTCTTGCGGTTAGAGGCTCTCAGAGGATAACTCTAACAGGCTCCTGTCTGCAAGCTTAGCAGAGTATCTTTCATAGAGTTAGGGGTCGACACTCTTGATAGGGTGGGTCTTTGGTTGGGTCAGGCATCAGTTGGGCATTCCTTCAATCTCTGCTCTATCTGCTCTGTCTTTATCCCTGCACATCTTGTAGGCAGGGTAAATTTTGGGCAGAAGTTTTTGTGGGTGGGTTGGTGTTCCCGCCCTTTACTAGAAGACTAGTCTAGTTAGAGAATGCCTTCTTCAGTCTCTAGTATCTGCTACTAGGAGTCTCTGCTTGAATTCCCTTATATCCTACCAGGAGCCTACCCTGACTTAGCTCTACAGCTTATCACAGAGATGTCCCCACCCTCAGTTTCTCTTTTCTCTACAGGTCTCTGCCCCTTCGCCCTTGCTCTCCTCAGGTCTGCTCTCCACCCTCTTGACTCTCCGTGCCCTCTTTCCTACCTTGTTCCCTCTCTTCAGCCATTACCTCTGTCCATTCTTTCTCCCCTTCTGAATGAGATTTATGCATCCTCACCTGGCTCCTGTTTATTACTTATTTCTTTGGATCTGTGCCTCATAGTATGTTTATCCTGTACTATATGTATATAAAATCCACTTGTAAGTGAGTGTATCTATGTGAATCTTTCTGGGTCTTGGTTACCTCACTCAGGATGATTTTTTTTTAGTTTCATGCATTTGCTAGAAGTTTTCATGATCTCTTTGTTTTTAATAGCTGAGTAGTAGTGCATTGTGTAAATGTGCCACAGTTTCTTTATCCATTCTTTGGTTGTGGGACATCTGGGTTGTTTCCAGATTCTGGCTGCTACGAAGAAAACTGTTTGGGTATGCTGTGCTTCATTTTCATGGAATACTAGAAAGTCTTTTATTTCTTTCTTTATTTCTTCCCTGATCCAGTGGTCATTGAGTAGGAACTTGTTTAGTTTCCATGAGTTTGTAGGCTTTCTGTTGTTTCTGTTGTTGAGTATTGACTAATTTTCACTGGCATTTTAGTTTATTTTGTTCAGTATACATACATGCATACATATATATAATTTTTTTACTAGGGGGCAAACCAATTGGCTGTTGAAGTTGTCAAGCAAAACAACAAACAACGAACCTTAATCCCTTTATGTCTTAGAGAGAAATTTTTTAGTTGTTTTCTTATAGGTCAGCTATCTCACAGCCTCTCTCACAGCCATTTCTAGTGTGCATGTTTCCTTTCATACACAGCATCATTTACGTTATATTTCCCTATGATATGATGTACTTAAAACTGGTGACTTATCCAGACTGTTTTAATCAAGTCTGTTTCCCTTGAAGTCCGAAGTGTGTGTATGTCTCTCTGTCTCTGTGTGTATGTATGGATATGTGCTCGTGTGTGTCTGTGTGATCACCCAGGGATACCAGAAAGATATTAGGTTTTCAACTAGAGTTGGCCTAGAATCTTCCATTATACTCTACTGGTAGCATGCACATCTGTTAACGGTTCATTAATTGTCAGCTGATTTCAGTTCTGTTTATTGTAATGCCTTCAGGGTCTAAAATGTTCCACAGTGTGATCCATTTAGATGGGGGCCCTTTTGCATCTGTACTTTCTAAAAATAATCTTTGAGGTTAGTGATTTAAGGCATATCTTTCTGAGGTCTCTCTGTTTCTCTTAACTGTTGCCCAGTGACTTTTAATTGCTTTCTCACAATCTCCCTCTTCCAAAATCCCATTGTCTATGGGTGACTCTAGTTTGGAACATTCCCACACTCTAGTCTTTATGATGTTAGTTCACTTGAGAGCTTTAAAGCTTGCTGGTTTAATGTTTTATTTCTCTTTTTCAGTAAAATCACTCAACCTCAAATCAGTAGAAACATAAAAGATTTATTTTCTCACAAAATTTCAAAATACTTTTCCAATACAGAGATGAAACAATATCTTCCAATTCCCTGATTAGATAAAAAAAATTATTAACTAGTTCTTGGTCTTCCCAACCTGGCCAATTGTTGGCCTACTGGGGCATTCTTGCATATCTATTATTGCACAATGTAATTTTTCATTTTTTTATCAGATTGAAAAGCATTTTATTTAGTAATAACATTTTAACTATTAGAATTTAGTTATGTGCTTCTCAGGTTCAGATGTAAAGTATCATCTTACATCTTTTGTTTATTTTTTAAAATTTGTTTTCTTTCTAATGACTATATTTCAGGGTGTCTCTTGAATTATGTTTGAATGTTTTTTTTTTAATTTTCTTAGTATTTCTCTACTAGTTAAATGGATTGTGATATGAATTTTAGTTTATAACACAAAATTCAACTTTTAGAGTTTAATTAAAACACTTACTTTATAAAATAAAATGTAAAAACAAAAATCAAAGATAAAGTTTTTCATACTGAATGATCTGTGGGCTAAAGTAACTTTCTACCCTCCTTTCAAAGCCTCTACACTTGCAGGGTTTCTATATTTGTTAAATTTGATTTTGATAATTTCATACATGTATAAAACAAATTCTCACCATTCATATTCTTTCTTGTCCCCACAGCAAACACTTTTACACTTGGGCTTTCCTGTCTGAGAAGTGATGCATACCTTTAAAGGAAAGGTTTAAATATAGCATAATCTTTGACCTCTGGTTCATTCTGATTTACCAGCTCACTTTCAACCATAGTAGATAAAAACCTTGATTAATTAAAAATGCTTTAACAAATAATAGCAATCCAATTGGTTTTCATTGACAGTTTTATAATTAATTTAAGCAGGAAATGACATTTTACATCATTGTTTGTCAAGCCTTTATTTTTCTAAATAAAGTTTATATCTCTAGATTTCTGTTCATTTTTGTGTTAAAGGGATGCTAATCAAGATTAAATATTCAGCCTTTAGTAAAATAGACAAGTATCTTTACCCAGAATCCAGCAACTTCTAAATTAGTGGCTTTTTCTGTGTGAAACTATAAAAGATGAGTTGCTTATAGATCTACGCCTTTCTTACTTTCTTTTCCATCTTTGAGAAGATGAAAAATAAAACATGCAGTGTTTGCTTAATTATTATCTTTCAGCTTTTAAATAATTCCTTTGATTATTTCTGACATGTTTCTGGAAAGCTCTTTGGAGTTCTCTTGAGGACTTTTATTCATGCCACATGATCAATTGCTTCATGAAGTATGCAGCTGTCCCTTTGAACTTCAGTGTTTTTTATTTTTATTTTTTGAGTTTTGTGCTTATTCTTGGATTGAAGTTCTTCATCTTTTTGATTCACATTTTCTCATCAGTTAATAACAGATGAGGGGAGGCAGCTAAGTCACACACCGTTGTGGTTATGAGTAAAAAACACTCAACCTCAAATCTGTAGAAACATAAAAGATTTATTTTTTTTCACAAAATTTCAAAAACACATTGTTGCAGTTAAGGTTTTTAATAACATGACCACAGCTCAGTCTCTCTGTTTCTCAACGTTAACTACATGTTTGCTCCCTTTAAAAATGTCTGTCTGTGCTTGATGGCTGCTAAAGGATCTAGACTTACAGCTGTCAGGGATTAAAGGAAGCTTTTCTCTATATTAATAGCTTCCCCATAACTGAAAACATACTAAGAATATCACTCATGGAAAAAAAGGGGTCATTTACAGATTTCTAATATATTCAGCATAATCAAAGGAGGGAGACACATTGAGAGTCTTATGACAGGTGCATCCACCCATGAAATTAGAAGTTATGTACAACATTATTCCTACTATTCAAATGGACCTTGGAAAGAGAGGACCGCCCATATGTAAATCCATATGCCCCATGGTCCTAGGCACTCTTCCCTTCTTCTTTGTTGCTCATGTATAAATCCAGGCAAGAATCCAAGAACCAAAGTTGAGTGCAGCAATTGTCCTGTTGTGTTTCTGTCCCACAAAACCTCTGGTGACCACACACTTCACCACATGTTTCCTTCTCTGGTGTCTGTTAAGACATGCCTACACAGTTACCATGGTAGCAGGTGCTCACAGTCTAGGTAAACTGAATTTGAGTTGGTCTCAGGAGGCAGATACAGAGAGTGCTGACACAGTTCAAGTATCAGCATGTTAAGTATAAAGTGTATAAATCTAAATAAATAGTATTTTACTATAAACAAGTTTTCTTATTTCACTTGCTTCTCTTGTCTTTAATTGTTAAGTCCATTACTTTGCCAAGCATACAATCTATGGACAGTTCCTTCTAAGCACACTTCATACCACTAAATCACATTGCTTAAACTTTTATTTCTTTTCTTCCAATACAGAGATGAAACAATATCTTCCAATTCCCTGATTAGATAAAAAAATTATTAACTAGTTCTTGGTCTTCCTAACCTGGCCAGTTGTTGGCCTACTGGGGCATTCTTGCATATCTATTATTGCACAATGTAATTTTTCATTTTTTTATCAGATTGAAAAGCATTTTATTTAGTAATAACATTTTAACTATTAGACTTTAGTTATGTGCTTCTCAGGTTCAGATTTTTTTTCTTATTCCTTCTACTCTTGATTTCCAAGTGTTCCTTTGCATTATGGTTTTGACTAGAATACAGTTTGAAATAGATTTAAAAACACTGAAGGAAGTTGTAATGATTGTTTGGATTTCCTCAGTGTCTGTAGTTATATCTCCCTTTTCATTTCTGATTTTGTTGACTTGGGTGGTGTCTCTCTGCCTTTTAGTTAGCTTGGCTAAGGGTTTGTCGATCTTGTTGATTTTCTCAAAGAACGAGCTCTTGGTTTCATTGATTCTTTGAATTGTTTTATTTGTTTCCAATTGATTGATTTCATCCCTGAGTTTGATTATTCCCAGCCATCTACTCCTTCTTGGTGTGTCTGCTTCTTTTTTTTCTAGGGTTTTTAAGTGAGCCATTAAGGTGCTTGAATGAGCTGTCTCGAATTTCTTCTTGAATACACTTAGTGCTATGAACTTTCCTCTTAGCACTGCTTTCATTGTGTCCCACAAGTTTGGGTATGTTGTGTCTTCATTTTCATTGATTTCTAGAAAGACTTTAATTTCATTCTTTATTTTTTCCCTGACCCAGCTGTCATTTAGTAACAAGTTGTTCAATTTTCATGTGTGTGTAGGCTTTTTGCTATTTCTGTTATTGTTGAGGTCCAGCTTTATTCCATGGTGGTCAGACAAGATACAAGAGATTATTTCAATCATCTTGTATCTGTTGAGGCTTGCTTTGTGACCCACTATATGGTCTATTTTGGAGAAGGTTCCATGAGGTGCTGAGAAGAAGGTAAATTCTTTTGTATTTGGGTGTAAAGTTCTGTAAATGTCTGTTAGGTCCATTTGATTCATGACCTCTGTCACAGACATTGTTTCTTTGTTTAATTTCTGTTTTGTTGACCTGTCCTTTGTTTAGAGTGGGGTGTTGAAGTCTCCCAGTATTAATGTGTTGAAAATCTAAATAAAATGGACAACTGTCTTGATCGATTTGACTTACCAAAGCTGAATCAGGACCAGGTAAATCAACTAAATATTCCTATATCCCCCAAAGAAATAGAAGCAGTCATCAAAAGTCCCATACAAAAAAAGCCCAGGACCAGATGGCTTCAGCGCAGAATTCTACCAGACCTTCAAAGAAGAGCTAACACCAATTCTCTTCAAACTATTACACAAAATAGAAACAGAAGGAACATTACCAAACTCATTCTATGAAGCCACAGTCACCTTGGTACCTAAACCTCACAAAGACTCAACAAAGAAAGAGAATTTCCGGCCAATCTCCCTTATGAACATTGATGCAAAAACACTTAATAAAATACTTGCAAACTGAATCCAAGAACACATCAAAGATATTATCCACTATGACCAAGTAGGCTTCATCCCAGGTATGCAGGGGTGGTTCAATATACAGAAATCCATCAATGTGATTCACCATATTAACAAACTGAAAGAAAAAAAAAACACATGATAATCTCCCTAGATGCTGAAAAAGCATTTGACAAAATCCAACATCCATTCATGTTTAAAGTATTGGAGAGATCAGGGATATAAGGCACATATCTAAACATAGTAAAGGTGATATACAGCAAGCCTATA
Source organism: Meriones unguiculatus (assembly GCF_030254825.1). Lineage (NCBI taxonomy): Eukaryota > Metazoa > Chordata > Mammalia > Rodentia > Muridae > Meriones > Meriones unguiculatus. The sequence continues at coordinate 105,854,279 of NC_083350.1, read as the reverse complement.
GCCAACATCAAACTGAACGGAGAGAAACTTAAAGCAATCCCACTGAAATCAGGGACAAGACAAGGCTGCCCATTCTCTCCATATCTCTTCAACATAGTTCTGGAAGTCCTTGCTAGGGCAATAAGACAGTTGAAGGAGATCAAGGGGATACAAATTGGAAAGGAAGAAGTCAAATTATCACTATTTGCAGATGATATGATAGTATACGTGAGTGACCCCAAAAACTCTACCAGGGAACTCCTACAGCTGATAAACACCTTCAGCAAAGTGGCCGGATACAAAATTAACTCAAAAAAAATCAGTAGCCCTCCTGTATACAAAAGACAAAAGGGCTGAGAAAGATATTAGGGAAACAACACCCTTCACAATAGCCACAAATGACATAAGGTACCTCAGAGTAACCCTAACCAAGGAAGTCAAAGACTTGTATGAAAAAACTTTCAAATCTCTGAAGAAAGAATTAGAAGAAGATATGAGAAGATGGAAAGATCTCCCATGTTCATGGCTTGGCAAGATTAACATAGTAAAAATGTCCATCTTACCAAAAGCAATCTACAGATTCAATGCAATGTCCATCAAATTACCAACACAATTCTTTACAGACCTGGAAAGAAAAATTCTCAACTTCATATGGAATAAAAAGAAACCCAGAATTGCTAAAACAATCCTCTACAATGCTCTATAGTTGTACTATAGAGCAACAGTTTTAAAAACTGCATGGTACTGCCATAGAAACAGAATGGTAGATCAATGGAACTGAACAGAAGACCCAGAAATAAACCCACACACTTATGGATACCTGATCTTTGACAAAGACGCCAAAATCATTCAATGGAAAAAAGATAGCATCTTCAACAAATGGTGCTGGTCCAACTGGATGTCTACATGTAGAAAAAGGAAAATAGATCCATACTTATCACCCTGCACAAAACTGAAGTCCAAGTGGATCAAAAACCTCAACATAAAACCTGACACATTAAATCGGCTAGAAAAAAAAGTGGGGAATACCCTAGAACTCACTGGTACAGGAGAAAACTTCCTGAACAGAACACCAACAGCACAGGCTCTAAGAGCAACAATCAATGAATGAGACCTCATGAAACTGAAAAGCTTCTGTAAAGCAAAGGACACCGTCATCAAAACAAAGCAATCGTCTACAGAAAGGGAAAGAATCTTCACTAACCCTTTGTCTGACAGAGGACTCATATCCAGTATATAAAAAGAACTAAAGAAGCTGAAAAGCAGCAAACAAAGTAATCCACTTAAAAAATGGGGAACAGAGCTAAACAGAGAATTCTCTGTAGAGGAATACCGAATGGTAGAGAAGCACTTAAAGAAATGCTCAACCTCACTAGCCATTAGGGAAATGCAAATCAAAACAACCCTGAGATTTCACCTTACACCCATTAGAATGGCCAAGATCAAAAACTCAAGTGACCACACATGTTGGAGAGGTTGTGGAGAAAGAGGAACCCTTCTCCACTGCTGGTGGAAATGTAAACTTGTACAACCACTCTGGAAATCAATCTGGCGCTTTCTCAGACAACTAGGAATAGCGCTTCCTCAAGATCCAGCCATACCACTCCTGGGCATATATCCAAAAGAGGCTCAAGTACGCAAAAAGGACATTTGCTCAACCATGTTTGTAGCAGCTTTATTTGTAATAGCCAGAAGCTGGAAACAATCCAGATGCCCCTCAACTGAAGAATGGATGCAGAAATTGTGGTACATCTACACAATGGAATATTACTCAGCAATGAAAAATAAGGAAATCATGAAATTTGCAGGTAAATGGTGGGATCTGGAAAGGATCATCCTGAGTGAGTTGTCCCAGAAGCAAAAAGACACACATGGTATATACTCACTCATATAGACATACAACATAGGACACAACCACTAAAACCTGTGCATCTAAAGAAACTAAGCAAGAGAGAGGACCCTAACTATAATGTCCAATCCCCATCCGGAAAGGCAAAGAGAATGGACATCAGAAGAAGAAGAAAACAGGAAACAACCTAGGAACCTACCACAGAGGGCCTCTGAAAGCCTCTGCCCTACAGACTATCAAAGCAGATGCTGAGCCTAATGGGCAACTGTTGGGCAGAGTGAATGGAATTTTATGTCAGAACTGGGAAATAGTAAGAGCTGGAGAGGACAGGGTCTCCACAAGGAGAGCAACAGAACAAGAAAATTTGAACACAGGGAACTTCGCAGAGACTTATACTCCAACCAAGGTCTATTCATAGAGATAACCCAGAACCCCTGCACAAATGTAGCCCAGGGCAGTTCAGAGTCCAATTGGGTTACATAGTAATGTGAAGAGGGACTGCCTCTGACATAATCTGATTGGCCTGCTCTTTGATCACCTCCCCCTGAAGGGGGAGCAGCCTTACCAGGCCACAGTAGAGGAGAATGCAGCCACTTCTGATGTTAACTGATAGACTAAGATCAGAAAGGAAAGGAGAACCTCCCCTATCAGTGGACTTGGGGAGTGGCATGCAAGTAGAGGGAGGAGGGAGGGTGGGATTGGGAGGGGAGGAGGGAGGGGCTTATGGGGTGATGCAGAATGAATCAAGTGCAATTGATGAAAAATTAAAAAAAAAGAACACTGTTTGCATTTTTCAAAACATTGTCTTCCTTTGGTTTCCTCATTGCCCTTAATTATAATTGGTGTTAATATTTTTCACCTGAACATTCTATAGATACTGATTGATATTTTAGGCCTATGACATTGTATAATCCATTCCTGGTGCACTTACAAACTCTATGGCCACTATGTGAATCTATGATGTTGTCCCTCAGGGAGATGGGAATTGACTGTCTCATCCAGCTCCATCATCCTTGGTCATATACCCAAAGGACTCATAATTGTACCACAGAGACACTTGCTCAACCATGCAGTATTCATACTAGCCAGAAGTTAGAAATACTAGGTAAAAAAAAAAATGTAGTAAATTTACACAATGGAGTATTACTCAAATTAAAAATGCAATCATGAACTCAATTGCTGGCTCTTTGACCCCCACCCCCACCCTGAGGGAGGATCAGCCTTGCTATACCACAGAGAAGGACATTGCAGCCAGTCCTGAAGAGACCTGATAAGCTAGGGTCAGATGGAAGGGGACAAGCACCTCCCCTATCAGTGGACTTAGAGAGGGGTAGGAAGAAGATGAGGGAGGGAGGGTAGGTTAGAAAAGGAATGAAGGAGGGGGCTATAGCTGGGATACAAAGTTAATAAACTGTAACTAATATAAAAAATAAAAAATAATAATTAAAAAATGAAATCATGAAATTTACAGGTACATGGATAGAACTAGGAAAATGACTCATCCTTAGTAAGATAACCCACACCCATTAAGACAAATATAGTATGCCTTTGCTTGTATGTAGATATTAGCTGTTAAGTCTATAATGAGCAAGCTCTAATACAAAGAAACACAGAAGGCAGGTATATAGTAAAGGACTGGGGGGTGCACATATATATATATTATATATATATATAGAGAGAGAGAGAGTTAGGAAAAGTAAATATAATAAATCTTTATGGATGATGGAACTAAGGAGAAGATCAAATGGAGAGCAGGGTTTGAGGAAAAGAATATTGTGACAGACAGCTAAAATCAAGGGTCATTTGAGTGGTAGCATTAAAACCTAATACAGTATAAACTTTCAAAAAATGTACATTTACAAAGCAGTCTTAATGAAATCACCAAATAACAGGAGACAGAGGCTGCTCAGACGACTAATACATGACACTAGACAGCCCAAGGACGTAGGAAAACCAAATACTACTGTTCTAGTTGAGGAACAGCAATAAATGATCCCTAATAACATTCTGTTATACTCTTAGATCAGTGCCTTGACCATCTATCATCAGAGAAGCTTCCTCCTGCAGCAAATGGGAAGAAAGACACACCAACAGCCAGGAATACACAGATAGAGATATCAGAACACACAGTCCTAAACAGTTTGTCTCAATCAAATTTATCCTTTCAGTCCTCAGAGAATTCTGCTGAAGAGGAGGTGAAAAGAGAGTAAGAGCCAGAAGGCATGGAAGACACAAAAGAAACAAGGCCCTTTAAATCAACATGCTCAAAGCTGACATGAACTCACACAGGCTAAAGAAGCATGCACCATACAGGATCCTAAGCTAAAATGAGAAGTAGACAAATGTCCCATCCCTTACCCATAAGCAATCTCCAATTTATGAACACTTTCAAATGAAAAGTTTTCTCAAAGGGAGTCTCACTGGGGAAACAAATTACTCCTTTTTTTCCCCTTTTAATTTTTTTCATTACCCTGATGATGAAAGATTTATTCATTTATATTTTTTATAATTTATTACAACTTATTCAATTTGTATCCAAGCTATGGCCCCCTGTCTCATCTCCTAACCTACCTCCCTCTTCTCCCCCATATGTCCCTCCCCTAGTTCACTGATAGGGAGGTTCTCCTCCTCTTTGACTCTAGCCTATCAGCTCTCATCAGGACTGGTAGCATTGTTATTTTCTGTAGGCTGGCAAGGTGATCAGAGAGCCTGCCATTGAGCTCATTCCAGAGAATGTCCCTGTTCTCCTAAGTAGGGACCCCACTTAGAGACTGAGTCTATGGGCTACATCTGAGCCGGGGTTTTAGGTCCTCTCCATGCATTGTCCTTGGTTGAGGTATCATTCTCTTTAGGCCCCCCAGTGCTCAGTTTTTATGGTTCTGTTGGTCTCCTTTTGGAGCTGCTGTGCCCTCCAGGTCTTTATATCTCTCCCTTCATTCATAAGATTCCCTGTACTCTGCCCAAAGTTTGGCTATGGGTCTGAGCCTCTGCTTTGATACTTCCATCAGTAGAGTCTTTCAGAGGCCATCTATGGTAGGCTCCTGTTCTGTTCCCTGTCTTCTCCTGCTTCTGATGTCTATCATGTTTGTCCTTCTGAATGAGGCCTGAACATCTTCCTAAGGGTAGTAGGAAAGATCATCTTGTGTGAGGTATCCCAGAAGCAGAAAGACACACATAGTACACACTCACTTATAAGTGGTATTAGCCAGATAATACAGGACAAACATGCTAAAATCTATACTCCCAAACAAAGATTTCTTAATTTGGCTTACAAGACAACCTGTTATTTTTTTCTAATTTTTTTATTAATTACAATTTATCCATATTTATCCCAGCTGTAGCCACCTCGCCCTCCTTTTCCTACTCTTCCTACCTCTTCTCCTTCTATCTCCCTCCCCCAGTCCACTGATAGGGGAGGTCTTCCTCCCCTTCCCTCTGACTCTAGCCTATCAATTTTGATCAGGATTGGGTGCAATTTCTTCCTCTGTGGCCTGGTAAGGCTGCTTCCCCTTCAGGGCGAGGTGATCAAAGAGCCAGCCACTAAATTCATGTCAGAGACAGTCCTTGTTCCCCTTACTAGGGTAGACACTTAGACACGTAGGTTCCATGGACTAGATCTATGTAGGGGTTCTAGGTTATCTCCATGCATGGCCCTTGGTTGTAGTATCAGTCTCTGAAAAGACCCCTGTGCTCATATATTTTATTTCTATTGCTCTCCTTGTGGAGCTCCTATCCTCTCCATATCTTTCTATCTTCCCCTTCTTTCATAAGATTCCCTGAAGTCTACCCAAAGTGGATATTAGACATATAATATAGGATAAACATACTAAAAATCTGTACACCTAAAGAAGCTCTAAGCAAGAAGGTGGACCCTGGGTAAGATGATCAAACTTCAATCAGAAAGGCAAATGGGATGGATATTGGAAGAGGAAGAAAACAGGGAACAGGACAGGAGCCTACCACAGAGGGCCTCTGAAAGACTCTAGCCAGGAGGATATTAAAGCAGATACTGAGACTCATAGCCAAACTTTGAACAAACTACCATTAATAGTAGTCTACATACCTAGCAGTAGATGGCCAATAGAAAATGATGTCCTGTCAAGGATTCTCTCTCCCTCTCTAGCTTTTCTTCTTTCATTCTTTTTTTAAATTTATTTTCATTTCCTTTTATCCTACAGGCTGTTTGCAAATATATATATATATATATATATATATTTAGCAAATATATATATATAGCAAATTATATATATATATATATATATATATATATATATTATATAATGGCTTCCAATTTGCTGTTTCTATTGGATTCCTGAGTATGTGAACCAATGTATCTTTGATTCAATATCTGTTTCTTGTGCCATTTCTTGTGCTCTTTTTCTTCTGTTTGTACTGTGATATTCTGATGTATGCTTCTGTTTTGTCTTGTATTATATCATTATAAGTGTTTTGAGAGAGAAAAAGGGGTTAGATACAAATGAAAGGGAGGTAAGAAGAAACTCACAGGAATAGAGAGAGGGGAAACTATAATCAGAACATATTATATAGAAAAATCTGTATTTAATAAAATAAAATGTATTATATAAAATTATGTATTTTTATTTCCATTTTTCTTTTTTAGTACATCCTAGGAATTCTTAAAAGAACAAACAATTATCATAAATTAAGTTTATGCTGTGTAAGACTTCATGAATAATTGTTTTAAACACTACTAGGACACATGTGTTTTAAGGGGAGTAATAAGTAAGCAACCAAATCCCCTCTCTGAAACTTTACATGCTGAAAAAAGAATTGCCTTACTCTCAAATTAGATGTCTTGAAAAATTATTCTAGAGTACTGTCTTATTTCTTTGACAGAAAAAATATGGGAAAAATGATTAGACACTCAATGATTATTTTAAAATAAATTTGAATTATATGTGGAGTTATTATGGACTGTATCAGAAATATTTTCACATCATTTTAAGCTCTTACTTAAATGGTTATGGTGATTTATAGAATAAACATCCAGTCAGATCTGTTTCAAGAATGTTATTTATCCATATTCCCAAACATTGTACATCAAAATTTCCTGTGTACTCATGCATTTTCCGCAGTCTTGGTGATCAACTTTTCCACAACAGAATATTGCTGTTGCCAAAATTTTGGATTAATGACTATGTTTATCTTCACAGCAGTGGAAAATATTAAACAGTTCAGAATTTTAAGCTGAGAGGGCTAATGCCGCAGAACCAGTTGAAACAAGCTTAACTCAAGCAATGTGTCTTGAAAAAAATGTTTAATGATGACTCTTCGTTGTTGCCAGTCAATGTCATAAAATACATTTCATGTCAGCAAAACTACTTTTGTTTCTCCTTGTGTACAGTAATCCCATATTCTTTTGGAGTCTACAATGAAATATTAAATATGATTTTAGCTACTATTGTAGTTTGAGCATGTTCAAACACGCTAAGTTCTTAACAGTATGAAGGACATGGACAGGAAAGATGATCAACTTTTAAAAATGTGTTCTTATAGCTGGCTTACTTAAGTACAGACTGACTACAGGGAGCAAAGTTCAGGCAGAACACAGGCTGATTTGAAAGCACGAGAAGGGAGTGACCCATCAGGACTATTTGGCTATGATAATACAGGGGAAACTGAAATCAGCGGTGCTTCTGGGAAATAGCACTTGGTTTGATAGAGTGATTGTTTTTGCTGAATTATCTTATTGTTCTGAGTACGTGTTTTTAAGACAGGTTTCTATTTGCAGCACACAGTTGAAGTCCCAGCTGTAAGCAGCCTTGGGAATGCTATCCATCTGTTGGAAGTAAAGAACAGAAGAGGAACTAAGGAGACAGTAAAGAGCTAAGTGGTGAACCAGAAGTTACTCAGGGTATGTTTGTCCTGTTGAAGAAAGGCAAAATCTACGCTACATCCTCATCTTGATCATTGGTCACAGGTCTTCTTTGCTTAATGAGACCTGACTCAGCACCTAAGGAAGAAAAATTAGTTAAGGGCTGATTGAGCAATTCCAACTATGCTGAATCCAGAAACAATAAAAACAGTTGTCCCTTCTCTCGTGTTATCTCATTACAGTTGGGACATGATGATTTATGACAGAAACTATCTGCATAGACAAGGCTTGCTAGGATTTAATGAATTGTAAGATAATTAATCTTCCAAAGTTTACATTTCAATTCAACTGTAAAGAAAAAAAATTCATTAGGGAAGAAAGTTTTGCTCTAAAGACTCAGAATCTTTTGTTCTTTTCTCCCCCTCAAGCCTCACTAAATTTCTGTTTGTATGCGTGCTCACTGCCATCACAAAATGCAGTGTTTGTGGAAAGCCTGAGGTTTGTGAGAACCAAGTCTATTCACCATCAAGAACTGGCTCTTAAGAAGCCTAGTCATGATGTGCGTAATCAGTTGCATGTTCGTGAATTTGAAATACCTCAGGGTAATGAAAGCTTTCAATGGTGGTCTCCGGCAAGCTTCTGTGTTAACCCACATACATGACTATAGTACTCTCTTGTACAGATTTACCACTAACGGCCTACAGGTCTTCAGCCTCCTTTGTTAGCTTATATTAGCTCTAGGAAATAATAATTTCAATACAGCAGTGGTTTCACAAAAGTATGTAATATACTTAGATCAGGTTCTCCCACCAGCACCCTCGCTTAGTCCTTTTCCTAAGTCTGCCAGCAAGCCACCTTACTACTTACTGTGTGGTGAGGGGCAGTAAGAGCGAAGGACCCAGGGGAGGGTTCCTTCAATGTTCCACTTTACTAAAGTACTGATTCAGGAGAAGAAAAGATAATACACAAACTCCATGACACATTTGAATCAAGCCACTGGTATGAGAATTCTAATTTATTTATGGATAATCATAGGCTATATGGCAATTTTAAAAGAAGCTTAGAATCCTATGTATTTATTAGCAATCACATTCTTCAATCATAAAGAACTGGGTTCTAGAATTTGAACTTGAGTCCTCTGAAAAGAAGCCTACAGTCTTACCTACTAAGCAATCTCTATTTTATTAATTTATTTTAAATCTAATATTTTTGTTTATTCTTATTATTTCTAAAGCATAATTTTTATGATTTCTGTTATATGACACTCACATTTAAACAATCAGTTGAGGGCAAAACAAAAGCTTTTAGAAGCTGGACAACTTTGCAAGTGTGCATAGGAATTAGCTCTGTTTCTAGACTGGTGGTGTTCCAGGTTAGCAGAGAAGTATGACCTTGCACACTGGCTGCTCTTCAGAAATTCTAGAAATTGAATACCTTATTTTGTGGAATTTGAGAGTATTTAGAAAGAGCTAAAGACTAGAGGACCTTAAAGCTAGTCTACAAAATAATAATAATAGGCAATCAAGTAAATAAAAGCCATTTTACTAGGCTTTTGGACCAGAGAGATACAATTTCCCTGTACTCTGAGAAGGTAAATTGTGAAGTCAAATAATGGCTACATAGATGAGCAAAGCCAGACTCAGCAACAGTGTGATAAATTAGGTCTGGGCAAGACTTTAATTTCAGGATTAGTCATCTGGATGGAAAATCATGATACATATAAGACATGCCCTGATTAAAAATCCTAAGAGTTGCGCTCTTTGATGTGCATACACATTCTATCAGCCATTTCTTTAAATCACTGCAGTTTGACTCAAGCGTGCAACTGGAATGCCGCTTCTTTAAGTTACTTTGGTGAACGTTTCCATTCATTGATATCTTCTCTGATTCAAATGTAGGTGTTTCTATGGCCATTGATATAGCTGATCAGAACACTGCTTGTAGTTTCATCTGTGGCCTAGATTTTCTCTCTTGGGATTTTTAGCTGTTTTTATGTCAGAATATGTATTACTTTACAAAGAAGGTGTGGTGGTGGTGGTGGTGGTGGTGGTGGTGGTGGTGGTGTGTGTGTGTAGGGAAGGAGAGAGAAAGAGAGAAGGAGGGTGAGAGGGGGGTTTGGAGAATTTTTGGAGGGCTTGGTAAGACTAGGATCTGCAAGGACACCCCTGTAAGCACTGAATTTGGGGCATATTAACATTTGTGTCTTCTATCCATTAAATGTATTCATGATAAAACCTGTTAGAGATGGTAAATACTAACAGCGCTAACTGTGGTAGCGATGCAGGAGTGATGCTGGAGAAACTGAGAAATCCAGATTGCAGTGTGCAGCACGCCTTAGACTCAGGAAAAAATAAGCTTCCTGTGACTTCATGCATAAATTTGCAAAAATATACTAGTTTACTTTACATATGCAATCTTAATGATAGGTGTAGAATTTAATATAGTGAAGAATTTAAACCCCTTCTTCCTTAGAGACCCATGTCTGTTTGGTTTTTGTTGTTGTTGTTGGTTTTTGTTTTTTGTTTTTTTTTTTTTTTTGATACTTTCAACTGATTGAATGAAGTCCACCATTTTAAGAACAATTTACATAAATTGTATTTTATGGTCTCATTTATAAATAACTTCACAAAGATTAAGTTTGTCTAAATATAGGTTACTATATCTTAGTCAAGTTAAGATGCAAAACTGACCAACAGAGACTCCTCCAATAAATACACATTTTAGAGGTTTCAGATATAAGTTCTCCCCAGTATTGACTTACTGATCAGTTAATTTGATGCCCAGATAACACTTACCTTTAATTTGGTAAGCTTGTACTTATTGATGACTCATAAATCTGCTATGTTAAAATTAATTTTGACATTAAGGGTAAAGATTAAGATGTCAATGATGTGATTGTAGAAGTAAATTGTCAAGATCAGAAGTAGAGGGAGCAACCATAGCTGGAGGACTAAAATAAAGGAGATAAGAAGGAATCAGGATCACAGGTGTATCTGCTGGTGAGACTCATGAAACCAACTGTCTGTCACAATACTGAGGATGGCCTGAGTACTAAGAAACAGATCACAGTCTTCAGGAATATGGACACTGATTTAATAGTGGTTAGTTGCTGGGATATTATTGAAAAGAGGTGTGGCTCATGAAATGCATGTATATAATCAACAGCAGATTGCTATGCAGCTGCAGCTGCCCTGGACTAATTACTGCTATGGCAATTCCCTATTGTAAAACACGTGCCTCTGTGGGGAGGGGAGTTCTTTAAGAGTTTCACGGGCCATATCTTCATATTCACTTTCCTCACCGTATCCATCTGCTTTATGTGATTTCCTGAACTTACCTGAGGAATCTGCTTCACCATGGGTTTTTTGCTTCCTCACTTAATGGGATTGGCTATTGAAATACATGACTCAACTTAAATGTAGCTTGCTGTGTGGAGTCCTTTCTTGATTCATTCTGAGTCACTTGCTGGATAAGCATGTTCCCACAGCCTAGCAGCCATGATATGTGTTTGGCCATCCTCCTACTTACTGAGAGAAATCATTGACCCAACAAATCAGTACCCATGCTCTGATCTGCATGACTACATTTGTGCCAAGGTTATAGCTCCTGTAATATTTGTGTAGTCAGTGACTAAGTGTGGTTGGACTAAGAGAGACCTATTTTTGTACATGTGGGACTAGCAATTTTGGCTTTCCCCAGTGAATCTTCTGTTTTGTTGAGTCTTGTTTAGGGCACATAGTAGGCTAGGGAAAGCTTATTCATACTACTTTTCTCCTCACTCCATCATACTGGTTTCATAATCTAGCTATTTCTCAAGGCTTTCTACTTATTCTTCATTATGTCTTAGATTCATTTCCTCTATGAAAATCATCACATATTTAATCCTATTTTAGGACAGGTTTAAATCTGTTTCTCACAGGACCCAGAAAAAAATTCAAGTCTCTTCTTGTATTGGTAACTAGATCTTCAATTATTTAGTGTTCCATTCTCGTGTTTTCTGGTTCCTTTTTACACTAGATCATGATCTTTTTGTCTCTAGGGAATTGACCGATTTTTCCTTTATGCTTAGTTCAATATTTAGGAAGAGTTTGGTAATCTTTGTCAAATGGAAGACTAAATCTCTCACTTCACTGAGCTATCAGTTCCACAGACAAACATGAATAAATCTATTTAAAAGTTGATTTACTCTAAGGCATTCTGGTTGCTACAGGATACCAAAAGCTACTAAAATAGCTCTCTTTTTTTCATGTCTTCATTTTAGAGCTGGAAAAAATTAAATATTATGTTATTGTAAAGGCACATGAATACAAATGTGTGAGTGAACACGTGTATGTATTTTTTCTTTTGTTAAAGATGTGATGTAGAAATATTTAGAGAGGGGAAAAATAAGAATTCAGATGATTATTCAAGGTTCCTGAATAAACTGCATTGAAAAAAAAAAGAATTCATCTTGGATTAAAGATAGTGTCTCTTTGGTCAATGATAATGTTTCATTTTGTGAGACATAATTGTTCAACCAGATAGTGAAAACAGTAGATAATAGTATAGGAGAACTGTAAGAAATTTAAGTATCAGTGCTTATGGAGCCACTGGGAAACAGGAGATTTGATGTCTGCCATAAAGTGAGAACTGAGGATCATGAGCAAGTTTAAATGTCACACCGAAGGACTGATTTAGAAGGTCTTTCTTCTCATTCTCTGTACCCTAGCTATCCACACTGGCTTCTTGACATCCCAGCGATACTACACCTAAATCCACTTCAAGGTCTGTTCACTTGCTTAACCTCCAATGCAGTTAATTTATTCTGTTTCCTTAAATTTTTACTGTGTTACCTTGCTTCCAAATTATTTCTGCTTGGCCAATAAAAATGCCTATGCCTGGGCTGAGCAGAAGAGAGAGAGGCAGAGCTAAGTTTCTCAGGCTTGAAGGACAGAAAATCATGGAAGAGGGGAGGGAGAGAGGTGCAGGAGAGGAAGAAGAAGAAAGCAGAGTCACTTTCTTGAGCATGAACTAGGAGCACATTGCTGGGAGGAGCTTTCTCTGAGGATTAGTGATTGGAGAGTAGAAGCCCTAGTTGGAAAATACCTGCAAGTATTTATGGGATGTTTAGCTGGGATTAGAAAACATAGTTGAGATTTGTTTCTGCCTGGTTCCAGTGTATAGCCATATTAAAAATCTAATAAAATTAAAAATCTAATAAAAATCTAATATTAAAAATCTAATAAAAGTCTGTGACTTTTATTTATGTAATGTAATAACAGGTTAAATAATAACTGTCAAAATACTTATATGGATTAATACTAAACATTTATAGTCTTTCCTACTACATAGTTATGTCATATATTATATACAATACATTGAAAATGCAACGATATATAGGTAGCTAGATAGATAAGTGATAGAGATAGATAGAAAGATAGATAGATAGATAGATAGATAGATAGATGAAAGGGATCATTAGACTAAGTCATCCAGAGACAAAATTACCATGAGAGACAAAGAAAACAGATAGTTGATCGTGCTAAGCTAAGAAGGGCCAGAACTGAACATGGTCACAGATAACAATGAAATTCGAAGTAGAATCATCATCATCAAGTGGGACAATGGTAGACAAGTCTCTTGTCTATAGCAGGTTATAAAACTTTGTATTTTAACAGGTTCTCCAGGGATTTGAAAAACACTATGCTTTGGCAAAAATATACATCAATACCTATACATGTATGTATGTATGTATGTATCTATCTATCTATCTATCTATCTATCTATATATATATCATTATCTGAGTCAGTTTATTATTTTGTTTAAATTCATATGTATACTAATGTGAGCAATTTGATATGGTATATAGAAAAAAATGAGCACATTACTGAAAATTACTTAAGAAATAGGAATCCTGGCAAATGAAAATAAGCACTTCCACTTAAAAGTGTAAAAAGTACAAAAAGCACAAGTAAAAGTGCAGAAAGATACTTGTAAGGAGAAATCAGTATTTTAGAATCATTTATCAAAAATAAAATAAAATCCTTTATCTACCTGTTTATTTGTATGTATGCTGTCTCACAAATACATTTGTGAAAGAAAATGCTAGTGTTGTGTAAATTTTCCCAATTTAACTCCTTGTATCCAAGGCATTTATTGAAGTCCAAAGTGATGAATGACTCAGGTATTTAGAAATGACAAGGACTTTTGAAAAAGAATTTGAAATTTCTAAATTTGATGATGCCCTAAAACATCAACATTCCTTTAATAATTCTTTTTAATATTTCCACGAAATTTTCATAAACATTTTGGTATCAGCTGTTCCTAGATCAGAATTGTTTAAACTAGCAAAGGCTAAAAAAAAAAAAAAAAAAAAAAAAAAAAAAAAAAGGAGCCTTGCTAAATAGCTAAACTGTACAGTGGGATTTTAATGGCAATCTCTCCTATGAGAATATCTTACCAAGAACTAAGAGACATATATCTAAAAACAGTTTCTCATCTTAAGAATAAGTTGCATTGTTTAATCCCCTTTTAATTAAAAAATTAATTTAATCATTTTCCCTCTCTTCCTTCTACGTATCAAAACACATTCCCTACCTTTGCTCTCCCTCACATGCATGGACTTTGGTGTTGTTGTTTTTTCTTTTCTTCGTTGTTATTACACACATGCACAACACACAGGCAAGCAGGCACTTTCTAAATAAATATATAAGTGAAACTTGATCAGTGTATATAGTGTTACTTGTATGTATGATTTCAGAGTTGTCCACCTGGTATAGGGTAAACAAATTGAAGGAGAGCTCCTCTCTGTATTCCTTTCAGTATTCCTTGGTTACACATAGTTATTCACCAAGGGTTGGGGCCTATACCATGTCCTCCTTCCATGATAGCATGTCTATTGTTCCTGTGCTTGTTCAGGTTTTGTTTAAGCTACATTAGCAAATATTTAAAGGAAGAAATAGATGGATATGGATAGAAAAGAATCAGTTTCATTTCATTGTGGACTAAAATTAAGGGAAGAACACATTTCCCTTGATATTTTACGACGTTTGGGTTTACTGTAAAAACTGTTTTCATAAATGAGCAGAATTCCACAGACTGAAGATTGTTTGGCATTACTTAGGGGAAAGTCTCAGAAGAAATAAAATTATTTTGTATTGGGAGGGGGGAAATAATCATAATTTCTTCATGATTTTTCTGAATCTTAATCAATACTTCGAAGCTCTGTAAAACCTTGTTCTATCTTGATTCTCCATTTCTATAGATGCACATAATAACAGTTATTTCACAGAACATTTTTCTAAATGCTCATGCTGTTAAATTACTGCAGGAATAATTTAATCCGAAGAGTAGCTGCACTTAGCAAAGCAGAGTGCTCAGCTGGCACTTAGTCAAAAGCCTGCTGTAGACGCTGAGGCCTTAGATTCCATTGCAGTCTCCAGTCCCACACACATTCTAATGGATACTGGAAGGAAAATAAATATAGGGTTATTTGATGAGTGCCTACTTGAAATTTTCAAATGGAAGGAACAAAAACATTCGAGGCTTCATTTATTTTCTCGTCAACTATTTTTTTTTAAATGTAGAGAATAAGATGGCTGAACATGATGTTTTTATTGCAAAACTGAACCGTTATTGTTTTTCAAATATTAGCTTTACTTCCTTATAATGAGTTTTCACCCTGAATTAAAACAGAGCTTCAATCCAGTCTTGTTGATTTATTTAACCTGTGCGTTTTAGAACATGTAGTTCTAGAAAATTGCATTCTTTTATTATGATTCTCAGAATCTTTTTTCCTCCATAAGATCAAGTATTTTGGAAGAAAAGATTTTTTTTTATTTCTAATAATGCATTCTCCAAAACATGACTTAGTCATTTCCTCTCTTTTTTTAAGCATTTATCCAAAGAAAGAAGGCAATTCTACAAATTTTCACTCCTTTATGTACCAGATGCTGGGACAGAATTCAGATCATCACGGCTACTCAAATTTTTACACAATACACTAAGAGTGTGTTACCCTCTCCAAGAACAATTTGCAGCCATTATATATCCTTATTTCATTTGAATTTCAGAAAACGGTTTTAATTAGTATTATACTGTTTCAGTAATGAGAACGGAGAACAGGACAGACAAATGCTATTTCTTGAAAACATAATCAACACTGGTTGCTAAGAGACGTTTGGTTGGGGTCGAAGATACCAGGTAAAATGGAGCCTTGGACACTGAAATCTTCACAAGTAAAATCAAGGATAAGTGAATACTCTGAATTTGTATCTCCTAATGGGAATACCTCATTAAACCAGACAGGAAAAGGAATTATTTTCCGTTGTTAAATATGAGAAAATTCATTTTGCAGTTTCTTTCCAAAATTTTCCCTGGTTGTACTTCATGGATTTCATTTCTATCTGTTTGTTCATTTGTTTATTTGCTAGCATGCACAGTATTCTGTTCCATTCTGGAAGTTGCAAACAAGCTTTGATTTTGTTTTGGTTTGGTTTATAGTTCGTACTGGAACCTCTTTTACTTATAACCTAGTTTCCATTATCATGTTCTTCAGTTCCTGCTATCTTCTCTGCTTCCTTGGTGCCTCTTTCCTCCACTTGTGAACTTCTTCCTCATTTAATAACCTGAACTCAAATTTTCCCACTTGAATAAATACATACAAGTTTTATAAACTACTATTCCTATATGAGACCAAAAAGTTATTTTTTCATTCTGTTTCTGAAGGACTCTCCTTAATATTATGCTTTACAGCTTCATCCATTCCCCTAAAATTTAATGATTTTACCACTCTTCATTTAATGAATTTCCATTGCATATTTTACCACATATCTATTATGTATTTTCTTTGTTGCTTAACATCTAGACTGGTTCTATTTCCTTGCTATTTAAATTGCATCAAAAAGTTCTGTATAGATCTTATTATCATATATAAAAAAAGAATTGAATTTAAAAGCAGGCAATATATTCCATGTCAGAGATGTACCCCTCTCCTCTAACTAGTGGGACAACACGAGGCCTAAGATACCCATCAGGCTTATCTTCTTGGGGTCTGTGTATCATAGTATGCCTATCTTGTACTGTCTGACTAAAATTTGCTTGTAAGTGAGTATAAATTATGGATTACTTCCCTCTGATGGGACTTTCCTACCAGGTCACAAAGGAGGAAGATGAACTCAGTCCTCATGTGAATAGATGAACTGGGTGTCTGGGTAGGGGCTCCTCTCTTCTGAAGAATAGGGGAGGGGAGATGCAGGAGAGAGGGTGGGACTGGGAGGAGAGGAGGAAAGGACCTGTGACTGAGATGTAAATTAAATTTATTAAAGAAATTAGAGGAAAAGAATTGAATTAAATTTATATTTGATTCAGTAGTTGGTCTCTTGTAGGGTCTCTAGAGGGAATTTATTACTCACATAATTCATGGTCATTTCACACAATCTGAAGCATTGAGTCTTGTTTTGAATGATAATGGGCAGATTATCTTTCATCAGTGGCTCAGAAATACCCCACATTATTATGAACTAAGTACAGTGAGGCAGACCACACTCCACTTACACGTAATTACGGCATTCAAAGCAAAAGGGGGTAGGCCACTGCCGCAGAGCTAAACATTTAAAATAGAAATGAGCAACCAAGCTATACTGAACAAAGAACAGCTAAACATTTATTATACAATGTGTTGTTTGTCTTGTTTGCCAGGAAATAAGTCTTAAGAAGCAACAAATTGCAATTAATTTGTTAATCTCTGGGGCTCTCGCACGTTCCATCGTTTTATGAAAACTACTTTTACACAGAACTAAATGCACTAAATATTCAATTAAATTATTTCAAAAAATCTCCCCGAACATCACCACCATTTAGAATTCAAGAAAAATATCTCAATAGTATGATGGGAGTGATATTTCGATATTCATTGGAGAGAAAATTAAAATAAAAGGACTAAAGGAAGCAAAACTGTGTTTCTTTGTAAACAAGGCTGATTTAATAAAAGAAGAAATTAAAACTTTTTTACCCCTCCTGAATTTTTAGAAGGCTGACTTAAAAAGCAATACACATGACACAAGATTGCAAAGATATTCTGAGCATTCTTTTCAGACATTTGCAGTGACCAATATGAAGACTTCCATTCTTTTGAAATTCTGTACATTTGATCATTGCTCTCTCCAAGTGAATTATCCTGTACCATTTAACTAGGATGAAAACGTGCCCCCTTTCAGACATTAACGCTTCTGTTTCTTCCCTTCCTGTGTTTATATGTGTCTTCTGTCTGTTAAAATGTGTGAAAATATAATTAGGCAGTTCACAAAATTCAAACAAGGCCAAAAAAAAAAAAAATCTGCTCATTGTCCAAACTCTAAAGGATTTTTGCTATCTCCTCCCTTAAGGTCATTCTTGCTCTTGAGTATTACTTTAGTTATCGTGAGTATTAGAATGCTTATATCATATGTAATAATTCCCCAAACCCTCCAAGATGTTACAGTGCTAACATCATCAAATGTAAAACATAAAAGTCACGAACTTTTTAACTTATTTTTTTCATAGTGCTTGGCATTTTATAGAAACAAATTGATGAAACTCAGTCATTAAGCAAGATTAGAAGTTGCTTTACCTTAAAAGAAAGGCTCACATTATTCATTTTGTGTGTTAAAAATATATAATACAGATTTGCAATATATTGAAATTTTTTAAACGATTATTTTGACCGAGGATGTAACTCGGTGGTTGGTTGCATATGCCTAGTATGTGAAACATGTGAGAAGCCCTAGGTTTTATCCCCAGATATAAAAATAGTAAAGCTGATAATTTAAATAAATTAGACAAAAATAGTGAAAGATAAAAATATCAAAAATAGCAAAACCCTAATTCTATGTTGAATAAAATCCTGAGGATTGTTTGAAGGATCAGAAGTATGATTCATTGGTAGTTAATAACACTAAAAAGATGTCACTTATTATGGACTGAAAGTCCAGGGATGCTCACAGCAAACTCAGGAGCTGTCAGGACTGGGAATTTTACTCTGGCTACTTGATCCAATGTTGTCTTACTTATTCCACACTCTCATGTGTGCACATATCTCAGAAATCTCCCATGTTCATGGCTTGGCAGGATTATTATAGTAAAATGGCCATCTTACCAAAAGCAATCTACAGATTCAATGCAATGCCCATCAAATTACCAACACAATTCTCTACAGACCTTGAAAAAAATTCTCAACTTGATATGTAATAACAAGAAACTCAGAATTGCTAATACAGTTCTCTACAATAAAAGATCTTCTGGAGGTATCTCCATCCCTGATCTCAAGCTGTACTATAGAGTAACAAAACTAAAAACTACATGGTCCTGATATAGAAAATGACTGGTGGATCAATGGAATCTAATAGAAGACCCTGAAAATCCACACACTTACGGACACCTTATTTTTGACAAAGATGCCAAAACCATTCAATGGAAAGAAGATAGCACCTTCAACAAATGGTGCTCATCTAGCTGGATGTCTACATGTAGAAAAATACAAATAAATCCATATTTATCACCCTGCACAAAACTAAAGTCCAAGAGGATCAAAGACCTCAACATAAAACCAGACATACTAAACCTGTTGGAAGAAAAATGGGGGAAAGCCTTGAACTCATTGGCACAGGAGACAACTACCTGAACAGAACACCAACAGCACAGGCTCTAGGAGCAACAATCAATAAATGGGACTTCATGAAACTGAAAAGCTTTTGTAAAGCAAAGGACATTGTCATCAGAACAAAACAACTGCCTACAGACTGGGAAAGGATCTTCACCAACCTTATATCTGACAAAGGGCTAATATCCAGAATATATAAAGAACTCAAGAAATTAAACAGCAGCAAATCTATTAATCCAATTAAAAATGGAGTATAGAGTTAAACAAAGAATTCTCAATAGAAGAATATCGAATGGCAGAGAATCACTTAAAGAAATGCTCAACATCCTTAGTCATCAGGGAAATGCAAATCAAAACAAACCTGAGATTTCACCTTACACCCATCAGAATGGCTAAGATCAAAAACTCATGCTGGAGAAAACACATGCTGGAGAAGATGTGGAGAAAGGGAAACCCTGCTCCATTGTTGGTTGGAATGTAAACTTGTACAACCAGTTTGGAAATCAATCCGGTTCTTTCTCAGACAATTAGAAATAGTTCTTCCTCAAGATCCAGCTATACCACTCTTAGGTATATATCCAAATGATGCTTAAGTATACAACAAGAACATTTGTTCATCATGTTTGTAGCAGCTTTATTTGTAATAGCCATAATCTGGAAACAATTCAGATGTCCCTCAACGGAGGAATGGATACAGAAATTGTGGTACATCTACACAGTGGAATATTACTCAGCAATTAAAAACAAGAAAATCATGAAATTTTCAGGCAAATGGTGGGAAATGGAATAGAAACATTCTTAGAGAGTCTGTTGTGTAGAATAAGTAGGAACAGGGGTTCTGTTCCATGTCTGATTAAGCAAGGACTTAGACATCTCTACAGTAAAAGTTTCTAAAGGATGGTTTTAAAGAATGTTTTTAGAAAATAAAAAGAAAAAAGAAAAGAAAGAAAAAGAAATAAGAAGGTAAAAAAAGAAAATGCATAAAACTTAGTGCCTCTTTCTTAGAATGAATACTTTAAAATTGCTTTAAGAATTATTAGAATGGTTTGGAAGGTCTGACCTCAACCAGTCACACAAGCTTTCTCATGCTGCATGCAAGCATCTTTTCAGGTACTTGAAACATGCTATTTAAAAACCAAGATCATACAGTCACTTAGTTATTTGCATATTGTTTTTACCTTATCTATTTTTTTGTTTTATTTTTCTTCTTATTTATTTAATATAACTTACAAAGTTTATATCCCGATTGCAACACCCTCCCTCATCTCCTTCCAATGCTACCCTCCTTCCCTCTTCTCCCCATCCCTCTCCCCTAAACCACAGAAAAGTGGAGCCCTCCTCCCCTACCATCTGACTCCAGCCTCATCAGGACTGCCTGCACTGTCTTCCTCTGTGGCCTGGCAAGGCTGCCCACCAGGGGTAAGTGATCAAATGGAGTCCAAGTCAGAAATAAATCCTGCTCTCTTTACTAGGGGACCATACGGAGACTGAGCTGCTTATGGACTATATATGAGTGGGTGTCTAGGTCCTATCCGTTCATCATCCTTGGTTGGTGCATCAGACTGTTCAGGCCCCCCTAGGCCTAGATTGTTGGTGTTGTTAGTCTCGTGGAAGAGCTCCTGTACCCTCAGAGTCCTTCTATCTGTCTGCTCTTCTCTTTTTTCTATTACTTTTATTCTTAGGTTTCTTCTTTTGATGGTGTCCTTGATTTCTTGGATGTTTTGTGTCAGGAGTTTTTTTTGGATTTAAAATTTTCTTTGACAGAGGCACCAATTTCTTCTATTGTGTCTTCTATACCTTAGATTCATTCCTCCATATCTTGTATTTGTTTGGTAATGCTTACCTCTGCAATTCCTGTTTTGTTTTGTTTTCCCCTAGGTACTGCCTCTCCAGGAGTTCTTCAGTTTGTACTTATTTTAATGTTTCTATTTCCATCTTCAGATCCTGAACCATTTTGTTGATTTTCTTCACCTCTTTGTTTGAATTTTTCTGCCTTTCATTAAATGATTTCTTCAATTTTTTCACCTCTTTGTTTGAACTTTCCTGTATTTCTTTCAATGATTCCTCTCTAAAGGACTCAGTCAGTTTGACTGTAACTTCCTGTATTTCTTTACAGATTTTATTTGTTTTCTCCATTATTATCCTCACAGACATAGATTTATGTATAGTGTGTGTGTGTGTGTGTGTGTGTGTTTCAGTTGTGTTAGAGTATACAGGGCTGCTTGCCTCGGCATAACTGGGTTCTGGGGATGCCATATTGTTCGGGCTTTTGTTGATTGTGTTTTTACAGTTACCTTTAGTCATCTGGTTGTCTCTGGCATTGGCTGTTAGATCCTGTTGCTTACTGGAGTTCTTGGAATGCTGGAAAAACCCTAGGTAGTGAATGTTCCTGCAGGAGCCCATCTCAGATTGTTGGGAGTGTTCTCTGACTGGCATGTGGTTCTCAGGGAATTGCCAGTGGGTTTCTGATCTTGTGGGCAAAGTATATTCCTCCAGAGCTCAGGAATCTCCTTTTTACCAAGGGAGGTCTTGGAGTCAGCTGCCTCCCCACTGGCTTTCTTGATCTGAGGTTAGTGAGCTCAGACAGTGTGCTTGCTGGGTTCATCCTTTTTTAGAGAGCCTGTGAGCTCAGGGGTCCTGTTGGTCTCCTTGGGGAAACAAGTTGAGCCTGGGAGTAGTGTCTGGGGTTGCTTCCTTGGGTCCTGAGGGTCAGGAGACCCAAGGTTGGGACGGCGCATCCAGGACTGTGAGGTTGGGCTCCACATTTTGAAGCAGCAAGCCTAATACTAAAAAGGTATCCACAAATGGTGGGATCGATCAGACAGGTGGCCTAGGGCTTAGGCCATGTCCTAGGGGGTGGGGGAGAACCTGGGATTAGCTGGGTGGTCTGAAGCGTACCCTTGAGTTTCCCTGTTGGCTCTCCTCTCACCTGAGAAACATAGATTTCAGGGTTTGGGGTCCAAAGTATGCTCTGTTGGTGGGTCTGTTCTCACTGCTGAGCTGCTCTTCAGATACCCCGAGTGGTAGGTAATCCCTTCTTGGATTCTATTATCTTATGTATAAAATAGTTTAAAAGTAGAAAACTGGTCCACCCTCAAGGCAAATGTCTTTCAGACCCCATGGAAGAGAAAAAAAATAAAATAAAATTGTTGAAAAAGATAAAACTCTTGAACAGGAGCCAACATTTTTATTGAACCCATGCTGATGTCTGCAGGCTGTGCTGTAACCAAGGGCCGTATTGATGTGAGTGACCTCTGCTGCCAGCTCAGGCCATGTTGATATCTGAAGTCCAGGTTGCCTCAGAGGGCTTTGTCTGAGTCCATAGTCCTATTGCAGCTGGGGGCAGTGTTCACGGTCTGTACTGTTCCAGAAACCATGAGGAAACCCATGCTCTGAGCTCCGATGACTGTAAAAAGCAAGAAAGCTATTTTCGCAGTGATTATCAATGGCTGCAGCTGTACAACTGAGAAAGAGGGCCATGAAAGGCTCCTGTAACAATCCTCCTCCCCCATAAACAACATGACAGCCTAAAAATGAAAACATTAAAGAGAATTCTTGAAAACTGTGAGAAGCATGCTTAAAAATGTGAGAAGTCTATCTCTCCACAACTGTTGGACGGGACAGGCAGAGAGGGACTCAATTATTTTTTAGGAGGTGGGCAGCTTGAAAGTCAACCATTCTCCAGCAAGTCCAACACAAATTGGAAATTAAAAAAAAATGTTTTGGGGGCAGAAGAGGAGGTGGACATGGAGGGACTGGAGGACTGAGAAGTGATTGTGATTGGGCATATGAGGGGAAATTCCAAGGAACCAATAAAAATATTATCTGGAAAAAATTAAGAACAAATCAAATAAACGTAAATTAAAAGAATGTTTACTTTTAGAAAGCAATATTCACTAAATTGCCAAACTGTTACTTATGAATTATGTAACGGCCAATAACAAATCATCTCAAAATAATTGCCTGTGTTGTGCTTTTTACCATAGTTTTGTGCTTGTGGTTTAGTTGTCTGGAGGCTCAACTCTGAGCAAGTCTTTGATTAAATTGCGGGATGGCTAAAGGGTACAGAGATACGATAGCAGCAATCTCCCTTTTCCATTGAAAATTTAGAAACATTTCATAATTTTGACTTTTGAAAACTACAAAAATCCAGATGAGTTAAAGCTTTTCTTCATTTCTTACCCTCCCTCCTTGACAGACATAGGCAGAATATCTTCAGAAGATCCGGCTGCTTGTCTTTTGACCTCTAGGTTCTTCCTCAAACTCTCTAGAGAGGTAAGGGCAGGGACTGATAATCATGTACCATACTTTTTTTTTTCCTTAGCTGTTATCACCACAGCTTTTCTACTCATTTTGGAAATCATCTCCAAAGAGACATATGCATTTTTGGAGTATGAAGAGATGGCTCAACAGTTAAAAGCAAAAATGCTTGGACCTGAGTTTGGTTCTGAGCACACATCAAGCAGCTCCTCATGTCCTATCTTTATGATGATGTGCACCTTCATAGGCACCTTCCACACTTAGAAAGCCATGTGCGTGCACACATGAATGTGTGTATGTGTGCACAGCTCATGTGCTGGTAAGGTCATGCTCCCTCTTTCTCTCTCTCTCTCTCATGCACACATTTAAAATAAATTAAATCTAAACAAAGTTATTCATAAATCTTAGAATTTTGTATATTTGGAAATCAATACAGAGATAAACTTGTCTCGTGAGAAGTGTCCTTGTTAAGAATGTTTACTGGGCCCATGAGATGGCTCAGTGTGTAAAGGTGCTTGCCACCAAGCCTGATGACCTCAGTTGGTTCTCATGCCACAGATTGTAGAAAAGAAACAACTCCCCCTTCCTCCAGGTCTTCCTCTGACATTACCCGTGTATTTTCAGTTTCTCTTGTTTGGACTCCTGAGTAAAATGGCTGGGTCATTTGGTATGAGTACTTTGGAAGAGGATGTTAGGAACTAACATCCTCTTCCAAAGTGTTTGGACATTTTCCCTCCCATTATTATAGTCTCTCCTCCTTCCCTTCTAATACATGTAAAATGTTATTTTGATGTGATCTTGATTTTTGATTTCTTCAGTGAATAACTGTATTGAGTATATTTCAAGTGTGGCTTGACTTTATTTTCTTTGCCGATGTGTATTCAAATCTTTTGAGTTTTAAGAGCACTTGATGTAACTGAATACAAGTTCTTTCTCATATAAAATATACTTTGCAAATATGTTCTTCCATGTAATGGCTTGTATTGATCCTATTCACAGCATGTTTAAAATAATATAACTTTTTAAAATATTCATTCATTGAGATCAGTGTTAATATTTGAAACAAGACAAAAACATTTGAAATATAAAAGCAGCTGTCCTTCATGATCAAATTCAATTTCCTCAACAAAAGTACTAGCTATAGAATATAGCTCTCTCCCTCCCTCTCTTTCTCTGCCTTTCAAGTGTGTGTGTGTTTGTGTATGAAATGAGAGGAATAACTGGTATAAAGTCCTATCCACAGAAAATGTCAGAATATATTAGAAATAGAATATTTGCACAATTGGTTATTAATATTATGAAGAAGTTTTACTGGATTGAGTCTTTACAAGAAAGATTTATAAAGACTCGGCATGGAAAGAGTGGATGTGGTCATGTGAAGAAAGGCAGACGCTTTTGAGAGGTGAACTGATATGAAGAAAAGCACCAAGGAAATCTATGCAGCTCCAGGAAGTTTGAAAAAGCAAAAAAAGGATCCTTCTTTGGAACCTTCAAAGAAAAGAAAGCTATGCTGATGTGGTATTTCCAGATTCCTTGTCCCCAGAACTGTGTATGAGTTTCTGTTTGTTAAATAAATTTCTGGTAATTCATTAAGGGAAATGAAGAAAAACAAATGCACAAGGACAGCTCATCATTTAAAAAGCATCCATTGTAACTCACCACATTAACAACAAAATATTATAAACCACAATTATTATGATACTAGCATAAATATGGTTTTTTTTAAACAAATGATTAAAAAAACTCTGAACGGCTAGAGAGATCGTTTAGTGCTTTGGGCATGTGTTGCTCTTACAGAGAATTTGGATTCGATTCTCGGAACTCACAACCATCTGTTACTCCTTACAAGGTAATCTAACTCCCTCTTCTTACCTCTGTAAGGACCAGGTGTGTGTGTATGCAGTGCATACCACGTATGTTTGCAGGCAAAACATTCATAGATATAAAAAATAATCTAAAAGAAAAAAGTCAGGAAAATAAGGAATATCCATTGAGATCTTTAAAATTCTGTGAGCAACACCATGCTTTCAGCTTTTAGCCCAGGTCCCCAACAAGGCAG
The DNA here is from genome assembly GCF_030254825.1 of Meriones unguiculatus. Taxonomy (NCBI): domain Eukaryota; kingdom Metazoa; phylum Chordata; class Mammalia; order Rodentia; family Muridae; genus Meriones; species Meriones unguiculatus. Next base: position 105,828,678 of record NC_083350.1, on the reverse strand, counting down.
CCTGCTTTTTCTTGCTACTGTCTTGTGGCATTATGCTGGAAGTTCTATCCTGGAAAGAAACACTAAAGAAACAAACTCAGATAAATCTGAGAAGCTTGTTTTTATTGAATATGGATGTTTGTGTAGAAGAATCTAAAGAATCTAAAAGAAATTTCCCAACTTTTGAAGTAAATGTAGTCAGGTTGTTGGGACAGATGCCACCAATGATGCCAACCGTATTCCTTCTCTGGCTGGCTTGGATCTCTCTGTATATACGAGGATGGCCCTGAAATCATAGAGATCTTTACCTTCTCATCCTTAGTGCTGAAAAAAAGGCATGCACTTACACACCCATCTTTATTATTCTTAGTGAAATATTTCAAACAAAGTTATGGAAACTAATACATTGAGTAACTTTGGGACCCTTCAATTGACCTTACATGAAGACATGTGATATAGACTATAATGAAAGATAATGGCGGATAAATAACAGATTTGCAACATATATAACATATATAACTTGCACCATTGAAACTAATGAAATGATCCTTCTTAATACCAATTCACTTTCTTAATACCAATTCACTTTCTCAGAACTCATCACTTTTTATATTTACAGTCTATCAACATTGTTATCTTTTTCCAATCATACCACCTAAATGTTTCTCTATAGTCAGTATATTTTAACTGTTACAAAATGTATATAGGTAATTCAAAACAGAAGAACTTCCTTTCCAAATAAACTGTTTCTTACTTGCGATTAGGTTGATAAGACATAGTGACGTCAATACCAGTAATTTTACTCATTTGTTTGCTTGAATCAGTCCACAGTAAATACTGCATTTTATGGGTGAACATAGCTATCTATTTGTTCTGTAGATTAGTGCTTTACATGTTTCATTACACACATGAGCAACAGGTTCTCTGGAGAGGAGATTTGGACCAGGAGCAGCACATTTGTGTTTATACTGGCCAGTTTTTCTGTCATGTTGCCACAGTCTATAGCCAGTGGGGAGGAGGAAAACCAGTTAAAGAATTGCTTTGATTATGTTGTCCTTTGGCCAAGTCTTTGAGGCCAATGTTGGAGGGCTTATCTCACTCTAGGCAGCCCTATCCCTATGTAGGTACACCTAGGTGTATAAAAAAAACTAGCAGAATGCAAGCTAGGGAAAGAAAAGAGAGAGAGATCATTTCCTTTGTGGATTCCACTCCAAGTTCTTTCTTATGTTGAATATCTGCATTGGCTTTCCTCATCTCCACCTATTGATTCTCTCATCTACATAAGAGTCACCTTTGCTCCACATCATCTCCCACAATTGATATTTGTGTATTAGAATGTGTCAGTCTGACATATGTGAAATGCTATTTTGTCTTAGTTTTATTTTTTATTATAAGTACAATAGAACGCTTTCCATGGGTGCTTGTTGACCATTTTTAAATGCAAGTTTTAAGTTTTTATAATTATAAATATTTAAATTAAAGGTACTAACTTTCTCTTTCACTCCTAGTTTTCTTAAAAATAATGGAACTTCATGTTTTCAATTGTTTACTGCCAATACAGTTTCACTTAATTAATGGCATGTTTTGATGGAAATTGTTTCTAATGTGACCTTAGACCACAGGCATTCTTCTCAGCCAACACATAGGGATCTACTAGACTTCCTGGGCATAATGTGTGAGACCTTACTGAAGCATTCTCTCATTGATTAATATGTCCATCAAGATCCAGGTTGGAACAGGTGGTTTGTTCAAGCAGAAAATAATTAAAAAAGAAACACAGTACAAAGAAGTTACAAGATAAAACAGTAACGAGGGATAGATACTCCAGGATGCTCCTGTCACTAGCAATCATGCACATGCAAAAGAAATAAGTAGATATCAGATACTGGGGAGAAGGGCTGTGGGGGATGAGCTAAATAGGAGCTGAGGCCTCCAGATAAGGCATAGACAATACATAAAACCCAGTAGAGAAGGAATCTAGAAAATAAATTGGCTCATGCTTCTATTTTTTATGTTGTCTGTGATATTCTAAAGTTTTTTTTTTTTATATTTTAAAGAAATGCTTTAAACATAGGACAAACCCACTAAAATCTGTGCATCTAAAGAAACTAAGCAAGAGAGAGGACCCTAACTAAAACGGTCAATCCCTATCCTGAAAGGCAAAGAGGATGGACATCAGAAGAAGAAGAAGAAAACAGGAAACAACCTAGGAATCTTCTACAGAGGGCTTCTGAAAGCCAGAAGAAGAAAACAGGAAACAAACTAGGAACCTACCACAGAGGGACTCTGAAAGCCTCTGCCCTGCAGACTATCAAAGCAGATGCTGAGCCTGATGGGCAACTGTTGGGCAGAGTGAATGGAATTTTATGTAAAAAGTGGGAAATAGTAAGAGCTGGAGAGGACAGGGTCTCCACAAGGAGAGCAACAGAACAAGAAAATTTGAACACAGGGAACTTCCCAGAGACTCATACTCAAACAAAGGACTATTCATGGAGATAACCTAGAACCCCTGCACAGATGTAGCCCATGGCAGTTCAGTGTCCAAGTGGGTTACATAGTAATGGGAAGAGGGACTGTCTCTGACATAATCTGATTGGTCTGCTCTTTGATCACCTCCCCCAGAGTGGGGAGCAGCCTTACCAGGCCACAGTAGAGGACTATGCAGGCACTTTTGATGAGAACTGATAGACTAAGATCAGAAAGGAGAGGAGAACCTCCCCTATCAGTGGACTTGGGGAGTGGCATGCATGCAGAAAGGCGAGGGACGGTGGGATCGGGAGGGGAGGAGGGAGGAGCTTATGGGGGGATACAAAATGAATAAAGTGTAATTAATAAAATAAAAAAAGAAAACAAAAAAAGAATAGAATTAAAACTGCTCAGGATCATGCTGAGTAGCTTGTTAAAATAATATAATGAAGTCTCAATTATTTGGGTATTATTAGGGTTAAAGAGAAACTGAGAAACAGTTTCATAAAAATAACTATAAAAAAGGGGAAATTTCTTCCATTATTAATATCAATGAAAAGCTCATTAAACATTGTATATTACTCAAAAAAATTGATATTATCCATATCAATCGGCTAATTCACTCTTCAAATTTTTCTTTCTGTAAATACCTTTCCTATAAACTCTTTCCATTCTCTAATTAGTCTTCATATAATATGGTATAAAGATACATTACTGATTTTAAAGTTGTTTATTGCACTAAATGCTTCATAGGTTGTCTTCTAGTGCATTGTTTTTTATTACTGCTAATGACAGCAGAAATACAGAAATATGAAATATGACCATTGAGAAAATTATTTAATATAAATGCTTTATTTAATTTTGTTACTAAGTATACTCTGTCAGTGCACATTTATAATTTATAGCATAACTGCCTATATGTTTCAGCACAACATAGCTTTATGCTATTCAGACTGCCAACACTGCTCAGCTGCTAAAGGTGCTTACATGCAAGACTGACAATCTGAAATTAGTAATGGACCACACAAAGTAAATACACACACACAGACAGACAAATGCATGTATGCACACACATATAAACACACACACAAAGGCATGCATACATGCACACAAACACAAACACATGCATGTATGTATACATGTGGGCACATGCATGCATGCACACACAAAACAGAAACACATATTAAGTAAATAAATACTTTAATTTTAAAATGTTATGATGTTAATGAATGATATAAATTCATACTTTACTTTGGTAGTCTCATATCTAGAACAATTGTGTTGGACTTTCTAAGATTTAACTGATCAATAATAAAAGAAAATGAAATTTTAAAACATTCCAAGGTAAAATTTTAGGTATAACATTTTCCTTCTAAGAATATAAATGCCAGAGTGGACGCAGGACTAGCCACAGGATTATCATCATGGATTGCTGCAGCCATGAATCATCTGAAGAAATGGGCGGTCATGGGAGCGTTAGCAGGCCTTCTGGTGTTGGTCTCCTTGGTTTGCCTGTGGTGTATATGCAAGATTAGAGTCTCACAACAGAGTAATGCTGCCATGACCATTCAGGCCTTTATAGCCATTGAAGCAGGACATTCTCCCCAAGCATGGTTGGCTACCATAAAAAGCTAAAATGTTATGCTCAGGATGCGAGGCTAAGCAGTGCACTCAGGGTCAGCCACTTTGGACCCAGAGAAGAGCATGTCTGATTGCATGCGGGTTGATGCCCCAGGTCCCGCCTCTGAGAAAAAGGTATTGGACGGGTCTGATACTCTTTGGGTGGATGACACCTAAATGAACATCAGTACAAAGTCCCAATTTATTTCTAATATCAGAGATCAGACCTCTACTCTTGCCTGATGCGTCTAAAACAAAAAGGGGAACTGTAGAGAGCTGCGTAATACCGCGCCTGAAAGATGGAGCTGGTTTCCGCCTTCCACCTTCCCGATGGTGAGTGCTCTCTGTCAGGAACAACTCCACATTTGGCTAAGGCCAAGGATCTGGCTTGCTTCCATGTATGTGGACCTATCTGCATTGCCCACATGGCATGCTGGGGTTGGCTACCCAGAGGCTATTTAAGCTGTGGGCTGGCTTTCCCCAGGGTCAGATGATTATTCATGGTTCCTGAATAAACTGCATTGAAAAAAAAGAATATAAATGCCAGAGTCATTTGTTCCATACAGTATCTTCTATCCCATATTATTTTCCAAATTACATTAAAAGTGGACAGCTAAATCTGGGATTGAAAACTTGTATTCCTTGCAGTGTGCCTTTTATTCCATTGTTACTGGTAAATCTACCAATGTCAATAGAAGTTACCAGATTATTGATGATGTTTTCACGATGTGTTTCAAAATGTTACTTCTTTGCAAAATATGTAAATTGTTCTCCCTTTTCAAAGTTGAACTAGCTTTTTAAAATTTATTTTTTTATGAGTTACAGTTGATTTACTTTGTATCCCAATTGTATTCTCCTCCCGAAGCCCCTCCAGTCCCACATTCCCTCCCTCATCTCCTCCCATGGGAAGGAGGACTGCCTCTGACATAATCTGATTGGTCTGCTCTTTGATCACCTCCCCCTGAGCGGGGAGCAGCCTTACCAGGCCACAGTAGAGGACTATGCAGGCACTTTTGATGAGAACTGATAGACTAAGATCAGAAAGGAGAGGAGAACCTCCCCTATCAGTGGACTTGGGGAGTCGCATGCATGCAGAAAGGGGAGGGAGGCTGGGATCGGGAGGGGAGGAGGGAGGAGCTTATGGACCCTCCCTAAGTCCATTGATAGGGAAAGTCCTCCTCCTTTTCCATCTGACCTTAGTCTATCAGGTCTCATCAGGAGTGGCTGCATTGTCTTCCTCTGTGGCCTGGAAAGGCTGTCCCCCCTCAGGGAGACGTGATAAAAGAGCCAGACACTGAGTTCATGTCAGAGAGAGTCCCTGTTCCCATTACTAGGTGATCTACTTGGAGCCTGACATGCCAGGGGCTACATATGTGTAGGAGTTCTAAGTTATCTCCATACATGGTCCTTGGTTGGAGTATCAGTCTCAGAAAAGACCCCTGTGTCCAAATACTTTGGTTCTGTTGCTCTCCTTTTGGAGCTCCTGTCCCCTCCAAGTCTTTCTATCTCTCCCTTCTTTCATAATATCACTACACTCTGCCCAAAGTTTGGCTATGAATCTCAGCATCTGCTTTGATACTTTGCTGGGTAGAATCTTTCAGAAAATTCTCAATAAATGGCAGAAAAACACTTAAAGAAATGCTCAACTTCCTTAGTCATCAGGGAAATGCAAATCAAAACATCCCACAAATTTTCCTCATCAGAATGGCTAAGATCAAAATCTCAAGTTACAACAGATGCTGGAAAGGATGTGGAGAAAGAAGAACCCTCCTCCATTGCTGGTGGGAATATAAACTTCTACAACCACTTTGGAAATCAATCTGGTGCTTTCTCAGACAATTAGGAATAGTGCTTCCTCAAGATCCAGCTATACCACTCCTAGGAATACATCCAAAATATGCTCAAGTATACAACAAGGACATTTGCTCAACCATGTTCATAGCAGCTTTATTTGTAATAGCCAGAATCTGGAAACAGCCCAGAGTCCCAAAACTTAAAAATAGGATACAGGCATAGCATTCCGCAGCTCTCAACAGTTCCCCCTTTTTGTTTTAGATGCATCAGGCAAGAGTAGAGGTCTGATCTCTGATATTAGAAGCAAATTGGGACTTTGTACCGATGTTCGTTTAGGTGTCATCCACCCAAAGAGCATCAGACCCCGGTTTCTGCCTTCCACCTTCCCGATGGTGAGTGCTCTCTGTCACGAACAATTCCACATTTGGCTAAGGCTGAGGATCTGGCTTGCTTCCATGTATGTGGACCTATCTGCATTGCCCACGTGGCACGCCTGGGTTGGCTACCCAGAGGCTATTTAAGCTGTGGGCTGGCTTTCCCCAGGGCCCGAGGATTGTTCAAGGTTTCTGAATAAACTGCATTGAAAAAAAAAAAAAAAAAATAGGATACAGAACTTGTGGTATTTTACACAATGAAATAATACTTAGCAATGAAAAACAAGGAAATCATGAAATTTTCAGGCAAATGGTGAGATCTAGAAAAGATTGTCCTGAGTTTGCTATCCCAGAACCCGAACGACACACATGGTATATACTCAGTTATAAGTGGATATTAAACATATAATACAGGATAAACGTACTAAAATCTGTACACCTAAAGAAGCTAATCAAGAAGGAGGAACTTGGGTAAGATGCTCAATCCTCAACCAGAAAGGCAAACAGAATGGATATCAGAATAAGGAGAACGGGGCAGGAGCCTACCACAGAGGGCTTCTGAAATTTAAATAAGGTTTTACTTAAGGTATAAAAATAAAGTAAACTTAAAAAAATATCCCAATGAAAAAATTCAAGCTAATGAATATTTGGTAGAGTTGATCCAAACTGCAGGTTTGCTCTAGAGATTCCTGGTAATCAGGGTGCATTACAAAAGCAACACAATTAACAGCTTTCCATTTTCCTTCTCTTGTCTAAAGAAAAAGAACTGCAATAATACTTTAGAAACTTAAGGATTTTTTGATGTAAAAAAAATGTTTTTAGTAAGTATAAGACACACTTTTTTTTTTTTCAAACAGGTTTGAACATTTAATGGCAGCACTCAGAATCTATTCCTAGGTATGTTTTAAGCTTCCCTAAGCTACTGAATTATTACACCTCCAATGCCCATTCCCCATTTACTTAAGTAATGACTGTTAATAAACTTTAATTTTCAGTTTTTTTTTAAGATGTGGAGAAGAAGCTAGATTTAAGTCAGTTTAGAAATACATCATGCTTTTTGCTTAGCTTCTTTAGGAGTACATATTTTATTATGTTTATCCTATATTATATATCTACTATCCATTTATAAGTGAGTATATGCCATGCATGTCTTTCTGCTTCTGAGATACCTCACTCAGGATGATCTTTTCTCGTTCCTATCATTTGCCTGCAATTTTCATGATTTCCTTGTTTTTAATTGCTGAGTAGTATTCCATTGTGTAAAAGTACCACAATTTCTGTATCCATTCCACCATTGAGGGGCATCTCGATTTTTTCCAGATTCTGGCTATTATGAATAAAGCTACTATGAACATGGTTGAGCAAATGTTCCTGTTGTGTGCTTGAGCATATTTTGGATATATGCCTAAGAGCGGTATAGCTGGATCTTGAGGAAGCAGTATTCCTAATTGTCTGAGAAAGCACCAGACTGATTTCCAAACTGGTTGTACAAGTTTACTTTCCCATCTCCAATGGAGGATGGTTCCCCTTTCTCCACATCCTCTCCAGTATGTACTGTCACTTGAGTTTTTGATCCTTATCAGAAAGGCAAAGGGGATGGTCATCAGAAGAGGGAGAAAACAGTGAAGTTTACCGCAGAGGGCCTCTGAAAGACTCACGCAGTAGGGCATCAAAACAAATGCTGAGATTCATAGAAAAACTTTGGGCAAAATGCAGGGATTCTTATGAAAGAAGGGGGAAGATAGAAAGACCAGGAGGGGACTGAAGCTCCACTCCACAAGGAGAACAGCAGAATCAAGAAATCTGGGGTCTTTTCTGAGACTGATACTCCAACTAAGGTCCATTCATGGAGATAACATAGAACCCCTGCACAGATGTAGCCCATGGCAGCTCAGTCTCCAAGTGGATTCCCTCATAAGGGGAACAGGGATTGTCTCTGATATGAACTCAGGGGCTGGCTCTTTGTTCATCTCCCCATGACTGGGGATCAGCCTTACCAGGCCACAGAGGAAGACAATGCAGCCAGTCCTGATAAGATCTGATTGGATAGGGTCAGATGGAAAGGAAAGAGGACCTCCCCTATCAGAGGACTGGTGAAGAGGCATGGGAGGAGAAGAGAGAGAGGGGGGAGATTTGGAGGGCATGAGGGAGGGGCTACAGCTGGGATACAAAGTGTATAAACTGTAATTAATATTAAAATTAAATAAAAGAAATATGTCATGCTTATAGTCAAATGGTTGTGAAACTAACAGCAAAACCAAAAGCAAAGAACAGTGACTTCATGCTGAAAATAAATTGCCAAATATAATGCATTCATTTTTTAACAAGTACTCTACTCTATCATACTCTTTATTTTAGACATTTTTAAATTCAAATAATTCAGTGTTTGCATTTGAAAAGATATATTTGGAAGTGCTAATTGCTGATTATTGACAGACAACTCAGTAAGCAGACTGGAAAACATCAAAAGGACTATAGGAGAACAAATTCGATGCTGAGTCAAATTGCATGCCAGGAGATAAAATAAAAATTTCAAAGGCAAACACATACAGATAAGGTGTGAGGATTCGGGATTTGTCAGAGGATATGTTTATAAGGCAAAAGAACAAAAGTGTAGTATTTGCACAGAGCATCAAGCTTTTCACACTTCATCTTTAGGAGGCACTGTCTTTGTTCATTATTTTCAAATAGTCCTTAAAATAAATGAAAAGGATACAAAGAAAACTAAGAACAATTCCATGCTTGTATGCACTGGGCACTTTTCTTACAATTTAAATGCAATTACTAAATTTAATCCTCAAATATGCATAGAAACAGAATGCTGTTATAATCTCCAGTTAACATATGAAAATCAGATACAGGAATTCAATTGCTTCTCACAATTTATAGAAAGTGCTGGAGCCTGAATCCAACCTGAAAGTGCTGGACTCCAGAGTCTAGTCTCTTAGTACAGATTTCTCAGTCAATTGTTTCAAGCCAGAAGCTTGCACTCCACATTTCATTCACATTTTTTATGAAATGCCTAAAATCTGCCCTGTGTACACCAACTTCATTAATTGGTAGAAAAGAAAATAATACATAGCTTTTTGTCTCTTGGCTTGAGTGAGCATGTTAGACAGGATATAAATTTTACTTATCTCACAAAATTAAATGGTGATGATATACAATTCTGTGAACAAGAGAGGGGAGAAGAAACAGAAAACCCTGAGAGTTTCACTACTGATTTCTCATTTGTACTGGATGGTAGAGTAGTTACCAGTTAAGGAAAGTAGCATGCTCCTTTTAATTCTGTATCAGTTATGCAAATGTATGCAAATAGAGCATGTAAACTAAGTTGTCCCTGTCTATTGAGAGTTTAGTATCTGAAAAATAATAACAAAACTTTTTTCAAACAGTGAATTTCAGAATATGATGTAGTGCTCTGTATACAGAAGAGAGTGTTATATGATTAAGTTGATATATTGAAGAATCACAACCCTTTGGGCTTAATAGATCTTTCAGGACAAAATTAAAGAAAAGAAACTCACTATTTTTTTTTTCAATGCAATTTATTCAGGAACATTGAACAATCCTCCTCGGACCCCGGGGATAGCCAGCCCACAGCTTAAATAGCCTCTGGGTAGCCAACCCAGGCGTGCCACGGGGGCAATGCAGATAGGTCCACATACATGGAAGCAAGCCAGATCCTCGGCCTTAGCCAAATGTGGAGTTGTTCGTGACAGAGAGCACTCACCATCGGGAAGGTGGAAGGCAGAAACCAGCTCCATCTTTAAGGCATAGCATTCCGCAGCTCTCTACAGTTCCCCCTTTTTGTTTTAGACGCATCAGGCAAGAGTAGAGGTCTGATCTCTGATATTAGAAATAAATTGGGACTTTGTACAGATGTTCATTTAGGTGTCATCCACCCAAAGAGCATCAGACCCGTCCAATACCTTTTTCTCAGAGGTGGGACCTGGGGCATCAACCCGCATGCGATCAGACATGCTCTTCTCTGGGTCCAAAGCGGCTGACCCTGAGTGCAGTGCTTAGCCTCGCATCCTGAGCGTATCATTTTAGCTTTTTATGGTATCCAACCATGCTTGGGGAGAATGTCCTGCTTCAATGGCTGTAAAGGGATGGAGCAGCTGAGAGTGGCCATTTTCACAGTAAATTCTACCGGAGTGGATGCAGGACTAGCCACAGGATTATCAACATGGATTGCTGCAGCCATGAATCATCTGAAGGAATGGGCGGGCATGGGAGCGTTAGCAGGCCTTCTGGTGTTGGTCTCCTTGGTTTGCCTGTGGTATATATGCAAGATTAGAGTCTCACAACAGTGTGATGCAGAAACTCACTATTTATGTAATGTGTCCTTTGGAAACATTGGGTTTTAAAAATGGAGAATTTGGATGGGATTCATAGTAAGTAAACTTTATCCAAGATTACAGATGAAGAAGGAGGAGGAGGAGGAGGAAGAGGAGGAGGAGAAGAAGGAGAAGGAGAAACTGCATTTAGTTAGAGCCTTGAGAAAAAAATAAATAAAGTTTAGGCCTGCTAAAATGGGGGAAATAATGTTCTAGAAAATGATGGACATTTTCTTCTTTCAGATAGGCTTAACTTGGAGACTAGGGTTTCATAGACAGCAAGGTCTAGTCATCTGTTCTGGGTCATTTTCATTCAAAATCAATGGATTTTATGAGCAACCAAGGGTGAAAATTTAAAAGGAACTTTATTATCCAGAGAAGCTTAAAGCAGAAGGCTGAATTGCAGGAAGAAAATAAGCATGCTCCTTTATAGTGGAAAGAGCAGAAAAGAGAAGGTTGTAGGAAAGATCAAGACTGGAAAGCCACTGAAAAACTTTGTCTGGGGTTGATAGGCATCTTTTCCTACAAAGGAAGTAGATTGAGTTTTGAACTGACTGGGCTAGATAGGTCAAGGTGGGCTCGGATAATCTAGCACTCCAATAACAGAGCTCCATGAGGTGTGTGTCTAGGCACCTCACCATCCTAATAACTACACTGGGGATCCAGCTTACACTCCCAAGGACCTATGAGGTGATTGGTCATGCATGACTTCCAGTCAACTTTGCTCATTAGGTTGACTTCAAATGAAGGAGTGAGATAAAAACAAAAAGGAAAACAAGGACAAGACGTGAACTAATGTCTCTATGTGTGAACCAGTGTCTCTATAAATGAAGCAGAGCCTCTGTGTGTGAACCAGAACCTCTGTGTGTGAACCACGACCTCTGGCATTGGGCCAGAGCTTTTGTGTGTGAATAAACACTTCTACACATAAACTGTAGCCTCTGTGCATGGACTAGCACCTCTGGGCATTATTCTCTGAGTTCTGGCTAGGAAACCACTGCTGTTGCCAGAAACAATGACACCTCTGTCCACAACCAAACTCCTTGTCAAGGAAAATAATCAGAACTATTTTTCCTGCCTTATGTTTCCATCACCACAGCCCATTATCTTTCTTTACAGAAAAAAAGAAAAAGAAAAAAATAGAAAAAGGAAAAAGGCATTAAAGAAATTGCAGTAGTAAATCTCTGGCAAAAGAAAAGATCAGTTTTTATTGGTAAAAGAGTCTTGCTTTGTGGAGTACTTGCAGTAGAGTATACCTAGCCAAGATGATTGTATAAGAGAAATAATTTAGAATTAATGGTTTACATAGTGCAGACCTAATAAATTTGTATTATATTGAGAATAAGGTTAAACTGCTTCATTACCAAAATAGAAATTCTAGAGGAAATGGTAGGTATACCCACTTACTTAGAAACATTTACTAATCTTTACCAGAGCACATCATGATACAGATTGTATACCTCTCCATTTTCTCTGCCCCTCATTATCATTTTGAAATGATCAGTCCAAATTGTTATTGAATGAGATCATTGACTCATACAAACCTTATATTTTTGTGAGTCGTTATGTTTTTATTTATTACAATTTACTCACTTTGTATCCCAGTTGTACCCCCCTCCCAATCCTGCTCTTCCTCCCTCTTCTCCCATGTCTCTTTCCCAGTTCACTGATAGGGGTAGTCCTCCTCCCCTTCCATCTGACCCTAGTCTATTAGGTCTCACCAGGACTGGCTGCAGTTTCCTCCTCTGTGGTCTGGTAAGGCTGTCCCACTCCCTTCTGAGATAGGTGATCAAAGAGCCCACTACTGAGTTCATGTCAGAGAAGGTTCCTGTTCCCCTTACTAGAGGAGCTACTTGGACAAGGAGCTACCATGGGCTACATTTGTGTAGGGGTTCTAGGTTATCTCCATGCATCGTCCTTGGTTAGAGTATCAGTGTCAGAAAAGACCCCTGGGCCAAGATATTTTGGTTCTGTAGCTCTCCTTATATAGCTCCTGTTCCTTCTAGGTCTTTCATTTCCCCCTTCTTTCATAAGATTCCCTACACTCTGCCCAAACTTTGGCTATAAGTCTCAGCAGCTGCTTTGATACCCTATTGGGTAGAGTCTTTCAGAGGCCCTCTGTGGTAGGCTTCTGTTCTGTTCCCTGTTTTCTCCCTCTTCCAAAATCTATCCTGTTTGCCTTTCTGAATGAGGATTTATCATCTTACCCAGGGTCCTCCTTATTGCTTATGTTCTTTATATGTACAGATTTTCATATGTTTATCCTATATTATATGTCTAATATCCACTTATAATTGAGTATATATCATGTGTGTCTTTCTGTTTCTGGGATAGCTCATTCAGGAGGATTTTTTTTTAGTTCCTACCATTTGTCTGCAAATTTCATGATTTCCTTGTTTTTTTTATTGCTGAGTTGTATCCCATTGTGCAAATGCACTACAATTTCTGTATCCATTACTCTGTTTAGGGACATCTGGTTTTATCAAAGGCAGAGAAACACTTAAAGAAATGCTCCGTGTCCTTAGTCATTAAGAAAATGCAAATCAAAATAACCCTGAGATCTTACACCCATAATGATGGCTAAGATAAAAAATTCAAGTGACAATACATGCTGGAGAGGATGTGGAGAAAATTAGGAATAGTACTACCTCAAGATCTAGCTATACTACTCCTAGGCATATATCCAAAATATGCTCAAGTATACAACAAGGACATTTGCTCAACCATATTCATAGCAGCTTTATTCATAGTATTCACACAAACCTTATTAATCCTTATTAAGGCTTTAGTTTGAGCTGTACCCTCCCCTGTCTAAACTGATGTTTTGTACTACCTAAGGGACCTATGACAGCTACTTTAAAGATGATGTTATTTTTCTGAAGATGTTATGAAGTTGTTAGAAATTTAAAACGGACATTAAATTGTAGAACAGCACACAAGAAAGCAAAGAAATGATATCACAGCTATACAAAAGAAAGTTCATATTAGCAGATCAAAGATAAAGTGGTCATGGTGGAAAAAAAAGGTTAGATTTTGAATTCTATGGCACAGAAGCTATCACAAATATTATCATCTAAATTATTGCACCATAGAAGACAATCACAGGTTTGATTTTTAGGTAAAAACATAAAGGAATTTCAGAAAAGCACATGCTATAAATAATAAGTGATTAAATCATTAAGGCCCAAAGAAGGAAAGATAATGTCTTTTTTCATGGCTTAGATAGCATTAATGAGAAGCTGATAGAAAGGCATTATGTTAATAATTGAATTTTTTTAAAAAAATGAATAACAAAATCATACAATTTAGTCTTAATAAACTGCATTCTATTTACATGAAGTAATCTCTCTCTCTCTCTCTCTCTCTCTGTGTGTGTGTGTTTGTGTGTGTGTGTGTGTGTCAGAGACAAATCCCGTAAACAGTATGATATAGGTTATACCAGTCTAGCTCTGCAGCAGCTTAATTCCACTTTTGTGGTAGTCTACCACTGCGTTTCTTTAATTTCCTTGCAATAGTAATTAATTTTAGAGATGTTATAAACATGTATATGAGATAAAATAGTTATATGTGCAAATACGAGTGTATATATGGTTTCTATTTATTACTGTATTCCTTTGCAAATAAAACTGAATCAAAATGATGAAAGAAAAATGAGGCGTCAGCAGCATGAAAACCATAACACAGTAGTTATGAAATGCATGGAAAAATATAATATCTATTATTTAATATTTACCATATAGATTGTCTTTGGAACATAGCATTTTGTAAATCATGGACACTCTCCCACTGAATGATTCATGAGCTTTTTTCTTTCATAGGGCAACAAAGTGAAGCTCCATTATGTGTTTGGGTTGATCAGGGAGCACATAAGAACACTGAGTGACATTCTTGTCTTAAATGTAAGGTGAAAGTCCTGGGAAAGAAACTGTAAACAAATGTTCTCAGATAAAAGCCACATCTTACAGTGAACCTGCTACATGGCTGATTATCTGAATAGACCCCAGTGGTATGGAAAGGTTGAAAATTAGAAAGTGTAGAGCTAAATTATCTTGGGCTCTTCTTAGCCCCTTGTTATCTATTATTGCTCATTTCTGTCTTTGACCTATCGTCCTTGTGGCTGCGATCAATGCTTTGGAATCTATGTACAGGCTTCTAGCTTACACAAAACCTTATGATCAGAATAGTGTCAGAGCAGATCTGAGATTTTTAACAGAGATATATCTACCTATCTGATGACATTGTTTCCACTAATATACTTGAAAAGTGCTTTTTTGCAACTATTTAATTATTTAAATTGAAAAAGAGAGTTTCTAAAATAAGAAAAAAAATTATATACAGATTAGTTGTTGAGTATAAACACCAGAGAATAAAATAGTTGGTCACAGTGTCAGAGAAACAAAAAGAAATGTGAAGGGCAGGGGGTATATTTCATGTGTTGAGAGAGTACCTCTCTTAATTGTAATAATTAGTGACAATAATGAAATTTAAGGTCATGTTCCTATATGTAACAATTTCTAAAAAGAATCATAAATTGAGCACAATCATTTATTCTTTGGTATAAAGGAATTAGTTATGGAAAAAAGGCATTTTGGGTAGATATCCTTGTCCAATTTTTATAGAATATACTTATGCATTTGTAGACATTGAGATCTAGCTTACTGATTTTATAGCACAAATCCATGTGCTATATTTCACTGGATATTGAAGAGGATTATACGCAGTGGTGTCTGAAGATCAAGCATATTCAAAGTTAGCAAGCAGAGTGTAACAGTAAGTAAAAGGTTAGCCAGTGCATGTGCAAACCCAGCTTATAAAATTGAGAGTTGCTCTCAAAAAGGTGATGGACGGGTTATGAAGGGAGGGAAGCTCAGCAGCTCTGCACGCTACTGAAGATGTGAGAAACACTGCTCGCCTCTGTTAAAGAGCTCCTAAGAATGCCTTCTTCAGTAACAAGTTAGCCTTTATTCACAGTAAGCTTTTCCTTCCTTTTAGATTTTATTTTAAAATTATTTTTAATAGATTATAATTACTATTTGTTACAGTTTATTCACTGTGCATCCCAACTGTGGCCCCCTCCATCCTTCTCTCCCAGTCCTATCCTTTGTCCTTCTTCTCCCCCTATGCCCCTTCCTTGTCCACTGATAGGGGAGGACCTTCTCCCCTATTATCTGACCTTAGTCTGTCATGTCTCATCAGGACCTCTTTCTCTGTGACTTAGTTAGGCCAC
Organism: Meriones unguiculatus; assembly: GCF_030254825.1. NCBI lineage: Eukaryota > Metazoa > Chordata > Mammalia > Rodentia > Muridae > Meriones > Meriones unguiculatus. The sequence continues at coordinate 105,812,875 of NC_083350.1, read as the reverse complement.
CTCATCAGGCAAAGGTGATCAAAGAGCAGGCAACTGGGTTCATGCCAGAGATTGTCCCTGCTCTTCTTACTAGGGAACCCAATTGGAGACTGAGCTGCCCATGGGCTGCATCTTACCAAGGGGTCTAGGTCCTCTCCATGCATGTTCCTTGGTTGATTCATCACTCTTTGCAGGCTGCCATGGGCCCAGATTTTTTTGTCCCTCCCAGGTGTTTCTATCTCCCCCTCCTTCCCTAAGATTCCCTGCATTCTGCCCAAAGTTTAGCTATGAGTCTCAGGATCTGCTTTGATAACCTGCTGGATGGAATCGTTCAGAGGCTCTCTGTGATAGGCTCCTGTCCTGATCCCTGTATTCTCCTTCTTCCAATGTTTATACTAGTTGCCCTTCTGAATGAGGGTTAAGCATCTTGCTAGGGTCCTCCTTGTTGAATAGCTTCTTTGGAACTATAGATTTTAGTATGTTTATCCTACATTATGTGGCTAATATCCACTTTTAAGTGAGGATATACCATCTATGTCTTCCTGCTTCTGAGCTACCTCACTCAGGATGACCTTTTCTAGCTCTGTCCAACTGCCTGCAAATTTCATGATTTCCTTGTTTGTAATTGCTGAATAGTATTGCATTGTGTAAATGTACCACAATTTCTGTATCCATTCCTCTGTTGAGGGACATCTAGGTTGTTTCCAGATTCTGGCTATTATGAATAAAGCTGCTAAGAACATAGTTGAGCAAATGTCCTTGTTAAATGGTTCAGAATCTTTAGGGTATATGCCCAGAGTGGTATAGCTGGATCTTGAGGTAGCAGTATTCCTAATTTTTAAGAAGGTACCAGATTGCTTTCCAAAGTGGTTGTACACATTTACAGCAATAGAGGAGGATTCCCCTTTCTCCACAACCTTTCCTGCATGTGTTTTCACTTGAGTTTTTTATCCTCACGATTCTCATTGGTGTAAAGTGGAATCTCAGGGTGATTTCTATTTGATTTTACTAGAGGACTAAGTATGTTGAGCATTTCTTTAACTGTTTCTCTGCCATTCGATATTCCTCTGTTGAGAATTCTGTTTTGCTCTGTACTCCAATTTAATTGGATTACTTGGTTTGTTGGTGTTTAACTTCTTGAGTTCTTCATATATTCTGGATATTAGCCCTTTTTAAGATGTAGCATTGGTGAAGATCTTTTCCCAGTCTGTAAACTGTGACAGTGTCCTTTACAGAAGGTATTTCATTTCACAAGGTCCCATTTACTAATTGTTGATCTTAGAGCCTGTGCTGTTGGTGTTCTGTTCAGGAAGTTGTCTCCTGTGCCACTGAGTTCAAGGCTCTTTCCCACTTTAATTTCCAACAGATTTATTAAGTCTGGTTTTATGTTAAGGTCTTTGATCAACTTGGACTTTACTTTTGTGAAAGATGAAAAATGGTATCTATTTGCATTTTTCTACATATAGAATCCAGTTACACTAGCACCAACATGTTACTGCATAAGCTTTTATTTTTTCCTCTTTTATTAAATTTTTATTTTTTATATTAATTACAGTTTATTTACTTTGTATCCCAGCTGTAGCCCCCTTCCTCATTCCCTCCCAATCCCATCCTACCTCTCTCATCTCCTCCCTGCCCCTCTCTAAGTCCACTGAGAGAAGAAGTCTTCCTTTCCTTCCATCATCTGACCCTAGCTTATCAGGTCTCATCAGGACTTGCTGCAATGTCCACCTCTGTGGCCTAGCAAGGCTGCGCCTACCTCGGGAGTGGGAGAGGTCAAAGAGCCAGCCACTGAGTTCATGTCAGAGACAGTCCCTGTTCCCCTTAGTAGGGTACCCACTTGGATATAGAGCTGCCATGGGCTACATCTGAGCAGGCGTTCTAGGTTATATCCATGGATGGGCTTTGGTTGGAGAATCAGTCTCAGAAAAGACCTCCATGCCTAGTTATATTTGATCCTTTTAGAGTACCTGTCCTCTCAAGGTCTTACTAACTTTCTCTTCGTTCATATGATTCTCTGCACTCTGCCCAATGTTTAATTATGAGTTTCAGCATCTGCTTTGATACACTGCTAGGTAGAGTCTTTTAGAAGCCCTCTATGGTAGGCTCTTGTCCTTTTCTTGTTTTCTCCTACTTCCAATGTCCATCCCATTTCACTTTGACTCACTTGAAGTAACAACCACAAGCACATTGTATAGCCGTGCAAAACTCTTTTCCTTTTCTTACAATGATTGAAATTCAGTGTAAGTTAAATAAAATACATTGTGTATTTGGCCAGAGGTTACGTAGAATTTTAATCTTCTTTGAGTTTCTCTAAGTTTAATTTAAAGAATTGGAATAAGTTCCCTGATATTTTTCCTGAAGAAAGAAAGCATTTTAATTTCACCCAAGGTAAGAAGTTGTATGAAGATTTCAGATGGCAGTAGAGGAATTTTCAAAATCATTTTCCAAGGCGCCTACTACAAAAGAATGATAAAAATGGCTTATGCATAAAAACTATATATTTTTACTTTATTTATCCAGGCATGACACTTCTCATTATTAATGGATCAGGCCAGGTAGGTTCAGATGTTAATATTCCTGCATCTCAATTGCTATTCTGCTTCTTTTTTTTTTTTTTTACAAAACTGAGTTACTGCAGCTGACTACAGTTCCCATAATCCTTCTGAGATTTCATTCCACTCGGCTGGCTAGCTCATTTATTTTTCTCCCTCCTTGGAATCTGACAGGCCAAGGAGAATTCTGGTTTCAGAGAGATGCCAGATTCTGTACTGACGCCATCTAGGAATGTAAATGCTCAGTGTCACACTGCTAAGTGGGTAAAGGTAAGACAATTTATTAGAGTTTTTTTAAAGCTTTTGAAGAAACAGTGCCTTATTTTCAACCAATGTCTTTGTCACTTTTTTTTTTTCATCTTTGCTGATCAAAACGCAAAACCACTTTGGCAATAGTGCTGGTATGTGTATTTGAAATGTGACATTAGTATGATTAGAAAGAATTTTCAGAGAAATCTCCCTTAAGACTTCCAAGGACTCTGAATACAACTAAGTGAATTGGAGAATAAGCTTTGCATGGATGTATAAACTCCTAGGAAAAAAAAAACACACATTAAGTTGCTTTTTTGCCTGATATATTAATAGAATGACAGATGACTTTAACTTATAGAGCAGCTAATTTTCTTCATAATTGACACTGGCAAATATATATTAATATTTTATTATCAAATCATTTCATGTTAGAAAATATTTTTTCACACTTTGACAATAGGAACTTAATACTTAACATAAAAACATTAAGAAAATCTAAATAAATTATAACAAATTCAATAGTGTGATAATAAATATCTTTAAAGGCTAAATCTTTCTCTTAGTAGATTAACCCTGTTTGAAAGATAGTATGGATTGTGATTCTGTCCTAAGCACACGCATTCAAAGATTGTACTTAACTTGTACTTAATTGTACTCTGCCTGGGATTGACATGAAATCAGTGTATGGCAATATGACATGTGTGTGGGTTACACAGTTGCAAATTATCACACCACTTTTTTTTTTAGCAGTTAACAGAGTTCCTCTGAAAAGAATGAGATACATACATCATTTATTTTCAATAATATTTTGCATAATTGGAATAAAGTGCAATTTGATCTATCAAACTACAAATTAAATGTAAAAGAGTTAATAAAATACAGAGCACAGCACTATGAAATTGCATAACTATCTACTTTGTGCTCATTTTCTTCTTTGTCCCTTTTCTGTCGAGAAGAAATTCCATAAAACATAGTTCAGGAAGAAGGAATATTAAGAAACAATGAAAGCCACAAAGAAAGCCCAAGATAGTCAATGCTGAGCCCTTCCCCAGCCAAGCAGAAAACTCAAATTTGTATCTCATCTCTTTTTCAAGCCTCTAATCTGGCTCTGACATTATACACAGTTAGTAAGATAGCCTTAAACTATCCAGACTAATTGTAAATATCTTTAAATCAAGATGTAGCTTTTCCAAGTTTTAATTGGAGAATCTTGTATTTATGAAGTTTTATGCATTCATGCATCTGGAAAGAGAACAAAGTGGTGCTCCATGGTCTGGTCTGATTTAGCTTCATTGTGAGTTGTGTGTGCATGTATGTATGTGTGTATATATATGTGTGTGTGTGTGTGTGTGTGTATAAATATATTACATATGTACTATATATATATACACACATATATAAACTGTGTCACACTTTCAGAGTTTTAATATTTTTTTTCTGCTCTAAATTTTGACAATTCCTACAATACCAGGTTCTAGCACCACACATTTCTGAGCATCTTCATATATTTATCCTTAACTCTTTTAAGTTACTAATAACAGTGCTAATACAGAATAATGCCTAGTATTTTTCATAGAAGTTTTGTTAAATGTGTCTCACTAAAGCATGTAATGTGCAGGAATTAAAGCAGTCAGAAGAGGTTGTCATAACCTAACTTAAGCTGACTAATGTTTCTACAGGTAAAACTAAACCAAATCCATGTGTTCAGAATCCCCATTCTTAACTTCCCACTATGTTTCAATTCTTGCAATGTTCCAAGACTTTTAAGTCGCCTCCACCTTCTCTCTAAACTTACTGAAGAAACTTATCCATGGTCTTACCCATTAAGTCTTGTGCTCTTTGTAACTTTGCACTCTTTTCTCCCAGGCAAAATTCTTTTCCACATGGCTAACTACCTTTCATTTGGATGCCTTCTCATTTTGCCCAAGCTATTTCACCCCCAAACAATCTAAGTTGTTTAAATTGCCATTGTGCCCAGAACAAAAAAAAAAAACAAAATTATGGTCAATAAATATATTTTATGACAGCATTAATGGAAAAGACACAAGTAATTAATTGTAAAACATAGTCTGTTGTCATCAGTACTTGATTTCTTGTTCTAAAGCAAAAGTTTGCTTCCAGTCATGATGCCTACGCCAACAGAGTTTTTCCAAAAGATCTTTCTTCACCTTCTGAATACCTCTGGCCCATGTCTGAATTCTTTAAGAGCTTCCAAATTTAATTATATATCTAAGCTCTGCTGCTGCATACATGCAGGATGGAATTAGAGGAGCAATCAATGCACACAGCAGTAGGACCCGTTTTAATCTGAAGCAAAGGAGCAGCTGTGTTGATGCTCCTGTACCAAGAATGGGCAGTTCCAGCCTACTCTCTCCTTCTCCTTCCTGTGATTTTGCTTCCTTTGCCCTTCAATTTGGGCCCATCTTTGCTTTTGAATTTAATTCTGACTTGGCTGTGATACTGAGTGAAAATCCTTCTTAAAAAGTTATAGATTCACTAACTTTTTTTTCTGCTCTGAACTGCTATTGGCAGAGTCTGGAGACTTGCTAAGTTGGTAGACTGAGCAAGGGATGAAGGGTCTATTTGGGCTCATAGGCTGCCTTGGCTGGTAAATTGTTTGCCATTCCTTGTGATAGGTAATAACATGTATTTAGTTACCACTTTGTAGTGATTCATTTTTGGCAACTTGTCACAAAATTGAGTCAACAAGGTATAGGAATCTCAAATAAGAAATAGCCTCCATCCCAGTGGCCTGTTGGCATGCCTGTGGAACATTCTTTTGTTCAATGACTCGTGGGAAGCCATAGCCAACTGTGGACAATTCTAACCTTCGGCCTATGAGAATGCACACTTATTAAGCCTCCTTTGCTCTGACTTACTTTCTGCCTCCACATTTCTCCCTGAGTTTCTACGTTGGTTTGCTTGCCTCAATAATTGGACTAAAATCTTTAGGTCAAATAAATAATTTTCTATCCAAAATTTGTTTTGGTCATTGTTCTATCACACCTTGAAGCTGCCTACTTAATTTGGTTGTACAGAAATCATGACTGAATATAATGATAGAATCTACTCTGAGGCTTGAGGTCATACTGTTTAGGATCTAGTCACAGCAGTGATAGTCACAAGCTATATGCTGCTGGACAACTTACTTAGCTTTTTACTACATATTCGCAGTTGTAAAATAAGGATAATAGTTTCATATTTATAATTTTTTTTCTGAATCCCAAAGAGACTAATTTTTCATTGATGGGCACTTTTGGTGTAGACACAGTTTCACTTAAGTTCTCACAAAAATCTCTTGACCTCTATTTTTTTCTTATGAACAACAACAAAAAACTTAAATAGTCTTGGAAAACTGAAGATTGTGGAGCCTGGATTAAACCATTCTATAGTTAAAAAAAAGTCCAGTCCTTTAATCTTACTACCTTGTAGACAGTTAACTGTGAGTTTGAGGCTAGCCTCATATAAATAGCAAATTCTGTCAGGCAAGTCTATATAGAGTCTGTCTCAAAAGAACAAAAAATCAAAATAAACAATATATCAACGTAATAAATATATATTATCTCAACAACTAATATGTTGAGTTGTGTTTTAAGAATATAACATGTAAAAAGTGAACTAAGTGTAGGCCAACTTGGTTAGCCCACGCAAAATTATCCTGGCTAGCACACCTAGCTGTGTCATACACAGCAAATGAGGGTTCACACTCTTACATGACAGTCTGCTCTGCTCTAAAAGATGTGTTCTCAGAGGATCATTTCTATTACCTTCAATTCTGATATTTCAATTCCATGGAAGACATGACAATAATAAGAACCACCTCATCAAACACCATTCATTGTCAGTGACCTACAACATCGACTTGCATGTTGACCTTGAGAATATGATTTTACACCGAATCTTACACTTTTTTAATATTATTTTTTTTCTTATCAGTTACATTTTATTAACTCTGTATCCCAGCCGTGTCCCACTCCATTATTCCCTCCCAGTCCCTCCTTCCCTCCCTCATCTCCACCGTGCCCCTTTCCAAGTCCACTTATAGGGGGGACCTCCTCCCCATTCATCTGATCCTGTTTTATCAGGTATCTTCAAGACTGGCTGCAAAGCCCTCCTCTGTGGCCTAACAGGACTGCTCCTCCCTTGGGGGTGGGGAGGCCAAAGAGCCAGTCATTGAGTTCCTGTTAGGAATAGTCTTTGTTCCCCTCACTTTGGGAAACCAATTGGTTACTGAGCTCCCACAGGCTACATCTGAGCAGAGGTTCTAGGTTATATCCATACATGGTCCTTGGTTGAATGTCAGTCTCAGAAAAGACCCTGTGCCCAGATATATTTGGTCCTTGTGGAGCTCCTAACCTTTTCCCATCAGACTAACTTCCTTTCTTTTTTATGATTCCCTGTACTCCGCCAAAGGTTTGGTCATGAGTGTTTGCTTTGACAACACTGCTAGTTAGAGTCTTTCAGATGCGCTCAGTAGACTCCTGTCATACGTTCAATGCACATCCCATCTGTCTTTCTAAACGAGGATTGATCATCTTACCCCATGTCCACTCTCTTGATTATCTTCTTTAGGTGTATAGATTTCATTATGTTTATCATATCTTATAGGTCTATATAAGTGAGTATATACCGTGTTTGTCTTTCTCCTTCTGGGATATTTCACTCAGAATGATCTTTTCTAGATCCTACCATTTGCCTGCAAATTTCATGATTTTCTCCTTTTTGATTGCTGAGTAGTATTCCATTGTGTAAAAATACCACAATTTCTGTATCCATTCCACCGTTGATGGACATCTGGGTTGTTTCCAGGTTCTGGCTAGTACAAATAAAGCTGCTATGAACATGGTTGAGCAAGTATCCGTTTTGTATACTTGATCAAACTTTGGGCATATACCTAGCAGTGGTATAGCTGGGTCTTGAGGAAGCACTATTCCTAATTGTCTTAGAGAGCGCCAGATAGATTTCCAGAGTGGTTGTACCAGTTTACATTCCCACCAGCAGTGGAGAATGGTTCCCCTTTCTCCACAACCTCTCCAGCATGTGTTGTCACTTGAGTTTTTCATCTTGGCCATTCTGATGGTTGTAAGGTGATATCTCAGGGTCGTTTTGATTTGCATTTCCCTGATGGCTAATGAGGTTGAGCATTTCTTTAAGTGCTTCTCTGCCATTTGATATTCCTCTGTCAAGAATTCTCTGTTTAGCTCTGTTCCCCATTTTTGTGTGGATTACTTGGTTTGCTGCTTTTCAGCTTCTTTAGTTCTTTGTATATACTGAATATTAGTCCTCTGTCAGATAAAAAGTTAGTGAAGATTCTTTCCCAATCTGTAGGCAGTCGTTTTGTTTTGATGACAGTGTCCTTTGCTTTACAGAAACTTTTCAGTTTCATGAGGTCCCATTTATTGATTGTTGCTATTAGAACCTGTGCTGTTGGTGTTCTGTTCAGGAAGTTGTCTCCTATGCCAATGAGTTCTAGGCTGTTCCCCACTTTTTCTTCTAACAGATTTAGAGTATCTGGTTTTATGCTGAGGTCTTTGATCCATTTGGACTTTAGTTTTGTGCAGGGTGATAAATATAGATCTATTTTCATTTTTCTGCATGTGGACATCCAGTTGGACCAGCACCAGTTGTTGAAGATGCTGTCTTTTTTCCATTGAAGGGTTTTGGCTTCTTTGTCAAAAATCGAGTATTCATAGGTGTATGGGTTTATTTCTGGGTCTTCTATGCGGTTCTATTGATCCTCCTTTCTGTTTTTATGCCAATACCATGCAGTTTTTATTATTATTGCTCTGTAGTACAACTTGAGATAGGGGATGGAGATACCTCCAGATGATCTGTTGTTGTACAAGATTGTTTTGGAGATTCTGGAGTTCTTGTTTCTCCATATGAAGCTGAGAATCTTTTTTTCAAGGTCTGTAAAGAATTGAATTGGTATTTTGATGGGAATTGCATTGAATCTGTAGATTGCTTTCGGCAGGATGGCCATTTTCAAAATGTTAATCCTACCAATCCATGAGCACGGGAGATCTTTCCATCTTCTGAGATCTTCTTCAATTTCTTTCTTCAGAGACTTGAAGTTTTTTTCAAACAGGTCTTTCACTTGCTTGGTTAGTGTCACCCCAAGGTACTTTATGTTATTAGTGGCTATTGTGAAGGGTGTTGTTTCCCTAATTTCTTTCTTGGCCCTATTTTCTTTGGTATAAAGGAGGGCTTTTGATTTTTTTTAGTTGATTTTGTATCCTGCCACTTTGCTGAAGGTGTTTATCAGCTGGAGGAGTTCTCTGGTTGAATTTTTGGGGTTGTTCATATATACTATCATATCATCTGCGAATAGTGACACTTTGAGCTCTTCCTTTCCGATTTGTATCACCTTGATCTCCTTTAGTTGTCTTATTGCTCTGGCTAGGACTTCAAGTACTATGTTGAAGAGGTATGGCGAGAGTGGGCAGCCTTGTCTTGTCCTTGATTTCAGTGGGATTGATTTAAGTTTCTCTCCATTGAGTTTGATGTTGGCTATAGGCTTGCTGTATATTGCCTTCACTATTACACTTTTGAGTTATTAGTATCCCTAGCTTTAGCCTGGTGGGGAGCTACAAGCCTGGAAGCCCAGCCATGGAAAGATGGAGGGATACCCAATTCTAGGTCAAGCTGGACTGTATGAGATTCTGTCCCAAAACACCACACCTAGGTTCCATGAGACAGATAACCCACTCAAATGGTTAAACAGGTAGACTTTCCCTGTGCAATCCACCACTAAGAAGTATACGTTACTGGATCAAGAGCTACTTCCAGCTTGTCTCGGCAGCCTCGTTGCTCACCTCAGAAATCATTCCAACCTGGAACCATTGCATTGGCAAGTCTGAAACAGCAAAGCTGATAAGTAGCAAGGTCTGCAAGATTTGTAGGGGAAATCCCAAAGTCGGGAAGAATTTTCACTCTGAATGATGTTACATCCTTGGGTGATTTAGGATGAGAGGATATATTATGAACAGATGTGTAGGAAACTGTAGTGGAATTCAAAGGCTAATGAACCAACAGGCCAGTTAATGCAGTTTTCTTTCATATTTGTGGTGGCTTTAACCAGTGCCAACCAGTGTGTGTGTGGTAGTGTTCAAGAGGCAGAGGGCAAGGCTCTGAAACATCAGTTTCAGAGGGTAGGGCTCTGAGAAAGATGAAGTGTGGATGGGGTGGGAACAATGTGAAGATTAGGGTTTGGCAAGAGATCTATTTTAAAATAAAAACACCTTTTTTGAAACCGCAAAAAAGAAAAAAAAACTAATGAAGATTGTTTATACAGACAAATAGAAAATAAAATCTCCCTCTGGAACTTCTTCACAGCCTAGAAAATGACCCAGGCTCTTAAAAGAGCACAGACCAACCTCTTGTGCACAGCCCATGCATAATTATTTTTATAAGAAGTGAATTCATTAAATATCTGGCCAAACTGTTGAATACTACCAGTGTACAACAATACAGTCAACATTGCCTAGCCAATGATGCTTGAATAAATAAATAATAAGAACAATCTAATAGATTTGACCCTGATATGAGAGGTAACTTAAATGTTGAGATCTAGTATTATTCATTTTTGTATAGTTCATATACTTTACATGAGGGTGACATAACACATGTATGCAAAATTATTGTAAAAGTGGCAGTCTTAGAGTGACAAATTGGAATAGATCAGGTATAAGCTTCTAAGAATCCAAAGAGCAGTGTAACTATTATTTTGATAGGTTGTTCTCTCACAAATGCCAAAATCATACTCATGATGAGGATAGAGTTGAAATTTTAAAAGTTTTTACATTAGGTATTACAGTACAGACAGAGACATTGAAACTGATACTGACCCTCATAGTCTTCATATAAAAGCAACATTCTTCATAGAAAGAAGTTTAATTAAAAAGTTAGCAGTATCTGATGACAACTGGAGAAATGAAGGAAAGCCAACAGTACTCAGCTGTGATATATTGACCTATCCAAGATGGCAACATACCCTTCATATCTTCTTGGGTGTTGAAAATATTTTTCTTTTGTGGTCTTCTTTTTTTAATTTAATTTAATTTAATTTATTACAATTTATTCACTTTGTATCCCAGCTGAAACCCCCTTCATTGTATCCTGCCAGTCCCACCCACCCTCCCTTTCTTCCCTCTAGGCCCTTTCTCGGTCCCTTGATAAGGGAGGTCTCCTCCACTTCTATCTGACCCTAGCCTATCAGGTCTCATCTAGGAAGGCTGCATCATCTTCCTCTGTGGCCTGGCAAGGCTGCACCCCCCAGGGGGTGGTGATCAAAGAACTAGCCACTGAGTAAATGTCAGAGAAAGCCCCTGTACCCCTTGATAGGGTACCCATTTAGAAACTGAGCAGCCTATGGGCTTCCTCTGAACAGAGGGTCTAGGTCCTCTTCATGCAAGGTCCTTAGTTGGAATACTGGTCATTGCAGGATCCACTGGGCCCAGGATTTTGGCTCTGTTGTTTTTATTATAGAGTTCCTGTCCCCTCCAGTTCTTTCTATCTCCCTTTTCTTCCATAAAGTTTTTGGCACTCTGTCCAAAGTTTGGCTATGAATTTCAGTATCTCCTTCAATACCCTTCTAGGTAGAATCTTTCAGAAGTCCTCTGTGAAAGGCTTCTGTTCTGTTATTTGTCTTCTCCTACTTATCCTGGTCGCCCTTCTGAGTGAGGTTTCAGCCTCTTCTCTACGGTCCTCCTTGTTGTTTAGCTTCTTTAGGACTATAGATTTTAGCTCTCCTGTATACAAAAGAAAAAAAAGCTGAGAAAGAAATTAGGGAAACAACAGCCTTTACAATAGCCACAAATAACATAAAGTACTTTGGTATAACTCTAACCATGAAAGACCTATATGAAAAATTTTCAAGTCTCTGAAGAAAGAAATTGAAGAAGATATCAGAAGATGGAAAGATCTCCCATGCTCATGGATTGGTAGGATAACATAGTGAAAATGGTTATCCTACCAAAAGCAATCTACAGATTCAATGCAATTCCTGTCAAAATACCAACGCAATATTTTACAGACCTTGAAAGAACAATTCTCAATTTCATATGGAAAAGCAAAAAATGCAGAATAGCTAAAACAATCCTGTGCAATAAAAGATCTTCTGGAGGTATTTCCATCCCATATCTCAAGCTGTACTATAGAGCAACAGTAATAAAAAACAGCATGATACAGCATAGAATCAGACTGGTGCATCAATGGAACAGAATCAAAGACCCAGAAATAGACCCATACCCTTATGAAAACTTAATTTTTGGCAAGGAAGTCAAAACTATAGAATGGAAAAAAAAAACAAAAAACAAAAAACTAAAAACAAAACAAAAAAAAAAAACAGCATCTCAACAAATGGTGCTGGTCTAACTGGATGTCTACATCTAAAACATACATTTTAAAATATTTTTTTGAGACAAGGTTTCATTTTGTAACCCCAGCCTGACCTAACATTCATGGTTTCCTCTTCCTTTGCCTAAGCATTTACACCACAGCCTCATACCACTTGCACTGGTACTCTTGCATTGAGCATAAAAGTCAGCTAGAATCCAACTACCTTGTAGATCCACCTATAGGAAACAGCCAATTGCCTGCGGCGCTGGTACGAAGATTGCACCTGGGTCCAACATTCTCTAATGTCTTCCAGCTTTAAATATTCAACTTGCTTCAGTAGCCGGGAAATCATGGGATGCAGAAAGGGTACTAAGTTCTGCTCTTGAAGGCATTAGAGTGTCCACACTTCACTGACCTTAGTTTGGAGCAAGAATGAAGAGGACTGTCATTTCCTCTATCAAAGGCATTCTGTATGTCCCACGTGTAATACTTCTGTGCTGTGACCTTCAGAATATGACCAGTTTTGCTGGCTTTATATTAAGGTGCTATCTGCTTTCAGTTATAGTAGGACTTTATTATAAGAGGATTTTTGTCCCTCTTGAACAAAGAAAAACAAAAGCATACATTTTTAACAGTTTTTGTTTTCAACTATGAGAACAGTTCAGTGTAGAACAGTTGTAAATCCTAATCAGCATTCTTTACCAACCTGATCATAACCCCATCACCATGGGTATGACTTCACAACCATTCAGATAATAATAAATACATAAAAATAAGCCAATTTGACACAGCTGGTTGATTAAGAGATTTTAAAACCCCTTCCAGAGAGCACCTTCACTGTGAATAATTAAAGATTATAAAATAAACTTTTATTCACCTGAGGTAATTTTCATCTTGGAGGCTTACTGCCTCTGTCTGCTAACCTAGGCCTAGTCCTGGAAGCTGTTAGCCTCCATACGATCTAATCTAGGCATAGAATGTTTTCAGCCTCTGGAGACTTACTGCTGAATAACCTCACCCTTTCTAGCTCTTTCTGAATTCTTGCTGGCTGTTTGGCTCAAACTCCTCTTGAAGCTGACTGATTCAATCTGCTTCCTCTGTTTCTCACTGAATTGCTCTGCTTGTCCTCAGACTAACTCTAGCAATCCATTCTGATCTTCTTCTCTTCTGGCTCGTTTCTCATTCTCTGACTTCTTCTGGTAACATCTATCTGGTAAAATTCTCCCAGTAAAAACTACCTCTGAATTCCACACAATCAACTGCCACAAATTCAACTCCACTGCACCGCCTCTAAGCTCACTGACTCAACTGAACTGCCTGAACAGAACTGACTAGAAGTCAGAGATCTCCAGGCCTATGTCTTCTGGGTGCTAGGTCTGTACCACCACTCTTTGAGCTAAGCATTTCTTTACCTGAAACTTGCTCTTCACCACACTGGCCTTGAACTCAGAGATTTGCTTGCCTCTCTCTGCTGGGACTAAAGGCGTATCTGAATTCCAGCCAGATTACAGAAAGTCTTTGGATGTGATTTCTGGCCAAAGCAGCCATGTTTTGGATTAAAATACCTCTACAGAAGATATTAACAAGTTTGAAGGGAGCAGAGATCTGCTGTGGAGTGGTGGCGACCTATAATAATATTTGGGAGAAGAAACAGTGAGAATGTGAAAATTTTCTGTCGTAAGAGGCTTCTTCTTCTTCTTCTTCTTTTTTTTTTTTTTAATGCAGTTTATTCAGGAACCTTAAACAATCTTCTGACCCTGGGGAAAGCCAGCCCACACCTTAAATAGCCTCTGAGCATAAAAGCCAACCCCAGCGTGCCACGTGGGCAATGCAGATAGGTCCACATACACAGAAGCAAGCCAGATCCTCAGCCTTAGCCAAATATGAAGTTGTTTGTGACAGAGAGCACTCACCATTGGTAAGGTGGAAGGCGGAAACCAGCTCCATCTTTAAGGCGCGGCATTATGCAGCTCTCTACAGCTCCCCCTTTTTGTTTTAGACGCATCAGGCAAGAGTAGAGGTCTGATCTCTGATATTAGAAATAAATTGGGACTTTGTACCGATGTTCATTTAGGTGTCATCCACCCAAAGAGCATCAGACCCATCCGCTTCTTATACACTGTAAAAGTATCTTTTGTTCTGCTCATGTACTTTTCATCTTGGAGGCTTACTGCTGAATAACTGGCCATTTTCTCATTCTTTCTGACCTCTAGCTGGCTAGTTCAACTCAGCTGTTCTCGCTGAAAATTCCTCTCCAAGCTGACTGATTCAAACTGTCTTCTCTTGGCTTCTGCTGGATTGCTCAGTTTCTGAACTCCACAAACTGAACGGTGCTGAACTGCCTGTTCTATACTGAACTCTACTGTACTGCCTTCTCTACTGAACATACTGTACTCTACTGTATTGTCTTCTCTCTCTTAAGTAGACTCTCTTTCCTGTCCTCATGAAAGTTGGGTCTATCCAATCTCTGACTCATTCTGTCAAATCTTTCTTTCATTAGTCACTCTGCCCCACAATTGGATGAGATTTTTCAAACATGGCTACTTCCTTTTTCAAACTAACTTTACCTTCAATGTCAGGGATTAAAGGATTATGAAGGATGTAATTGCATTCCAGTCAGATCACACAAACCTGGATTCTTTGGATGTGATCCCTTGCCAGAGCAGCCATGTTGCTCAAGTCAACTGTCCTGAGCACATGTGGGTTCACAGAGACTAAAACACCAACCAAAGAAAATGAATGAACTGATCCTAGCCCCCTATACATATGTAGCAGATGTGCAGCTTGATCATCACATGGATACCCCAACAACTAGAGTGGGGACCCTCTCTGACTCTGATGCCTCTCTTTGACTTTTGCTCATCTAAGTGGGCTGCCATGTCTGGCCTCAGTGGGAGAAGATGCACCTAGTCCAGCAGTGACTTAATGTGCCACAGAGGGTTGGTACCCATGGGGGACCTCCCCTGCTCTGAGGAGAAGCAGAGTAGAGAAGGAGGGCATGAGTGTGTGAGGAGAGGACCAGAAAAAGGGGGCACTGCAATTGAGATGTAAAGGGTATAAATAACTAAATTTAATAATGATAATAATAAAAATGATAATAATAGAAGCAATCAAACAACTACCGATTGAATAAATGAGTACATACAATTTATGGTAGTAAGTAAAAGTGTTTGTGAAAAACTACTAGCTTCCTGTAGATATATGCCACCCCACATAGGAAAATATGGACGCAAGGCAGAACAAATGCACCCTCTGTCCCAGATTATAGACAGTAAGATAGTGCATTTAGATATCTGGCATCACCATCCCCTTCAGCCATTTTGATACCAAAATGAATGAAGGCATTTAATGGCGGGACTGGCCAGTTACTGATGCACTTTCCTCAAAATTAACGTCTTATTGCCCATTTCACAGCCTCATTACTCTGAATGGAAGTCTTGAATCTGGCATCTACCTGTCTTTCCTTTCTCTTCTATGTCAGTTGGCCATTGTCACCATCTTCCAGGTGGTGAACATAAGTGGTGTTTAACAAAGATGTTTTTACGCAGCCTGAAAGCACAAAAGTTAAGAGAAATTCATGCATTCATAAGGAAGGTAATGACACAAATGAGTGCGTGGGTATGGGCCCCCCAGAAAAGTGTTGCAAAAAGTATCTATTATCCAACTATGAGTGAAGTTGTAACTCGTTGTTGTCAGCTTTATTTCTCTTTGTTGTTGCTTTGTTTTATAATAGTCCAATATAGGATTTTGGTGGATCTTCAGATCATTATCCTTGAAAGGTTGCTAAGAAACCCAAATGAGATTACCAAGTGGTTCTGGACAGATAGAGTTTATAATTATAATTGATAATGTAAAAGTTTAGTTCACAAGAATACAGGAAGATAGGATATCTTTACTGTTAAAAGAAGAAGAAAATGAAGGAGGAGGTAGAGAAGGACAAGAAGAAGAAGAAGGAGAAGGAGAAGAAGAAAAAAAGAAAAGCTTTGTTGTAAATCTGTATTTTGGGGGAGGATTCAAACAGGTCCTGTACTAGGTGATGAACATTTAAGTCTTAGACCTAGTTTATTCTGATTTTAACAAAACTGTCCATATGTGAAAGGAATATGGACTCTATGATGTCAGATTTTACAGAAAATGACATGAATTGTGCTGGAATTCTTGCTTCACTTCTGGCAAGAAACTTATCCATACTCTAGGGTGAGTGACTCTTTTCATGTCTTAAGTTCCCATAATTTTTCTGTTGTTCACAAACTCAGATCATAACCCAAATATGTAGGTAAAAGGACAAATACAAGAGTTGGTTCTATCCATCATGTGGGTCCAAGCATCAAAGAGATCATTTGTCTTAGCAACAAGTGATTTTGTGCATTTGTCTTAGCAACAAGGAGACATCTTGCAGGTCCTAACATTGATGTTATTATACATCAGGCAATGTAAGGAGGCAATTGGTTATAAATTTGGGACTAGTGGAGAATATATAATAAAAATACAAATCTGGGGATCATCTGTGTATTATTCTTACTTTAAAATAGAGAGGATTGACTCAAGTGGAATTGATTGTTAGTAAAAACAGATTCAGGTACAGAGCTGTGGCTGACTTTGAACTTTAAAGGTCTAGGCAAAGTAAGAATAAAGACAGCTTCAAAAGAGAAGAGGAAGGACAGGCCTGGGATATAAAAGGAAACTTAGCAAACAAGATACCTTGAAGTTAAGAATAAAAACATGAACACATAGGGTCATTTCTGAGAGTTATTTGCCAATTCCTGTAATTCTGTTTTCTTTTTTTATACCTTGTTTTCATATTGTTTGTTTTTTATATATGAAAAAAAAAGGAGACTACCGGGAAACAGAGGCAGCTGGAGAAGAGTTTTAACTTCAAATTTTAGCCACTACTAAAATAAAATATTGGAGCTAGAGTGATATCTCTGTGGTGAATAGCACACTCTGCTTTTGCAGACAATCTAGATTCAGATGCCAATACGGTGCCCACTAGTGCCCCACACTATCTTTAACCACTGCTCCATGGGATCATATGTCTTTGTCTGATGTCTGTGACACATGCTGCAGACACAGGCATGAAAGCAAATATTTTCACACACACACAAAGAAAATAAAATCCAAAAAGTAAAAAAGAAACCACGGTGGATATTTTTAAAAAATCATCAAAACAAAAACATTGGCTCCATATCTTGCTATGAATATGCATATATATATAATTATATATATTCATACACAT
The DNA here is from genome assembly GCF_030254825.1 of Meriones unguiculatus. Lineage (NCBI taxonomy): Eukaryota > Metazoa > Chordata > Mammalia > Rodentia > Muridae > Meriones > Meriones unguiculatus. Next base: position 105,795,514 of record NC_083350.1, on the reverse strand, counting down.
ATGCATGGAAATTTTGATTTTTGCCATGCTGGTGTATTAATTACCTTTCTCCTGCTGTGGTAAACTTCTATAACAAATGGGAATTTCTGAAAGAAAGAGTATATTATGGATTATGGCTCCAGAGGGATGAAAGATTCAGGCCAGAGAGGCAAAGCAGGAAATAGCAGGTGACAGTAGCTGGGAAGTTGAGAGATCACATCCTTAACCACAACCAGAAAGCACATAGAGTAAACTAAAAAGACAAGGCTATGAACTCTTAAAGCATACACCTATGGACATATTTATTCCTGCACGGCTGTGCCACCTCCAGAAATAGTGTCATCCACTGCTAAAAAAGTATTTAGGCTCACATATTTGAGCCTATGGAGAGCATTTTTCTTATCTTATTTTTTTTAGTTAATCTCTCTTTAATATTTTCTTGGTTTTAGTTTTTATTTTATTATTTTTATTTTTATATTAATTAGGGTTTATTCACTTTGTATCCCAGCTGTAGCCTCCTCCCTCATTCTTTCCCAATCCCACCCACCCTCCCTCATCTCCTCCCTGCCCCTCTCCAAGTCCATGGATAGGGGAGGTTCTCCTCCCCTTCCATCTGACCCTAACCTATCAGGTCTCAACAGGACTGGCTGCATTGCCTTCCTCTGTTGCCTGGTAAGGCTGCTCCCAACTCAAGGGGAGATGATCAAAGAGCCAGCCACTGAGTTCATGTCAGAGATAGTTCCTGTTCCCCTTTCTAGGGAACCCACTTGGATACTGAGCTGCCATGGGATACATCTGTGCAGGGGTTCTAGGGTATATCTATGCATGGTCCTTGTTTGGAGTTTCAGTCTCAGAAAAGACCCCTGGGACCAGATTTCTTGGTTATGTAGCCCGCCTTGTGGACTTCTTACCCCTCCTTCTTTCATAAGATTCTCTGCATTCTGCCCAATGTTTGGCTGAGTCTCTCTGCTATGTGGAGTCCTTCAGAGGTCTTCTCTGCTGTCCTGTTCCCTATTTTTTCCCTCCTCTGATGTCTGTCCACCTTGCCTTTCTGAGTGGGGATTGATCATCTTACCCAGGGACCTCTTTTTGCTTAGTTTCTTTAGGTGTACAATGGAAAAACAGCATCTTCAACAAATGGTGCTGGTCTAACTGGATGTCTAGATGTAGAAAAATGCAAATAGATTCATACTTATCACCCTACACAAAGCTAAAGTCCAAGTGGATCTCGCCATAAAACCAGACACACTAAATCTGTGAGAAGAAAAAGTGGGGAAGAGCCTTGAACTCATTGGCACAGGAAACAACTTCCTGAACAGAACACCAACAGCACAGGCTCCAAGAGTAGCAATCAATAAATGGGACCTTATGAAATTGAAAAGCTTCTGAAAAGCAAAGGGCACTGTCATCAGAACAAAACGGCTGCCTACAAACTGGAAAAGTATCTTCACCAACACTATATCTGATAGAAGGTTAATATCCAGAATATATAAAGAACTAAAGTAGTTAAACAGCAACAATTCAGGTAATCCAATTAAAAAATCGAGTACAGAGCTAAACAGAGTATTCTCTGTAAAGAAATATAGAATGGCAGAAAAACACTTAAAGGAATGCTCAACTTCCTTAGTCATCAAGGAAATGCAAATCAAAACATCCCTCAAATTTCACCTTACACCCATCAGAATGGCTAAGATCAAAAACTGAAGAGACAACTCATGCTGGAGAGGTTGTGGAGAAAGGAGAACCCTTCTCCACTGCTGGTGGGAATGTAAACTTGTACAACCACTTTGGAAATCAATCTGTTGCTTTCTCTGACAATTAGGAATAGTACTTCCTCAAGATCCAGCTATACCACTCCTAGGCAAATATCCAAAAGATGCTCAGGTACACAACAAGGACATTTTCTCAACCATGCTTGTAGCAGCTTTATTCAGAATAGTCAGAACCTGGAAACAATCCAGGTGTCCCTCAAATGAAGAATAGATACAGAACTTGTGGTACATTTGCACAATGGAATACTTACTACGAAGCAGTTAAGAACAAGGAAATCATGAAATTATCAGAGAAATGGTAGGACCTAGAAAAAATCATCCTGATTGAGGGAGCCCAGAAGCAGAAAGACATACATGGTATATACTCACTTAGAAGTGTATATTAGCTATATATTATAGGATAAACATACTAAAATCTGGTGGTAACCTAAGATGGATATGGGATGACTGAGGATCTCTCACATAAATACTTGGTAAGCAATGCTGTATTAAGTTCCATCCTGACTGCATAATTTTAAGTAATGTTTGATAGCTTTAATGCTGTCCACAAAAATCAACATGAAGGAATAAAGAAGTAGGTATACAAGAGAAATATATATATATATATATATTATATTGTTCCTGTTTCCTTCCATTTTTATCAATGCATATCAGTAGACATCAGTAGATGCCGAATCTCTTTCATTAGGATGAGCAAATGGCTTTCAGTGGAGTATACATTTTTATTTACAAACAGCTGAACAGTTTCTGCTCATTCTTCCATCATATGAAAGTGCTTTATGTTTCTAGTTATAACATCTGTTGCTTTGACAAAGACAAATTCTGTAGCATTTTATTAAAATTACCTATAAAATAGCTCAATGATTTGCATTAGACAAAAGAGGTGAAAAATAAATAATGTAATAGTAGCTACAATGTGTTGCTATTAGCCCAAGAATGACAGCAACAGTATGGTCCATTATTGCCTTCCCTCTGGAAATACAATGACTGACCAGTCTATCAGAAATAGGAAGAGAAGATCACAGTCTCTCCCCAGGATATTTTTTTCAATTATAGTGCAGTCTTTTATCATTTTAAAATATGTACTCACTTATTTTGTTTGTGTGTTTATATGTTGTTTGAGTTGGTGTTCATATGCTTGTGTGCTAAGTGGTGTAAAAAAGGGGACTTTAATGTCCTCTAACACTTTCCACCTTTTCTTTCATGGCAGGGTCTCCCCAGAACCACCACTATTTGCTTGGCTGGAAGTTCCAAAGTCCCAAAGGATCTTTGATCCTCCTACAGACCTGGGATTAGAAGCATATGCAAGACACCCAGCTTTCATTGGTATTTGGATCTGAACTCCAGTCCTCATGGTAATACAGCAAGTGCTCTTTTCCTTGGGCTATCTCTCTAGCACTGGTACATTACAATGAGTAAATTAGCTATATCACAGGACATTAATATATGAAAACATAAGTGAAGATGGCATACCCATTTTTTCAAAGTTTCTTATGTATCTGAAGCAGCAAATGGTTGTTTTTACTTGTATTTACTTATATACCAGAGCATTAACCACTCTTTTTCTGTTTACCTTTCATTATTTAATGTTTTTATAATTTTTATTGGAATTGAATGTGAGGTAGTGAGAAGAGTTAAGATAGTATAAGTGATGTCAGGTAAAGAAGAAAGCTTTCAATGATCATCTGAAGTTCAAGCCACTATTTCAGATTGTTGAATTGTTAGTTATACACATCTATATTTCTTCTTGACCTCTTTGACAGTTATTAGATTGGGTTATAAAATATTTGAGATCAAATTGAAAACATATAAAGATACACTTTCATAGAGAAATGAAAGGTCAAAGCTAAACGAGGATTGATCATCTTACCCCATGTCCGCTCTATTGATTATCATTTTTAGGTGTATAGATTTCATTGTGTTTACCATATCTTATAGGTCTATATAAGTGAGTATATACTGTGTTTGTCTTTCTCTTCCTGGGATATTTCACTCAGAATGATCTTTTCTAGATCCCACCATGTGCCTGCAAATTTCATGATTTCCTCCTTTTTGATTGCTGAGTAGTATTCCATTGTGTAGAAATACCACAATTTCTGTACCCATTCCTCCATTGATGGACATCTGGGTTGTTTCCAGGTTCTGGCTATTACAAATAAAGCTGCTACAAACATGGTTGAGCAAGTATCCCTTTTGTGTACTTGAGCAAAGTTTGGGTATATACCTAGCAGTGGTATAGCTGGGTCTTGAGGAAGCACTATTCCTAATTGTCTTAGAAAGCGCCAGATAGATTTCCAGAGTGGTTGTACCAGTTTACATTCCCACCAGCAGTGGAGGAGAGTTCCCCTTTCTCCACAACCTCTCCAGCATGTGTTATCACTTGAGTTTTTCATCTTGGCCATTCTGATGGGTGTAAGGTGATATCTCAGGGTCATTTTGATTTGCATTTTTCCCTGATGGCTAATGAGGTTGAGCTTTTCTTTAAGTGTTTCTCTGCCACTCGATATTCCTCTGTCGAGAATTCTCTGTTTAGCTCTGTTCCCCATTTTTTAATTGGATTACTTGGTTTGCTGCTTTTCAGCTTTTGAACGTATGACAGGAGTCTACTGAGCGCATCTGAAAGACTCTAACTAGCAGTGTTTTCAAAGCAAAGACTCATGACCAAACTTTTGGCAGAGTACAGGGAATCATAAGAAAGAAGGGGAGTTAGTCTGATGGGGAAAGGATAGGAGCTCCACAAGGACCAAATATATCTGGCACAGGGTCTTTTCTGAGACTGACATTCAACCAAGGACCATGTATGGATATAACCTAGAACCTCCACTCAGATGTAGCCTGTGGTAGCTCAGTAACCAATTGGTTTCCCAAAGTGAGGGGAACAGGGACTATTTCTAACAGGAACTCAATGACTGGCTCTTTGGCCTCCCCACCCCCAAGGGAGGAGCAGTCCTGTTAGGCCACAGAGGAGGGCTTTGCAGCCAGTCCTGAAGATATCTGATAAAACAGGATCAGATGAATGGGGAGGAGGTCCCCCTATCAGTGGACTTGGAAAGGGGCACGGTGGAGATGAGGGAGGGAAGGAGGGACTGGGAGGGAATGAGGGAGCGAGACACAGCTGGGATACAGAGTTAATAAAATGTAACTGATAAGATAAAATTAAAAAAAAGGTCAAAGCTATAAAGAACCCAGAATCTCAACTATTATAATACCCTACTTCTTAGTTCTTAAACAAAAATATACTGTTCTTGGCCCATAAAATTTAAGATGTAATTTAAATCATGAAAACTCTTTTTTAAACTTCCAAGGGGTGTCTTCAGAATTTTGTTGTATCCATAATACTTTTTTTATTATTTTACTTTATTTTTCTTTATTAATTACACTTTACTCACTTTGTATCCTCCCCCCCCCCCCGTGGTTCCCTCCCTCCTCCTGTCCTGTCCCAATCTCTCCCTTTCTCCACCCTCTGCATGCATGCCCCTCCCAAGTCCACTGATAGGGGAGGACTTTTTTTCCTTCCTTCTGATCCCAGTCAATTAGGTCTCATCAGGAGTTCTTGCATTGTCTTCTTCTGTGGCCTGGTAATGCTGCTTCCCCCTCAGGGTAAGGTAATTAAAGAGCAGGCCAATCAGTTCATGTCAAAGACAGTCCTTGTTCCTATTACAATGGGACCCACTTGGATACTGAACTGCCATGGGCTATATCAGTGCAGGGGTCTTAGGTTATCTTTATGCATAGTCCTTGGTTGGAATAGCAGTCTCAGGAAAGAACCCTGTGCTCAGACTTTTTGGTTCTGTTGCTCTCCTTATGGAGTTCCTGTCCTCTCCAGATCTTATTGTTTTCCACTTCTTTCCTAAGATTCCCTGCACCCTGCCCAAAGGTTGCCCATAAGTCTCAGTATCTACATTGATAGTCTGCAGGGCAGAGCTTTTCAGAGGTCCTCTGTGTCAGGCTCCTGACTTTTTCCCTCTTTTCTCCTTCTTCTGATGTCCAGCCTCTTTGCCTTTCTGGATAGAAATTGAGCATTTTAGCAAGAGTCCTCGCTCTTGATTAGTTTCTTTAGGTGTACAGATTTTAGTAGGTTTATCCTATATTATATGTCTATATGAGTGAGTATATACTGTGTGCATCTTTCTGCTTCTGGGATAGCTCACTCAGGATGATCTTTTCCAGATCCAGTATATATAAAGAACTAAAGAAGGTAAACAACAAAAAATCAAGTAATCCAATTAAAAAATGGGGTACAGAGCTAAACAGAGATTTCTCTGCAGAAGAATATCAAATGGCAGAGAAACACTTAAAGAAAAGCTCAACCTCATTAGCCATCAGGGAAATGCAAATCAAAACGACCCTAAGATTTCACCTTACATCCATCAGAATGGCTAACATCAAAAACTCAAGAGACAACATATGCTGGAGAGGTTGTGGAGAAAGGGGAACCCTCCTCCACTGCTGGTGGGAATGTAAACTTGTACAACCACTCTGGAAAGCAATCTGGCGCTTTCTCAGACAACTAGGAATAGCGCTTCCTCAAGATCCAGCTATACCACTCCTAGGCATATATCCAAAAGATTCTCAAGTACACAATAAAGACATTTGCTCAACCATGTTTGTAGCAGCTTTATTTGTAATAGCCAGAAGCTGGAAACAGCCCAGATGCTCCTCAGTGGAGGAATGGATGCACAAATTGTGGTATATCTTCACAATGGAATATTACTCAGCAATAAAAAACAAGGAAACCATGAAATTTCCATATTACTTTCTAAATCAAATTATAATTAAATTGGTTATCACATGAGACAGAGACCAGAAGTTTGAATTTCAAGTAAACCATCCTGCTCCATTAAATGCTACAAGGTAAGGATGCTTCTTAATCAAAACCTGGTGGGTTCTTAAAGCCCCTTAAGGATCACTTAAAGTAGAAGTTTAGTCTCCATAGTCTTCTGATAGATGTGCTGTCTCTAATACCCTTACACACATAAAAATATGATGACACTTACTGTGAATAGGTACCACCTCGGAACTTCTAAAGTGCTTTTCCTCTTCATTCTGGCATGGGGCCAGTCGAGCTTCAGCATTCATAATGTAAGTTACAACTATAAGGATGTAATGATACCTATGTCATATAAGATCATCAGTGAAACAGTTTGAAGGTCCATCTTTTTAATTAAAATTGAAACATTAATGAAGACCTGGATGAGAGTCATGGTACAGTTCCCAGGCATGTCCATTGTTATTCTGCCTGCAAATGAAGAACCCAGGGTTCTCACTCAACGTGTCTATAGGGTTATTTAGTGTTTCGGGGTCAGAATCATTCCCATTGCTTCCTAAACTGATGCCATCTAATTAGTATTCTACTTTTCTGATTCTCTTCTTATTAATGAAATTTGACCACTGAACTGGGATGGCATCCTGCTTCATGCTTAGAATAAAAAAAAATCATAGGTCAGTCCTACATCAAGCTACAGATCGTTAGGTCTAACATATTATCTAGTGTTGCCTCCTAATAATTAAACTCTTTTAAGTCTGATTTTAAAAAGTCAGGAAGAGGTCTTTGCCAAATTAATATGAGAAGTCCTTATCTCCATTTGCCTCTAGGAGCTTGCTAGTTTCATCTCCTTTAGAGACTACAAGCTGTGAAAAAAAAAAAAGAAAATAATAATACTTGTGTAATACAATTTCCTCAGAAAAACTTAATTTTACATCTATGATTTTGTAGAATAGCATATTTGTCATCTAAAATACTTATTACTTATTTACAGTAAATAAATTTTAAATCCTCTTCTTTAGCCAATTTGATACATTCACTGCATCAATATTATCTTCAGTCACCATTAACATGGAGAATTGGGTGTTACATGAAATAAAACCAGAGACAGAAATAAATAATCTCAATATCTCATAATCTCCCTAAGATGCAAAATCTCATAGACATTTTGATGACCTCTGTTTTAAGTGAACTCTGTACATTCAAATTATCTTACTTGTAAAGTATTCTCACATTTGCCTATGACATCTAGTAAATCATTAACTCAAAAGCTGGTATTGGAAACAACCTTTGTTTCCAACACAATGGGATTATAAAATGAAAGAGACAGATGCAACTACACATAGTTGTTTTCTTGCCAATTTATTTCTGTTGATTTAAATGTATCAATGGACTTTTGGCTAGTTTTCCTGGTATTTTTGCTTGGCAACCATGCTCATATGTTTCTAGAGAAAAAAAAAATAAACTATCTCTCTTAGCCCACAGAGAAGTATATATAAGTATGTTCTAGGAAGTAATGATTCTAATATTTAAGATTGTATTAGGTAAAGGATGCTTAAATGAGGTGAAAGCTTAACTTCATGTTGTAAAATGCAATTAATACGCAGAAGATCTTAGAGACAAGCCATGATAATCTTCAAGGACACAAGCACATTAATAGCAGTAGGAAAAGGGAAATGTGATTTTGTATCAGCACGAATAGATGTCTTGCAGTTCTTTAGGATCTGACATTCTCTTCTGGCCTATGCACCAGACCTATGTGTGATGCACATATGTACAGTCAGGCAAACACTCTCACACAAAATATACAAAAAAACAAATCTTTAAAAACCACTTTTTCATACGCTTTGATGCTCTGAACAAGCAGAATTACGAACTATATTTACACAATCTAAGAAAAAAAGGAAGTTTAGTCAATGGTAGGTTTAAATATTAATTTTTCATCATAGGTAGTGATGAAATAATGAAAGGACACAATTGCACAAGGATTTAGCCCAAAGTAATTTTCTTTTTCTTAAATAACTTTTATTTTTTATATTAATCACAGGTTATTTACTTTGTGTACCAGCCGTAGCCCCCTCCCTCATCCCCTCCCAATCTCCAACCTCCCTCCCTCATCTCCTCCCTGTTCCTTTCCAAATTCATCAATGGGGGAGGACCTCCTCCCCTTCCATCTGACCCTAGCTTATCAGGACTGGCTGCAATGTCCTCCTCTGTGGCCTAGCAAGGCTGCTCCTTTCTCAGGGAGGAGGGGAGGTCAAAGAGCCAGCCATTTTCATTTACATTATTGGTACTATTTTTCATACCCACACTCAACTACAAAAATTTAAATTCCTTTGCTACGATAAAATATTGGTTCCATATATTAAATGAAGAGCAGCAAGTTTTTATCAAGGATACTTAAATTCTCTGATAATTTTTAATACTATTCTTTTAAGTTGATCTTTAAAAAAAATCAATATTTTCCTGGATGTGGTAGTAATTATGAAAAAACTATTAAGTGGGTACCTAATGAAAAATACTGAAAATTTTCTTCCAAACAAACCAAGATTACTTTAGAAAACTATTGTGAATTTGTGAGTCATTATTGAGAATATAAGAGAAATGAGAAATTTCACCCTTGCATCAGTAGTAGGAAAGTTAATGAACCACGTTTCCTTTCTAAATCATATCTACAGCATAAATTAAAGCTAGTTCAATGGTCTGTACAAAAAAAACCACATAAATACAGAAAACATAAAACGTATTATTGAGAATTCTGTAGCTCATTAAATGTAGTCATGAAATGAGCTAACTTAAGATTTTTCAGTTTGCTTGCGGAATAGATAAGTGAGTACAGGTACTCACTTATCTATTACTGTGAAATTTTTATAAAGACTCTAAAACACTAAGGTAGACTTAGAGTTCTTGACCCAACTAAGCCATCCAACCTGCTCAAGTCTCAGGTTAGTACATATGGCCGGACTGCCAGATTCCATTAAGGTAATTGCCATGACACCAATAACTTTAGATATAAAAATTACATAAGTTTTAGGGTTGAAAAACATCATATGCAATAAAATTGAGAATATTGGGTTCAATGATATTTTACAGCTACCAGAAGCATAAACCTGCTTATGTGTTAATTCCACTTCTTCTCAAATATTTATTGTCAATGCCATAAAATATTAAAATTAATAATGAAAACTAGGATCTTGAAATAAATTATTCAGTTTTCAAATAATTATTCTGTTTAGATGATTTAGTGCTAGAACAGCAAATGGAAAATGCACAATAAAAAAATCAAAAGGAAATGATAACTTACTGGATCACTGCGTGTTGGAGGTGAGAACATTTTTATTTGCCTGGTTGTTAAAGTAAAGCAGAATTTCCTCAGCGCTCACAGTTGAGACTTTGTATGGATATAACCTAGAACCACTGCTTGGAGGTAGCCCATGGTAGCTCAGTATCTAAGTGGGTTTCCCTAGGAAGGGAACAGGAACTATTTCTGACATGAACTCAATGACTGGCTCCTTTACCTCCTCCCCACCCCGAGGGAGGAACAGCCTTGCTAGGTCACAGAAGAGGACATAGTAGCCAGTCCTGAAGACAGCTGATAAGTTAGGGTCAGATGGAAGGGGAGGAGGACGTCCCTTACTAGTGGACTAGGAAAGGGGCAGGTAGGAGATGAGGGAGAGAGGGTGGGGTTCGGGGGGAATGAGGGAGGGGGCTATGGCTGGTATACAAAGTAAATAACCTGTGATTAATAAAAAAATTAATAAACAAATAAAAAAACATTAGTCAAATATTTAAATGTTATAATGTACAATCTATTAGCTCCTTTATGGTGTAAAGGAAAATAGATTTGAACATATGCATACCCAAGATGCTTTTCTGAAATATGTTTTGCTTTACCTATTGTAAAATTAATACACTAAAAACAAAGCATGAAATATTCATAATCAAAAAGTTAATTTCATTTTCTATTGAGAAAAATTAGTTTTGATTCTGAATGATTTAAGAAAAAAATAAAATGTGAAACATAAGCGAGTATATATGCCAAATATATTCGCAGACATTACAGAATCCCCATAGAGCAACCAGGTCCTTAATGGTAATAAAATCACCACTAACATCTTTATTAAAGCTGAATTTCATTCTGTTATAGTGGAAAAGGGATTACCACTGAGGTTCAGTTCCATCTTCTGTACTGAACAGATAAACCACTTACAAGACATAATGAAACAGGGGTCTTTTTAAAAATACATGAAGGGAAAATGTGTTTTCATATGAGCTCCGCACATTTGATGCACATTCTGAATTCCTTCTGTGGTAGCTTTCAGGGTTCCACTGATCTTGTGGCATGGGAGGCTGGTACAGTGTGAGGCTACTACCAGGAACTTCATGACAGCATTAAGTTGAGTGATGGGAAAATGAATGCAATAGGAGAAACTTTTGCCTGCTTGCTAACGAACACGAGTCAAACAATGACGAGTGTTACTGATACATTGACTAGTTAGACATCTGCCTGTCTACCTTCCTTCCTTCTTTCTTTTCTTCCATTTCTTCTCCTCTTCTTTCTTCCTTCCTTCTTTCTTTCCTTCCTTCCTTTCTTCCTTCCTTTCTTCCTTCCTTCCCTTCCTACTTTTTTTTTTAATTTATTTTGATTTTGAGGTGGTTTTCAATATAATATTACAAAGGTCAGTAAGGAAACTTTTATGCTACAGTTTCTCATTTCAGAGAAATCAAAGAAAAACACACAGCAATATGAAGCTTCAGGAGCCACGGTGGACTATGAGCAATTTCCTTGTCTGTCATATGTATGTAATGTTTTCTTCATGTTTTTTGTTTTTGGAGAAAGGAAACTTTTGTTCTTCATAGTCATTGTGAAGGATGATTGAGAAACATGGTTTTGTGGAATAAGGTAAAGAAATTAACAAGGTGAAGAAATCACCTTGTTGCTAAATTTCCCTCTACTTTTGAAATCTTATGTCCAGCCAGTTACTGAAATATAATTAAGCTGATCTAGTTCATCAGATGACAATACTGGTTATAAATCTCAGACTTCAGTAAAGCCACAATACAAACAGCTGGGTCCCTTCCACACCTTATTGGTTTCTTGAGTTGTTTGAATCTATTCGAATATACATGCAATAACACTTTTCAAAATAAATATATTTTTCTATATTTTTTAAAATGGCATTTGAATCACATCTGATTAATAGTTTAGCAGGAAATAAAGCTCTACTTTCAAACCAATTTTCAGTCTTGTAATTAAGTATTTTTACATTTCCATGATTACATTATCTTTATATTAGTTTTTGGTTTAAGTATTATAGTTTTTATTAATTTTTTGAGAATTTTAAGCATGTGTATAACACATTCTGATTATTCTTTTTTTTTTCTTTTTAGTTACATTTTGTTAACTCTGTGTCCCAGCTGTATCCCACTCCCTCATTTCCTCCCCAACCCCACATTCCCTCCCTGGTCTCCTCCCTGCCCCTTTCCAAGTCCACTGATAGGGGAGGACCTCCTCCCCTTTCATTTGACCCTGTTTTATCAGATATCTTCAGGACTGGCTGCAAAGCCCTCCTCTGTGGCCTAACAGGACTGCTCCTCCCTTCGGGGGTGGGGAGACCAAAGAGCCAGTCATTGAGTTTCTGTTAGAAATAGTCCTTGTTCCCCTCACTTTGGGAAACCAATTGGTTACTGAGCTACCACAGGCTACATCTGAGTGGAGGTTCTAGGTTATATCCATACATGGTCCTTGGTTGAATGTCAGTCTCAGAAAAGACCCTGTGCCCAGATATATTTGGTCCTTGTGGAGCTCCTATCCTTTCCCCATCAGACTAACTCCCCTTCTTTCTTATGATTCCCTGTACTCTGCCAAAGGTTTGGTCATGAGTCTTTGCTTTGAACACACTGTTAGTTAGAGTCTTTCAGATGCGCTCAGTAGACTCCTGTCATACGTTCAATGCACATCCCATCTGTCTTTCTAAACAAGGATTGATCATCTTACCCCATGTCCGCTCAATTGATTATCCTTTTTAGGTGTATAGATTTCATTATGTTTATCATATCTTATAGGTCTATATAAGTGAGTATATCCTGTGTTTGTCTTTCTCCTTTTGGGATATTTCACTCAGAATGATCTTTTCTAGATCCCACCATGTGCCTGCAAATTTCATGATTTCCTCCTTTTTGATTGCTGAGTAGTATTCCATTGTATAAAAATACCACAATTTCTGTACCCATTCCACCGTTGATGGACATCTGGGTTGTTTCCAGGTTCTGGCTATTACAAATAGAGCTGTTATAAACATGGTTGAGCAAGTGTCCTTTTTGTGTACTTGAACAAACTTTGTGTATATACCTAGCAGTGGTATAGCTGGGTCTGGAGGAAGCACTATTCCTATTTGTCTTAGAAAGTGCCAGATAGCTTTCCAGAGTGGTTGTACCAGTTTGCATTCCCACCAGCAGTGGAGGAGGGTTCCCCTTTCTCCACAACCTCTCCAGCATGTGTTATCGCTTGAGTTTTTCATCTTGGCCATTCTGATGGATGTAAGGTGATATCTCAGAGTCGTTTTGATTTGCATTTCCCTGATGGCTAATGAGGATGAGCATTTCTTTAAGTGTTTTTCTGCCATTTGATATTCCTCTGTCGAGAATTCTCTGTTTAGCTCTGTTCCCCATATTTATCACCCTGCACAAAACTAAAGTCAAAGTGGATCAAGGACCTCAACATAAAACCAGATACCCTAAATCAATTGGAAAAAAAAGTGGGGAACAGCCTAGAACTCATTGGCACAGGAGACAACTTCCTGAACAGAACACCAACAGCACAGGCTCTAAGAGCAACAATCAATAAATGGGACCTCATGAAACTGAAAAGTTTCTGTAAAGCAAAGGATACCGTCATCAAAACAAAACGACTGCCTACAGATTGGGAAAGAATCTTCACTAACCCTTTATCTGACAGAGGACTAATATCCAGTATATACAAAGAACTAAAGAAGCTGAAAAGCAGCAATCCAAGTAATCCATTCTGATTATTCTTATCCATGAATCTCTTTTATTTCCTGCCTATCCCTGTCAACCTGAGGACGGAGTCTATGACGTCTTCAGCCATGTTTTTTTTTAATTTGTTATTAATTACACTTTATTCATTTTGTATCCCCCCATAAGCCCCTCCCTCCTCCCCTCCCAAACCCACCCTCCTTCCTCCCTCTGCATGCATGCCACTCCCCAAGTCCACTGATAGGGGAGGTTCTCCTCTCCTTTCTGATCTTAGTCTATCAGTTCTCATCAAAAGTGCCTGTATTGTCTCTTCTGTAGCCTGGTAAGGCTGCTCCCCCCCACAGGGGGAGGTGATCAAAGAGCAGGCCAATCAGTTCATGTCAGAGGCAGTTCCTCTTCCCATTACTACGTAACCCACTTGGACACTGAACTGCCATGGGCTACATCTGTGCAGGGGTTCTAGGTTATCTCCATGAATAGTCCTTGGTTGGAGTATGAGTCTTACAGCACCAAAGATGAACTAACTCCCTTTAAATTTAACCGCAGAGAAGTGAGTTGCCCTCATAAAAGATATTATGCTATTGTATCAGTAGATGTGTAGTATTGGAGGTTTAGTATGGTAGTTCATTAATGATCCTAAGTAAGATTGCTGATGTTTACTTTCCCTCAGCATTTCTTTATAAAACCTCCCAGAATTTTGAAATGAACCACTAAAGAGAAGTTTCCAGCTAATGTCATACTTGAATTTACTAAATTTCACAAATAGGTCATGTGATATTATCTGATGTTATTGCAGCTAAGTGGCAAAGGCTTATATAGTTTGGGAGACTTCTGGGCCTTCTCAAGAAACACTTTGTATAACGAGGTATCCTATTCCTTGCTTGGAGTCTTTAAATACTATTTTTTGCCTGAAAATTTCATGATGTCACTTTTACTCCATTTATTTATGTAATCACTTTACATCTTGATCCCTCCCTCCTCTCCTCTGAGCCGTACCCCACACCCACTCCCTTCTCCCATTTTCCCCTCTTCTTCCCAAGGATACAACTTGGGAAGTTGTATCCCCAGTTGATACAACTCCACCCTGGTACCTGGAGTCATGAGTCAGAGTCACCGTAGGACTGAGTACATCCCTATACATTTTATACCTGTTTACAAAATAATGAGTTCCATATGGCCTTTTGACACATGGTTTGTCACTGTCAATTCTCCCTACCTCCTCTTTCCCCTGAAATCTCTCAAACCCCTGTCTTTCTCTCAATTCCCACATTACCAATGTTCTACTAACCTCCTCTAAGTTATCCCTTTCAATGTCTCCTCTAGTATCTCTGTCTTAAGAGGAACCCAAGTGAACCACAGGGATCTCATGATTCAAATGTGGAATCATATTTGAAACAGATTATGTGGCATCTGCCTATCTGGGCATAGATTATGTTGCTCTGTATATTTTTCCAAGTTTTTCACAATTTAATTTTTAAACCTGAGTTAAATTTCATGTGTACTATATTATCTATTCATCACTTAATGGACATTTTACTCTTGTGATTAGAGTGCCACTGAGCATGGATAAGCAGGTTTCTCTGTGTTATGAAATAGAATCCTTTGGGTATTGGCCCAGTAGTCATACAGCTGAATCCATAGCTTTCTGACAAACTCACACTTACTTCCTATGGCTTTTCTAGTTTACTCGCCCACTAATACTGACCAAGGGTTCCCTTTTCCTGACATCTTTGCTAGCCTTGCCTGACATTTGGTTCTTCCTTGTAAGTCACTCTGACTGGAGAGAGATAGAGCCTCAAAGTCATTTTAATTTGTATGTCGCTAATGACTAATAATGTTCAAAACCTAATGAACTGTCTATTAGTCAATTTTTATTTTCTTTTGAAAACTTTCTCTGCAGTGTGAAACCAAAAAGAGCTAGAAGAAAAAGTATGAAGTATACTAGTTAAGTAGCTTGTAAATAAGGCTGTGGTTACCTAGGAAATATGGCCACATAGGACCTCAGGAAATTAAAAAACAAAAGAAAAAAATCTTGTAGGAAGACAGCAAGGAGAATGAGAGAAAACTTTATTGGAGACTTAATGTCTAAATCATATAAAGAGCACAGGAAGCAAAACATCAAGAAAACAAACAGTCCAATAAAATGTTCTATGTTTTATTTAAGCATTCGGTCTTGCTATAGAAAACACATTTTGGTTATTTGTTGGTATCATTGTCTCAACCTATATGTTTTTAATGCTGGGAAACAATAAATCATATGTATTAATCATTCTAATTTTATTGTTGATTTCTCATGTCATTCTACTGGGATAGGTTCACAATAAAAATTCCTATAAAAATAAAATGGATAGTATTCATAATTTTACACTGTTATTTAAGAAATAATTACACGTACATTTTCCAGTTTAAAAAAATTAGCCATTAGGAAAATGGTAGTATGCCTAAATCAAAAACACATTTTATCATTTTAATTCTTAATATTTAGAAATTATCTTCTGTGTTAAAGGAGAAAAAAGTAAGCATTAAGAATAAAGCAAGGAACATTTTACTTCCAGTAACGGGAGTTACCTCTCTGAATTCACTCACCAGTTTCTTAAGTCATATACTTCTCTGTACCTCCATCACCTTGATGGTACTATGAGCAAATTCTTATGTATCTCTCCTGATACTCATTTCTAGCATTTCTCAGGCCACAAACTCAGAATTCTCTTAACATATCACTGTTCTTTAAATCTCCACTCTCAGTATACATGATTCTTACAGTGCTCTGTTTTTATGGTGATCATTATCATCGACCTCTTCTGGTACAGATTTAGCACTCTTCTTCTTGCTTGTCAAACTCTAATGATAAAAGCTGTTGGAAGGAATTACCCATTTACCATTTCTGTAACTGAACCTGCATAGTTGAGCACAGCTAGAAACAAATGCATTGCTCTTTCTGAGTTACTACCCTCCTTTTCCAGCCTCCCATAAATGTCCACCCAACGTCTTTCCTGTTTGTAGACTTTTGTCTTTTCTGTTCCCTTGCTCTCAAGTCACCCTCCTTACTTTTCTTATGACTCACGCTCCACACTCTTGCTGTCATTTCAAATATTGCTTCCTGCAGAGACTCTTCCTGACTATAGAACACAATATGCATATTCTATTTTGGATTCTCATTTTACTTTAAATTTTATTTTATACCTATGTGCACTTTCTCTCTCTCTCTCTCTCTCTCTCTCTCTCTCTCTCTCTCTCTCTCTCTCTTTGGTCTCACATACTTACTTTCTCTTTAAACATCCTTTTTCACAAAATAAAAGAGTTCTATAGGAAAGAAATTACATTAAGATAATGTTTACGACATTTAAAAGTACAGCACTGTAGATGTTATTTTGCTTCACAAAATAAAGCAGAGTTCTATAGAAAAGAAATATATTATGATGATGTTTTATGACATTTAAAAGTATAGTAATATACATGCATTTAACCATAAGATTTGGATGTGGACCCAGCAATTACTGTAATTGATCAATAATAATGGGAATGAATGGTAACTTTCAGTATCTCTAGTAGCTATACTAAAATACAAAAACTCTGTGACTTATACTGGTAAAAATATAAAGTGGTGCAGATAATATTGTATACTTAAATATAGCATATCCTTATGCTGTGTTTAAGAGCCTTGTATAAAATGAATATAGATTTTTTTTCTCATAAAAGTTGGCAAGACACAAATGTTTACACAGACTGCTGAAGAGTCTATGAAACCTGAATTATGAAGTAAAGCGACTTCAGTCCCTCACTTTCTGCATATAAATTTCATTCCTTTTATCTTTTACTGATTTGTTGATATAAATTAGACATCTATGATGGGTACATCACCATAGTTTTGAATGCCACCTCTCTCAGTTCTTCAATGTTTGAAGACTGAGACAGAAGGATGGAGTGAAACAACCAATACAGCAGAGAAGATATATATAAATATGAGAGCAAAGTGAAAAATTACCTTGGGGTAGTAGGATTGCACATGTCTTCAAAAGGACCCAAACTTGAGGAATAATGTTTCAAGATTCAGCTATAGTACTCCTAAGCATATATCCAAAATATGCTCAAGTACACAACAAAGACATTTGCTCAACCATGTTCACAGCAGCTTTATTTGTAATAGCCAGAATCTGGGAACAACCTAGATGTCCCTCAACTGAGGAATAGATACAGAAATTGTGGTACAGCTATACAATGGAACACTACTCAGCAACGAAAAACAAGGAAATCATGAAATTTGCAGGCAAATGGTGGGAACTAGAAAAATCATGAGTGAGATATCTCAGAAGCAGAAAAACACACATGGTATGCACTCACTTACAAGTGGATATTATACCTATAATATAGGATAAACATATTAAAATCTGTAAACCTAAAGAAGCTAAGCATAAAGGAGGACCATGGGTAAGATGCTCAATTCTCACTCAGAAAGGCAAATGAGATGGACATTGCAAGAGGGAGTGTTGGTATAACGTTCTTTTGAAATGTATAAACCTTACCCTTGTTCATTCAAATGTTGACTTCTCCCCCCCACCCCACACTCTCTGGTTTCAATCTGGATATAGTATTGTGATACTTTTTCTAAGCATCCTGTCTCAATTTTGTGTAAATTTCCAAATAAAGCAACTAGACACAATGTTGAGTAGGGAAAGGAAGTAGGAGGGAGAGGGGAGGAGTCCAAGGACAGGAAAAAGTAGAAGGAGAAAGGGTGAGAGGAGAGCTAGGAGCACAGCTGGAGGACAGATCTTGGAATGACTTGGAGATGGACTGGACATAATATATCACTAAAAGCAAGTATAATGTAAAAAATCTAAATGTTAGGAAACTATGAGGGCTTGGAGGTTTAGAGGGAGTAACTATTGCCCAGCATTGTGTTCTAGGTTAACTAAAGAAATCCCAGTGTCTGTGAGGTGATTTGGGTATATACCTGTTTAAGATTAACAGCAAGCTTTACCAGAAGATATATCAATAGTAAAAATTACTCACTGTTTACAACAAGGGAGAAAGCAGGGAACAGGATAGGAGCCTACCACAGAGGGCCTTTGAAAGATTCCACCCAAAATGGTATCAAAGCAGATGATGAAACTCATAGCCAAACTTTCGGGCAGAGTTCAGGGAGTCTTATGAAAGAAGGGGGAGATAGAAAGACCTGGGGAGACAGGAGTTCTACAAGGAGAGCAACAGAACAAAAAAAAAATGGGCCCAGGGATCTTTTCTGAGACTGATACTCCAACCAAGGACCATGTATGGATATAACCTAGAACACCTGCACAGATGTAGCCCATAGCAGCTCAGTCTCCAAGTGGGCTCCCTAGTATTGGGAAACAGGGACTGTCTCTAACATAACTCTCAGTGGTCTGCTCTTTGATCACCTTGCTCTGGCAGGGGAGCAGCCTTTCCAGGCCACAGAGGAAGACAATGCAGCCAGTCCTGATGAGACCTGATAGCTAGGGTCAGAGGGAAGGGGAGGAGGATCTCTCATGTCAGTGTACTCGGGGAGGGGCAAAGGAGGAGATGAGAGAGGAAGGTGGGGTTGGGAGAGGATGAGCAAGGGGGCTACAGCTGGGATACAAAGTGAAAAAACTGTAATTTATAAAAAAATAAATTTATAAAAAGGAATCTAAAAGTCAAGTACTCCACAATAAAGATCATTTATGCCTTCCGTACCACTGTACTATAATATCTCTTCCTTAGACTACTAACATTTAGTAAAGAAACAGAAATGACCTCCTCTGTGGCCTAGCAAGACTGCTCCTCTCTCGGGTGGAGTGAGATCAAAGAACCAGCCACTGAGTTCATGTCAGAGACAGTCCCGGTTCTCCTTACTAGGGAACCCACTTGAACACTGAGCTACCATGGGTTACATCTGAGCAGGAGTTCTAGGTTATATCTATACATGGTCCTTGGTTGGAGAATCATTCTCAGAAAAGACCCTTGTGCCCATATATATTTGGTCTTTGTGGAGCTCCTGTCCTCTCTGGGTCTTACTAACTCCCCCTTCTTTTATATGATTCCCTGCACTCTTTCGAAGCTTTGGTTATCAGTCTCAGTACCTGATTTGATACACTGCTAGGTAGACTCTTTCCCTGGGCTCCTGTCCTGTTTCTAATTTTCTCCTACTTCCAATGTCCATCCCATTTGCCTTCCTAAGTGAGGATTGATCATCTTACCCTGGGTACTCTTTCTTGTATAGCCAGTCCTGATGAGACATGATATGCTAGGCTCAGATGGAAGGGGAGGAGGACCTCCCCTAGCAGTAGACTTAGAGAGGGGCAGGGAGGAGATGAGGGAGGGAGGGGGGATTGAGAGGGAATGAGGGAAGGGGCTACAGCTGGGATACAAAGTAAATAAACTGTAATTAATATAAAAAAAGAAACAAATGAAACACAAGGAAGTAACATGAACTAAGCTTTATTGTCACAATGCTATGGACTTGTATCTTTCTTACTCTTTTACTCTTTACCCCCCTCTTTTCTCACAGAATTTCTTGAAATAGTATGGGTTCCAATTAATATTTGCTGAATTAACCAATGACTGAATTTACCAATAAATGTATTACAATTTTCAGAGTATGACTTTTGTATTTAGTATATATATGTATATATTAGTATAACACTGTATCACTAATATATACATTTAAATTTAAAATATTGATGAGTAAAATAAAAATATTTCTTTGCTGCAGGCTCACAAGACAGTCACACAAAATCTGTAACATGAAGCCTTATCAGAAAAACACAGTAATGGAACTATCATATGATATGAAAGGGTAATTTGTTATAAGTTGATAAAACACCATTAGTTAGCATCTATCCATAATCTGCCTTTAGAAAAGCATGGGTAGAATATTGAGCCTCACCTTGAGTAGAAAAAGAAACTTTCCAATTTTTTTAGAGAAAATTTTCAGGGAAATCTCATCTATTTACATATGAGTAACTAGGATTCTCTAAGGGAATCTTCAAATCTTCATGCAGGTAGGAGGAAACTGAAATGTTCAAAATGAAAGGCATAATGAGGAAAGCAGGGGGAAGGATTGAGAGATGCTGTAGGCGGGAGCAAAGTACAGCAGTGGGCTAGGCAGATATTTGTCCTGGGTGTGGGTGGGGAGAAGATGGCAGTGAGTTTTAGGAAGAGCATTGTGAAGAACTAGGTAGAGAGCACTATAGAAAGATCCCTTCGTGTAAAGATTAAAAAGTCAAATGCACAGTTTGAAAGAGAATAGGGCTATGTGTTCCTCTCGGTGGAAAGACCTGCGCCCTCTCAGACATCCTGCAGCAGCCTTGATGATGAATGCGTCTTCCTAAGTGAGGATTGATCATCTTACTCTGGGTACTCTTTCTTGTATAGCCAGTCCTGATGAGACATGATATGCTAGGCTCAGATGGACACCTAGTGCAGCTACTTTGTGATACCTGCCAGCGCCATAAACTCTCCATGAAACACAAGCTTCCTTGAAAATCCAGAGAATCCATGCTTTCAAAATAATTTGATTTCCTCTACAGCTTTCTTAGCAACCTCTGTAGCTTCTATCATGAACCAGTGCTGTGCCCTTCAGAATAGACCCCGAGTTTTCATGGTTTGGGATCCCATTCTGAATTTCCCACTTACTACGTGCTAAGCAGCTCAGATATCATTGAGTTAAAATGAATTCATGAAAAAACAGGTTTTGCAGACAGATTGTAAAAGCCCTAAAGACTTGAGAACTACATTGCTTTCATCAATTCTTCTGCTGCTATATCCTTTATTGTGTGTCAAACTAGACCTGATAGGTTAGGGTCATGGAAGGGGAGGAAGACCTCCTCTATCAGTGGACTTGAGGAGGGGCACGGGTGGAGAAGAGTGAGGGAAGGTGGAATGTGGAGAGGATGAGGGAGGGGACCAGAGCTGGGATACCAATTGAATAAATTGTAATAAATTAAAAAAAAATAAATTTTAAAAAGAATCTGTAAAGTGTAATTAATAAAAAATAAAAAAGAATCTGTTTGTTTTGAGTTGTTAGAAGTTTATCATTTTATCACTGTTCTTCCTGTATCAGGAAACTGATATTTTGTGTAATGTTTTTGATCTATAACTTGTATTTATATTGAAAGGATCAAATTTGGTTAAGTGTACTCAACAATTATTAAGAATATAGACGTTGAAATGACTATGAAAAATGTGGCAACAAAAAGAATAGCATTAAGTATACAAGACTTCAGGAACATAAAATGACTATAAAGGAGTATTAGATTGAACAAATTCTTCTTAAAAAGATTTAGTTGTTTCTTGCTAAAGTAAATTACACATGGCTTTTTCCTCACCCTTAATTTATATAAAACATACTTCTTTAATATTTTAGGTTTTCAAAGAGTTCATAATATTTTTTGACAAGCATTTTCTGAGTTTAAAGAGAAAACTCTACTAAAATAGAGAACACTGAATGCTAACAGTCCATCAGCTCATTTCATCTGAATTAAAAAAAATCACGGAAGACAATGAGAAGAATTTCTGTGAATTTCCAGGTAATTCACCACAGGGCATGAAATATTCAGTGTCTTGGGTGCTTATTTTGTGTAAATATAACTTTTATTTGAAGATTCTTCATAAGAAACTTTTAAAATCCAAATTTATTATTTTACCTAAGTTGGTACTGGAAGTAAAATTAAAATTTATATTTGGGTGAAATGTGCTACTTGTATGACTTGTGTATTTATTTATAATTCACCTTGTTCCAAAGGAACAAAGCTTACTGTTGGGTTAAAGCCAAAATAATGAGGCTTGACACTGACTGAGAGCACTGACCATAGCTTGTTCATCCAGTGGAATATTACATAGGGATAGAAATATTAAAAGTTAAACCACTTTTGAGAGCAAGTCATTTTCAATGAAATAATTCAAAATCTGTGAGATGTGATTCCATTCACATGAAGTTTAAAAGGAAACCTGTTTGTAAGTTAGCGCTGCAGGGAAACGGCAAGAGGGAGATAGCTGAGGAGGGAGACAGAGAGGTAAGAGTACAAGGATGCACTCCTAAAGTTAGATACATTCTCTGCAAGATTTGTAGCTGCTTACAGAGATGCATTCACTTTCCGATAACTCTTGTAGTTGTATGCTTCCTTTTTAATTTTTAATTTTTTTATGTGTTTGTAGTAACTTAGAAGGCTAAAGGCATTTTAAAATTTCCTGCTGAAATTGTGACTCGTGCGCTCTGTGTTCGTACATGTGTGAGGCCTGTGTAACACCATTTCTGAAAAAGAAACTCTGTCTTAAGGGTAAATGACCTAAGCATAAACTCCAGTTTCAAAAAGAAGAAGAAAAAAATAACAAAAATGTGCTTTGATCACTCAACTCTGGTAATATTTAACCATCGCCCCTAGCAATGGCTAATCAATGAATACCTGAAGTTTACCCTGGTATTCGTTATAATAGGATGAGTAAAACAATTATGGTTTGGCCCTCTGGGGTTTGGCCATCCGGACACCCGATATTTGGTAAATGTCAGTCAATCATAGAATTGCCAAGCTAGAATATCCCAAACCTTGCTGTAACCATACATAAAACCCCTCTCTCAGCATCTGCTTTGATACACTGCTAGGTAGAGTCTTTCAGAGGCCCTCTATGACAGGGAATCATATGAAAGAAGGGGGAGTTAGTAAGACATGGAAAGGACAGGAACACCACAAGGACCAAATATATCTGGCCACAGGGGTCTTTTCTGAGACTGATTCTCCAAACAAGGACCAAAAATGGATATAACCTAGAACACCTGCTCAGATGTAGCCCATGGTAGCTCAGTATCCAAGTGGGTCACCCTAGTTAGGGGAACAGGGATTGTCTCTGACATGAAATCAGTGGCTGGCTCTTTGCCCTTCCCCTCCCCCTTGGGAGGGGCAGTCTTGCTAGGCCACAGAGGAGGACATTGCAGCCAGTCCTAATGAGACCTGATAAACTAGGATCTGGACTTAGAGAGGGGCAGAGAGGGTGAGTTTGGGAAGGAATGAAGGAGGGGACTACAGCTGAGATACAAAGTAAATAACCTGTAATTAATATAAAAATTAAATATTAAAAAAACAAAACAAAACAAAACCCCTCTCTCCCTGAGCTTGGGGCTCTATACTCTAGAACCATCACTGCTTTGGTGTTGGTGTGGGCTGGAGCTCTTGAAATCGAATCCTTAGTGGTCTTTGGGGTCAGCGAAACTTGGGCACAATACATGCAAAGATGGTGAGGCAACTCAGACTTTCAAATGTTGTTCATTCAAAGCTCAGAGATGGTATTTTCAGTCATCTACCTTGCACTAGTTGACCTAGTCTGCAAAATAACAGTTTGTGTGACTCACTTCTAAAGATTAAATTCAATAAATATATCATGGATAGAATTTAAATTACCTGAAAATATCAGTCAAATTCTGTAAAAAAAAAAAAAAAAAAAAAAAAAATGTAGCCTGGATTCTCAGTTTTCTCTCTTTTAAATTGACTGCATAAACATTTTTACCTGCAGGTTTCATGTAGTCCATATTTTGCTTCATTGAGTACTTTTGTTACACAAGTATTTTTGAAAAATAAAATCAGTCATGTACCCTCACTATTTTATTTCTTTTAATGTTTAGAATAATTGAGGTCTGTGAAATGCTGATTATCTCAAACTTAGTCATCTACTTTGTAAAATATGATATACCACATTAAAATAACACAACTAAAAGAGAATTTTATAAGTTGAAACATTTTAAACTATAATTACAAAATTAAATCTTTTTAAAATTTTTATTAATTACACTTTATTCACTTTGTATCCCCCCTGTTCCCTCCCTCCTTCCCTACCTCTTCTCCATGCATGCCCCTCCCCAAGTCCATTGATAGGGGACGTCTTCCTTTCCTTCCTTCTGATTCTAGTCTATTAGGTCTCATCAGGAGTAGCTGCATTGTCTTCCTCTGTGGCCTGGTAATGCTGCTCCCCCCTCAGGGGGAGATGATCAAAGAGCCAGCCCATGAGTTCATGTCAGAAACTGTTTCCATTATTATGGAACACAGTTGGACACTGAGCTGTCATGGCCTACATCTGTGCAGGGGTTCTATGTTATCTCCACGCTTAGTCCTTGATTGGAGTATCAGTCTCAGAAGAGACCCCTGTGCCCAGATTTTTGGTTCTTTTGCTCTCCTTGTGTAGCTCCTGTCCTAATTAAATCTTAAACATTGTAGAATCTCTAATTTGTTCATTTTTGTTTTTGTGGAGATAAATTAATGTTTTCCTGCCTGCATGTTTATCTAATTATAAGTATTTTAGAAAGTTTTTATTATTATTATTATTATGCAGCCTTGGCTCTGATGGAACTTACTACGTGTATTGGGTTGACCTCACTGAAAGCTGAGATTAAATATTTGACCCATCATGCCCATCTTACTTGGATTAAATATGTTTAAAAACTTTATATGTAAAAAAATCGAAAAAGGTAAAAAATATTAAAAATTATCTTATATGTATGTAGGTTTACAAAGGAGACTTCAAAGTTTTACCCATTTACACTCTGTTGATAGTTGGATGTTAAGTCTAAAGCAAGCCTGGAAATCTGATTTATTCTTTTGAGTTCAACCATCAGCTTGTTTAAAAAAATACTGCATGCATAAACTGATTGGCCTGCTCTTTGATCACCTCCCCCTAAAGGGGGAGCAGCCTTACCAGGCCACAGAAGATGACAATGCAGCCAGTCCTGATGAGACCTGATAGACTAAGATCAGAAGGAAGGAGAGGAGGACCTCCCCTATCAGTGGACTTGGGGAGGGGCATGTGTGAAGAAGGGGGAGAGAAGGTGGGATTCTGAGGGGAGGAGGGAGGAGTTTATAGGGGGATACAAAGTGAATAAAGTGTAATTAATAAAAGTTAAAAAAAAGAAAATGAAAAAATCCTGCACGCACACACACATACCTTGTTCTTCGACACTTCATTTTATTTTAATGTACTTGTGTCACAACTATATTTTAAACAATAGGTGTTCATCAATACTGTGGCAGTTTTGTCCTAACACATGCTAGAATCACTAGGAAGTGAGTCTGGAGGGAATGACTGGATTAGACTGGCCTGAGGCCATCGCTGTGGGGATTGTATTCATGACGGTAATTTATAGAGTAGATGGCGCCATTCCTGAATTTGGTGTGGGATTACATAAGAAAGTATGGAAATTAACTGAGCACAAGCTTGCAGTAATTCTCTCTTATCCTTGACTTTGGATGTGGTTAACTGTTTCTCATCCCTGCTGCTTTGACTTCCCTAAAATAGCAGACTATAACCTGAAATTTTAAATCATTACAAACTTTGCCCCTGTGAATTTCTCTTGTTATGATGTTTTATGACAACTGTAAACAAAATTAGGACAACTATTAATTCTAGGTTTATTTAATTGATGTGCAAACCTCTCACCTCAAAAAGAAGAATAGAGAATTTACTCTCCAGGCAAATATGACTGATGCTGACCCTGCAACACATTCAGATTGCTTCAAATGCTGTTTTCGTAGTTGGTCAGAGCTTCACGAAGACTTTCTGGAAACGAAAGGAAAAAGGTCATAAATACAATCAAACATATCAGCAGGAATGCCAGGTAAATGGATTAAAGTAAACTAGGAGAACTCAGGAATGGCCTCAGAGGTCTTTGGGTAATGCACTTTGTTTTTGCATTTGTGGAAAACAGAGGGCAGTTTATATATTCCGGAAGTGTTTACCTTCAAGTCACAAAGAGGCTAAGGCATGCACAGAAGTGGACAATAAATTACTGTTTGTAGGCTGACAGTGAGAAATAGCATAGCTCTAGATATGCCACATTCTAACAGTCCACGACCATGGCAGTCCATCAATCATTTTCATAAATATCTGATGCAGCTTTCTTTTTCTGGGAACTACAGTTAACAATTTGATTCTAATTCCTTATCATCATACTGAGTTCTACCAAATACTGCATTAACATTAATATCACCAAAGTCACTTTAAAGTTTGATCATTAAGTTTACATCAGCTCTATAAAGGGCATCAGATGTTGCATATAAACCTCTATGAATTTATGTAAATTAAATGGACCCTATCACAATTACTAGAAATCATATTTTTTGTATTCTGCAACAAAGTACCTGATGATGTAATGGTGAAATTTGTATGGCATTAATATTAATGATATTTTTATGTAAGTATATTTTTATTATTAGTTACATTTTATTAAGTCTGTATCCCAGCTCTATCCCTCTCCCTCATTTCCTCCCAATTCCACCCTACCTCCCTCATCTCCTCCCTGCTGCTTTCCAAGTCCACTGACAGAGGAGGTCCTCCTCCCCTTCCATCTGAACCTTGCTTATCAGGTCTTATCAGGACTGGCTGCATTGTCTTTCTTTGTGGCCTTGCAAGGCTGCTCACCCCTCCATGGGAGGTGATCAAAGAGCCATCCACTGAGTTCATGTTAGAGACTGTCCCTGTTCCCCTTACTATGGAACCCACTAGGAAACAGCTTCCATGGGCTACGTCTGAGCAGGGGTTCTAGATTATATCCACGAATGGTCCTTGTTTGGTGTATCAGTCTCAGAAAAAACTCCTGTGATCAGATATTTTGGTTCTGTTGCTCAACTTGTGGAGCTCCTGTCCCCTCCAGGTCTTACTATCTCCCCATTCTTTTATAAGATTCTCTGCCCAAAGTTTGGTTATGATTCTCAGCATCTGCTTTGTTACGCTGCTGGGTAGAGTCTTTCAGGGGCCCTCTGTGGTAGTCTCCTGTCCTGTTTCTTGCTTTCTCCTTCTTCCAATGTCCATCCCATCTGTGTTTCTGAGTGAGGATCGATCATCTTACCCAGGGTCCTCCTTGCTTAGCTTCTTTAGCTGTACAGATTTTTGTAGATTTATCCTATATTATATGTCTAGTATCCACTTATAAGTGAGTATATACCATGTGTGTCTTTCTGCTCCTGTGATACCTCACTCGGAATGATCTTTACTAGTTCCCACCATTTGCCTGCAAATTTCATGATTTCCTTGTTTTTAATTGCTAAGCAGTATTCCATTGTGTAAATGTACTACAATTTCTGTATCCATTCTTCCATTGATGGACATCTGAGTTGTTTCCAGGTTCTGGCTATTACAAATAAATCTGCTAGGAACATTGTTGAACAAATGTCTTTGTTGTGTACTTGAGCATATGTTGGATATCTGCCTAAGAGTGGTATGGCTGGATCTTGAGGAAACACTATTTCTAATTGTCTGAGAAAGTGGTTGTATAAGTTTACATTCCCACCAGCAATGGAGCAGGGTTCCCAATTCTCCACAACCTCTTCAGCATGTGTTGTCACTTGAGTTTTTGATCTTAGCCATTCTGATGGGTGTAAGGTTAAATCTCAAGGTCGTTTTGATTTGCATATCCCTGATGGCTAAGGATGTTGAGCATTTCTTTAAGTGTTTTTCTGCTATTCTATATTCCTCTACAGAGAATTCTCTGTTTAGCCCCGTACCCCATTTTTTAATTGGATTAATTGATTTGTTGCTTTTTAACTTCTTTAGTTCTTTATATATTCTGGATATTAGCCCTCTGTCAAATGTAGGGTTGGTGAAGATCCTTTCCCAGTCTGTAGGCTGTCATTTTGTTTTGATGACAGTGTCCTTTGCTTTATAGAAGCTTTTCAGTTTCATGAGGTATGTTGCTCTTAGAGCCTGTGCTGTTGGTGTTCTGTGCAGGAAGTTGTCTCCTGTGCCAATGAGTTCAAGGCTCTTTCCCACTTTTTCTTCTAATGGGTTTAGTGTGTCTGATTTTATGTTGAGGTCTTTGATCCACTTGGACTTGAGTTTTGTTCAGGGTGATAAATACGGATCTATTTGCATTTTTTTCTACATGTAGACATCCAGTTAGACCAGCATCATTTTTTGTAGATGCTGTCTTTTTTCCGTTGAATGGTTTTGGCTTCTTTGTCAAAAATCAAGTATCCATAGGTGTGTCAGTTTATTTCTGGGTCTTCTATTTTATTTCATTGATCCACCATTCTGTTTCTATGCCAGTACCATGTAGTTTTTATTACTACTGCTCTGTAGTACAGCTTGAGATCAGGGATGGGGATGCCTCCATATGATCTGTTGTTTTACAGGATCATTTTGGCAATTCTGGGTTTTGTGTTTTTACATAATGAGTTGATAATTGTTCTTTCAAGTTCTGTAAAGAATTGTGTTGGTGTTTTGGTGGGAATTGCATTAAATCTGTAGAATGCTTTTGGCAGGATGGTCATTTTCACTATGTTAATCCTACGGATCCAAGAGCACAGGAGATCTTTCCATGTTCTGATATCTTCTTCAGTTTCTTTCTTCAGAGACTTGAAGTTTTTTTGTTTTTTTTTTTGGTTGTTGTTTTGTTTTGTTTTGTTTTGTTTTTTTTAACAGATCTTTCACTTGTTTGGTTAGAGTCACACCACACTACTTTATTAGTGGATATTGAGAAGGGTGTTGTTTCCCTAATTTCTTTCTTGTCTTTGGTGTACAGGAGGTCATCTATTCCTATTATTCTTAGATTTCATATTTTCATGGTGTCCTTAGTTTCTTAGATGTTTTGTGTTTGGAACTTTTCTGATTTTATTTTTTCTTTGAGAGAAATATCAATTTCTGCAAGTGTATCTTCATTGCCTGAGATTCTTTCATTCATCTATTGTATTCTATTGGTGATGCTTACCTTTGTGGTTCCCGATCTTTTTTCTAAGTTCTCCAGCTCCAGGGTTTTCTCTGTTTGTATTTCCTTTATTGATTCTAACTCTGTTTTCATGCCTTGTACCATTTCCTTCATCTGTTTGAATGGGGATTCCTGTCTTTCTATGATGGCTTCTATTTTTGTTTGTTTGTTTGTTTGTTTGTTTCCTCTCTATCTGCAATTAATTGTACCTCTACTTGTGCCTCTATTTGTTTGACTCTATTTGCCTGTATTTCTTTTAGGGCTTTGTTAATTTCTTCTTTGTTTGCCTCTATTTGTGTGGCTATTTCTTTTATAGCTTTGTATGTTTCCTCTTTATGTGCCTCTGTTTGTGTGGCTATTTCTCTGAGAGATTTGTTTATTTCATTTTAATGTGCCTCTAATAACTGGATAAGCATAGCTTTAAAGTAATTTTCCTGTGTT
Organism: Meriones unguiculatus; assembly: GCF_030254825.1. NCBI lineage: Eukaryota > Metazoa > Chordata > Mammalia > Rodentia > Muridae > Meriones > Meriones unguiculatus. The sequence continues at coordinate 105,765,882 of NC_083350.1, read as the reverse complement.
TCTGATGAATTGAAATATCCTTTGATTTGGGCGTTTGCTGGTGAAGCTATGATGTCTTGAATTTTATTGAATGTGTTCTTATGATGACCTCTGGACATCTGCTTATTCATAACCTTACTGTTTTCCCCGGAATCTGTACCTCAGACTGGGTCCTTCTTTCTCTGGTGTCTGGAATGTTCTTCAGGAAGATAAGAGTTTTGTTGATTTGATAGTGTGTGTTGGTATTTCAGCTATAACCTATTGGTCTACAGGCCTGTCATACTGTCCTCTGGTACTAAGATCTATCTGGGCTACAGGAGTTTTTTGCCTAGACTTCACTGGTAGACCCACAGAGCAGGGGCTTCAACATTACTGTCCCAGGAATCCCTATGTTGTCCACAGTGGGGCTTTGGGTGGTAGGGATCTGATGTCTGCCTGCTAGTGTAGAGGGACCCTGGATCTCTGCATGCACTCACTTGAAGGTGCAGTCACTCTCTAGCAGGACCATTAGGAAAGCACAGGGCTTACCCTTGTTCTCTACTCTCAGATTTGATCCTGCTGGGGCAATTACCAGTGCAGGCCAATTGTCAGCTCAGTGGTGCTGCAGTTGCAGAACTTTGGGGCTGGTGTTGGGTTGCCATCCACTGGGCATCCAGCCACTGAGGCAGAAAGAGGAGGCTGCTGGAACAGATGCCTTCTGGAAAGCCCTGGGAAGCTGCAGCCCTGGATGGCCTGGTGGAGCCACCAGCACTGTGCTCTGTACTAGGAGCCATAGGCACTGCAAGCCAGGCACTGCACTCTGTGGTGGAAGCTTTGGGCAGCCAAGGTAGCCTCCGCCAAGGAGGGAGTAGGGATGCCTGTCAAGGGGAAGTGATGGGGGGGATCGAGTATTCTCTGTCTCAAATCTTGAGCAGGGGGTTGTGTGGTAGGCGCAGCCAGCACTGTGCTCTGTGCTAGGAGCCATGGACACTGTGGATTGCCTCTGCTGCCTCTGTGGCTGCCTCCACCAAGGAGGGAGTAGGGAAGCCCATCAAGGGGAAGGTCAAGGGGAAGTTTCTGGGCATTGAGACCCTAGGAGAATTCCAAGGAGAAGTCCGCAGTTGACCTGAATCCAAATGCTCTCAGCTAACTGTTTGTCCCCTTTCTCCCAGAAAGCCTCAATGTCGATGTTCTGGGTTCAGTTGCCCCTCCACTCACCAATTTCGGAGTTTCAGATCCTCTGCCTCTCAGATACAGTGAGTGCTGGTCACTGCCATCTTGGACTCCATTAATGATATTCTTTTGTTAATGTACCCACCAAGACACCCTTGTTTCACATTTCATATGTGGAAAGGAAGTTTAAAATTCAAAGTGCTTAATTTAATCTAATGCAAAATACATCCTTAAAATAAACATATAAACATGAAGGCAAAACATATGATTTTTCTAAAAGAACCCCAACTTCCAAAGTAAACTGCTTTTACAGCAATTTCTCATCACTTCATATATTAATTACTATCTGTAGCAAATCATGAATATCAGTATTCTATTTAGGTTAAAGTATATCATCAGTTTTCCAGAAAATTTAACACAGAGCACACATGTCACTAGATACTTTTGTCTTAAATTTGTTGCTTCCAAGAGTTTACTATAGAATAAAATAAAATTAACATTGAAAAAAACACTACATCAAAAACATCAAGAATTTTCTCAATATTTTTTAGAAAAATATTGTATAGACTCTCTCCTTAAATTTATTTTATATAAAAATCCAAAATTGTAATCCTCCCTATTGATTGTGCTAACTTGTGATCCAGTGTGAGGAAATTTTTATAGTCACCCTCAAAGTTTGTGTGCTGGAAAGCTGCCACCTGGTATGGCAAAGTTAAGAAGCGATGATTAATTTCCAAAGTCGGTAGAAACAATCATTGTTGATCCTGAATATGCATTAGTGGGTTAACAACACATAAAGCAATGAATGTCTTCTAACAGAATGGTTTACCTATCAATTACAACTGTTCTCCTGTGAGACCATTTGTAATGAATCCCTCCTTTGTCTCTAAAGACAAACACAACTTATCTTTAGGAGACCCATAACATTTTCCCATGTTTTACTTCAAAACAATTTAATTTATAGAAATTACAATCTAATACTATTTTGTCTTTTCTATGAATTTGATTCTTAAAATAAACATCTGATGAAAATTTAATGAGATAACTTCCACATTCTCAGACAATCACGGCTTGTTATTTTGATTTCCTCATCCTAGTCATTGCCGTATATGCTCCTCACTGAAATTTAATTTTAGCTGTTAAAGTGAAGCATTTTGCATCTCCTTTTATTTTTCTAACTGATTTTAATTTCATGGATGTCTTGTGACATGCCCAAATTGCACTGACTAATTGAGCTCTTTGTATTGTAATGACCGCCATAGTATTGGCTGATCATTTCATAATCATTTGGCTTGTTCAATCTAATCTCACTGCTAGTGTGGAAAACATAATTCATAAACTCAGTTAATTGCTGTTTTTTTCCAGTAATTGAGAGAGCTACGGAGGGCCATTGACTTTTTTTTAAGTTCTCTATATTAAATCTCAATTTAATTTTAAAAAGTTTCTACCTACCTTATAAAAGATTTAAATGTCTAATATCTCTCTAAACGGCACTGGAAGAATGAAAAAGTGGGGAACAGGTGGACAGAACACCATTTCTTTATGAAAACTGTATTTATTATTCCACTATTAACTTCTCTTTCTTGCACAAGTTTCTTTACCTTATACATAGCTTTTTGTCAATATTTTTCTACCTTGATGTCCAACTAAAATACTTTAATATCATTCAGTCTGCTCAAATGAAATTCTTACACAGCATTCTGTAGTTTGTATTTCAACACAAAACATAGCCGTTACCTCAAACATAAATGAAGATAGATCATATTGGAGTCACATGAGTGGCCATGGTCTGGGAAGATAGATTCAGACTGTCTCAAATAACGTATTTGCAATGGTTAGCGTATTAGTGACTTTTACATTGCTATGATAAAACACCATAGCTACAAGCATCCTATGGAAGAGAATGCTGTTTATTTCAGCTTACAGTTCCAGAGGAATGAGTGTGCGATGGCAGGCAATTATGGCAACAAGTGTCAGGCATGGCAGCAAGAACAGCAAGCTGAAAGCATACATCTTGAAATGCCCAGACAAAACAAGAGATCCCAAAGTAGAACTGGTACAAGGACTTAAACCTTCAAAGACCCTCTGCATTGGTGTACTCTCAAGGCTGCAATTCTTAAACCTCCCCCAACCATCACCACCACCAGGGGACCAAGTATTCAAATACACACATTTCTCATTGAAATCACATTTAGTTTTAATTGTAAACTTGACACACAATCTTTGGAAAATGATACTTTTGAGGAATTCTCTAGAAAAGTAGGCCTATGGCCTAGTTTTAGTGATTGTCTTGATTATGTTAACTGATTAAGGAAATCGAAGCCTACAAACTGAAAGCACTATTTTTAGGGGACTGGATCCTAGACTTTATAAAAACTATAGTGGAAGTTTTGGTTGTGTTACCTGGATATGTTTTTGTTGTAGTCACAAGTGTGGGATGTGGGAACGCTTTGTCCATAGCTGACAGCAGCCTTGAGCGAGGTGCATGATGTTTTGTCATTTGAAAAACAGCCTCCTGAGAGAGCACGTGATCCTTGTCAACAGGAAACTGCCTTGTGCAGGGAAGGTGGTTTTACCAGCTGAAAAACATGCTGGTGTGGACTCTGAGAAGGTATAAATAGGAGCCCACAGGCTGAGAGAGATAGTTTTGTATCACAATCCTTTGTGTCCCTTCCCTTCACTCTTAGAGAAAAAGAGTCCACAGAACTCTTCCTGCTTCTTCTGCTGAACTGCACCAGTTCTGCTGAACGCTGCTGCTGCTTGCCATGGTTCTTGTTGCTGCTGTTGTTAGCAATTTGACTGGAGTGCTGTTATCCTGACAATGAAGAGCAGAACTGCTCCAAGGAACTATGTCTAAAGGTGACCATATTACCTGTCCCTTTTAACCTCTTTCTCTCTTACCCAAGGTCAGTGGGTTGGAAGGGAGGTAGAAACATTTAAGAACCTAAATAAAGTAGATATTTGAGAGTCAGAGTCCACAGGAGACCATACACCAAGTGAGCAAATGTTTATACAAACCAGTTCATTGTCTTCCACGCTTGACAATGGATGTAATGTAATGCTTAGCTGCTTCAAACTCCTGGCATCTTTACTTCTCTATAATAATACTGTAACCTACCCTCTTTCCCCCAACACACACAAGTTTGCTTCTTAGGGGTATCTTATCACAGATGCAGTAAATGAATCTAATGTGATAGTTTCATAAAATTTTTACAGTTGTAGAACAAAAGCAATTCAAAACTAAGACTAATTTTTAAATGCATTGGTGGAAACATGGAAGTTGTGTTAGAACAGATCAAGAATGCTTTGCTACAGGCTTCAGATGCTGCCTGATAGCATCCTCAGCTTCGTACTTGGGGAAAGCAAATGTCTATTAAGGGAATATTTCTCCACATTTACATATGTTGGCCACAAAAATATGAAGTCAGATACAGATAGGGGCAGTGAGTATCTACTGAGAGAGGTAAATAAAACTCAAGGAACATTTTACTTCAGTGTCTGTGGCATTCCAGTTCCCCACAGTTTTGAATCTGTCTACTCAGATTTGCAGAATCTTTAATACAGATCTGTTCTTTTGTGATGAGCTTCAGTTTGCAAATCCAGTCATAGAAACTAGCATTCTCCCTGCACTAAATATCCATTCCTTCCACATTTCCTTGAAGACAGATATGCTCTTGCTTTACTTTCTATCTTCAACATCTCTGATGGTGTTCAGCATTATTATATGTGCAATAAATGTATTTAATGTTAAAGACCTTTCTAAAGTGATTCTAGTGAGGTATACTTTAAAACACCAAGAATAAAACAAGGCTGTAATTTACACTAAATGCAAATGACAAAGTTGAATGCTATTCGAGCCTTGTCAATGAAAGCTGCAACTGCTGTTATTTATGTTTTTTTAGTGTTAATCCACCATGTGAAGGGAAGTCCCTAGGGAAATAAATGTTCCTTACCCTGAGTCTTTCATAAGTTTTATTTTTTTTCTTTTTTAACACATATACCTGGAGTGAAAGAGAGAGATTGAAATGTTCTAAACCTAGAACAAATTTGTATTAGTGCATAATGCATCCCCTTAATATCCATTTTTACCCCATCTATATATCTATACCCCATCTATCTATATCTATATATATTAATGTCTTTTCACTATCAAGGATACTCTGTGATGTGTAAACAGACTCTAGCCTCCACCAACCCCAAGGCTGAGAATGCCAGAAGATAGTACCTGAAAACCATAGCATAGAGTTAACCTGATTTGCTCTAACACACATCTGATGTTTCTGTTATGCCCAGCTCAGGAGACCCTCCAAAGTCCACCAGGGATCGAATCTGCAGTAAATACATGAGGGATTTTTGTGATTTTTTAATTATTTTTTATATTATCACAGTGTATTCACTTTGTTTCCCAGCTGTAGCCCTCTCCCTCATTCACTCCCAATCCCACCCTCCCTCCCTCATCTCCTCTCTGCTCCTTTCAAAGTCCACAGATGGAGGAGCTCTCCTCCCCTTCATCTGACCTTAACTTATAAGGTATCTTCAGGACTGACTGACTGAAATGTCCACCTCTGTGGCCTAGCAAGGCTACTCCTCCTTTGGGGGGAGGAAGGGGGAGGTCAAATAGACAGCCACTGGGTTGATGTCAGAAATAGTCCCTGTTCCCCTTACTAGGAAACCCACTTGGATCCTGAGCTACCATGGGCTACATCCAAACAGGGGTTCTAGATTATATCCATACATGGTCCTTGGTTGGAAATACAGTCTCCTAAAAGACCCCTGTGCCCCGATATATTAGGTCCTTGTGGAGCTCCTGTCCTCTCTGGGTCTTACTAATTCCCCCTTCTTTAATATGATTCCCTGCACTCTTTCGAAGGTTTGGTTATGAGTCTCAGCATCTGCTTTGATACACTGCTAGGTACAGTCTTTCAGAAGCCCTCTGTGGTTGGCTCCTGTCCTGTTACTTGTTTTCTCCTACTTCCAATGTCCATCCCATTTGTCTTTCTAACTGAGGACTGATCATCTTACCTGGGTCCTCTTTCTTGTTTGTCTTCTTTAGGTGTCCAGATTTTAGTATGCTGGAGAGTTAGTAGAGAAAGGGGAACCCTCCTCCATTGCTGGTGTGAATGTAAACCTGTATAACCACTTTGGAAATCAATCTGGTGCCTTCTCAGACAACTATGAATAGTGCTTCCTTAATATCCAGCTATGCTACTCCTAGGCATATATCCAAAAGATGCTCAAATACACAAAGACATTTGCTCAACCATGTTTGTAGCAGCTTTATTCGTAATAGCTAGAACCTGGAAACAACCTAGATGTCCATCAATGGGAATAAGGTTTTAAAAGGAAAAACACACAGCAGGAAGTTACATGCCTTGGCATTACTTGATTGGGTAAGGGAAATTGACTTTTGAAATGATTGGTTTACTTTAGGTGTCAATACCACAAACTGTTCTGGCCTGGCCATGTGGTCCAGTTTCCTAGCAAATGTATCTCTAGTGGGGGCAGTTAAAGAATGCAGTAAAGCTAGTTTCTTTCCCCAGATGGCTGGACATGCCCCAAGCTGGCCGGCCTTCACTCTGGCCTGTGCTCCAAACCCCAAACTAATACCTATAAAACAATTTTCAACTCTTTTGTCTCTCATTTCCACCAGTGCTGGCTAGTTTTATGTTAACTTGACCCACAAACTAGAATTATCTGAATGGAGGAAACCTTAATTGAGAAAATGCTTCTACAAGATCTGGTTATAAGGCATTCTCTTAAGTAGTGGTTAATCGGGGTGGGCCAATCCTATTGTGGGTGGTGCCATCCCTGGAATGGTAGTCCTGGGTTCTATAAGAAAGCAGTCTGGGAAAGTCCTAGGGAGCAAGACAGTGAGTAGCACTCCTCCTTGGCCTCTCTATCAGCTCCTGCCTCCAAGTTCCTGCTTTGTTTGAGTTCCTGTCTTGACTGCCTTTAATGATGAACAATGATGTGAAAGTATAAGCCAAATAAACCTTTTTCTCTCCCAGACTGGCCTTTTAGTCATGGTAGGTTTTTTTGTTTTGCTTTTTGTTTGTTTGTTTGTTTGTTTGTTGTTTGTTTGTTTTTTGTTTTTGTTTTTGTTTTTTTTAACAATAAAAACCCTAACAATACACTACCCATGCATTTAAAAAGCATCTTGATTTATGATTTTCATTGTTCTGTCACTATAAATCATCATGAGATTTTTCTCATTTTGGAACATAGAATTTGGAGTGACTCATATTTGTGTTCCTGGACCATTATCACTCATATGTACCTTCAGAATAAACTATTATCCCTTCTAAGGTAAGAGCTGTTTTGAAAGTTATTACATTCTGATTCTATTTTAGCATATAAATATGAAAGAAAATACATCCCAGAAATTGTGTTACATTTAAGAAAGGGTCCAGATATTTCGAAAGAGCACAAATAGTTCTTTCAAAAAAATAACAATAGTGTTTTCAATAATGACATTTTCAATAATAACATTTGAAGTTATGCATGTGATGTCTACAAGGTCTGCTTGAAGAATTAACTAAATGTTAGAGGTTCCCACCAACATAATCACTTGCTAAACTGTTGTTGTTTTCTCAGTGGAACTGAAGATAGGTAGATAGATATATATGTAAAAATGAGAATGCAAAGTTATGTTGTCTTCTTTTCAGCATTACAAATGGTGCACAATGAACTGACAAGCTGATTGGGGAATCTATCTGCTCAGAGATGTGTGGGGAGGAGCTGTGTTAACAGCAAAACTATATATGTGATTTGATTGTACGCTTGCTCACAGTGTTCTAAAAATGTTCCTTTTTCTGTGTATAAAAGGTGACACAGCACATAATTCTTCTGGCTCTGTCTTGATGTGCATTCATTTTAGAAGAAAGGTCAAATTCAGTGGCTTGAATAGCACAGGAAATGAAAAGCAAGGTCTAAGAAGACAGGTTAGGAATGTTAAGTGCTTCAGGGCATGAGACATGGCCCAAAGGAATTTCCTAGCAGCGATCAGAGTACAAAGACAAAAGAGGGCACCATGCAAATGATATAACTTAATCACTGACACTCCAAAGAGATCATTCTCTCCTGATCTACCAACCTCACCTTTAGATTTACAATAAATTCCTCAGAATAAATAAAACAAAATGAATCTTGCATTTTTCTTTATCTCCTTTTTTGAGTGCTAATCAATTGTGAAATTTATCAAAACTTGACAAAGCTTGTGGTGTCATGAAGACTATCCAGCCTGTTATTCAGCTACCTCAGTATCTGATGCAGAAGAACTTTTATGAATTACTTGAGCATGCCTATGGGCTGCAAAAATACCAGTATTTAGTTTCCAGTAATAAACTGCCTTGCTTCGACATCATCATATCACTGCAATTCATTAATAAGAATGATTTCATGTACAGAAAGTGGAATGTTTAAGTAGATGGTAAGAACTTTTAATTCCTAATGACTCAAACATGTCTGCCCCACACATGTGCATATACTGATGTGGGTTTGAGTTCCACTGGAATATTGCAGTAAAGAAGGTGTAGCATGGTATCAGGAGACAGTTTCTGACCTTGAATGGCATTTCTACAGATTACTCATTTTAATCTAGGTGGCAATGAAGATAAAACAACAGATTAACATTCAACCCCAGTCTCTTTTTCCTTTGGTTAATAAAAGTTCCTTTGGTGGGGGACACTGCACCTACATTAAACATTTTTACAAAGCTATTCAATTAAAACCTTAACAATTGTGGAGAGTTGGAATGTTTGAAGCACAAAGCCAAATTATCATGATCTACCTTAGCTGTGAAATAGTAATGCATTGCACACTTGTGTGTGCAATATAACATTCTCATGGCTACCAGTTAATTACCTTTGGGATGAAGAATCAGCCTTCCATTTTTGCCAACCAGATGGCTATAGATGTTAACAAATGAGACTTGTAACTGGGATTTCCCTGCTTTGCTGTAAACTGTCTCATGTTACAATATTGTATGTTAAGTGTATTGATTTATAACTTTCTTCTAGTACTATAAAAACTCTCTGAGCCCATTACTGTGTTGAAACATGTAATCTATGGTAATCTGACCTACCCACGGTCACTTTTATGAGGCTCAATGTTTCTTATTCTCATTGAAGTCAGAGCTGTATTTTGTGTTGAAACTTCAATATGCAAAACACCATATGATTCCAGTGTAAATTAAATACTAAAACCAAAGAGTTATTAGTGATTTTATCATTGTACATATGTTGCTATCTATATTCCAAGTGTGTCATCCTATATGTGGTGTTATGTATATGCAAAGAACCATATGATTTCTTGTAAATTATATACTCAAACCAAAGAGTATTATAGAGTTTATCATTGTCCATCTATGTCACTCTATACATGACATGATATAAGCACAGTGTAGTTAAGTAACTTAACTTAGATAGAAACAATGAACACAGAAATAAAACATTTTTCTTTAAATATATGACTTAGTTCTTTAACCTTGTTGTACCTTAGAAGTTCTGATGTCTTTACAAAATCCTTGTGTGCAACTTCCTAGGTTAATGATTAGCTGACCACAGCTGCATATTGTTTGAGGACTGGAGTATTGGCTTGATGGGTCTTAAGTACTGCTTTACAAACCAGACAACCTGAATTCAGATACTAGAGCAAATGTAAAACTCCAGATGCAGTAATGTAAGCATCTATAATCCCTGAGGGCCTGTGGGAATATAGGAGATCAAGATAGAATCCCTGGGACTTGGTTAGCCAGATGGCCTCATTTGTTCAATGGTGAATGATGTGAACCCCTGTATCACATGGGTGAGAGAAGAGCACAGATATTAGAGATTATACATGCCCTAGACACACACAGAGACACACATATGAGAGATAGAAGGTAGAGATATGCTGACTGAATTTCTTTTATGTATGCTCATTGGGCCTATCAGTTATCATAAAGCTAGTTATTCCTGACTATCTTTTATCTTGCACAGAAACACTGCCTGAAATAAAAACTGATAAAAGTAAAATTCTAGAGCTACACTTTGCAATGCACTCAGAGCATGGTAATTTCTGAAAAAGAAAAATCAAAAAGAATAAATGATGTTAAAATTTGATATGATAAAATGCTGGTGTCCTGAAGAGGACGTATTAAGAGAATTCTTTTAGATGAGCAAGTAAAAAAGTGAGACAGGAAAGATTATGCAAGCACCTTACAATATTTTATCTTCAGACTCTGAAGTCACTGACAGAACTCTGACACAAGCTCACAAGGCCTAGAATCTAGGACTGAAGCTCTGGAATTACTTATTTGACTCGTGTGGGAGCATAGTGAAGGCAGTCAGATTATCTTTAATCCTTCTTCAAAAAAAGAAAACTCTTCTAATGCCTGCTAGATTAAAAAGGGAAAAAATGGGAGAGGTTGGAGGTTGGAAATGGAAGCAGGAGAAATTATGTAATTATTTTTTTAAATAAAATTGAAATAGAGAATCATATTTCTATAAGAAGGTGAATTTCTCTCCCAGGTAAAATAATTTGTGCTCATCTTTGGCTCTGATGGTATGTTTCCTTGTTCCTAGTAGCTGTTTTGTAAAATTATTTGTATGAAGGATCACAAATATGAGCCCTAATCTTAAACCATAAAATAATTCCAATTATTAGTTAGAAAATAGACACATAGTAAGACATCTTGCAATGTTCTTTGCACAAGAATTCCTCAGTTTTTTTAATGTTACTTTATTGTGGGTTTAGGGGCTGGTGTGTGTGTGTGTTGGGGTGGTGCTTGCCATAGCTAATATGTGGATGTCAATGAATAACTTGTTGGAACTGGCCTTCTTCCTCAACCATTTGAGTTCCAGTAACTCAACTTAAGTAATCAGGTCTGGACACAAGTTCATTTACCTATTGAGTCATCTTATCAACTGATAAGAAAAAGAACATTTTTCATGAAATGTAGCTCTGTCAATAATATCATTGGTGTAATCAAAATATTTAACATTAAAACAGTTCCTGGTGGATATGTTTGCGATGTCAACACTCAGAAATGAAGATGAGAAGGACAGTAGCTCAAGAGTATGTAGATTTAATGACGGCAACATGTAAACTTTAGCCCTTTGTGGTGATTAGCAATGTCTGTGCTCCATCCCAGATGAGAGCTCTCAGTCAGTAGCAACAGTGTCATGAACACAAAAAAAAACTTCCTTAAGAGCCAGTAAAAATAGCAAACTTTTGAGCTCAGATGACCATTGATGTTACTTTGAGCAAACATTTCCTCTATAAGAAAACGAATTTGTGCAATCTTTTCCATCAAGCAGAAGATCTTACTTCAATAAAGAAATTGTTTTTAAAAACAATGACTATAAAATGTACCCTTGTGCTTCTCAAGTAATTTTTAAATCAATCTAATTTCAATCCTCCAAAAAAACCCAATGAGGATATGTTATTATTTTTACTTTATATTTTGTAATGGAGAAAATTGAATCAGAGATTTATTAGTCAGCTATAGAAAACCAGAGATTAGGAATGAAAGACAGTTCTGTTGTTTGGATTCCAGATTCACTCTTTACTCTGTGCTCATCCTGTTTCATTGAACGGTAATATACAGGGATACTTTGGGGTGTAAGGACTGTGAAAACCAAAATGTACACTATCACAACCTGACAGAACATTTTTGTGGGTAAAATCACTTCCAGTCAACTAAAAAGTATCTTTGGGAGCAACTCCCACAACCTGTGTCCGCTGGCTCTCAGAATTCCAGTTTTACAAACTCAAATGCCCACAGAAGTGTAGATATGTCCTTCAAGGGGGAAGGCAATCAGAATCTAGTGGAACCCAGGGGCTGTTGTGTGTCCTGCTCTTGCAGGCAAGGCAGCAGGACTTCTGTGGCCTTAGCCTGGCTGTGGAGCAGGCAGATGTTAAGATACCAGCAGAGATCATGTGTTTGTCTGACTTTGAAGCATGGCCCAAGGAGGTGGCCTATGTGAAGATACTAACCTTCATCTCTACATGCCCAGCCAGTGAGGCAGAGTTGTATGGAGGGTTGAATGCTCTCATGCCTTCGGTGAGAGCTTTAAAATGCTAGGAGCTCTTGAATTCTGAGTAGAAGAAAAAAAGCAATTGGAGGGACTGAATCCATGGTTCTTGTAGAAATGAATGTCCAGGATAGCACAGAGCATGTCAGTATACTCAGCCAGGCTGCCATCAATCTCGACCATGGGCAGACTCACCTTTCCCAAGAGCTTTTGAAACTTTGGGGACCACTCCTGCTACCAGTGTGTCAATTCCCAGCACGGGCCTGGAGTAGTGCACAGTCACCAGGAGCAGGGCTTAGAATGGAGTGACTCAGAGATAGTCTCGATCCAGGTGAGATAGTCTCGATCCAGGTGTCAAGGGCTTTGGGATTCTTTTCCATATCTTCCAGGCTCTTTACGTCAGAGTTTCTTCACAGTGTCTGATAGCTATTTCTTTCACCATAGATTTCCTCAAGAAAACTAACAAAAATCACATTCCTGAAAAAGAACAGGCTGAAAAAAAGAAAAACCAAAATCTCTTGAGTGAATGAGTGAGGGCATCACCTGGCTGTTTCAGTGGGATAAATGTGTAGTGCCTTTCATTATATTCTTCCTATCTTCCATTCTTTATTTTTAGTAAAATATTTATAGTAAAATTGCAGCATCATTGCTTAAATGTTTCACAGTTTCACTGGTAGCAATATGAACAATCTTCTCTTTGTTCTCTTCTGCATCAGTTCACTCATCAGCAAGAAAAAAATGAGAATACAGGGCTCCCCATGTAAAGGTTTCTAAAATGAACTGTGCATGCTAACATGCCTAGGGTAATTTCTACCATAATATAGAGCTTGTGAAGGTTCTTCATATCTTGGAAATATGAACAGCTTCTTCTGCCTCGAGAGAGTATTTTGGTAGAAAGAAAAGAGAATGTTGCAAAGTTATTCCAGTTTCTCAGGGATAAGTGAATTATAGAACTGTATTCTAATCAGGCACACATATGAAAATGGTTTTCTGCTATTAATTATTACTATTTAGTCCAATGCCTAGGATGCTAAAATAATGATTTTTATGTGCCTTCTCTTTCCAGAACACAAGCAGTATTTGGTAATTGTCTCAGTTGATCAACATAACTTATAAAGTAAGAGTTTGATTGGGCTCACAGTTTCCAATAATTTAAAGATTATGGTGGTTGTGGCAGTATGTAGACAAGCTGCAGGCATTTAGGCCAGGACAGTGAAAAGCTCGCATCTTTTTTAAAATTTATATATATATATATATATTTTTTACAATTTATTTATATTATATCCTGATTGTAGCCCCCTCCCTCATCACCTCTCAGACCCTCCTTTCCTCTTCCCCCATCCCCTTCCTCTAGTCCACTGAATGGGGGAGTTCTGTTCTTCACCTTGCAATCTGACCCTAGCTTATCAAGTCTCATCTGGACTGGCTGGATCCTCTGTGCCTGGCAAGGACACCTCTCCAGGAGGAGGTAATCAAAGAGCAGGAAACAAAGTTCATGTCAGAGGCAACACCTGCTCACCTTAGTCAGGGACCCATATAGAAACTGAGATGCCTACCTTGATGCAAAAATAGGAGTCACAGACGGGGCCACTGGGAATGACCCAAGATTTTCAAAATGTCAAACTTGCCTCCAAGTGATACCCCTCTTTCAACAAGACTATAACCCTTAATCTTTTTGAAATAGTTCCAACAAACAGGACCAAGTATTGAAACATATGAGCCTATGGAGGTCATTCTTATTCAAATCATCACAGCTATTTCACATACATAAATGTTTCATATTCAGTAATTTCTGGTTTTGCCTGTTATAATGGTAGAAACACAATGTGCTCAATCAGCTTGACTGCGCTATAATAAGATAATGAACATTTTCCTGAATAAGGAGTTTATAATAATGAAAAGAAAAAGAAAAATAATCAAAAATAAAAATAAAATATGTAGTTACATAATAATAAAGATTGTCTAGAAAGTAAACTATGATCAAACAGGTAATTTTGCAGTCAGTTCTGTACTTTAAATTGTAATAGCATTTTATTTCTACCTATGAATTCTTATGAAACAATCATGTCCCTTATTTTATTTTTGCTCTTTGAAAACACAGTTAAGGGAGTGAAAGGTAAGAGGAAAATAAAAGAGTCTCTCCAAATACTTGTGGAGAATGAGATTGAAGATGAAGATTAACTAAAGACAAATCATATCTCTAGATATTCAGATACTTTTTTTTCATTTTCTGAATTTATATGTTTTATTAATTACAGTTTATTCACTTTATATCCCAGCTATTGCCTCCTTCCTTGTGCCCTCCCATCCCCACCCTCCCTCCTTCATATCCTTCCATGTCTCTCCCCAAGTCCACTGAGAAGGGACATTCTCCTCCCTTCTATCTGAACCAAGCCTATCATGTTTCATCAGTACGAGCTGCACTATCTTCCTCTGTGCTCTGGTAAGGCTGCTCCCACCACAGGGAGAGGTGAGCAAAGAGCCAGCCACTCAGTTCATGTCACAGACAGTTCCCCTGTTCCTCGGGAACACACTTGGAGACTGAGCTGCCGTGAGCAGGGGTTCTAGAATATCTCCAGGCATGGTCCTTGGTTGGAGTATCAGTCTCAGAAAAGACCCCTGAGCCAAGATTTTTCAGTTCAGTTGCCCTCCTTGTGGTGCTCCTGTACCCTCCAGGTCTTTCTGTCTCCCTCTTCTTTCATAAGATTCCCTGCACTCTGCCCAAAGGTTGGCTATGAATCTCAGCATCTGCTTGATACACAGCTGGGTAGAGTCTTTCAGAGGTCCTCTGTGGTAGGCTCCTGTCCTGTTTCCTGTTTTCTCCCTCTACCAATGTCCTTACTGTTTGCCTTTCTGAATGAGGATTGATCATTTTACCAGAGTCCTTCTTATTTCTTAGCGTCTTTAGGTGTACAGATATTAGTATGTTTATCCTACATTATATGTCTAATGTCCACTTATAAGTGAGTATACACCATTTGTCTTTCTGCTTCTGGGATACCTCACTCAGGATGATTTTTGCTAGATACCACCATTTGCCTCAAAATTTCATGGTTTCCTTGTTTTATAAGCTGAGTAGCACTCCATTGTGTAAAAGTACCACAATTTCTGTATCCATTCCTCAGTTGAGGGGCATCTGGGTTGTTTCCAGATTTTGGTTATTATGAATAAAGCTGCTACGAACATGGTTCTGCAAATGTCCTTGTTGTATATTTGAGCATCTTTTGGATTATGCCTAGAATACTGGATCTTGAGGAAGTGCTATTCCTAATTGTCTGAGAAAGTGCCAGATTGATTTCCAAAGTGGTTGTACAAGTTTACATTCCTGCCAGCGGTGGAGGAGGGTTCCCCTTTCTCCATACCTCTCCAGTATGTGTTGTCACTTGAGTTTTTGATCTTAGTCATTCTGATGGGTGTAAAGTGAAATCTCAGGTTCTTTTTGATTTGCATTTCCTTGATGACTAAGGATAGTACCTTGAGCATTTCTTTAAGTGTTTCTCTGCCATTCAATAATCCTCTATTGAAAATTCTCTGTTTATCTCTGTATCCCACTTTTAAATTTGATTACCTGATTTGTGGTTTTTTAGCTTCTTTAGTCCTTTATATATTCTAGATATCAGCCTTCTGTCAGACATAGAGTTGGTGAAGATCCTTTTATTTTTAATTTAATCAAACACATTATCAAATTTAATAAAACTTTATAAACACTGAAATTTCCAGAATCTAGACTGACATACAGTTTAATGTATCATTCATATCTCCTCTAATGCTGAAGGTCATTTCACAAGCCTCAGCTCCCGTGCTTCACCGGCAGTTCCCACGGTTCTGCACCTAAAAAGAAGTGCAGGCTGAAGGCAGCACCTGCTCACTGGCACTGTGTAACACTGGCCTGCAGTGATGGTCTTGCAGTTACTATCACACAGTTTTGGGTGAAGATCCTTTGACCCACTAACAACATAAAGTACCTTGGTGTGACTCTAAGCAAAATTATGAAAGAATTGTTTGAAAAAAACTTTAAGTCTCTGATAAAACAAATTGAAGAAGACATCAGAAGATGGAAAGATCTCCCAATCTCATAGTAAAAATGGCCATCCTGCATCTACAGATTCAATGCAATTTGCATCAAAATAACAGAACAATATTTTACAGGACTTGAAAAAACAATTATAAGTTTCATATGGAAAAAAATTCTCAAATTGCTAAAACAATCCTGTACAACAACAGATCATCTTGAGATATCTTCATCCCTGATTTCAAGCTGTGCTGCAAAGCAATAGTAATAAAAACTACATGGTACTGGCATAGAAATAGAATGGTGGATCAATGGAATCAAATAGAAGACCCAGAAATAAACCCACACACCTACGGATACTTGATTTTAGACAAAGAATCCAAAACCATTCAATGGAAAAAAGACAGCATCTTCAACAAATGGTGCTGGTCTAACTGGATGTCTACATGTAGAAAAATGCAAATAGATCCATATTCATCACCCTGCACAAAACAAGTGGATCAAAGACCTCAACATAAAACCAGATACACTAAACATGTGGGGAAGAGCCTTGAACTCATT
This sequence comes from Meriones unguiculatus, assembly GCF_030254825.1. Classification (NCBI taxonomy): domain Eukaryota; kingdom Metazoa; phylum Chordata; class Mammalia; order Rodentia; family Muridae; genus Meriones; species Meriones unguiculatus. The sequence continues at coordinate 105,749,163 of NC_083350.1, read as the reverse complement.
GGCACAGGAGACAACTTCCTGAACAGAAGACCAACAGCACAGGCTCTAAGAGCAACAATCAATAAATGGACCTCATGAAACTGAAAAGCTTCTGTAAAGCAAAGTACACTGTCTTCAGAACAAAACGACTGCCTATAGATTGGGAAAGGATCTTCACCAACCCTATGTCTGACAGAGGGCTGATATCCAGAATATATAAAAATTCAAGAAGTTAAACAGCAACAAATCAAGGAATCCAATTAAAAAAATAGGATACAGAGCTAAACAGATAATTCTCTGTAGAGGAATATAGAATGGCAGAGAAACACTTAAAGAACTCAACCAAGGACCATCTATGGACATAACATAGAACTTCTGCTCGGATGTGGCCCGTGGTAGCTCAGTAACCAAGTAGTTTTCCAAAGTAAGGGGAACAAGGATTATTTCTAACAGGATCTCAAGGTCAGGCTCTTTGACCTCCCCCCCACCCAGGGGAGGAACAGTCCTGTTAGGCCACAGAGGAGGACTTTGCAGCCAGCCTCGAAGATACCTGATAAAACAGGGTCAAATGAAAGGGGAGGAGGTCCTCCCCTATCAGTGGACTTGGAAAGGTGCAGGGAGGAGACCATGGAGGGAGTTGGGGAGGGGGAGAGAATGAGGGAGCGGGATACAGCTGGGACACTTATCAAATTGTAACTAAAAAGAAAAAGAAAAATTTTAAAAAGAAATGTAAATAAAAGAGTGTTTTAAAAAAAAAAAGAAAGAAATGCTCAATGTCCTTAGTCATCAGAGAAATGCAAGTCAAAACATCCCTCAAATTTCACCTTACACCCATCAGAATGGCTAAGATAAAAAACTTAAGTGACAGCACATGCTGGGGAGGTTGTGGAGAAAGGGGAACCCTCCTCCACTGCTGGTGGGAATGTAAACTTGGAGAACCCACTTTGGAAATCAATCTGGCACTTTCTCAGACAACTAGGAATAGCACTTCCTCAAGATCCAGCCACACCACTCCTAGTCATATATCCAAAATATGCTCAAGTACACAACATGGACATTTGTTCAACAATGTTCATAGCAGCTTTATTCATAATAGCCAGAAGCTGGAAACAACACAAATGCCCCTCAACTGAGGAACAGATACAGAAATTGTGGTACATCTACACAATGGAATATTACTCAGCAATAAAAAACAAGGAAATCATGAAATTTGCAGGCAAATGTTGGGAACTGGAAAAGATCATCCTGAGTGAGGTATCTCAGAAGCAGGAAGACACACAGGGTATACAATCACTCATAAGTGGATATTAGACATATAATATAGGATAAACCTACTGAAATCTGTACACATAAAAAAAAAAACTAAGCAAGAAGGAGGACCCTGGCTAAAACATTCAATCCCCTTTCAGAAAGGTGAAGAGGATAGACATCAGAAGGAGAAAACGGGGAACAGGATGGGAACCTGCCACAGAGGGCCTCTGAAAGGCTTTACCCTGAAGGGTATCAAAGCAGATGCTAAGACTTATGGCCAACTTTTGGGCAGAGGTGTTATGCCAGGTTCACGGGACCCTCAGAGATACAGGAGACGACTCGATGCAATTGCAAGAGAACTTTATTACGAGAGCGATAGAACTCTGGACCCAAGTCTCACTGGCACAGCAGTAGAGAAGTGGGACCCCAAGCTCTGAGTGAACAGGATTTTTAAAGGGAAAGTCTGTGAGCAGGGGGTTTCCATGGGAGCAAGCAGGGGGGCACAAGCCTTGGCGTTACAGAATTGGGTGAAGTTTAGCAGGGCGGGGTGACCTTTTCTGAGGCACATAATCACAATGGCTAAGGCATATAATCACAATGGCTAAGGCATATAATCACAATGGCTATTTTTCTAAACCATATCTGAAACATTGGAGAGAATTTTCCCACCTGATTCTTAACCAATTCCCATTGATTATTGCCAGGGAGTTTGTCTCTATTTTCTATGAAGCATTTATTCTGTTACATTTCCTGGAGAGTTAACTTTGTTTTCTGCCAGGTGTACATCCTGTGATATTTCCTGGAGCCTGAATTCAGTTCCCAGTCAAGATCTTTATTTCAAAATGGAGTTATATTCAGGCTATCTTAAGCTCTTCAGAGGGCAAGGAATCTTATGAAAAAAGTGGGAAATAGTAAGACCTAGAGAGGACAGGAGCTCCACAATAGAGTAACAGAACCAAAAAATCTTGGCCCAAGTGTTTTTTTTTTTTTTTTATTTTTTTCTGAGACTGATACTCCAACCAAGGAACTTTCATGGAGATAACCTAGAACTCCTACACAGATGTAGCCCATGGCAGTTCAGTCTCCTAGTTGGTTCCATAGTAATGGGGACAGGAACTGTCTCTGACATGAACTGATTGGACTGCTCTTTGATCACCTCCCCTTGAGTGGGGAGCAGTCTAACCAAGACACAGAGAAAGACAATGCAGCCACTCCTGATGAGACCTGATTGAGTAGGATCATTAGAAAGGAGAGGAAGACCTCCCCTATCAGTGGACTTGGGGAGGGGCATGTGTGGAGAAGGGAGAAGGAAGGTGGGATTAGGTGGGGAGGAGGGAGAGCTACAGGGGGGATACAAATTGAATAAAGTATAATTAATAAAAATAAAAATTAAAAAAAAAACCCGAAAAGCTTCTGTAAGGCTAAGGACACTGTCCTCAGAACAAAATGAGAACCTACAGACTGGGAAAGGATTTTCATCAATCCTATATTCAGAAACTCTTATGCAAAGAGTTTATGGTAACATTCAGAGAAAAGAGGGCTGAGTGTTCAGTTGCTTGCTCAAAGTTTGAATAGATACATTAGTTGATTCCTTACTTTAGAAAGGAAGATGATATTCTCCTTTCATGTCTGCCTCCCCCAATTCTAGCCTCTGCTGCCAAGAGAATCTGACTTTTCCTCAAGAAGTTCCCCAAACAAATGACTTGGCTCCTTTCCCCAATATTAGCAGTGTTCTACAAGAAGATGGTGAGAATTTTATATTCTGTACATATCCATTTTGCTTGTTTTTTAACAATGGTGTTTTATGATGACATCATATACATTTACATTGTAATTATTTTGTTGTGTTTCAGGATACATAATATTCATGTGAAATCATTTTCTATTTCTTTGTGTTTATTTTTTCTTCTTTTTATTAGCTTAAGCCCATATATGGGAGAATTATTTGTATAGGCGCTGGACACAAAGGACAGAGCGGATGTCCTCCCCTTTCTCCTTTAGAAAATTTCCACAGCGGTCTGTCATTGTGCACTCTTATATTCCACTCCTAATTTAGATTGCAAATATAAAAGTTGGCACCTCCTGATAACTTGGCAGAATAAAAATTAATAATTTTCCTAAGAAATGATCAGTTAATGGATGAGAACAGAAATTATAAGATTTAAAAGTTGAATAGATTGACTTAAATATGAGAGTAGGGTAGCCAGTATTATTGTACTTGGTCCTTAATTATGCATACTGGGTTAGGATTGTGTAAAATGTTAGATTGAAGATAACTGGACAAAGAGAACAAGAGGCTCAGGTCTCTGGAACTTCAAAGTAGAGTGCAGAATAGCCTCAAAAGTTAAAGAGCTTCTTTTTTGAAATTAACATGGAAGAGTTGAAAATAGATTTTTTTCTACTAAAATGACTTTTTGCATTTGTTAGAAAATAAAATCACAAATCACCATATTTGTGGGTTTCAACATGCATGTCTTTGCTACAGCCATTCTTTCCCATTGATTATTTTATTTACAAGTTGGAATTAAATGCAAATAATACACATGGGATATTGTTTCACTAGCTTTATGTTTCTCTTTCTGGAGAAAAACCAGACCCAGCATATCCTAAAATATTTTTGAGAATGTAGCAGACTAACATTTCCTTGAGTAAGCTCTTCAATCTTTGCAGTTCTTTTGGCTTCTAAAAAAAAATGTTATGGATACCATTGAGAAAGTGTCAAGGGATTCTAATCTGACATTCTTCCTTAAATTATTGAAAACCAGGATGACCATCAGGAACATTGCATGGACCACATCGAATAACAGGTGTGAAACCTACCTGGAGCTGAGCCCACAAGGGGGAGCTACAATGGTTGTTGTTGGACTCATCCTGACAACAGCTTTCTTTGCAGGAAAGATTCTGAGGATGGAATGGAAAGCACCGGGTTTCTCACCTATGAAGACAAGGCATCATGCAAATGGGATGAATCTAGGCTGCCCTCAACAAGTATCCGTCTCTATTTACTTTGAAAATAGGGATAAAAATGGAATTGTTGGAGTATTATATTGCATAATTATGCTATATTATTTATGCCATTTGGTAACAAAAGTTACTAAATTACAGTGTGCTTTGCTATCCATCTCTGTACAGAACTTCAAAATTGAATTCCACTTCAAGAAATTATTTCAAAATTACTGAGAAAATGTCCTCTACTGACTTTAGGTTCCAGTTTATTCAACACCAATTCATTCGGTGATGATGTCCTGAAAGATCCCTGAAGTCCTGTGGATGAAATTCATATGACTCTGCCCTTCAAGTACTCGTTGTGACAGCTAGAGACTAAATGCATCCTGTTGTCGGTCTGATGCTTTGTTGTTCTGAATTGTTAAGATATTGTGACTTATTGTATAGCAAGACAGAGTAGTCCAGCTGCTTATGACTAAGTACATATTATATATGAGATAGTAAATGTTTGTGTACTTGATAATCAATTAAAAATTAAATTTACTTATTTTTATTTTATGTTTATATGTGTATTGCCTGAATATATGTATGTTCAGCATGAATGCCCAATGTCCACAAGCATCAGAAGGGCCATGGGAAAATGAGTTACAGGGTGTTGTAAACCACAATATAGGTGCTGGGTTCTAAACCCTGGACTTCTACAAGAGCAGTAAATGTTCAAAACCAATGCATCATCTCTCAAAATCCCCAAATGCTCAAAACTTTTGTGGAATGAATAAATGAACATAGATAAATATATACTTATTTATATGCATAACACACACACAAACATGGCGAGTCCATTTAGTGTTGTTCCTTCTGCATGTATCTTGAGGACTGACCAGTTAGGATTGCACATCTGAGCGCTAACTTCTTTCTACAGCCTGTAAATCCAGCTCTTCCTCCATGGATGGGGGCTTGTGAGATTTTGTTACATCTGGCATATCAACTGATGGTGTCATTTTGCAGGTTTTATTTGGGCAACCATGCCGTTGAGGTTTTACTGGTGCAGCTTCCCTTACACAGAAAGCACTACCGCCCAGCAGATGTTAGTGGCCTCCATTGGTCAAATATTTCTGCCTCAATTTTTTTTTAATGCTTCCAGAATTTTAGGTTTAGAAATTGAATTGTAGAAATGTCAGATGGATTTAGGTACCCCATGTACAGTTGGTCTCTTCATTTCGGCCAGTTTTTCTGTAATAGTGTCCCTTTAATGAAAGAAAAAAAAAAAAAGAATGCAGGTAAAAAGGGATTTCTGTTTTAGGAAAGTAGGAGTAGTCGGTTCTTCGTTAGAGTCCATGACTATGGTAATGGTACCAAGCATGCATTCCTTCCTATTTCAGGCATTAAGTACAATTGAATGTTGGTTATCCCAATAATAATTGACATCTTTGTGTAATCTTGCCATGTTGGCCGTCATTGCAGCTCATACAGGTTACATCTGGGTAGAACTTATGATTGGTTTTCTTCTTTGGCAGCCTACAGAGCACCTTTCTAAACTATGAGGGGCAGTTCTTGAGAACACTCTCAAGAAGTTAATTCCAGTTTGATTCTTCTAGGTTATGTGTCTGAAGTGTGTCCTGTCTTCAATAACAGAGACTTATCTTCAAATTCCGAGTTAACTAAGGGCATCAGCAAGATCCTATAGTGTTTTGGGGTCTTATGTACTATCCTGACAAAATTTCAAAGAGTTGTTTCTCATATTTGCAACCAGGGTTTTATTAATCTATGTTTTTTGGGAAAAACATTATAACTCCAAATGATGTAACATCATTTACTCTTTATGTATTTGTGTATGTATCAATCATCTAATAACCCATCCATCTATCATTTGTCACTTATACATCCATCATCTCTATAGTTATACACTGATGCATACACATGTGTACACATGCAGAAATGAACATACATTATATATCTATTTTTAGGAAAACAAAGTATTTTCCTGTGGATTTTTCAAAAGTTCTTTATGTTATTTTTTCTCATTTACTCTTTTCTAATATTAAAAATAAAAATACATTTATTTGAATATTTTTTTATATTAATCACAGGTTATTCACTTTGTATCCAAGCCATAGCCTGCTCCCTCATTTCTTCCCTATCCCACCCACCATTTCCTCATCTCCTCCCTGCCCCCTTTCTAAGTTCACTGCTAGGGGAGGACCTCCTCCCCTTCCATCTGACCCTAGCTTATCAGGTATCTTCAGGACTGGCTGCCATGTCCTCGTCTGTGATCTAGCAAGACTGTTCCTCCCTCGGGGGATGGAGGGAAGGTAAAGTCGCCAGTTGTTGAGTTTATGTCAGAAAAAGTTCCTGTCTCCCTTACTAGGAAAACCCACTTGGTTACTGAGCTACCATGGGCTATGTCTGAGCAGCAGTTCTAGGTTATATCCATACATGGTCCTTGGTTGGAGAATCAGTCTCATAGAGAACCCCGTGCCCTGATATATTTTGTCCTTGTGGAGCTCCTGTCCTCTCCAGGTTATATAAACTCCCCCTATGATTCCCTGCACTCTCCTGAAGGTTTGGTTATGAGTTTCAGCATGTGCTTTGATACACTGCTAGATAGAGTCTTTCAGAGGCCCTCTGTGCTAGGCTCCTGTCTTGTTACTTGTGTTTGCCTACTTCCCATGTTCATCCCATTTGTCTTTCTAAGAGAAGATTGATCATCTTACTCCTGGTCCTCTTTCTTGATTATCTTCTTTAGGTGAACATATTTTAGTATGTTTATCCTACCTTATAGGTCTATATAAGTGAATATATACCATGTGTGTCTTTCTGCTTCTGGGATACCTCACTCAGGATGATCTTTTCTAGATCCCACCATTTGCCTGCAAATTTCATGATTTCCTTGTTTTTAATAGCTGAGTAGTATTCCATGTAAAAGTACCACAATCTCTGTATCCATTCCTCCATTGATGGACATCTTGGTTATTTCCAGTTTCTGGCTATTACAAATAAAGCTGCTACAAACATGGTTGAGCAAATGTCCTTGTTGTGTACTTGAGCTTCTTTTGGATATATGCCTAGGTGTGGTATTGCTGGATCTTGAGGAAGCACTATTCCAAATTGTCTGAGAAAGCACCAGATTGATTTTCAGAGTGGTTGTACAAATTTACATTCCCACCAGCAATGGAGGAGAGATCCCCTTTCTCCACACCCTCTCCAGCATGCTGTCACTTGAGTTTTTAAACTTTGCCATTCTAATTGGTATAAGGTGAAATCTCAGGGTCATTGTGATTTGCATCTCTCTGATGGCTAAGGACATTGAGCATCTCTTTAGATGTTTCTCTGCCATTCTATATTCCTCTATAGAGAATTCTCTGTTTAGCTGCATACCCCATTTTTTTTTTAAATTGGATTGCTTGATTTATTGCTTTTTAGTTTCTTTAGTTCTTTATATATTCTGGATATCAACCTTCTGTCAGATATAGGGTTGGTGAAGATCCTTTCCCAGTCTATAGGCTGTCATTTTGTTCTGATGACATTGTCTTTTGCTTTACAGAAGCTTTTCAGTTTCATGAGGTCCCATTTATCAATTACTCTAATTTACTCTTGATGTTTGTTCCCTTCCACTCTCCAGTTAAGGCTACTGTCCAATTTTTTTTTCAGTTTTCCTATTAGAACACTCTGTTTATTCTCCCCCTTTCTAGTATTCATTCTCTGTTTATGATTATTCATTTGTCCCTCTAAAGAAATATTTGGCTGTATCCACTGAAGTTCAATGTGTTATTTTTCTTCTCATTCCATAAAATTATGTTTCTACCTTTTGGCTAAATACTTCTAAATTGTAGCTTACTTACAAACCAGACACAGAGCCCTGTAATACCTGGGTAGATCTAGATATTTTGTTATCATTAATTTCTGATTTAGTTCATTGGTACAATTTAGGTTACAGTTTCAAAGATTCTAATCTTTAAATGAGATTTATATCATTGATTGCAAATGGTTTATCTTGAGCAATCTTTCAGGGTCGCTTGGAAAATTTGTATTGCTAGTACTTTTGTAGTGTTCTAAACAAGTGATAGCTAGATCATGATGTGTGATAAAGGTATTCACATTAAAGAGGAAAATGTTTCCAAATTTGCAACATCTTCCCACAAAGTCTTCACTGTATGAGTAATTTCAGCAGTTACTTATCATTTCCCCTTTGCCCCTGATAATACACTGATATGTATACTACCTATGGTCTAATTTTCTTTTAGTTCCAAAGGAATAGAACAGGACTACTTATAGACACATCTACTGACAAAATCATAATCCATCACAGAACCCTTGACTGACTGATATGTGATCCATGCTTCACCTAACATTTTTGCATCCCAAAGGACAGTCAATGTGGTGTTGCTCATTCTTCTTTGGCTTTTGGGTTACAACTCCGATGATATAACCAAATATCCTGCCAAGACATGGATACTTGCTGGATGCTGTATTTCTGCAACTCATTTTAAGTGTGCTTTCCTTTCCTTCACTGTCAGCTAGACAAACCGCCTTTTATATTCCTCTCAATATATTTAAAGGTTGAAGATTTAAAACTAGTTGTTTTCTCTCTTGGCCCTAATTATCCCAAGCTGCCTGATTGTCTTATAGGTGCTTCTTTCTGCTGTGGAATCCCAGCATAACTGGAACCTACTCAAAGGGATCTCTTTGAATTTCCATAATCAAATGTTATTCATATTCACTTGATCACTTGCTTACTAGAGTATTTAAATAATGTTCTATTTATTTTCTTTCATGTTGTAATATAATAATGAAAGCTAGAAAGAACCAGGTAAATCATGTTATGACCTTCTTTTGAATACCTGCTCCCTGATACAGTGCTTGGCAGATAGTAACCATGATTAAATATTTATGGTTTGATTAACTGAATCTATTATCTATAAGTTTTTGAAGGATGCTAACATGGTTGGCTAAAGTATCGAGTATCAACATCACTGTCAGTAAGACTATGGATGTCTCCTGACTATGAAGTCTTGGAAAGGAAGATTCATGGAAGTGTTTTATGACCTTCACTTTTGCTGCTTAACCTAAATCTCTCCACTATATTTTTAAATTAGTTCCTCCTGTTTCAATCCAACATCTGTATGAAAAACAGATGGCTGCTTCTCTTCATATCCTTTCTCTCGTTCCAGGACCATCATGAAACCAGACCTCTCTTTCTTTGTCCTGGGCTAAATAGTTCTTCCATTTTTAACACTTCCTGAGGTTTTGATTGCCTCTCCCTCAAATCCTTTCCAGTACTCTCTGTTTGTAGCCCTGTCCAATAGACGTTTCCACCATCATAGAAACATTCTACATCTGGGCTGTCTAACGCAGTAACCACTAGTGACATGTGATGAATAAGAACTTGAAATGCAAGGCATTGAAGGGCTGGATTTTAAATTGCATTTAATTTCAATAACTTAAAATGTAAATATGCACATGTGGCCCAGGCCCAGCAAGCTGCCACAGCTGTTAGATGTTGCGGCTATTCTGTGCACTCCCAGCAGCAGCTCATTTTATTTACTAATAGGTGGCCCATAGCAAATATACACCAGAATATTTGTTTTGAAGTTTGAATGAAAAAGGTATCACACAAAGTATAAGGCAAATTGGGTACTTACATGGTCTTAAGTTTGACTTCAATACAAAGTTAATTTAGCTATTGCCAATTACATTTTATGAAAGAAGCTAATATTCAAACACCTGATGCTTAATATGGCAGATTTACTATAGCAATTTCTATGATTTTCTTCATCTGTAGCATTTACTATTCCTATGAAAAGCAATTGCTATTCATTTTCTTTTTAATATATATTCTATTGTATATTTATTCAATATACATGTTGTGTTGATATATATATATATATATATATATATATGATCAAAAGAAGGTTAAGAAAGGAGGAAAGCACCAAAGGTTGAGCCTATATTGTCAGCTGAAGCTGAAGCTAGAAAGCCCTGTGACTGGAATGTATGCATTTGGCTCCCAATGAATGGGCACAATTCTGGACCATTGAGGCTATGTGACTAAATGAGAGCAATGTACATATGGGTATATGTGTATTATGTGTATGTGTGTATGTATTTATCTGTGTATACATACATATGAATATATAAAGAATATATTGTAAAATGAATATATAATGAATATTATGTACATATATATGTAACTACTGATTTTTCTAGCATCTTAAAGCATGTGTCTTTTGGTCTGTTTTCTCAGGTGTCCTGAAACAATGCTATGTTTAAATTTTAAACCCTGTTGCACCTTTGACGTTGAGCTTATTTTCATTCAAGGTAAGGGAGGTGTGTTAATTAATTAAGACAGCTGGGAACATTTACAAATCAGCTTCACATTTCTGGGTCATTGCTGTATGATCCCTAAACAAGGATGCAAAGATGATGTCAAATCTAAGTGGCAAAAGCATTCCATGATTCCAGATTCCTATATTGTATTTTCTTTCTTATTCAGGAGAAGAAAACTGACTGTTCTCATTTACTTTGCTTTTTTATTAACAAGTAAATAGTCTTGGCTTAAGAAGAACACGTCGTTTTTGTAAAGCTTGTTTAATTGAACTCTGCTTAATATACAGGCTTCAAATCTCACCTGTTGTACATAATTGGATATGAAATACAAAAGGGAACTTTTAGACTGAAATTTTTGTCATCCTGCTTGCCATAAAGCACACTTATAACTTTCTCTATCACTTCTTGCAGTATTGAAACATCTCAGTTCCAAGAGAGAGTAATAGTAGCAATCAGAAAGGCAAACCTCATACAGTAGAAGCCTTCTTAACGTTTTCTGTCTTCTGTCCCTCTACACATGACTCATAGAATGGAGATAATAGTGGAGCAATGTACTTTTAGGTAAATCTCTTTTTTTATATTTTTCCTGTGTCATATAGCTATTTCCAACACAATATGGCAAATGGGGAACATTTCTTAGATTAGCATTAAAAATATGTTTCGAAAGCATTGAAATATCTAATTCATTGTCTGAGTTCTGGAATGTTAATGGCTGGAAATGCCACAGTTTTACACCATCTGCCTCCCTTGTCTCCCTCTCTCTCTACTCTGTCTCACATATGATGTGAATATCAGTTTTAATAAAAGGCAGATGATCCACATACTAGCTGGTGTTGTTCCTTGGTTTTTGATGGCACAGAAAAACTAAATCTAGCTAAAGTAAATGTCCGGAGTCATTTCTATAAACTGGTAGTCTTTAGATAAGCAGGAATTATTTTTCACCAGTACAGACATGTTAGATTGCTCAAAATCCATCAACTTCATTAGCACCAGGTAAACTGAAAACTGCAACTCCAGGGCTCACAAATATAACACTTCTTTCTCACTGTTCTTAACGGAATAGTTCTTTGATCTCATGACAATGATATGGTTTCATTTATTCAGAAATTTTAATAATATTTCTAAGACCTTTAAATATTGTCCATGTGGCTGTAGCATATCTGTTGTAGGTATTTATTTCATTATCCAATTACTATAGAGAAATTTTGAAGTTGTTTCTTCATGGCCAGGAAGATGACTCATAGACAAATCAACATCACTAGCACACACACAAATGCTAGGTGTCTGTCATTCCCATGCTCAGTTCTTGAATCAGGATTTCTGAAACAAGCTGGTGAGGTAGAATAGCCAACTTAGAGATCTCCAAGTTCAGTGAGAGATCCTGAATGAAAATATTAAGTGGAGAATTATGAAATAGGACACCCATTGACAACCTACAGTTTCATATGTGTGTGTGTGTACAGACAAGAGCTTGTACACACACACACACACACACACACACACATATATATGCTTATATTTGTGTGTGTATAGACATGTGCTTACGCAGTCCAAACAAAAGGTATACACATTAGCACACATATCCTATGCACATACACAGATATAATCTTTAGCCATTCCTTACTGATTTCTGAAAGGCAATTCAATATGGCATATCGATTTTATACCAGCAAATTTCTTAGCCTTATGATGAATTCTAAGAATTATATGTGGCTTATTTTGGATAGTAACTTCAAAACTCTCAATCTTATTTATACTGCTTAAATTTCAAGTAAATAAAATCTATTTACTCTCATATGAGGCTTATTTTTAAAATAATTATGAATATCTAAAATTTTAATTAAATTCTCAAGGCATCTGTTAACCTAATCATATATTTCTTCTGTTTTCTGACATGAACTAACTGACGTTCTAATTTTACTAAGGTTTAACCCAATGTGGCCATGGAATGATTAATATACTTTATAATATTTAGCCTAAAATTCTTTAGGTAGTAAATTATCTCTTCTCATGACTTATTGGCCTGTAAGTTTCCTTCAAGTGCTATATTTCTCAAGCCTTTTCTTATTTTATTATTCTTTGCCTTCTATCCTTGCTCTTTGAAAACATATATAGAGGACTAGAATTATTTAGCCTTTAAATGAAGACATAGTCTGGAATTGAACTGGTAAATTTGAAAATGTTATTAAATATTATTGATAATGTTTTTGTGCCTATATTCTATTGGGTACTTTACATTTTTCAGAAATTAGGTGTTTTAACTAAATGTATTTTCTTCGAGTTAATAATGAGATGCTGTTCCTATTTGTCTAATCTCTGCAGACATCTTCGCCAGTTACAAATATCTCTCTCTCTCTCTCTCTCTCTCTCTCTCTCTCTCTCTCTCTCTGTGTGTGTGTGTGTGTGTGTGTGTGTGTGTATGTGCAGGAAAATGTGTGTATGAAAATATAGCTGCCCACGTATGTGAAAACTAGAGACTACAGATGTGTCTTCCTCTATTGCTCTCTACCATATTTTTTGAGGCAGGTTTTTTCATTTGAATTAGAGGTCAACTGGAGGGGACAGGAGCTCTGCAAGGAGAGCAAGAGATCCAAACAATCTGGCCACAGGGGTCTTTTCTGAGACTGATACTCCAACCAAGGACCATTCATGGATTCAACCTATAACCCCTGCTCAGATGTAGCCCATGACAGCTCAGTATCCAAGTGGGTCCCTAGTAATGGGAACAGGGACTGTCTCTGACATGAACTCAGTGGCTAGCTCTTTGATCACCTCCCCCCTGGGGGGGCAGCCTTGCCAGGCCACAGCTGAGGACAATGCATTCAGCCCTGATGAGAGCTGATAAGCTAGGGTCAGATGGAAGGAGAGGAGGACCTCCCCAAATTCACTGATAAGTGAATTTGGAGCAGGGTATGGGAGGAGATAAGGGAGGGAGGGTAAGACTGGGAGGGACTGAGAGAGGGGGCTACAGTTAGGATACAAAGTGAATAAACTGTAATTGATATAAACAAATGAAAATTTAATTAAAAAAAAAGAATGAGAGGTCACCAGTTCACCTAACCTGGGTGACCAGTAGGTCCTAAGGCTCTTCTTTTCACAGCCTTTCCAGTGCTGGGGTTATGGACATATGACATTTATGACACTAAGCCTGCTCTCTGTTGTTGTTGCTTATTTTGTTTTCTTTCTTTTGTTTACATTGTTATTGCTTTTATTTTGAAATGAGTGCCAGTGAAGATACTCAGGTACTTCTGATTAGTTGACAAACCCTGTCTCAACCTGTTTTGATGTTTTACCAATTTCATCTAAAAGTATCAGAGATACTAAGGGGTTTTTTTTCTATATAATAAAATTTATTGATGGGTAAAGAAAACAAAACAGTGTTAAGTAATAAATATAAAAGTTTTTAATATCCATTTTTTATTTAGCTTAATGATTTGCATGGGAGGCCTCCTCTATTCTAAAGACACGCAGAAGAGGAAGGGGTGGGGGAGGAAGAGAGAGAAAGGGACTGAGAGGAAAGGAAGAATGTAAAGCAAATAAATAAGTGGAAGAGGGGAGATAGATAGATAGATAGAGATAGATATCCAAAAAGGAGGATACTAAGTTTCATGCATAAATAATATGTGGCCTTTTGAATTGTCTGCTTTGTTTTGTAAAGCAACATTTTTCACTCTTTAATTTTATTTTAATTTTCTGTAGCTCCTTGAGTGTCTGATTCTATCCAGGCTTTGTTTATTTTAATAGGCATGTGAGGATTAAATATTGCTGATCATGACTGCATATCAGCAATACCGAGTTGTCAATAGGTATTATTTCTAGTATGAGAATCAAATAAAAATGAATTCCCTCTCAGTTCTAGAATCTTATAACTGTATTTTTGTTTTTTTACTATTTTTGTTTTTACTATTGTTTTGTTTTTATTATTTTACTGCTTTTTATTTTTTCCTCAAGTTAGTAATAAAGTAATGGGCTTCATATATATATATATATATACATATATATGAATATATAGTCATTATATACATTCACACATTACACATATTCATAATAGACAGATATTTTCATTATATATTCATATATATTACATTCACCCACAAACATATATATGTATACATATATCTATATACCTATATATATATATACATGTATATATATGCATACATATATATGTTTGTGGGTGAATGTAATATATATATGCACAGATATATAGATATATTGATATATATGTTTGTGTGTGAATGTAATATAGATATATAGATATGCTCCATTCCTAAATGGTCTGTCACTCTGAATAGCTGGACCTAACCTCAAAGCTAAAAGATTGCCAAATTTCTCACTATGGCAAAAAGTATATTTTTATCCTCTGTCCCCAAATGATTCTACCCACTCTGGCGGAAAAGAACCTCTGGAAAGCATCTCCCACACCACTTAAGGATCAAAGAGACCCTTCACATAGAAAAAAGCCTCTGATTATCCACTCTGATCCCCAGTGTGTGCATTCTTTCAGCAACACATGTTTCTACATGTGTTACCTGAGCTAGTGCAGTGTGCCAGATGATCATTTTTGATGTGTGTGTGTGTGCGCTCTCATGTGTACCCATATGTGTGGAGGACAAATTTTTCAGTGTCATCACCCTGTCACATTTGGAACTACCTCCTGAGGTATTTATTGAGCTAGATTTTAGGCTAAATGGAACTAGGCTAAAGAGATTTTTACCTAGTGTTTTATCTGTTCTAATGACAAGTGTCCATAAACACGATTAATAATTTTAAAAAACCCTTAAATTAATCTTACTTTGTGAATTTCTTACTCTGCCTTGATGATGAGAGTTTGAGCTGGAAATATACAAGTAGCTCAGCAGTAGCAAGCAGTCCCTGGGAACATTTTTTATCTTTGTTCTAGCCCTATGTAACATTTCAAGCAATCCCTGAAACTTGAGGAGAAACTTATAGGCTTTATGTGGACGTCAGTTACACACTGAAGATTTACATATTACTAAGAAAATTCTTTCCTGTGCTGGATTTCTCCGTCTATATGGATTACTTCTAATCTTTCATTCATAGATATTTTCAAACCTCAACTGCACTTTGCAGATTTATAAAAGGACAATACAGGCAAAGCACATCTGCTCTCAGTTTGCCTTTTAGTATTCTGACTTTACCTTAATGTTAATTTTGTTTCAGTTATTTGCTTACTTAAGACAGGTTATGATTAGGAAGCTCAGTCTGGCCTTTAATCCATGATTCTCTTGCCTTTGCCCCTTCTTCGCCAGTCTTTGGATTACTAGTCTGTACCACCACACTGTTTAATGTTATAATTCTTTCACGTTGAATCTGCTCTTAGAGCACTGAATAGTTAACTTTACCTAATAATGGTATTTTGAATGCAAAGGTATATTTTTATACATCACAACACATATGGCAGCAAGTAGAACTGACACCCTACAGTGAAGGCAGCCATGACTTTGGAGGCAACTTTAAAAGCAAGGACCATAACATCACCCCAGGACCTGTATTTGGCACATATTTTTTTGGCATATAAATCTGTTACCATCATGCATTTAATTGAGAAATAACTGAACTTCCTGCATGTGATGAAACACAAGCTGAAATAAGCCAACACAGCATCTGCCTTAATGTGGCTTGCAGGAAAAAAAAATCTATATTATAGAATTCTATATTACAATTCAATTCTATATTATTCTATATTATAGAATTATATATTATTATATATATTCTATATTATATAATTCTATGGTATTCAATATTCTATATTATAGAATGATATAATCTATATTATAGAACTATATATTATATTCTTCTATATAATGGAATCATGTAATGATGTGAAAGATAAAGAAACACAAAAAGAGCAAAACTGTAATTTATTGGAAAATGTTAGGTAATAAATTGCTATTTAAAGTATGTATGTTCAGAAAGTCTAGTAAGAAGCATGTGGCAGAGCACAAAATATGGATCAGTGAGCCCTAAAACAAGTGAAAGAATGCTTCCCGTAAAGGTAAAGTCTTTACATGACACGATAAAAAAAAAAAAAGTTTATTTTAAAGTGTACTCAAATGTATGCCAATGTTAGGTTGGAAGAATCTTAGCATAGAATCATAGCATAAGAAACAAACTAATCTGGGACTATCAGAAAAATAAAAATAGATTTTATGGGGAAAGAGCTAGAAACAAGAGAAACCATCATTTGAACAATCCACTGGAACAGTGGTTCCCAATTTTCCTAATGCTGCATCCCTTTAATATTATTCTTTATGTTGTGGTGACTCCCAACCATAAAATTATTTTCTTTGCTAATTCATAGATGTAATTTTGCTACTGTTGTAAATTGTAATGTACATTTTGGTAAACAGGGGGGTCTTGGGTGACCCCTGTGTAAGGGTTGTTCTACCCCCAAAAGGGTCACCATCTACACATTGAGAGATATCACACTAAAGAGATGATGTTAGTTTTATCACTCAACAGCAGAGGACACACTGAGGCTCATAACCAAACTTGGGCAGACTGCAGGGAATTTTATGAAATAAGGGGGAGATAGAAAGACCTGACAGGAAAGGAACTCCACAAGGAAAAAAAAAAAATCTGGGCCCAGCGGTCTTTTCTGAGACTGATACTGCAAACAAGGACCATGTATGGAGATAACCTAGAACCCCTGCACAGATGTAGTCCATGGCAGCTCAGTGTCCAAGTGGGTTCCCTAGTAAGAAGAATAGGGACTGTCTCTGACATGAGCTCAGTGGCTAGCTCTTTGATCACCTTACCCCAAGCGGGGAGCAGCCTTACCAGATCACAGAGGAAGGCAATGCAGCCAGTCCTGATGAGACATGATAAGCTAGGGTCAAATGGAAAGGGAGGAGGACCTCCCCTATCAGTGGACTTGGAAAGGGTCAGGGAGGAGATGAGGGATGGAGGTAGGATTGGGAGGGATTTAGGGAGAGGGCTACAGCTGGGATACAAAGTGATAAACTATAATTAATACAAAAAATAAAATTAAAATTATAAAAAGTTGTATGATCTCTGGAAACCCAGTAAAAAGAAAGAAAGAAAAAGAAAAAAAAAGAACTGTTGGGCTTGGGTGTTCCCATTTCTCTGGCTAGCAACGTGGAAACATGATACCTGGAGTTACTGTAGAAGACCTTAAAAAGCAGGAGTTCCTCAGAGTTCTGTCAGCCTTCCTCAAAAGGTCCTGAATGGTGAATGTCTCTGAACAGGTGGACACAGTCAAGCTGGCCAAACTTAAAGAGCTTCCCACTATGATAAGAACTGGTTCTACACATGAGCTGCTTCCACAGCAAGACACTTGTACTTCACACCTGTACACCTATGGCAGTGCAGATGTTAGCTCCAGGTCCAAGATCTTCAGAGGATGCCAGAGAAACGTTGTCAGGCCAAGCTAAATCAGCAGAGGCTCCAAGAGTGGGGCATGCCGGGTCCTCCAAGCCCTGGGAGGCAGAAAATGGTGAAGAAGGACCAAGATGGGAGCTGCAAACTAACATGTTGGGGACAGAGAAATCTGGACAGGATCTCTGGACAAGTGGCCACTGCCAACAAGAAGCATTAGAACAAAGGTGCTGTGTTGATAAACTTCTTCATTCTATAGAAGAAGAAGAAGAAGAAGAAGAAGAAGAAGAAGAAGAAGAAGAAGAAGAAGAAGAAGAAGAAGAAGAAGAAGAAGAAGAAGAAGAAAGAAAGAAAGAAAGAAAAGAAATGATGGGCTTAAGGAGAAAATTTGCCTTCAGCAGTCACTGACAGTGGCTTCTGGGAGAAAGAGAGTCATCTGCATTTGGCAATATAGTCACACCCACACTAATATGGGCAGCTCTTGTTGGATTCCATGGATTAGTTAATTAAAGTATTTTAAAACGAGGCCTTGATGTTGGGAGAGAAAGTCATGGAGCTCCTAGGGAAGTGTAGAAGCAGGGAGCTAAAACCAAGAAAGACTGTAAACATACATTAAATCTGAAAGAAAATAAAAGGTGCATATTTTGATTTTCAAAGATTATTCAGCAAGATTTGAAACCGTTCCTGCACTGAAACAAATAGACCATTTTGAATAACTACAGAAAATATATTCCCACGACTACATTATTGTGAAACATGGAATCATTTAGAAGATGCAGAGGGATACTATACCACAAATAAGGAGGTAGTTGATTGAAGCAAGGGCAATATGAACTTTGAAAAGACTGCACTGAAATGCAATATAGGCTGTCTAATTCAAACTAAAGTAACATATTTTTAAAAAGTACTAGTAACTGGAAAATAACCTTGATGAGTTTCTTCATAATCGTAAAAGTTTTGTAGATTAAAAGGAAGGACAGTATCAGCAAGGTTGAAACAGATGCAGGAGTTTAATACAACTATGGCCTAAGTGTCAGAAGTAGGCAAGGGGCCTTTTAATAGAAAAATACACAGATATTGAAACACAGAAAAATGCAGAGCAATAATTGGACAGTGGTGTTACCTGTGCATTGAATGTTGCCTCAATACTAATGTGGTAAAGGCTTGGCCCTCAGGGTATTATTGGAAAACGGGAAAACCTTTGGTAAATGAGGCCTTGCAATGGTGTTGGGCAACCCAGTTTGTCTGTTTTGAAAGGATCAATCGAGGTTGAGCAATCTCAACTCTTCCTCTTCTACTGTTTCCTGTGGTTTGTGCTGTAGTTTCCTTGGGCACAACCACCACAAGCTCAAACAGTGGGCTAATGTGACCAGATCTGGAACCTCCAAAACAAAGAAAATTCTTATTTTTGTAGCTTAAATAGTTTAGGCATTTCATTTTCAAAAAGTTAAGTTGCAAATACATTGACTTCTGTGGATGTAGGGAAATTTTTATAAATATCTGATTATGTTCCTGCAAAGAATCTGAACTTTGAATGTTCTTAATTTATTTTCCTATGATATTAAAGATAAAAATGTAATTTGAAATCTTCAGATACCTATCCAATCAAAAGAAATAGTTTAAGACGAAGTTTGACTGTGAGTGAAGACCACAAGCAGTATAAATAGTACAGAGAAGTGGCAAAGCATGCCGATATGAAATAACTTGCTCTAATAATCTGACTTTTAAATAACAAGACTGTAAATTACAGAAAAGAGTACAAATGAGACATGGAACACCTACTTGAGAAGCACTGTGCGCTTTGCCATTTTCGGTATGATAAACTAGGGGTGAGACAGATCCTCAATTATTCACTTCGGCCCCAGTGTTCTCTCTTGTTAAAGATGGCAATTATATTAATCACCTCTCATTAGGACGACATAGTGCAATGGTTTGACTCCGTATATATCTCATTTTCACTTAATGATTACTGTGGGGAAGCATAAAAATGTCTGCGCTACATTCCAGTCCAAGAATTTATTCACATATTTATTGATAAGGCTTATCACAAAGACATGACAACTTCTACTATCTGGAAATTGAGAAGAATGTAGTACGGAACTGTGTATTGATTTCACATCCAGGTCTAGAAGTAATAATATATTGGGGTAGATGGAGCTTATCATCTAGTCCTGAAAAAAAAACTTGGTTTGTTTGAATTCATGTTTATATTCACGGTTTGATCAATATGTAGAAGTGGATGGTGTGCGAAGAGAAGCTAGTAATGAAATGCTGTGTATCAAGACTGAAACACTGTGCTGCAGCATGTTATTGGTGAGAGAGATGCAATTGTAACGTAAGCGGTTACACATTTAAATAAGATCCTTGAAGGACAGATTGGAATGGCTTCCTCGCTCCCATAGGGTACATAAAGGTTAATGATGTAATCTAAATGCTCATTGCATAGATTAAAAAGTACAAATAAAATGGTAAAGCTACAGATAAATAAAAGGTGTCTGTTATATAAAAAGATGGCTAAAATAGGAGTCTTTATTAAATTAGCCTTTGGGTAAATATTTTGTTGTTTGTATGACATTAGGGAGACACTGAAAAATTAGGTGAAGAAATAAGATCAAATAACAGAAAATCAGGTTGGCATATTGAATAAGAGCTAGGAAATAACTAAGTCATGTGGAAAGGTGAACATTCAACCACGAATGCATTGCAGAAAATGAGGAAGAGTAGTAGAGCTGGTTATCCATGTCAACCTTGGGATTGTTATTAGGAGGAAAAGAATATCAAAATTAAAAAATAATAAATCATGAATTAAAATTGTAGACTCTGAAGTCCTTGGCATCTTGTGGATGAACATCTCGGCAGTGTGGTGGTGCCAGCCAGCTCACAGATGATTCAGGTGGTTTGAAAGGAAAAGGGTGTCATTCTGCAGACATCTCTGGGGAGGTAGGCATGGTGAGGAGAGTAGAAATGAGTGATGAATGAAAGGGGATGAACGAAAGACCTCTTGGTTTTGTGTTTTTAACTACAACAGAGGAAACTCCACTTTCGAGCAAGGAAAAAAATGTGTACTTGTCTTGAGATGTCAGATCCAAGAAATCATACAGTGTATGGACCTTGGTTGTCATTCATTCTCCCATAATGTATTGTGTTCTCAAAAGAATTAGTCTCTCGCCTAAAGAACACATACTTAGGATCCTGTAGCAGCCAGCACTTAGAAGGAATACCAGGAGAACCTGTTGAAATAAGTTTAATGTAATGATGAAATTAAAGTCCAAAAATCTGCTTTTTAACAAGAACAATGCAGAACAAAATATACGAAATAGAATGGAGAAGTACCCTAAAAACGAGAATGAACAAAAATGCAATATTTTTGTTGCTACCTTTAGATAATTTTTGAGACTGAGACAGCTGGCCATACTTCCACCACATTTTTTTCTCTTGCATCACATACACGCGCATGTGTGCACTCTCTCTCTCGCACACACACACACACACACACACACACACACACATACACACACACATACACACACATCACCCTGTATAATAACCTTCCAAAGTTATGTCAAGATGTACTTCAAAATTATATTTTCTACTTACTATATTTGAAAGCAATTTGCTTA
The DNA here is from genome assembly GCF_030254825.1 of Meriones unguiculatus. Classification (NCBI taxonomy): domain Eukaryota; kingdom Metazoa; phylum Chordata; class Mammalia; order Rodentia; family Muridae; genus Meriones; species Meriones unguiculatus. The sequence goes on along the minus strand of NC_083350.1, from coordinate 105,727,678 downwards.
TTTTCCTTTACTTTTCTGCTATCAAAAATACTTTCTACTTCCATTATTCTAATCTCTTGATATTACACTCCTTGTGCTGTTTTCCCCAATGTGATTTTAGTAGTTTCCTGACTCATAATGGAAAGAAACTCTAGTCATGCTCTTAGAGCTAAGAGCACATGCTATTAATGTCTAAAAATGTCTACACAATCAGGTTCTTGGGAAGGGTGAATCTCCGATTTTAAAAGCACTCACAGACCTTACATCAATGCTTTGCAAAGCATCCGAAATGTTCACAGTAACTGCTAATCTAAGAAGCTCAAATATAAAAGATGAAAACACATAGTAATATTTATAAATATTTGCCCATCCTTAAACTGTTAAAAGTCAGTAAATAAAGGCAATGATTAGGAGAAAAACAGAAGGGCACATAGCATGCAGTGAGGTCATTTCTAGAACCAATGAACCAGTAAGTTATAATTCTAAATTTAAAATTGCACACATTAACACTGATCAAACTTCTCTTTGTTATCCAGAGAAAAAGAAAACCTAGAGAAATCTTCAAACTGAGTGATTATGGACACAAAAGAAATTAAAATGTATAGATAGAAATTGATAGCACTGTTAATGACAAAGTATGCAAATGGATGCAATAGTTTTAATTTTTGTCAATAAGACTTACTATTAATACTCAATTTATAGCATATGTTAAAAAGAGAGTAACAATATATTCTGAGGTTTTACTCAATATAAGTAAGATATTTGAAAAATACAACTATAACAAAGGTTGAGAGCAAATAAGCCAACAACATCAATCCTGTAGGATGTTTTACCTGAATTGATATAAAATACAATTGGTTTATTCAGAGATACTGATCATTTAAAATCTATCACAAGTACAAGATTTATAGTTACAACTAAAAAGCTACAGAGCAGGTGGAAGGGAAAAAATGATGTCATGTGCCAAAAGGGAAAAAAAAAAAAAGAAATGAGAAACAGCAAAATGGTAAACTAATCATAAATTTAAAACTATAGCCATGCAGACTTAAAATAACAGTAAATATATTATCTGATGTAACTGGATAAAATGTCAAATTTTAAAGAAGTAGAGACTGTCAAATAAAATCTCAAGCTTAGGTCTATGTTATTTATATATAATAGTCCTTAAACTTAGGAACATCAAAAGTCAAAAGAAAAAGTCAAAAGTCAAAATGGATTTACCCTCCTTATCAATAATTAATATAAGGTTCCACAATTTCTGTATCCATTCCTCAACTGAGCGACATCTGGGTTGTTTCCAGGTTCTGACTATTATGAATAAAGCTGCTACAAACATGGTTGAGAAAATGTCCTTCTTGTGTACTTGAGCCTCTTTTGGATATATGCCTAGGAGTGGTATAGCTGGATCTTGAGGAAGCACTATTCCTAATTGTCTAAGAAAGCGCCAGATTGATTTCCAAAATGGTTGTACAAGTTTGCATTCCCACCAGCAATGGAGGAAGGTTCCCCTTTCTCCACAACCTCTCCAGCATGTGTTGTCACTTTAGTTTTTGATCTTAGCCATTCTGTTGGGTGTCAGGGAACAGGACAGGGGCCTCTGAAAGACTCTACCTAGCAGTGTATCAAAACAGATATTAAGACTCATAATCAAACCTCCGGTAAAATGTAGGGAACCAAAAAAAGGGGGGGGATGTTAATATGACCTGGAGAGGACAGAAGTTCCACAAGGACCAAATATATCTGGGCACAGTGGTCTTTCATGAGACTGTTTCTCCAAACAAGGACCATGTGTGGATGCAACCTAGAGCCCCTGCTCAGATGTAGCCCTTGGTAGCTCAGCATCCAAGTGGGCACCCTAATAAGGGGAACAGGGACTATTTCTGACATGAACTCGATGGCGGGCTCTTTGACCCTCCCCCCCACTGGGAAAAGCAGCCTTACTAGGCCACGGAGGAGGAGTTTGCATCCAGTCCTGAAGACACCTGGTAAACCAGTATTGGAAGGGGAGGAGGTTCTCCCTTATCAGTGGACTTGGAAAGGGGCAAGGAGGAGATGAGGGTGGGAGGGTGGGATTGGGAGGGAAAGAGAGAGTGGGATACAGCAGGGATACAAAGTTAACAAACTGTAACTAATATAAAAAATTTTAAAAAATGACAAAAAATTAAAAAATAATAATTAATATAAGGAAGAAGGCCTGGAAGGACCAGGTTGGGCCTCTGAAGGATCTTTCTGCAGAAGGAATTAATGTGGTTTTATGGGACTCCAGTTAGTCTCTGAGAATTGTCATTAAAAGCTGAGTCTAGTGCAAGCTTCTGCCTTCTCATGCACAAGGCTTCTCTTGCACATCCTTCAGCCATGGAGTCAACTGCCACCTGCCCCTGCCAGACACTTTTGAAGTTTCTGATTTTATTTATTGATATTCATTTTCTCATCTTTTCAACTATTAAGAAGGGTAATCTTGCATATAATTATGATTTAGTGAAAGTCATTTAACCTCTCCAGAAACTCCAAATTTCTCAACTGTACCATGAATTTAAAAGGTGTTTCCATTTGGATGGACATTTTACGAATGAAATGATGTGAGTAAGGCATGGAAACATGGCTCAGCATTCTTATGGTTTTCATATTGTAAACCAAACTAACTGTATTTCCCACATTCTCTCTTAGTTAGTCATGGTCCTGTCTAGGATACTTCATTAGCAGTCTTGAAAGACATGATTTGTCTTTTGCCTTTTATTCTTGACTTTTATAGCATTTTGTTTGGGGAGATATTAGCCTAAATAAATATCATGCCAACAATACACCATTGTGGACTTGGTTATTTTCTCCATTGGCATAAATCAGTGTTCCCTTAATTAATCAACACAACACCTGAATCAGATGTTTTGATTTGTTACATGAAGAGCTAATCAAGATAAGGAACAGCAGTTTATTATTCGGTCAGATGAGATTACAGCTATGATGACTTTCATAGTTCCAGATAGAGTGCAACCTTGACCATTTGGTTACTCAGTGAGCAGAAGGGCTGGAGTAAGGAGAGTGAACTGCTTTGAACATAGTTGAACAAATGTCCTGGTTGTATGGTTGAGAATCTTGAGGTAGCACTATTCCCAGTTTTCTGAAAAAGTGACAGATTTATTTTGAAAGTGGTTGTACAAGTTTACATTCCCACCAGCAATGGAGGAGGGTTCCCTTTTCTCCACATCCTTTCTAGCATATGTTGTCACTTGAATTTTTGATCTTAGTTACTCTGATGGGTGTAAGATGGAATCTCAGAATCATTTGATTTGCATTTCCCTGATGACTAAGGGTGTTGAGCATTGTGTTTCTCCACCATTTGATATTCCTCTGTTGAGAATTTTCTGTTTAGCTATGTACCCCATTTTTTAATTGGATTATTTGGTTTGTTGGTGCTTGATTTCTTGAGTTCTTTATATATTCTGGATATTAACCCTCTGTCAGATGTAGGGTTGGTGAAGATCAACTAGTTCATGGCAGCTTTATTCATAATAGCCAGAATCTGGAAACAACCTAGATATCCCTCAACCGAAGAATGGATACAGAAATTGTGGTACATTTACACAATGAAATACTACTCAGCTATTAAAAACAAGGAAATCATGAAATTTGCAGGCAAATGGATGGAATTAGAAAAGATCATCCAGGTGAGGTATCCTAGAAGAAGAGAGACATGCATGGTATATAGTCACTTATAAGTGGATATTAACCATATTGTATAGAAAAAACACACTAAAATTTACAGACCTGATCAAGCTAAAAGACTAGGAGGCTCATGGGGAAGATGCTTAATTCTCATTCAAAAGGGAAAAAAAATGATAGACACAGGATGTGGTAGAAGAGAGGGAACAGGACTGGAGCCTACCACAGATGTCCTTTAAAAGACCCCAACCAGCAGGGGATCGAAGTGGATACAGACTCACAGCCAAACTTTGGACAGAGAGCAGGAAGTCTTATGGGACCACACACAGAGACCAACAAAGAAAGAAAAAAAAAAAAGCAGGGTCGACAGGGGACAGCAGAGACTTATGTGTCAACCAAAGTCCATACGTAGAGAGGGCATAGAACCCCTGCTCAGTTGTAGCCTATAGACAGCTCAATTTCCATGTGGGTTCCATAGTAAGAGGAGAAGAGACAGTCTCTGAGATATACTCAGTTGCCTGTTCCTTGATCACTTCACTCTGGTGGGATGACCTAGCCTGCCCACAAAGGAAGAGGATCCAGGAAGTCCTGATGGGACATGATAGACTAGGATCAGACACTAGGGGAGGAAGACTTACCCTATCAGTGGATTATACAGGAGGAAGAGGAAGAGAGGGTAGGATAGGAAGAAGCCGAGGGAGGGCACTACAACTGGGATACAAAATGAACTTTATAAATGATGATGATGATGATGATATAAAAAAGGAGAGCCAACTGTATTGTAAAACCAAGCCCAGGAGCCATGCAGTCTACCCCACTGACTATTACAGACAGGACACATATCAACAGATTACTTTGGTGTGATCCAAGAACGATATAAATGAGGGCAGAAGGTGGTAACAAAAACCAAAGCCTTAGACAGAGCAGCATCCATCAGGTTTGTTCTGGTATCATTTTCATTCTAAATTACTTTCAAACAGCAGAAGACTAAGCCGTTGTTACCTTTCAAGACTATTTTCAGTTGATCCATTGTAAGCTGTTTCTGAGAACATAGTTCTTGACATTTTCGTCCTCAAAGCACTTTCACATACAGTTTATGGAATATAGACACGAAGTCCTTCAGCTAATATCACAGAGATGTGTTGTCATTTGTCACAATTTGTCTTTTTTGATTATTTTAATCAGAAGACCTAAAGTAAAAATTTCATTGAATTAAATTTAATTGAAGAATTTGAGTTATAGCCATGAAAGGACAGATTTTGAAAAACCATTTAAAGACTCTCAGCTCTCTCATCACCTGAATTCTTTTTTTTTGTTTGTTTGTTTCTTTTTTTTTTTTTTTCCTTTTTTTTTTTTTTTTTCAATGCAGTTTATTCAGGAACATTGAACAATCCTCGGACCCTGGGGAAAGCCAGCCCACAGCTTAAATAGCCTCTGGGTAGCCAACCCAGGCGTGCCACGGGGGCAATGCAGATAGGTCCACATACATGGAAGCAAGCCAGATCCTCGGCCTTAGCCAAATGTGGAGTTGTTCGTGACAGAGAGCACTCACCATCGGGAAGGTGGAAGGCAGAAACCAGCTCCATCTTTAAGGCATAGCATTCTCTACAGTTCCCCCTTTTTGTTTTAGACGCATCAGGCAAGAGTAGAGGTCTGATCTCTGATATTAGAAATAAATTGGGACTTTGTACAGATGTTCATTTAGGTGTCATCCACCCAAAGAGCATCGGACCCGTCCGATACCTTTTTCTCAGAGGCGGGACCTGGGGAATCAACCCGCATGCACTCAGACATGCTCTTCTCTGGGTCCAAAGCGGCTGACCCTGAGTGCAGTGCTTAGCCTCGCATCCTGAGCGTATCATTTTAGCTTTTTATGGTATCCAACCATGCTTGGGGAGAATGTCCTGCTTCAATGGCTGTAAAGGCCTGAATGATCATGGCTGTATCACACTGTTGTCATCACCTGAATTCTAATTAGGCAAAGAGAAGTTTGTTTCCCTGTCAGAGCACTCTGCCCCACAGACGAGGCTCCACCACTGGCACTAGAAGGGACAAGCATCAGCAGACTTGAGACACGAGGGTTTCTAATGAGAAAAACCTCCATAAAAGAAGAACCACTTCTCATGTTGTTATGTCTTTATCCCCAACAAAAGAAAATAATGAGAACTATTTTTTTACTGGAAGAAAACAAAGGTAACTGTATATGAATGCTATGTGTATGTACATATAAATGGGATTTGATAAAGTCGTGAAATATTTACCTTAGAAATACAAGTGACGTTTATTATAATAAAAGTAAAAAAAAATGAAAACATTTTATTGCCAAAATATTTGCTCCTGATATTCAATATTGTGTTTCGTTTTAGTTTTGCTTTACATTATACGTATATGTATGCTGTTCATTACTCACCAAAAAAACACATCATAGGCCAGTGACCTTTAGGGATATCAAATTTTAGATCTTTCATTTTCAAGTGTAATTAATGAAGCAGCAATATTAATGGTTGAGAGCTCTCTATGAGAAATGTTAGCTATTATATCTAAGCAAGTATGTGTTATTACTGAGGTTTTTTAATGAAATGGGAATAAAGATGATACCTATGATTCTTGATGTTGTTCTATGTTCAGGTTGCAGAAGGAAATCTACCTCTTGTGAGCATTGATAGGGGTCTGTCTTGGCTCTGCTATTCTTAGGGAATTATATAAACTGAGGGCCATGACTAGTCATTGCTGGACACAGAGGCCTTTTTCATTCCTTCTTTATACTTCATATGACTGTTTCACAGGAGGAGTTCAAAGTTTTGATTTCATAAATAAATCTGGCTTAGGGATACTGTATTCAGGTATGTTTCCTATTCTAGTGTGCTTTTATTGAATAATATTCTCTTCTTCACTGTGAGCTCATGGTTACAGTCCTTCCCCAGCAAACTCATGAATGAGGTCATCTAACATGGCCTTCATTCTATGATCGTTCATTATCTACTCTAAAATTTTCTCATAATTTAGCCTTAATATAAAGGAAAGCAGGAATTCTTAGCCATGTCTGTCTTAGCTCTCTACCTTTATACCAGTTTTCAGATCTTCCTGTTCAGACAACCTCACAAATAGTTTTTAAAGCCACCTTATGTTTTTATGCTACATATAAATTTGGTGACACTCATTACATTATGAGGGTGAATTGACAATGAACACACTGAGACCTGATCGTTTATCTTCCTAGCTATGCTCTGTCTAGAACAGTGCTCTCCGTATCAGTATTCAGTGAGTGGCTTACAGAAGAGCTGCGTAGATCAAACAAACCTGCTTCCAAAAAAAGAAATAAAGGACAACTGAAATGAAATAATACTTACTCAGAGTCATTAAATAAAAGTAATGTTTTAGGAATTTTTGCATGAAAATATTACACAGTGGTAATATAAGACAGACAGGCACAATTTTATAAATACCATCTTGCTTTGATCTGAGATGAGCAAAATAATGTTCTAAGGTAACCACACCATGCTACAGGAGCAAAAGAAGGTTGAGATCGAAGAGGATATTTTATCTAAGAAATAAAAATGTAAAATATAAATTAGTCATTAATTTTTGGATGGAAGTTTTTTGTCATATATATGACTATATTAGCAATTACTTAATACCAATGGCTTCAATGCAATAATCTTTCAAGAAATGTTGCCAACTCAAAGAATTATCCAAATCAACATAATATTTAAAAATATTTATTTATTTATTATTATTATTTGTACAGTGTTCTGTCTGCATGTGTGCCTTCACACCAGAAGAGGGCACTAGATATCACTATAGATGGTAATTAGCCACTATGTGGTTTCTGGGAATTGAACCCAGGACCTTTGGAAGAACAGCCAGTGCTCTTAAACTCTGAGCCATCTCTCCAGCCCTCAATATAAATTTTTATTATCTTTATTTGTTTAAAATTGCTTTATTAATGCCATTTGCAAAGAAAAGGTTTGACGTGAGAATATATCCTTGTTCTGTAATATAGTAGTGTCTAATCCATAAACATGATAAACCCTATACTCTTTCTAGAGAACTGTGATTAGGCAAGTTGATAAATGTAGTTATTCTACTTAATTAAGGTTTAATATTTTGAAGCATAAAGAAATATGTAGGATTGTTTAATAAACCCGAGAACCATGCTATTCACTGGTTCAAAGTCAGTTATACAGAGAAAATGAACATTGTCCACCATTTCTTTTTATTTCCATATAGTTTTTCAGTAGTTTGTAAACATGAATATCAGCTGAGAATCTGGGCTCATGGGACCTCATTGAAGGGTATTCTGTTTTCAAAAGCAGTAATTTAGAAGGCCTATATATTAATGAATATGGAGTTTGGAAACTGATCTGATCCTCTGTTACTAAAGCCTCGTTTCAGTTCATTCTCTTAAGAGGAACAGAATTAGGACCAGTGTCTATCACCTTCCTTTTAGTGATAGAGGGTGAGGATCACTTGATTCCTGCAAGGCCAGTATGCATACTCATTTTGAAGTACTCATGAGTCAAAAGAGTTATCTTCTTTCCCCAGTTAAGGGCATATGGTCCTCACTTTAAAGGCTTTATATTGATATGCCATTAATACCAAAATGGCATTTTAAACATGGTAGGTGATGAAGACAGATCACAGTCAACTGAATTGCCACATGTAATTCTCACTGTAATAAAAAGAACATTACCTTTTACAGATGAAGCCAAGACCTAGAAAGGTTAAGCAAACAGACGCTACAGAGCTCATGTAACACCCAGAACTTGAGCTCAGGATGTTCAGTATTAAGATCTTGTCATTAACCTTAATGGTGCTTCTCCTCCCTAAAAGTTTTCAGAGATATCTTTAGAGTTGTATTACTTATATTCGAATAAATATATATGTCACTAACTTAGAAGCATCAATTGGCTCCTCCTGTAATACTTTCTAACAGAATTTTTTGCATTTATCACAAGCTATTTATTGATCAGAATGACCAGTCATTCTGAGAAGTACCAGCATGAAACACAACTAATTATATAGAACTGGTGTTTCTGCAACGCTCGTTTCAGTGAGAAGAGACAAATGCTAAAAATAAATGTGATTTCAAAATTCAAGTAGGACAAGACAGAGATTAGGAGAAGAGATTGGAGAAGACAGATTAGATTTTAGACTAGAGGAGGATGAAGAACTTAAGAGAGCAACACTTAATTCAACCAAAAGGCTAGAATATAGAGAGGACAAGCTTTGACATTGTCTGACAAGTGACAAGTAGCATGTCTGACACTGACAGCTGTTGGCTGTGTTACACAGGCTAGGAGGTGTCTGTGCTAGAGAAGACGAATAGTGACAGCAGTACGACAGAGAAAGAAGGGCGCCATACTAAATAGACATGAGGCAGCCAGATAGCTTAGAAGAGATTATTAAAATGATGTAAGATTTAGGGAGGGGGCATCATTGTTATCAAAAAAGAAAAAAAAAAGAGGGATAACAGGGTAAGAGGCAGTGAGTCAGAGAGCCAGGAGGCCATATCAACAGCAAAGGAGGTGAAGGGAGTTTCTCTTTGCCATCACAAAGAGATGCTAATGACTCAGTGAGAATGACACAGATCCAGGGTGTGAATCTGAATGCATTTTCAGGGTGGGTACAGAAGAGCTGATCTGGGATAGTAGAATATATTGAATCAGTAGCTGACAGTGTCTCATCTTCTGAATCCTAAGAAGTCAGTAAAAGATTGTCGTGCATGCAATAAGAAAATCTCTGAGAAGGAGCTAGAGGAGAAAAGAAAAAGTCAATAAGGCTACAAAAATGTTCATTGTTAATTTTTATTATGTATGTTTACATATATGTAATATATCAGAATCCCAGTAACTATTAATCATGTAAGGGGAGTTATCAAGAAGGCAGCCAGGTATGGTGGTGTACACATTTGATCCCAGCACTTGGGGAAGCAGAGGCAGGTGGATTGCTGTGAGTTTGAGGACAGTCTTGTCTACAAAGAGAGTCCAGGACAGCCAAGGCTACACAAAGAAACCGTGTCCTAAAAGACCCAAAAGAAGAAAAAAAAAGGAGGATGAGAAAAACGAGGAGAGGAAAGAAGGGAAGGAGGAGGAAGTTGGTGGATCAATACATGTTAAGTGATAAACATTTGAAATCTTAGCGCATTCATGTGGCTTTTTTAGACACAAATAGTAAAGAAGGAGCTGGAGATTTAGAAAATAGGGTAGATTTAGAATTTAGTGCTAGACCTCAGAGAAATTATAAGGAGAAAAGGAGACTAACAGGTGAAAGAGGGAAAAAAATCAAAAAAGTGTGTCAAGAGGCAGGTCTTGCCAGTTTCTTAGAATGAAAATGACAGCTAAATACTAGAGTGGATTCTGAGGTTCATGCAATGAACACACAATTCCTTGACATGCAGTTTTAGTCAGCCATTAATTTCCAAGCCTAAAAGGAAAATATGTATATAGAGCACTATTTACTTTCTTTTTGTTTTGAAATAGGGCATTTCTGTGTATCATGGCCATCCATCTATTATGTAGAGCAGCCAGGACTTACACTCTCAGACATGCATCTGCCTCTTCCTCCCACATACTTAGAAAAACGAAAATGTGATAATCACAAAAAAAGTTTTATGTTGTGTATTTTACCTGTTGAAATAATTTTTTTTTTATTAAATACCAGGTTCAAAATTTCTATTTCAGGACACACACTGACTGATGGAACCACTGGAATAATGAATATTGTATTCAAAAAGTATTCAGTTGTAAGGTTTCAATTTGCAGTGTCCTCCCCAGGCTTATTCTTAAACATTTATTCTCTGGTTTATGACACTATTTTGTAGATTCTTGGAAGTGGAGAATTGGCCGGCAGTAGTTCTTTAAGGAGAGGCTTTTGGATAGTATAGCTGGATCCTGCTTCCAGGAACATGATGGTTGTTCCTGGCCCACAGTGATGTGAACAGTCCCTGCCAAATGCTTCTGCAGCCACGAATGGGGGTGTCCTACTGCGCACTCCTCCCTACTGTAGTGGGCTGGAACCCTCTGGAACTGTGAACTAAAGTAAATCTTTCCTAACGTGGGTTCTTTCTGTGGGGATTTTCTTTATTAATTTATTTGTTTTACATCCCTACTGTATCTCTCTCCCACCTTTCCCCATCCCACTCTCCCTCCATTGTACCCCATCCCCATCCTCTAGTCCTCAGAAAGGGGGAGCCCAGACTATCAGTTCTAAAATCTCTTTAGAACTGCATGCATCCTCTTCATCTGCGAGGCTGTCTTGCCCAGGAGAAGTGATCAAGAGCAGGCAAAAGAGCCTGGGGGCGGGCGTTTGGGGAAGAGCCCTGAGCAAGAGACTGGATGTTCCTGCAGAAGGCCTCTTCAGGTCAGAGGGCATGGCCTCTGACTGGTGGTCTGGTTCTCAGGGACCTGAGGCTCTCCTGAGGCTCCACCTGAGGCTCTCCTGAGATATATGATTCTGTGGGATAACTGGACACCTCTGTAATCCAGGGGCTCTCCTCTCGAACCTGGGGAAGTCCAGGAGGCAGCCACTCCACCACGGGCTTTCTTCCTCTGAGGTTAATGAGCTACAGCTGCCCAGACACTGCTCAGACACCGTGCTCTGTGGGCACGGGTTTCTTGAGCCCAGAGGTCTGGTTGGTCTCCTTAGGGATAGGGATCGAGCTTTGGAATGGCCTCTGGGGCTGCTCTTGTGGCTCCCAGGCTTCAGGAGGGCTGCGGTTGGAGCCTGGGGCTCTGGCACCCAGAAGGTATTCACAGGCTGGTGAGAGGATCGTGCAGGAAGTGGCTATAAACAGACTGTGCGCTGGCGGTAACCTGGAATGGAAAATTTCCAGGGATTAGCCAGGTGAGCTGAGGTCAGACCTGCTTGTTTTCATCACCTTGGCATCTCCTTTCCATTAGAAGATCCAGATGCTGGTGTTTTGAGGTCCACAGTCCTATCTGAGACAGTGAGAGCATCTTGCAGGTGTGTGGCTAGACAGCAGGAACACGGAAAATATTCTGGGGATTAGCTGGGTGACCTGACTTCATCCTCACTTGTTTTCCTCATCATGGGTCTCCTCACTTGGGAAACACAGATTCTGATGTTTTGGGGACTACAGTTTGTTCTTCAGGTCACTGTGCAGTCACTGCTGTCCTGCTGATCAGACACAGTGTTTGATTGGTGCTGCTATCTTGGATCACCTCTCTGTGGGGAATTTTTAATGCTGGACACCACAGTGACTGATGAGGTGGTGGCATACACTGTAATGCAAGCTACTCAGGAGAATAAGGCAAAGGGATTGCTATTTCAAAGTCTTCCTGGGATATATTGTGAATTCAAGAACAGCTTGGGAAATTTGGTATGACTCAATATAAAATTTTAAGACAGGGCTGAGATTTTAGTTCTAGGTTAGAGCACTTCTTTAGCAAGTATATAACCCTGACTTTAATCCTAAATATTCCAGAAGAGTAGTGACGATTCTGTGATACAAAGGAACAAAAAGTATCTAATGTTATGGATTAGTACTGTGCTCATTTTTAATTTGATGATCTACTTAGTTTTATAGTTTTACTGGGTATAAAAATGTTAAGAGCATAAACGAAAAATTAAGCCAACATGAAAGAGCAGTATTTTAGAACATATTTTCTGGGGAAGAGAACTGGATGTTTTTCTTTTATTTTTTAATTAAATTTTTATATTTTATATTAATTACGGCTTATTCACTTTGAGATCTGGATGGTTTTCAATGATTAGTGTCCATTCTTTCACAACAGTTAGTTGAAAGGGAAGAAATATGCATGTATTATATTTTCTGTTTGTTCTTTATATGGGGCACATAAATGTTATGTAGTTGTAAATAAATTATGTAAATCTAAAACATTAAGTACAAACATAGTATACACATGGTATATAATATCTACTTACATGAGGAACATGTAACATTGACAGAATAGACATAGTGTAGGTGAGCATAGGAAAGGCATGATCTGTGCTAGAAATATATTAAATTTTTCTATTTGTTATCATACTTTTCGCTTGTACATACACTTAGCTCTAAGTACTACACAAAATACAATTTTAAAATCTCATGTGGAGATGCGCAGGTCAGTGTACACGTGAGTGAAAATACTAGTGGAGTCTGAGAGAGCAGGTCAGATCCGGTGGAGTTGGAGTTAGGGGCCGTTGTGGACTTTCTGGTGTGGGTGCAAAAACCCAGTTCAGGTCCTCTGCAACAACAGTTTGCTGGCTTCCGTTTCCTGCCCCCAAACCACCCACCTTTCCTAGTTCTGTGTGTAAATTTTTTCAATTCACATATTTAAGAACAGCACAGTTCACACTCTGAAACAATTTGGACATACATTTTCTGACTCTATTCTTTCTGCATTCCATGGCCTGTTTGAGTTTAGTTCCTCGGGAAAGATTCCCAAATCTTATTATTTTTTTGGAAGAAGCAAGGGCGAAAGGAATGTCTTGGATTAATTTTTTAGACCAAACTTCGGCCAGATTTCTTTTCTTTTCATATTTTTTTCTGCCTTCGGTATTACCGTGGTCCTTTAAACAAGTCTTAGAGCTATTCATTGCTTAATGATTCACCAATGAAAGAATTTCTTACCTTTCCTTCTAAAAATTTTTAATGTGATTTAAGAAAAAAAATACTAAAAAATATCTTTGGACATCCTGTATCACTTAAAAAGAGATTAACAAATATGATCTCTGTAAACATTTAAAAAATAGGCAAAAATTGCATGAAGCACTTTGCTCTTAAATTTACATTACTCTAAATATAATTACATCATTTTTTTGCTTTTCTTTCCTCCCAGCAATAATTTCAAACACATAATTGGAAAGGTTTTCCCATGGTCAAATTACATAAGTTTAACTGAAACTTCCTATGATTTTAACAAAAATACTTGAAGTTTTTGAGATTAACGACACCTGCCACCACATCTTTCCATTCTTAATGTATACATAACAATAAAATTTGTATAAATATTTATAAAATTATTATAGAATCACAAAAGTATTATATATAACAGCATAATAAACATTATACAAATTATATAAGGTTAGTAAAAATGAAAAATTGATTATCATAAAAGTATTTTATGTATATTTTACCTGTTTGAATAAGGAATATTTTTAATAAATAGCAAGTTCAATTTTTTTGCATAGTTCTCTTTCAGGACACACTGATGGAACCACTAAAATAATAATAATTAGATTTAAAAGTTCTTTAATTTTAAGGTTTAAATTTTAAAATGTCCTCTCCAGTTTTATTCTAAACATTTCTTCTCTGGTTTATGGTACTGTTTTGTAGACTCTTGGAAGTGGAGAATTGGAAAAATAAGGAGTGTTGATTTAACTACTGTAGACTACTCTGTACCCTTCAGGCCACAGTATTTATTCTCTGCCCTTCTTGTACCTGAATCATCCATTTTGGCAAGAGTCTGCTATATTAGTTTAGGCAGAGTACTTGGCTTTCTGTGTCTCACCGGACTGCCTTCTGAAGGAATCCTTTTAGTCTGTTTAATAGAAAGTTCTCATCTGAAGTTACCTGTGACATTTCCTTGTACTTTCATTTTGTTGTATTTAGAACTGAGACCAGTTATAAACTTAGATCTCCTTTCACCCCATTAAAATGGTTATTACATAAAATCTATTTTGGCATCTTACTGTCTATCTCTGATATTTCTTTGGTAGTCCAATTAATTTGCTAAATTTCTCTCTAAACAAAACAGGTTTGTGGAAATGAAGATATTTTAAATCTAACTGTCTACGTAATTGTCATTTCAAAACATATTCTCTTTTAAAATAAAGAGAATATGTATGTATTTCTTTGTTAAGAAAATTAAAGTATCAGTCTCAGAAAAGACCGCTATGCCCATATATTTTGGTTCTGTTGTTATACTTGTCCTCTCCAGGTCTTACTATCTCCTCCTTCTTTCCTAACATTCCCTGCACTCTGCCCAAAGTTTGTTTATGAGTCTCAGTATCTGGTTTGATACACTGCTAGACAGAGTCTTTTAGAGGACCTGTGTTGTAGGCTCCCGTCCTGTTTCCTGATTTCTCCTTCATCCAATGTCTGTCCCGTTTGCCTTTCTGAGTGAGGATTGATCATCTGACCCAGGGTCCTCCTCCTAGCTCACCTTCCTTAGCTATACATATTTTTGTAGGTTTATTCTGTATTATATGTCTAGAATCCACTTATAAGTGAGTATATACCGTGTATGTCTAAAAATTTAATAAAACAAAAATCAAAGTACTAGAGGGATACACATATTGTAACCGTTTTGTTGTTGTTGTTGTTGTTGTTTTTTGGTCTTGTGCTTTAAGCTGAACTCTGGAAAGAATGATAGTTCCTTTCACATGCCTTCTACATATGTACTGCTAAATTTCTGTAAATGTAGTAGAAATGTGCCATCAACATTTCAGCCCTTCAGGCACTCTTTATACATCGATTGTTTACAGAAGTGAACTGGGCAGCAAGAATTTAAAGTTTCTTGAAATCATTACATGATTGTAGTTCCTTGAGTTCCATGTCACCCAGAAAAGTCTCGCTGAAGGACCCATTATATTCTCTTCCCCTGGTACTGATCAAGGAAAGTAAAAATAGAAGCTTTGTGGAGTGCAGTGTAGTTTCGAAGACCAGGCATTGTTTAAAAGTGAATGCCTGGAAATGGCTCCATAGCACAAGCATTCACCCAGACCAGATACACAAGGCCAATTGTTTGCCTCCAAGTTCAATGCTTTTTATAAAGTCCCTTTCCAGTGAGTACATTCTCAAGAGGATGTGTGAGGTTATTTTTCCACTGTTAATTGTGCGGACTGTGTTTTATTAAGTCAATACAAGCTGATTTAAACTATTTAACACAAACATTACAGTTAGCATCATAAATAATTAGGTTTATTTAATAATCAAAGCAGGTAGGACTAACAAGTCTTTTCTTTAAAACATTCATAAGCACAACATGGACATTTGTCATACGTGTAGATATGCTTTAAATATATTCTGTGTGTTTACTGGATGTAGACTATGAGAAAAAAGTTGTTAAGATGTCTGTTTTGCCTTGTGAGTATTACAGAGATTTCTGAGTTCAGAGAAAACATGTATCACTTCCTCATTTTAATTACAAGCTCATATTTGGATTTTTAAGGCTTCATGTAATAAAACATATGGCAATCCTACTGACTTTCCCTGTTTTTTCAGCTGGTGATCTAAGAAGGTCATCAACCTTTTTTCCAGTAGTTGCCAATTTCACATCAGTACTAGTTTGAGCAATATCACTTGCATTCCACCTTTTGTCAGTACCCATCCTGTTATAATTTCATTTGTATTTTGTATTTTGAATGTAAGCAAAACAAAAGGGAGACAGAGAGGACGGAAAAGTCTAAGCAGAGAGTGGGAAGGGATGAAAGAAATGAAGAGGTTTGAGAAAGCTAACCTATATGAATACCCATATGAAGGGCATATAAACATATTTAAAAGAAATATCTTGAAACCCAATTAAGAATATAATTAGAGAAAATATTAGAACACAAGTGTTCTGAGAGAAGGTAAATGTGGCTAGGAGCTTAAATGGTGATGGAAATGGGGAAATATGAGGTGGGTGAGGGGGAAGTAGGGGGTTGGATTAACCAAAACAAAGAATATAAGATGTAAGAAAAAAATCTTATGGAGAGCCAAGACTCTCTCTAGTTCAGTGGTTTTCAGCCTTCCTAATGTTCTTACCCTTTAATACAGTTCCTCGTGTGGTGGTGACCTTCAACCACAAAATCATTTTTGTTGCTATTTCAAAACTGTAATTTTGCTACTATTATGAATTATAATAGAAGTATCTGTGTTTTCTGATGGTCATAGAAGACCCCTGTGAAAGAGTTGTTCAACTCTGAAATGAATCATGACCCTCCGGACAAGAACCACACACACACGCACAAACACAATCTGCCAGGGTTTCACCAACCACTTTTTTATTAGATTTTTTTTTTCTGCTCAACAAGAAAGAATGTATACTTGATACTGAAATACTTGTCAAAAGCCCATCACTGGGAAAGAAGATTTGCCTTGATCTGTAAAATCCTGAGATTAAAAGCATGGGTCACCATGCCTGGAGTTAGTTAGAATTTATACTTATAATAATAATATGTACTGTCTCTGACTTTGTATATTTTTTTGTTTATTATGTCAAAGTCAAATAAGATAATACAATAAGATAATACAAAATCAGAGAATCCATTTCCAACAAATCATTAAACGATAAGCTAAGTCATTCTGAGTGATTCTGGGCCAGTGTTGAAACCCAGACATTGGAAGAATTAAAATTATCATATCCATTGGAAGTATACTACCCATTAACGCTTTGAAACCAACAGTAAGTTGCAAGTATATTAGCACATTTTTTTTTTTATTTTAGAAACAGTTGCACAGGAAAAATAACCCAATTGGAAAAACATCATAACATTTAATCACAAGATAAAATTTGACAAATAAAAAAAAAAACAATCTTATGTTCCTTAAGGCACAAACATATCTCTTTTTTAATTTTATTTTTTCTTATTAGTTACATTTTATTAACTCTGTATCCCAGCTGTATCCTGCTCCCTCATTCCCTCTCAATCCCACCCTCCCTCCCGCATCTCCACCCTGCCCCTTTCCAAGTCCACTGATGGGAGGGGACCTCCTCCCCATTCATCTGATCCTGTTTTATCAGGTATCTTCAGGACTGGCTGCAAAGTCCTCCTTTGTGGCCTAACAGGACTGCTCCTCCCTTGGGAGGTGGGGAGGTCAAAGAGCCTGCCATTGAGTTCCTGTTAGAAATAGTCCTTGGTCCCCTTACTGTGGGAAAACAATTGGTCACTGAGCTACCACCGGCTACATCTGAGCAGAGGTTCTAGGTTATATCCATACATGGTCCTTGGTTGAGTGTCAGTCTCAGAAAGACCCTGTGCCCAGATATATTTGGTCCTTGTGGAGCTCCTATCCTTTCCCCATCATACTAACTCCCCTTCTTTCATATGATTCCCTGTACTCTGCCTAAGATTTGGTTATGAGTCTTAGTATCTGCTTTGAAACACTGCTAGGTAGAGTCTTTCAGATGCCTTCTGCGGTAGACTGCTGTCATACGTTCAATGCACATCCCATCTGTCTTTCTAAATGAGGATTGATCATCTTACCTCTTCTCTGCTCTCTTGATTATCTTTTTTAGGTGTATAGATTTCATTATGTTTATCATATCTTATAGGTCTATATAAGCGAGTATATCGTGACAAACAAATCTTAAACACATCAAAAACAAAACTTTAATTTTAGTGACAGATTTTCGTTATTTTAAACTTTTTATTTTTTATATTAATTACAGTTTATTCACTTTGTATCCCAACTGTAGCCCCCTCCCTCCTTCCATTCCAATTCCACCCTCCCTCCCTCATCTCCTCCCATGCCAGATTTTCTTTTTTAATTTATCTTTGTACAGCAGTTATATACACACACATGCATATGTATAAGTGTGTATACACATATACAAAAATACTCACACATACACACACTTACTTGAGAGAGTTTCTACACAAGTTCTGAACATTAGGACACTTTTCTTTCCAAATTCAGAAGTGGTGATGAAGGTGAGAAAGACACTTGGCAGCTGATTAGGGTTGCTAACTTATGAAAACAGTTGACTTGAAATATGATTACGTTCTAGTGTGTCGTACGTCTTTTCTACTTATACAAGTGATACTTTCAGGATATAAAGAAAACACAGGCAAGGATAAAGAAAAAAAATGTATGCGCATTCTAGTGCTTGTGAGTACTTTCGCTCTCTTTCTTCTTGCAAGTCACATTATACACATGTTGTAAAAGAATTTTAATCCAGCATCATGTGTTTTTATGGAAAGGGATCACATCCAAAGACCTTCTAGGACTGTGTGATCTGGCTGTAATGCAAACATGCCCTGGAATGCAGTATGATCTGGCTGGAATACAGATGTGCCCTGAGTACACACCTTTAATCCAAAACAACGGAGGGAATGATAGGTGGTAGAAAGTAGCACCCATGTTTGAAAGCCGAATTGAGGAGCAAAGTGCTGAAGCAGAGAAAAACTTGACAGAATGAGTCAGAGATAGGATATGCCCAACTTGCAGGAGACAGGAGAGAGAGAGAGAGAGAGAGAGAGAGAGAGAGAGAGAGAGAGAGAGAGAGGTAGTTTTACTAGGACAGTTATACAGATAGTTTGCAGGTATAGCTAAGGACAGAAAGGACAGAACTTCTGCATTTACCAACATGTCACTATCCTCAAGATAAGAATTCAGTGCTCACTGCATTTTCCTTCTCAAATAAAATTAAAGTGGAGGCTATGGAGCAAAGACACACTAGAGTTCCAATTTTCAACTTGAAAGCAGTTGTAATCTAATTAGCCTTTACACTTTGATGTCTTCAGAGCATCTGGGAAATTTAACTATTCACAAAATGAAAAGATACCAATGATCAGAATTTCCAGTGTTAAAGGGTGTTAAAAACATTGGAATGCTTTAAGAGATGGGAAGAATCATAAAACATTAAATTCTTCTTGATCCAATATGTTCAGACATGCTTATCCACAAACCCTCAGAGTAGCAATGGGTACAGATCATGGATGAACTTTTATCTTACTTCAATGGTAGTTGGTAAAAGATACTTTTTTCCTGTTCCCGTCCACTGTCCTTTGACAGTTCTTTATTAAATGTGAAAATCTAGGTCCACATGAACCCATTTAACCTCTGTGTGATCAAGTACATCTGGCAGGGGTTACCAATCTGTCTGAGGACGCATGTATTATAGGTGAACAGCTGCAAAAGTTCCATGAGCATGTGGGAATTTGATCATCCATAATTTCTCTTGCTTAGAGCCATAGTAGTTATAGCTGGTTGTTACTAGGGAAGACAGATCTATAAAACATACCTGTCTTATTGTTTTGCTAAAGTTTTATTCTGAGGGCCCAACAATTTGAACATTTTTATTCCACATAAGTTTAGTACTTAATACACACAAATATTTAAATTTATGAGTACCTGAGCTTATTTAGATAATGTATTAAGCTTTTAAATTAATCCAGGACTTTAGATCTGTACTGAATTTCCCTATGTAATAATAAGTACATTACTTCTAAGAGTTTTCTTTGGTAAATAGTCCTATAGTCCATAAATACAGCTTAAAGCTGGGTCAACAGAATGTTTCTATAGATGCAATTAAAAGTGAAAACAGGAGAGGATGTGTCTGTCTAGTCTTGCAGTGACTTAATGTGGCAGGGCGGGTTGTACACATGGGGATCCCCCCCTTTACTGAGGAGGAGGAGAGATGAGAATGTGGGGAAGGGAAGATGGGAGGATAAGAGAGGGGGCTTTGGTCAGGACGTAAAGTGAATAAATACATAAATTAATGAAGAAAATGAAGAAAGAAAACAAAGTAAATACAGGGCAGACTGAATTAGCATATGTTTATTTCTTGGCACCTTGCCTGCTGACTTCACACACATCATAAGTGTACCACTCTGATGTGAAATACATTGTGCTGGGAATGCATCTTTAAGGATGATATCACCTAATCCCTACCAGTGGATGACAAGCTCAGGTGAAAGATGAGTTCACCTATTTAATCTGCAAATCTCAGTGACCTGCCCTAACCATTCCATGCACTCAGCCTCTCAGTGCTCACCATTGGTTGCAGCAAACAACTGCACATCTCCACTTTCATGCCATCGCTCTGAGAGTGTAGTGCCTCTAACACACTTTCAGAAAAGCAGAGGCCACTGGAAGATCAGCTCTGCACCCACTGACCTCTGAAAGTGTTTTCATTCCTCGCTTAACTCAGGTTGTGAAAATGGAATTTTCTTTTCTCTAGAACTTCTCTCTCTGTACACATTTTCTCTATTACTTGTCTCATAATTTTCTAGCTTTTAATCATTATGTTCAAGCACCATTTGATTACAGATACTTAACATGTAGCATGTTTTTTCAGATTTTTTTCTGCCCTTCCTTCAGCTCTGGGAAGAGATATTATAGGCAAGTGCAAACAGTTTCAGGGAACAGGGCATCTTCCTAGGAATGTGGGGTTGAAATGTTTGCTCTTCTGTAAAGTTTATATCTTTGGGCAGCTGAGGTAACCACATCATTGCCACACACACCCATCCTTAGTTCTTACTTCATTTCTCTGTCTCCTGTATCTTCTGTACCTTTTGATTACTCTAACATTCTTCTTCTTTTATTGTATTTTATTTTTCTTTATTAATTACACTTTACTCTCTTTGTATCCCCCCTCTTGGTTCCCTCCCTCCTCCTGTCCCAATCCCTCTCTTCCTCCACCCTCTGCCTGCATGTCCCTCCCCACATACACTGATAGGGGAGGACTTCTTTTCCTTCCTTCTGATCCTAGTCAATTAGGTCTCATCAGGAGTGGCTGCCTTGTCCTCTTTTGTGGCCTGGTAATGCTGCTTCCCCCTCAGGGGGAGGTAATTAAAGAACAGGCTAAACAGTTCATGTCAGGGGCAGTCCCTGTTCCTATTACAATGGAACCCACTTGGATACTGAACTGCCATGGGCTACATCTGTGCAGGGGTCTTAGGTTTTCTGAATGCATAGTCCTTGGTTGGAATAGCAGTCTCAGGAAAGACCCCTGTGCTCAGATTTTTTGGTTCTGTTTATCTCCTTATGGAGTTCCTGTCCTCTCCAGATCTTACTGTTTCCCACTTCTTTCCTAAGATTCCCTGCACAGTGCCTAAAGGTTGCCCAGAAGTCTCAGTATCTACATTGATAGTCTGCAGGGCAGAGATTTTCAGAGGTCCTCTGTGTCAGGCTCCTGACTTGTTCCCTCTTTTCTCCTTCTTCTGATGTCCAGCCTCTTTGCCTTCCTAGGTAGGAATTGAGCATTTTAGCAAGAGTCCTCCCTCTTGATTAGTTTCTTTAGGTGTACAGATTTTAGTAGGTTTATCCTATATTATATGTCTATATGAGTGAGTATATACCGTGTGCATCCCTCTGCTGCTGGGATAGCTCACTCAGGATGATCTTTTCCAGATCCCACCATTTACCTGCAAATTTCATGATTTCCTTATTTTTTATTGCTGAGTAATATTCCATTGTGTAGATATACCACAATTTGTGCATCCATTCCTCCACTGAGGGATATCTGGGCTGTTTCCAGATTCTGGCTATTACAAATAAGGCTGCTACAAACATGCTTGAGAAAATGTCCTTATTGTGTACTTTAGAATCTTTTGGGTATATGCCTAGGAGTGGTATATAGCTGGATCTTGAGGAAGTGCTATTCCTAGTTGTCTGAGAAAGTGCCAGATTGCTTTCCAGAGTGGTTGTAAAAGTTTACATTCCCACCAGCAGTGGAGGAGGGCTCCCCTTTCTCCACAACCTCTCCATCATGTGTTGTCTCTTGAGTTTTTGATCTTAGCCATTCTGATGGGTATAAGGTGAAATCTTAGGGTCGTTTTGATTTGCATTTCCCTGATGGCTAATGAGGTTGAACATTTCTATAAGTGTTTCTCTGCCATTTGATATTCCTCTGCAGAGAATTCTCTGTTTAGCTCTGTACCCCATTTTTTAATTGGATTACTTGATTTTTTTGTTGTTTAACTTTAGTTCTTTATATATATTGGATATTAGCCCTCTGTCAGATATAGGGTTGGTGAAGATCTTTTCCCAATCTGTAGACTGTCATTTTGTTCTGAAGACAGTATCCTTTGCTTTACAGAAGCTTTTCAGTTTCATGAGGTCCCACTTATTAATTGTTGCTCTTAGAGCCTGTGCTGTTGGTGTTCTGTTATATAATAAGCAATAAGACAATTGAAGGAGATCAAGGGGATACAAATTGGAAAGGAATAAGTCAAAGTATTACTATTTGCAGATGATATGATAGTATACCTGAGTGACCCCAGAAACTCTACCAGGGAACTCCTACAGCTGATTAACACCTTCAGCAAAGTGGCTGGATATAAAATTAACTCAAAAAATCAGTAGCCCTCCTGTATACAAAAGACAAAAGGGCTGAAAAAGAAATTAGAGAAACAACACCCTTCACAATAGCTTTGTATTCCAGCTGTAGCTGCTCCCTCATTCCCTCCCAATCCCACCCTCACTTCCTTATCTCCTCCCTGCCCCTTTCCAAGTCCACAGACAGGGGAGATCTCCTCCCCGTCCAGCTGACCCTAGCTTATCAGGTTTCCTCAAGACTGGCTGCAATGTCCATTTATGTTGCCTGTCAAGACTGCTCCTCCCTTGGAGGACTAAGGTCAAAGAGCCATAAGTAACTTGGAAATAAACAAAGGACATAAAGTAACTTGGTGTGAACTTAACCAAGCAAGTCAAAGACTTGTATGAAAAAAAAATTCAAGTCTCTGAAGAAAGAATTGAAAGAAGATATCAGAAAATGGAAAGATCTCCCATGCTCATGGCTTGGCAGGATTAACATAGTAAAAATGGCCATCTTACCAAAAGCAATCTACAGATTCAATGCAATTCCCATCAAATTACCAACACAATTCTTTACAGACCTGGAAAGAAAAATTCTCACCTTCATATGGAACAACAAGAAACCCAGAATTGCTAAAACAATTCTCTACAGTAAGAGATCTTCAGGAGGTATCTCCATCCCTGATCTCAAGCTATGCTAAAGAGCAACAATACTAAAAACTGCATGGTACTGGCATAGAAACATACTGGTGGATCAATGGAATCGAATAGAAGACACTGACATACATCCACACACTTATGGACACCCGATTTTTGACAAAGATGCCAAAACCATTCAATGGAAAAAAGACAGCATCTTCAACAAATGGTGCTCGTCTAACTGGATGTCTACATGTAGAAAAATGCAAATAGACCCATACTTATCACCCTGCGCAAAACTAAAAGTCCAAGTGGATCAAAGACCTCAACATAAAACTAGACACACTA
Source organism: Meriones unguiculatus (assembly GCF_030254825.1). Taxonomy (NCBI): domain Eukaryota; kingdom Metazoa; phylum Chordata; class Mammalia; order Rodentia; family Muridae; genus Meriones; species Meriones unguiculatus. The sequence goes on along the minus strand of NC_083350.1, from coordinate 105,704,121 downwards.
AACCACTTAGAAGAACAAGTGGGGAATACCCTTGAACTCATTGGCACAAGAAACATTCTTCTTCATCTCTTCCTATGATTTCTCCTATTTTTTCAGTACTCATTTTTAATTTTTTTTTCATTTAAAACATTTTTATTTTCATGCAATATATTTTGGTCATGTTCTTTTCCCTCCCCAACTCTTTCCAGATCTTCCAAACCTCTCTACCTACCCAACATCTTTTTACTTTCTTTTGTTTTTTTATTTTTAAATATTAGTTACAGTTTATTAACTTTGTATCCCAGCTGTAGCTGCTCCCTGATTCCCTCCCAATCCCACCCTCACTCCCTTATCTCCTCCCTGTCCCTTTCCAAGTCCACAGACAGGGTAGGTCTCCTCCCCATCCATCTGACCCTAGCTTATCAGTTTTCTTCAAGACTGGCTGCAATGTCCGCTTATGTTGCCTGGCAAGACTGTTCCTCCCTTGGGGGACTAAGGTCAAAGATCCAGCCATTGAGTCCATGTCAGAAATAGTCCCTTTTCCCCTTACTAGGGAAACTCACTTGGATACTGAGCTACCATGGGCTACATCCAAGCAGGGGTTCTAGGTTATATCCACAGATATATGGTCCTTAGTTGGAGAAACATTCTTATAAAAGACCATGTGCCCTGATATGTTTGGTCTTTGTGGAGCTTTTGTCCTCTCCATGTCATACTAACTCTCCATTCTTTCATGTGGGTCAGTGAGTGGAGCTCCTGCTTATCATGCAGGAAGCCCTAGCACCACTTAAAACTGGATGTGGTGTGTTAGCCTTGATTGCATGAACCCCTGTCTCAAAATTAAAAAAACAAAAACAAAAACAAAAAAACTAATGATGAATACGCATCCCATTTTTTAATTGCATTGCTTGATTTATTGCTTTTTAACTTCTTTAGTTCTTTATATATTCTGGATATCAGCCCTCTGTCAGATATGGGGTTGGTGAAGATCCTTTCCCAGTCAGTAGGCTGTCGCTTTGTTCTGGCAACAGTGTCCTTTGCTTTACAGAAACTTTTCACTTTCATGAGGTCCCATTTATTGATTGTTGCTCTTAGAACCTGTGCTGCTGGTCCTCCTATTTTTTATTCCCTCCTTTTTTTTTTCTTTTATTTAAAACAAGACCTGTTTATATCATCTTAGCATCCCTATTTGTTTGTAATTGTCCTGTTGAACACATCCACTGTCTTATCTTATGGAAATATCCTTCTGATTTTATATTTCGTGAACTTCTTACTTGAACACTGTGTCTACAGCCCTCCCACTCATTCACCCTTAATTCACTCATTCAACCAATTTTTTAATCCTTCCCTGCCAAATTCATAATCTTTATTTCTTAATCTTTTTAAAATTATCATTGTTACATGTGGCTCTTATACTTTGCCCCATCCACTCTAGTGAATGATGTGTGTATGCACCTGTAGCCTGTGTGTGTGTGTGTAGTGTGTGTGTGTGTGTGTGTGGGTGTGTGTGTCTAAAATGATTCCACCTAGTGTGTTGCTTATATGTACATGTGTCTATCCTGGGATGACCTCTTGGGAGTGCACAATATGTGTGGAAGCTTATCCTGAGGAGACTGACTCGCTCTCTCTCAGCAGCCACTGACTACTTGTAGCTCTTCATTTAAAATAGACCCATGTGGAATTTCCCCTTGCCCACACTGGCAAGCCCACTCATGTTGACATCATACTTGCCTTATTTAGACCTCCATAGAGTTGATATTTCATGGAAATATTTTTCCTGCCATGGCTATAGGAAATTATCCAACAGCAGACACCCTGGACCTAGAGCTCTTACTCGCTTGACATCCTCTCTACTGAAAATGTTTGAAGGATTTATTGCAGTTGTATCAATTGAATGAGGCACCGCATAGTCATTTCGCCTCTGTATTTTGACCAGCTGTGATTCTCTGTAGTACTCTCCATCTGTTATGTAAAGAGTCAGCATTGATGAGGTTTGAGACCTGCACTATCTGTGGATTTAAGGATAATTATTTAGAATATACTTAGATATATTATTTTTATTACAGAGTCTATGACCTTTCTATTCATGGGTCATGGGCTAAATTTCCAGTACTAACCATACACAAAAAATTCTTCCTATTAAGTGATCATTCAGTCTAATTATTCAGCCAATGGTTAACCCCAAGATAAAAGTGCCACTGTGGCTCCATATTGGATATATTTCTGGTCTAGTCATTGGTTCATCCTCTCTATGGCAGGGGAGGACTACCATTGCTCCTCTCCCTTGACAACTTGCATTGCACTTTGAGATACAATGAGAGCCAGCCCTCAGGTAGGAGGCTTCCAGTTGAGTTTCAACTCCATTTCCATAAGTCCTTTGTCTGAAGTACTTGGTATCTTCAGTAATAGGGTCTTAACTTCTAGGAGGCAACCAAGGCCATCATCAATAACTAATACATATGTAAACTATGTGTACACACAAACACTCTCTCTCTCTCCTGAATTCCTCTGACAACTTGAGGGGAGGATTTCCATGCCTGGGAGTTGGGTCTTGTGAGATATGGCATGGTTTGGAGGGGGGTTGGGGGTGCATCATCATCACAATGTGGCATAACTCCATTTAAAACAGAAACATGCCTTTCTGAATGAGGACTGATTATCTTACCAAGGGTCCTCCTTCTGGCTTAGCTTCTTTAGGTGTACAGATTTTAGTATGTTTAGCCTATTTTATATGGCTGATATCCACTTATAAGTGAGTATATACCATGTATGTCTTTCTGTTTCTGGGATGCCTCACTCAGGATCATATTTTGTAGTTCCCACCATTTGCCTGCACTAATACTCCCACCAAGAACCACGAGTGGAGTTAACCTAGAACCCTGCACAGATGTAGCCCATGGCAGCTCAGTCTCCAAGTGGGTTTCCTAGTGTTGGGAACAGGGACTGTCTCTGACATGAACTCAGTGGTTGGCTCTCTGATCACCTCCCCCTGATGGGAGATCAGCCTTACCAGTCCACAGAGGAAGATAATGCAGCCAGTCCTAATGAGACCTGATAAGCTAGGGTCAGATGGAAGGGGAGGAAGACCTCCCCTATCAGTGGACTTGGGGAGGGGCATGAGAGGAGATAAGGGAGGGAGGATGTGAGTGGGAGGGCACAAGGGAGGGGGCTACAGCTGGGATACAAAGTGATTAAACTGTAATTAATAAAAATAAAATAAATCATAAACATGTGTGTGTAAAATATTCTTAATGTTATTTGTATCTTCTTCCTCTGTATTACTCTTTCTCCCCTCCACATTTCAGGCACCCCCATCAATTTCCCAGATTATCCCCTTTATATCCTCTACCATCTTTTTCTCCACAGTTTCTTCTCCTCCTCTCCTCTCACCATCCCTCTCTATTTTGCTTCCCTCTGGGGTGCTTCATCTGTATACTCAAATTTAGAAATTTAGAACTAGAATCCACAAGTAAAAAATAACATGTGCTGTTTGCTTTTCTGAGTCTGGGCTACCCCAGTGTAATGCCTTACCAAATGCTATGCTTGCAGACATGAGCCTAACATGACTGTCCTCTAGGAGGCTCCTCCTAGCAGCAGATAGAGATAGATGCTGGGACTTGCAGCCAAGCATGGGGTGTAGCTCTAGAGGTCTTATATTGGAGTAAAGATGGAAGGACCTGGAAAGTACAGGAACCCCACAAGAATACCAACAGAGACAACTAACTCAGACCCATGGGAGCTTACAGAGACAACAACTAAGGAACTAAGGATGGTCTGGACCTAGGCACCCTGCAAATATGCTGCCATTGGAGGGGGCGGGGTGTGTGCTTGGTCTTCATGTGGGTCTCCTGGAGAGTAGACTGGGAGTTATGTTTCTAACATAGACTCTATTACTTGCTTTTAGATTACTTCCTGCTGGCAGGGCTGTCTTGCCTAGTCTCAGTGGATGAGGCTGTCCTGATGTGTCTTGATATGTTGGGAAGGGTTGATACAAGGGGAGGGGGTTCCTACTTTTTCTGGAAGGAAATGGGGAGGAGCAGGGTAAAAGAAGGAGAAGGATTGGAGGAGAGGAGGGATGGGGAATCATTGGGGTGTAAAGTAAATAAGCATAAATAAATAAAAATAAATATATTTTCAAATATTTGAAAACTTGGTTTCATTACTCTATTCTACAGTATAACCGATGAATTTGAAACATCAACATTTGTCTGTATATAATTTCAATATGAAGCTATCACTTAGAATCAGTAGCTCTTGGGGGGGTGAGCTGTAGATCAGGCTGCTAAATATTTCTAGCCAATTCTGTTGTTGAAACACCCATTTGTCATCTATGTTAGGAGGCAAGTCTATGCTAATACTTTTATTTATTTAGTAGCATCTACATTCAATAACTAATTCCAGATGTCAAGATTGTTATCATATTTACTTATTTTTTTATTTTTTTCTTATCAGTTACATTTTATTAACTCTGTATCCCAGCTGTATCCTGCTCCTTCATTCCCTCCCACTCCCACCCTCCCTCTTCTCTCCACCCTGCCCATTTCCAAATCCACTGATAGGGGGTGACCTCCTCCCCATTCATCTGATCCTGTTTTATCAGCTATCTTCAGGACTGGCTGCAAAGTCTTCCTCTGTGGCCTCACAGGACTGCTCCTCCCTTGGGGGTGGGGAGGTCAAAGAGCCAGCCATTGAGTTCCTGTTAGAAATAGTCCTTGTTCCCCTAACTATGGGAAACCAATTGGTTTTACATTGAGAACACGATATATCTTTTTTATATTTTCTACTTAAAATAAGAATATGTCAGAAACTAAAATTGGAAGCAAGAGTATACAGAAACCTCATACTAAACACACACAAACACACATACACACACACTCCTTTTGGAGTCCAAGAAGCTCTGCCTGATAGCTTCATAGTCTAATTAATCTGGTAATGAACCTTCTTTTGGAGAATGAGAACATCTACTGCTTTGACATAAGGAAATTATCGAGAATGGAATTTCTATGCCTACCTGGCTCTGCTCAGTTTCTGGTAAATAAGCATACCGCAACGGGCCTGGCTACCTTACCAGATGATGCGTTTCGATCTCCACAAGCAGTATGATTATCACATTGCTTCTTCACATGAGACCTGTTCCTTTCTGTCAATGCTTGCCTGAAAATATTTTTCATTGCAATGTTTCACACTCACTCTCTTACTACTTCTACCACAAGCACCAACCCTAGACCATATCTATGTTGCTAATTACGGTTAACTACTCTTCTACTCTTTTTGTCAACTATAACTTTATCCTTATTTTATCTGTTGACCTAAATCTATCAAAATCATCATTTGCAAAATATAATTTAAGTGTCTTTTTTTCTGCCAATGTCCCCATTGCCTATAAGATTAAATTCAAGCTCGTTATCAACTATTAATGCTCATATCACTATTCTTTCTAAGAATTCTCATAATGTAGTAGAAATATTAACATTTGAGTTGAGAAATAATATATCAGAAAGTTTTTTTTTCTTTTTCGGTCTAAGGGTGGGAGAAGAAGGTAATAGCAAAACACTTCAGTGGACAGAGTAAATATAGATAACTTAAGGAACTTAAGGAAGTCTTCTGATATTTACTCCATCATTTGGGAGGTGTTAGAGTCCCCAACCTTGATTATATTCTTGATCAGATTCATTTAGATTGGATTGGAGCTTTGTAGAATTATAAAATTCAGCATAAACATTTTTCTCAGTGGATGATACATATGATTTCCATCCCAGTAATGATAAGCCCTTAATTCTAAGATCCATAGAGTCATGCTGCCAGTCATTAGCATAAAATGGTGCAATGTGATTTATTGCTCTCCTCTATTTCTAACCTCTCTATTATTTCTAACCTCTGCAGCAGTGGAACAATGGTAATTGCTTAAGTAAACATTCTTTGTACAAATCTGAATACAAACAATGGTTATCTGGCTTTCTGAAACCAGACTTTGATCTGAATCTAGAGCTTTATTTCCATCTTCTGAACCTAAATCACACCTCTGATGAGATGAATAATCTACATTGCACCTGTAATTGCCTTTGTTCTGAAACATTTCTCTCAGGCAGAGTTAATGGACTCTTCTGCATCTTCAGTGTCCCGTTGTGATATGCTCAGCATGCCTGGAATGCCAATGACGACCTTGTAGTTTAATTACCTGCTTGCATGTCATTCTCCAGGGCTAGACTTTTAGTGTCCGAAGTACAGCAACGTATCCTTTACATATCCTTGTTTTCAGCACAGAAGATAGTGCTGCCATACCGGTCAGGAGGTGTGCAGTTCTTGCTTAGTAAGTATATATATAATATTTATATAATTTATATAAAAATACTATATATAGTATTATTTATTATATTTTTAAATGACCTTTTCACCACCTATGGTATGTTTACTCTATTCTATGATTCACCTAAAGACATCTGTACCTATAGATGAATTTTGCAGTAAAGTTCTTTCTGAAGCATTTGATATTCATAACCTCACTAGGAAGCAGACAGAGCTGATATCATTTGTCTCTATTTAGAGATGAGGGCATTGGCATTTAGAAAAAACAAAACAAAACAACAAATGACATAGTACAATAACTTAACCCAGATATCCTGGCCGCAAAATAAGAGCAAAAGCAGTGGAATCTAGCTTGTACCTATCTATGACATATGGACAAGAGAAAGAAATACAAAGTAACATGAGGTGAATAACTGTAGATAATGATCAACTTATAAATATGAGGGAACTTTCTGAAGTATATCTTTAGAATTGCTTGAGGATCTGTTGAAGATGCACAGGTGGTAGCAGCCACAAGCATGAAGGCATGGAGACCAGCACGGTCTTATGGTCACCATTCTGTTCAGCTTAGTCCATAAGCCTGTCCAAGCCCAAAAGAATTTTCCCCAATCTGAACTGGTCCTTCCCAGGCTTTTGTTTATCCTCTCAGTAATAATTCTTATCCTCTTAGAATAATCCTTATCAGGAACAAAGCCGTTGGTCTGTACTGAGGTTTCTAAGTCATCACCCGTTCATATGTTTATTCTCATTTTACTGGGTCGAGAAAGGCACTAGGCCATATATCTTACTAAGGCTCCCAGGCTTGATAATAATTATCATAAAGTTTATGTCCATCTGCAAACCCAGTGTCTGTCCACTTGGATTGGTTGAGGAGCCTTCACCATACTGAACTACATCGCAAATTTGAGTACAGAACACAGGAAGAGCAACAAGTTTGCTGATATGGTATGTTTTCTTTTTCTGCAGTTTTGCTCTTTAATGAGCAGCTGCCCCAGGATTCCAATCCCGCTGTCTCCTCCTGCCTGTCATGCTAAATTTTACCCATTCCTCAAGTCTCTATCTTCATTTACAACATGAGTTTTGAGCCCAGCTCTCTTCTCTCTGGCTTTTCAGGCCACTCTTCCATGTTTCTCTGCATGTTTCTTCTTTTATTTTTGATCAGTTCTTCAGGTCTTTTCACACCCAAATCCTCTGCACTTGCTCTAAGTGACACTGTTCTTGATAATGAAAAATTTAAAAAAAAGTGTACAATTTCAGATGTAGCTCTATAAGGATCTTGGCCGGCACATTCCACATCTTATTCTTTTGCCCACATCCAGTGATACTGGGGCCATGTGCTTCCCAAAAGCATGTCCTTCTCCTAAGCCACAGAACAGCCTAGGTACTCAGGGTCCGGCTCTGTGATCTAACAGTAACTTAGGCAGGTGGGTTCACCTGTCTTGGAGCTTGCTACCATGAGCCATTACCAGAGAGCTTGGGCAGTTTCTTGCTCAGAATGTCCCTGTGCAACTCTGAATCAGAATTCAAGAAACATTCTATGCATTAAACTTTTGCCAGAAAGGATGGAAATCATCCTCAGAGACCCTATAGATTAACTTGATATTTAAACAGCTGAGGCTCTGTAGCTGCAAATAAGGTAGCTTGACCTAATTAGTTTATGTAAAAATTCCCAGGCTGTTGTACTATTTTTTATTTAATTTTTGGCAAACCATCAATCAAAAAGACTCAATGTCTCTGCCAGAAACATCTGGCCCCCTTTGTTTTCTCAGAAGACCTTGTCATAGTGTTTAAGAAGAGTGAGCTTTCTTATAAAAATCTGCCCTTTCCTGTCTACCATTTCTAAAAGTCTCTGTTTCACATCACATATCAGACAGTATCCTGGGAGAGTTAGCCCTTAGCTATACTACAAAGATGTCTCTGCTGCTATCTTAAAGGCCTATAATTTTTATCAATGACAAAGATTAATTGAGATACATTGATATATTGAAATACAAAGATAATTAAAGTTATCTGTAATTCTTATCTTCATAATATAAATCTAATTAAAAGAGATCTCAACTTTTGTGTTTTAGTATGCTTCTCGTATATACATGAAATAAACAAAAACTGTTTTTTTTTTAAAGTTTTGGGTATTTACTTACAAACGGTAAACTTCTATTTATATAAAGAATGTCAGTTTGATAACTAAGTATAACAGTGATAGAATAAATGCACTGCATAGTTTTAGCTAGACAAAAGTAAGAAGATTATGAGTTCAAATCCAGCCTGAGCTGGTGAGTTAAGAATCTAGTTTAAGATGAATAATGGTAAACTGTCTCAAAATAGATGGAACTGAACTTCAACCAGAGAGCAATTGTCTACCACAACCTGATCCTTTACACTGGAAAACTGTGTACTAATGTGTGTGTGTGTGTGTGTATGTGCATTTACAAATATATATATATGTGTGTGTGTGTGTGTGTGCATTTACAAATATATAAAGGTTTCTTCTCTGCCCCTCATTTGCTATTTCTCCTTACCAGCTGTCTCTCTTTGGGTACCACTAATACGTTCTCTGCCTGTAGAGTTTTGTCTTTATTAGTATTTAACTATGTCATATATATGTTATATGTATATATATATATATATGTTTTATATAGATAGATAGATAGATAGATAGATAGATATAGATATAGATATAGATATGCCTTCTCTGATATGTTGGGTAGTTTTATGTCAACTTGACACAAGCTAGAGTACTTTAGGAAGAAGAAATCTCAATTGGCAAATCTCAATACTTTCAAAAGATTCACCTATAGGAATAACAGTGGGACATTTTCTCCATTGTTGCTTCATGTGGGAGGGTCCAGCTCACTCTGGGCTGAAGGTCCTGGATTATTTGAGAGATCAAGCAGAATAAGCCATAAGTAGCAAGCTAATAAGCAGCATGTCCCATAGTCCCTGTGTTAGTTTCTGGCTCTATGTTCCTGCCTGACTCCCTTGAATGGGAAACTATAAGCTGTACAGTGAAATAAGCCCTTCAGACCCACCCAAGTTCTTTGGTCATTTTTTTTTTAAATCACAGCAAAGGAAACCCTATAGTAGAAGTTGGCACCAAGAGTGTGCTAATGCTGTGACAGGCGTGACCATGTATTTTGGGGAAGATCCTGGTGACACTGAAATTTTGGCTGGAAAAACATTGTATACTAAGAAATCAGTGGGCTTCTTTGTGTGAACTTGGAATATAAAACTTTGAGAACAATATTGATGGTAGAGGATGGACTTGCGACATTTCAAGGAATTTTTGAGAGTCTTAACACCCTATTGGGACTATTCATTATTTTAAATTAAGCTAAGTGAAGCCTTAGCTTTTCTGGAATCATTGATATGGGGTAGCTGGAGGTGAGAGAATTAACTATTATTAGGAAGAGACCAGCATCACTGAGGTTAAATATTCTGGGACATGTTTCCTCAGAATCAACGCACAGAAGCTATTGCCAGAGACAGCAAAGGCTCCTGGAAGCCACCCTTTGTAGTATGGAAGAGTCTCCCCCGATGATACTGGATGTGATTTCCTGAAGGGGTCTTGAAGAGCAACTGATGCTGGATACCATGAGCGGCCAGGAGAGGCTGTGGCTGAAGCTGGATCTTCAATTATAGTAGAAGCTCCAGAATTGAAGGGGTCGTGGACAAAAGGTGAGACTTGGTACCATATGGAAGGGCCAAAGTCCGAGAGCCCAGATGGGGGTATTGGTGAAGGTACAATCAAATTGCACTTGATATTCCAGCATGTTAGAGATGCCAGTATCAGCAGATGATAGCCAAGGACAGCGTCAGGCATGGATTAGAACCAGCCTACATCTAGGCGACAAGTTATGTGAACTACTAAGAGCAGAGCTGGAAAAGTGACCCAAGCTCTTTGGAATTCAGAAGATTACATGCAAACCCCAGATGTCTAACACAGAGTTTTACACTGTTGTGCTTTAATTTGCTTGACTTTTTTATGACCACGAAATGATTCTTCTCTCTTAGAATTATAAAATACTTAATAAAATTGTTTCTATTTTATAGTAACCTTTAGTCAAGAAAACATTGGACAATTTATAAGAATTTGAACTTTTAGAGAGACTTTAGATATTTTATAGAAACTGAACTTTTAAGTATCTGGAAATTTAAAGACTATAAGGCTTTTAAAACCAGGTGAGGGGAATGCAGAGAGAGAATACTGGAAGAGACAACTGGTACTGGGGACATTTCCGGTATAAGATAGAAACCTAGGGCAGATGGAATCTCCCAGAAATCTATGAGGGTGACCCTAGCTAAGACTCCTAGCAATCGGAGAGGAGTAGATGGTGTGTGTGTTGGAGGAGGTGGTGGGAGAGAGACTGAAGGAGAGGAAGAAGGGGAAACTGAATTGAGTTGTAAATAAATAAATAAGTTGCAATGTTTTATGCTGTAATAGTAGTAATAATAATTAATAATAATAACAACATACCACATACCATCTTGGGGACAAATGATAAAAAAAACGTTTCAGTTGAATAATGATATGTTTTTCTGACAAATTGTCAAGGGAACAACTGTTAGCTTTATGCTATCTTAACAGAAGCTAGAGTCATTTAAGCAAAGGAAACCACAATTGAGAAAATGGCTCCACCAGATGGGCCCTGTGGCCAAGCATGTGGGAACATGTTCTTGACTGAGACTCATTTGGGAGGGCCCATTGGGAGGGCCCAGGTCACTGTGGGTATTCTACCCTGGGAAGGTGGCCCTGTGTTATACAAAAAGCAGGTGTTAGCTTGGCTCATGTCTACAAGCCAAGTAGAGTATCATTAATAGTGACAGGGTTTGGCTCTATCCTGTGGGGTGAACCTCAGGTTAGGAAAGTCATTGGTCATTTCCTCAAACCTGCTACCTCTTTATCCCTGTCCTGAGAAGCTCCATACAGCAGCAGATCAAAACAGATGCTGAGACCCACAGCCAAACATTAAATGGAAACCCGGGAATCTTGTAGAAGAGTTGGGGGAAGAATAGAGGGACCCAAAGGGGACAAGAGCACCACAAGAAGACCAACTGATCAAGAAACTTAGGCCCACAGAGGTTCACGGAGACTTAACCACCAACCTAAGTGCATGCATGGACTTAACCTACCCCCCCCCTTTACAGTTATGGACAGCTCAATCTTCCTGTGGGTTTCTTAGCAACTGGAGTGGAGGCTGTCACTGACACGGATGTAGCAGTCTGCTGTTGGATCAATGTCTGCTATCTGGGCAGCTGTGTCTGGCCTTAGCGGAAGAGGATGTGCTTAGTCTTGATGCAACATGAAGTGGTGGGGTGGGATGGCACATGGCTCCCATATCTCAGAAGGGGGATGGAGGAAGACAGTGGGAGGAGAGGAGGGAGGGAGCTGTGACTGGCATTTAAAGTGAATATATAGAAAAATTAAGGGAAATAAAAAGAAAGCAAGTTGACAGGAGATGGTGGTACAAGCCTTTAATCCCAGCACATGGAAGATAGAAGTAGGTGGATCTCTGTGAGTCTGAGGCCAACTTGGTATACAGAGTGAGTTCCAGGACAGCCAGGACTACACAAGGAAACCCAACTTGGAAAAAACAAACAAACAAAAAACAAAAAAAAATCCAAACCAATCAATAACAGCAAAAACAAAAACAAGGGGGAGGGGATAAAGAAACCAAGAAAGAAAGAAGGAAGGAAAAAAAAGCAAGGAAGGAAGGAAAGGAGAGAAGGAAGGAACGAAGGAAGGAAGGGAAAAAGGAAAAAAGAAAGAAAGAAAGAAAGAAAGAAAGAAAGAAAGAAAGAAAGAAAGAAAGAAAAGAGAAAGAGAGAGAGAGAGAGATGAGGAAACCACAAGGACCAAGCAGGAAACAGAAAGACTCCTCCATGGTCTCTGCTTCAGCTCCTGTCTACAGGTTCCTGTCTAGTTGTGTTTCTTCCCTGACTGCCTTCTATGATGGACTGTCATGTGGAAGGATAAGCAATACAAAGTCTTTCCTCCCCAAGTTCATGGTGTTTTCATCACAGCAATAGAAATCCTTAGGCAGGAAGGATAAATGCATTTTAACTTTTCTGCATCATCTCTAGCAATACTTGTGTCAATTGCTGTTGTTATTGTTTTTACTTTTATAATTTAGTGAGTTAGTTGTGGAACTTCATTGTGGCTTAATTTTGCTTTTTTAAAATTTACTCTTAAATTTAATTTATATAGTTGTTTATCACAATTTATTCACCTTGTATCCCTGCTGCAGCCCCCTTCCTCATCTCCTCCCAGTTCCACCCACCCTCCCTCTTCTCCTCCTCTGTCCTTTCCCTAGTCCCCTGATAGGGGAGGACCTCTTCTCCTTCTATCTGGCAGTAGTTTATCAGGTCTCATCAGGGCTGGTTTTTAGTACTCTTACATATCTGTTATATAAGTAAAACAAATATCAGGAAAGCATGGCATTGTACTTCTATAATCCCGGTGTCATATGGGAGGTGAAGGCAGGAGGACTGAGAGTCACGGGATGTTTGAGTTTGTTCTGGACTACCTGAAGCAACATCCCATCAAGACAGAGGGAGGTGAGGCAGAAACATGTTTGCTCATACTTACTAGCTTCTTTAAAATGTTGATATAAAATATATCCATGAATTTATTCACATCCTTCTCTTTGTCATAACATAAACACACTTAAATTCTCTCTCATCCATTTCGCCTTGAAAATTTTGTGTTTTTCATAACTTAAACTAGTAAAAAAAAAACTTTTTTACTAGACAAAACGAAGTTATTTTGGTTTTCTGTTTTGTCTTTTTATTTTGTAGCTAGATCACTTTTGCCAGGTTCTTAAATTATTTCTAATCATTATTTATTCTGAAGAAATATATATATATATATATATATATATACATATATATGTGTGTGTGTGTATTTATAAAATGAAGTGTTATTTTTAAAAGTAGATTGCTGATGTATTATAACTCTTTTTTTCCCCAAATGTTTCAAAGAGATTTTTAACTATGAAGAAGACAGGTTTAAAGCCTGTGTTGAACAAATGGATTGAAAAAGTTGGGGAAATGAGCTGTATGAAAGGAAGAGAAAAATTAAGAGTTTGATTTTTGACATGTTGAATTTGAGATACCAGGGAGACATTCAAAGTAGATGTAAATTAGGCTGTTGGAAGTACCAGTTTGGAACTCAGAGGACAGAAGTGGGCTGCTGGTATAAATTTGGTAGTCATTAGCATAGAGATGGTAATTAAAGTTCTGGGAAAGGATGAGGTAATGTAGGAGGAAAAGGTAAAAGGCAAAAGTAACCAGGGCTGTTTCCTAGGACTCGAATATTTAGAGTGGGTTGAGTGGTGATTCTCTGAGAGGCGGAGAGCTGGCAATTCTCTCATGTACTGGATGTGAAAAGCATGGCCGAGGCCACACGGATTCCTTAAGTTACTTGATTCTGAGAAGAGGAAACCACACGGGGGCTTCTTAAGTAAGAGTTCAAGCAGAGTGAAGTCTAATAGCATATTTTATAGCTTTTGTCACTTTGAGCATGAAAGCAGCCTGATGCTGAACCACCGTGAACGGTGACGACCAATAAGGATATGTGTCACTATCAAGATACAGATGTCAGAGACAGCCTCTGCTCCCTTCACTAGGGAATGCACTTGGAGACCGAGCTGCCATGGGCTACATCTGAGCAAGAGGTCTAGGTTATCTCTATATATGGTACTTAGTTGGAGTATCAGTCTTTGCAAAACCCCTAGGCCCAGAATTTTGGGTTCTGTTGGTCCCTTATAGAGTTCCTGTCTCCTCCAGGTCTTTCTATCTCTCTGTTCTTTCATGAGATTCCCTGCACTCTGCCCAAAGTTTGGTTATGAGTCTTGGCATCTGCTTTAATACTCTGCTGGTTAGAGTCTTTCAGAGGCCTGCTGTGGTGGGCTCCTGTCCTGTTCCCTGTTTTTTCCCTCTTCTGATGTCTATCCCATTTGCTTTCTGGAAAAGGACTGAGCAACTTACTAGGGTCCTCCTTGTTTAGCTTCTTTAGGACTATAGATTTTAGTATGTTTATCTTATATTATATGACTACTATCCACATATAAGTGAGTATATACCCAAACTCTGTGGCTGGCTCTTTGATCCCCTCTTGGGGGGAGTGCAGCTGTACCAGGCCACAGATGAAGACAATGCAGCCAGTCCTGATGAGACCTTATAGGTTGGGGTCAGATGGAAAAGGAGGAGAACCTTCCCTATCAGTGAACTGAGAGAGGGGTATTGGAGGAGAAAAGGGAGGGAGGGTGGTACTGGGAGGGGATGAGAGAGGGGGCTACAGCTTGGATATAAAGTGAATAAACTGTAATAAAACAATAAATAATTTTTTTAAAAAAGTACAGATAGCTATATCAGCACTAGGTGTTCTGTGTTTTAGAAACAAAACCCATGCACCAAACAGTGGCACTAAAGACCTAGACTCCTTATTACTTACAAATACACACCAATATTTGCATGTGCATGTTCATGTACGCTCTATACTTTCTGTAGTTAACCAAACTCTTAGTGAAAGCAAGCACATTAACCTGCTGTTTTCAAAGGACCAAATAAAGCAAGGATAGGTTTTTGAAGCAAAAACAAAAATTTATGAAAAATCTTCATAAAATGAGCTGGAGATTTAATATCTAGAGATGCTTCTTTTTTTTTTTTTTTTTACCTATGTCTCAAGCTAATTTTATGTTAGGTATGGAGAAAAGATAAGGCTTGGCTCAGGAAATGATTACTGATTGGTTACTTGACCATCTAGAATGGAGTCTATGTCTATGGCACCTGGTGCTTGAGGATCTGTTCTCCATGGAGTCTTTGAGTTCTGTGACTGTCTTAGATCCTTTGTGTTCTTCAGTTTGAAAGGAGGTTAAAAAGCGCAGCAACATTTGAGGTAAGTTAACCTTGTATTAGGCAAACATCACAGAAATGACTTGCCATGCTTACTTGTAAAACTGTGCAGAAAAAAAATGTGACCCAATGGCTCAAGTGACAAAGAAAACACATACCATATAAAGATGAAATGACAAGTTTTTTCATCTTCTTTCATCATGCACCAGAAATCTGAAGGCCCACATGAATTTTAAGTACCTGAAAAGTATCCTAGGCACATACTTCATTATAACCCACACCTCAAGGGTGTTATTTCTCTCAAAAATGATAGGAAGCTAATATACTGCTTGTCTCCCTATCCGTAATATAATATTTGTCTGTCTGTCACTATCTGTCTATCATCTTTCTATCCATTTATCATACATTCTTATATATACATATATTGTCTATTCTTATCTATGTGACTATCCATATACTTTTCTATGATCCATCTATCAATCTATTATCTCTCTGTTTATAATTATCAATATATCCATTATCTATCTACTTATTTATGTCTCTCTCTCTTACACACACATTAATGGACTTCTGTCTATTATCTATCTGTCATTCAATTCTGTCATCTATCTTTCTATCTATCTATCTATCCATCTATCTATCTATCTATCTATCTATCTATCTATCTATCTATCTATATATCTAATCATACATACTTGGGATTAAATTCAGAGTTTTGCAAATGAACAGCAAGCACATTATCACTGAACTATACCTATAGTTCCAAATTAATGATTTTTGGAGGCGAATAACTGAAAGTGTGTTATGCTAGAGCATTTACTTAAGGATTTTTTTGGTTATACTATTATGTAACCTCCTATTTGCAGATATCCACTACAAATACTTAAAAATTAACACCAAAAATTAATGCAAAATGACAGCAAACAGTTAAAGGGTTGGGAGAGCTCCTGAAGCTGGGCAGAGTCTACAAAAGGGAAGAAATGTGGGGGAAAGGAAAGAGCATAAAAGGTAAAATTTACATTTTTCTTCTAATTTTATTCTATCCAAAAAAATCACTGTTTTCCAAAATTAGATAAACTTTACCAAGCCTACGTTTTTTCCAGATGATTAATGAAGTAAGTTCAGGATAACAACGTCTGTTTGGAAGTGAGAGAATGCAGGAACCTTGAGAAGATGGACCTGGATTCTGTTTGTAAATTCTTTCCAGTGTTTTGATGAACCCTGAATCAAATGTACACAAGGCTAACTGAAAACAGCCCAGTTCATGAGCAGTCTGGAAAGAAGGAAAGACTGAGCTAAGATTGAAGCTACCCCAGGATCCTGAGTTAGCAAGTGGAATCTGATTAGATGGATTTTCTGCTTTAAGGAGACAAACTGACAAAAATTCAAGATCTATTGGAGAAGTATAATAGGATACAAAATAGCCACTTTATGACAGCCAAATTTCCAATATATAATGTAGAATTATTGATGAATGAACAACCAATAAAGTAAAAATACATCCCGAAGACATATGACCACCCAGGGTGATAACCTCAGGTTGATCCAGATATTAAATGATTGGATGAGGATTTCAAATCATTATTGATGACTAACTAACACACTTCCTGCTCCAAAAGAAGTAAGAAATACTTTATTCTGAGGTGAATATGTGGTACCATGGCTAGGAAACTGAAACTTAATTAAGTTGAATGACATATTGTACAGTAAAAGCAGTCATATAGACTTTTATAAGCAGAGTATTATGCATGCATTTCATTTTTTAAGGTCTGACCTAGCTTTTTTAGACAATATTCCTGATTATAAGGACTGACTCTACATGGTATTGAGTTTTAGAGAGAATCATAACTTTGAAATATCAGGTGTTATACTCAGCATTCTATTTGGGCCTCCAAACCATGGAAAGTCTTATGACAAGTCAAATATGGAATTATCACTAAATAACTTGGGCTGTTCTTCAAGAACATCAACAATTCGTGTGTGTGTGTGTGTGTGTGTGTGTGTGGTAAAGCGTTAAGAGCTTCCTGAACATACAGAACTGTAGCAGGTTGCTCAACTCCCTCAAATTCTGCAGTCTGATAAATTAATAATTATTTTTCCATATCTACAGTTGAATATCATCCAAAAATAAAAAAAAAATTGCCACACAACTGGTATACATTCAAATTGATTCAGATTTAGCCTCATGGAGATGGGAGAGCAAAAATAATTGTTTATTGTCTGTTAACAGTAACCAACCTGTCAGGAATCTAAAGCTATATTCCAACAGTAAATGTGGACTGTTGTTGTTATGAATATCTCTATAGGAGGCTCATTAGTCTCATGATTTGGAAGGAAATAGAACTTGTCTGGGTTATTGGTGCATAGATTCTAGCTCACTACCTGACCCTAATTAGTTGCTGGGTATTTATTGTTTAATGATATACAAACATGGATGTACACTCATAATGCATAGACAGATCCCAACTGCTGTTGATTAGTATTTCCTGATTAAAACAGTAGAAACCAAAAGTGCATTTCTTTTAAAACCTTCTTAAAACTTAAGACTTACCTTACGACTTCATGGAAATCAATACCTTCATCAAACTAGTGCAATTACTTTTTGTGCCCAACCTCACATTTAATTCTGTAAATAGATAGCTCTCTTTTCATTAAAAGTATTCCTTCTCTACTGATCCAAACATTTAAAACACAAAATGTGCTCTAAGTTTCTATTTGATTTAAAAACAGCTTCGACTTTCACTTCTAAACATAACACTGAGTAACAGAGATCAATGGCCAGAGGGAATGTTTGAAGCCAATTAGTATCTACAGTGATTAGCTAGGATCTCTCCTACTGCCTTACTCAGAAAGAATCTGGTGTGATGCTCTATCTGGTAATAAATAATGCTTACCTTAATGCTAGCAGAAATTCTTTTCCAGAATTAGTATGCTACCAATTGGCAATTGGATTTTTATATAATTTCTGTCTGAACTCATAAAGAAATTATAATTGCCTGTCAATGCACTGCTGAGAACTCAAATAACAATTTTTCTACTTATAGCTTACATGTTTTATTAATACTTATGCTTGAAAGTGACATATCCCTTGATGCATAGATTCTACTTAGCATGCATATTACTTTAGGCATGCTTTCCCCTAATAACTAAAATATCAGAAAAGTGACTTTTGAAATTTATTGCCACATTAGCAGTAACCTTTTATACTGGAAAATAAGGAAGCATAGACTATTTTACCTAAAGCTAGCATGATTTAAAGTATGAAACCTCCTTTTTTTTTTTTTTTTTTTTTTTTTTTTTTGGTAAATTCTGACAAGTGAATTAAGTAGAGCAAAATAACTTTAATGAGAAGAAAAACTGCTCATGCAGCATTAAAAGAAATGCCACTGTGGTGTCTTCTAGGTTCTTCAATATCTACAGTGTCAGTGGGGTTAAGCCTGGGAGAATTCATGCAAGGTGCATATTTACAGGGCACATTATAATGATTCTAAAATATAAAGCTGCATCTTTTAAAAATATTATGTTTTAAAAAACAAAGTAATTAATGTTTCAAATAGTAAACACCTTACCGAAATGCTCCCTCTTTCCCCTTTTTTTCCTCCTTCGTCTCCCAAATGCTGGAATTAAAGGAGTGCACTATCATATCTAGCTTATTCCTTCCTAAGCATAAAAGTGGTTAATTTTCTATGCTTGAGTGATGAGGAGACATTAATTCTAGCTACCATAATCCCTTTATTTTTAAATAAAATGTAGGATAAAATTTCATCATTATTCAGCCTGTTCTCAATATAAGCCTGTTGTCTTTAATGTGATATTTTAAAATAATTACTCTCTTTTCTGTCATGACACATATACTTTTGCTCTGAACAAATGAGAGTTTAAAATGAGAGTTTTAAAATTCAATTATTTATAATTCCTCTTACAATTTTTATAATCTAGCAACCTTGATCACTTATAATAGTAAATTTCTAGACATCGCTCAAACAACACGAGCCCCCATCCTAGTTTTTGCAACGTTTCAAATTAATTTTGATTTAATATGCTCAATGCATGATCACTGATCTTTATTATTTACTACATTAAACTTTATTAAATATATCCAATATATGTCTGTGGTTGTCTTCATATAGATATATACATTACTAGCATAAAATATTGTAAGTCATTTCTGAATCCCTAAGAAAGCCCATCATTAAATATGTGTTATACACTCAGCATAGTTATGAACAAGATGAAAAAGATCAGTATTTTTATGGGATTTGACGGGTGTTCAGAGTTGTGATTTAAATCAGTTTTTAAGGCTTTATTTATTTTTACCTTATGGATATGATGGTTTTTTTTTCTAGAACATATAGAAGTGTACTGTACAAACACCTGGTACCCACGGTGACCAAAAGAGGAGCCTAAATATCCAAGAAGTTACAGACCATTGTGAGCCACCATGTAGGTGCTGGGGACTGCTCTGTATCCTCTGGAAGGTCATCGAGTGCACTGAACTGTTGAGCTATCTTTCTAGATTTCAGGAAGAATTCCAGGTGCTGAGAATACAGTTGCTTAAAAAATGATGCTGTTATCTTTTTAAGTATGGAGACTGAGTTCTGGTGACAGTTAGTTGCACAGAAACAGGTGATTAGAAATGATTAGGACACATCTATCTCAAAGTTCACAGGCCTGTTCCCTAGGAAATAGACTGTGTATTGTGTGTGTATGCGTGTGTTTGTGCACGTACATGTATTTGAGAGAGAAAGAGGCTCATTCCACAGAGTCAAGCCACTTAGTTCAGTGTGGGTGTACCTATTTAGTCAGCCATTCTTGCACCTGGATCTGCATCTATAATAAACAAACAGTAAAGGTGAAATCGTTTATTATTTCAAATTTAATACTACAGTTGCAGTGAAGAAGATGGCACATAGTCCCAAACTCATTTGAAAGGATAAGAAGATAAGGACAGAGCTGTAGAACCCTAAGGATATCACATGCACTATTGTATTATAATACACTGTTATATTAACATTCTTTTCTGAAATTATTATTATTATTATTATTATTATTATTATTAATTACAGTTCATTCAATTTGTAACCCAGTTCTAGCCCTTTCCCTCATCTCCTCCCAGTCCTATCCTCTTTTCCTCTCCCCTCACCATGCCCTTTCCATAGTCTACTGATAGGGGAGGCCTTCCTCCTGACTATCTTACCCTAGCCCATCAGGTCTCATCAAGGCTGTCTAGAGCCTCTTTCTTCATGGCCTAGTAAGGCCACCCCACCAGGGGAAAGTAATCAAAGAGCAAGCAATGGAGTCGATGCCAGAGACTGGCCTTGCTCCCCTTAGTAGGGTATCTGTATGGAGACTGAGCTGCCCATTGTCTACATCTGAGCAGGAGGTCTAGGTCCTCTCCATGCATGGGCCTTGGTTGATTCATCAGTCTCTGCAAGCCCCCTGGGGCCCAGATTTAACATTCTTAATTTAAATCTTTTCATGTCAGTTTTAAGTAATAATAGTTAACACTTAGAATGGTATGTGATGGTTTGAAAAGCACAAATAAATAAATTCCCTCTTTATAACTACTCTACAAATTCTGGAAATCTCTGTTGTGGAATACTATACTAATTCTCATCTTGGATTTTGTTGTTGTTGTTGTTTTGGTGTTTACCATTGTCAGTTAATTGTATTCATAGTTTGATTAATATAAATTTATGCAGTATTTATGAAGTTGGTACAAGGAAAATATTAATTGTATTCTCTTCACTCACACTTACCAGCCATTTCATATGTAACTACATTTCCATCTGTCATCTATTATTAATCTACCCTGATCCATCTAGATAAAGACAAAGGAGGGAAAAATTCTCATTAAAAAGAAGAAATTCAGTCTGGAGAGATGACTCAGCAGTTAAAAGCACTGGCTATTCTTCCAGAGGTCCTGAGTTCAATTTTCAGCAACCATATGGTAGCTTTCAACCATCTGTAACAGAATCTGATTCCCTCTTCTACTGTGCCTGAAAACAGTGTTCATATACATAAAATAAATAAACCTTAAAAAGAGAAGAAATGCAATTGGCTTTACTCACATACAATGTGATTCATAAGAGCAAGTCAAACTGTAAAACACAAAAAGAATAAAACAAAACAAAACAAAAACGAAGCTACAATCATTTAAAAAGGAGAATTAATAACATTGAAGGTAAACAGGCAACGTAAAAAGACAGATCCTTACATCAACAAACTGGATAGCATTATCAGAAATACAAAAGAATTTGTAGGACCTTCTTTGAAATAATATATGTATATTTCTTTGTTTCTCTGCCATTTGATATTCCCCTGTTGAGAATTCTCTGTTTAGCTCTGTACCCCATTTTAAAATTGAATTACTGGGATTGTTGTTGTTTAACTTCTTGAGTTCTTTATACATTCTTGATATTAGCCCTCTGTCAGATGTAGGGTTGGTGAAGATCTTTTCCCAGTTTATAGGCTGCCATTTTGTTCTGTTGACGATGTTCTTTGCTTTACAGAAGCTTTTCAGTTTCATGAGGTTCCATTTATTGATTGCTGCTCTTAGAGTCTGTGTTGTTGTTGTTCTGTTCAGGAAGTTGTCTCCTGTGCCAATGAGTTCAAGGCTCTTTTTCTCACTTTTATTTCTAACAGATTTAGTATGTCTGTTTTCATGCTGAGGTCTTTGATCCACTTGTACTTGACTTTTGTTCAGGGTGAAAAATATGGATATAATTGCATTTTTCTACATGTACACATCCAGTTATACCGGCACCATTTGTTGAAGATGCTACCATTTTTTCATTGTATAGTTTTTGTCAAAATTTAAGTATCTGTAACTGTGTATGTTTATTTCCAGATCTTTGATTCAATTCCATTGTTCCATCAGTTTCTATGCCATTATCATTGTATTTTTATTACTGTTGATTTATAGGACAGCTTACATCCAGGAATTGCAAATTAAAACTACTCTGAGATTCCACCTTACATGCATCAAAATGGCTAAGATCAAAAACTCAAGTGACAACACATGCTGGCAAGGTTGTGGAGAAAGGGGAACCCTCCTCCATTGCTGGTGAGAATGTAAACTTGTACAACCACTTTGGAAATCAATATGGTGCTTTCTCAGAAATTAGGAATAGTACTACCTCAGGATCAAGCTATTCAACTCCTAGACATATATCCAAAAGATGCTCAACTGTACAAGGACATTTGCTCAACTATGTTCATAGTAGCTTTATTTGTAATAGCTAGAATCTGGAAACAACCTAGATGTCCCTCAGCTTAAAAATGGATACCGAAATTGTGGTACATTTACACAATGCAATGCTACTCAGCAATTAAAACAAGGAAAACATTAAATTTCTGGCAAATGGTGGGAACTAGAAAATATCATCCCGAGTGAGGTAACCTAGAAGCAAAAAGACAAGCATGGCATATACTCACTTACAAATGAATGTATAATATAGGATATACATATAATAATATAAACATATAAACATAGAATCTAAAATCCTAAAGAAGCTAATGAGGAGAACCATAGGTAAGATGCTTAATCCTCATTCAGAATGGCAATCAGGATAGACATTGGAGGTGGGTGAAGACAGAAAACAGGACAGGAGACTACCACAGAGGGCTTCAGAAAGACTTTACCAGGGTATCAAAGCAGAGGCTGTGACTCATAGCCAAACTTTGGGCAGGGTCCATGGAATTTTATGGAAGAAGGAAGAGATAGAAAGACCTGACTGCACAGGAGTCCACAAGGAGACCAACAGAGACAAAAAATATGGGCCCATGGGGCTTGCAGACACTGATGTATCAAACAAAGACCATGCATGGAGAGGACCTAGACACCCTGCTCAGATGTAGCCCATGGGCAGCTCAGCCTCTATGGGGTTCTTTAGTAAGGGGAGCAATGGCATTCTCTGGCATGAACCTAATTTCCTGGTCTTTCATCACCTCCCCCTGGGGAAGTGGTCTTACTAGGACACAGAGAAAGAGGATCCAGACAGTTCTAATGAGACCTGATAGACCAGGGTTAGGTAGTAGGAGTGGAGGATCTTCCCTATCAGTAGACTAGGATAAGGGTATAGAGGGGGAAGTTGAAGGACAGATGGGACCAGGAAGCAATGAGGAAGGGATAGAGAGTGGATACAGCTGGGAGAGGTCTGATGCTCTTTGGGTGGATGACACCTAAATGAACATCAGTAAAAAGTCCCAATTTATTTCTAATATCAGAGATCAGACCTCTACTCTTGCCTGATGCGTCCAAAACAAAAAGGGGGAACTGTAGAGAGCTGTGTAATGCCGCACCTGAAAGATGGAGCTGGTTTTCTGCCTTCCACCTTCACAGAGTGGTGAGTGCTCTTTGTCACAAACAACTCCACATTTGGCTAAGGCTGAGGATCTGGCTTGCTTCCATGTATGTGGACCTATCTGCATTGCCCACGTGGCATGCTGAAGTTGGCTACCCAGAGGCTATTTAAAGTGGGCTGGCTTTACCCAGGGACAGATAATTGTTCAAGGTTCCTGAATAAATTGCATTGAAAAAAAAAAGAAATAATAATAATAACAATTTTAAAAATAAAATCCATTTAAAGTAATAACGTGTGGAATTAACATTTGCCAAATGTACAAAATCTTATGCAAACTTTAAAATGCTTATGATATAAAGTTTTTAAAACCATAACAGTACAGGGAAACATAGCTTAATCATGAATTACAATAATGAAATTTGTGAATATTTTGCTAAATATATTATCACTACTTCTTGTTGAATTCCAGTAAGACTCTTTAAAGTCAATACAAGATGTTACTAGAGTAAGACATTACTTTAAAATGCTATTCACATATGAAGGAACCTTCATAAGCACTAAAGAAGCCAAATCAGACATCACAGCATCTGGTTAAGCATAAGAGATGAAGAAGAATTAGAGAAAACCGAAAAGGATTTAAATAGATTTACCTAGATTTGTTGCATCCCCAATGACAAGCTGCACTGGTATGAACTTCAGGTAGAATCCCATGTCTTGCCAAGAATGGAGAATACCATTACCTACCAGAGCTCCATGGTCCTTGACTGCAGGGTAGTGACTATAAAGGGAGCCTCTGCATTAGCAACAATCTAAAAAGTCAGGACCTGTTTTCACCACTGCTTCCCTAGTCAGAGCATAGGGAAAAGCTTTGTTCATTGGAAGATAGGACAGGGAAGTCAATGTAGACCTTTGTACTGGGATTCATGGAAAAGCCTACAGCAGTGAAAATTAACATTTCTCACATCTCTGCAAAACCACTGCCCAGACCAAAGCTGATGGAAGTGGGCTCTGAATCCAACCTGTTGGAGTCATGAGGCCCCAGTTCACTGGACTTGTATTCTGACCAACAGTACTTCTGGTGAAGAGCAGCCACAACTACAGATTATAACATCATAGGTGTGGTGCATACCTCTGTGATTATTATTCTTGGTAGGCTCTAATGATCCACTGTGAACTTGTGTTATAATTTTGGCAATTAAAAGGCTTCCCAGATCATCTTTCTCACAACTCCAACATCCATAAAGGAGAGACCTACAAGCTGCTTGACTGGTGCAAGTCATCAGTAAGGATTGTAGAGCCAGGCTTATCACAGAAGATCTAATATCAGAAGAATCTTGCAGCACTGACCACAGATAGGTGAGAGTAGATAAGGGTAGACCCATCCAAACCTGAGGTAGAGTTCCAGAGCAACAGGGCATTCCTTTAAAAGCATACCCTCCTTCAGTCTTGAACAGCACACCAATTGCCAGTTTGCAGCAAACCTGGGTTGGAAGCACCCTCTAGTGCTGAAATAGCTACATTAACAATAGGCTCAGAGGAAAACATCAAGGAGTATTTAGAAAAAGGCAGATTTTTAGTATTGTTGCTCTATAGTACAGCTTGAGATCAAGGATGGAGATACCTCCTAAAGATCTTTTACTGTAGAGAATTGTTTTAGCAATTCTCATTTCTTGTTGTTCCATATGAAGGTGAGAATTTTTCTTTCAAGGTCTGTAAAGAATTGTGTTGGTAATTTGATGGGAATTGCATTGAATCTGTAGATTGCTTTTGGTAAGATGGCCATTTTTACTATATTAATCCTGCCAAGCCATGAGCATGAGGGATCTTTCCATCTTCTGATATCTTCTTCTAATTCTTTCTTCAGAAACTGGAAATTTTTTTTCATACAAGTCTTTGACTTGCTTGGTTAGGTGCACACCAAGGTACTTTATGTTCTTTGTGGCTATTGTGAAGGGTGTTGTTTCCTTCATTTCTTTCTCGGCCCTTTTGTCTTTTCTATACAGGAGGGCTACTGATTTTTTGAGTTAATTTTATATCTGGCCACTTTGCTGAAGATGTTAATCAGCTGTAGGAGTTCCCTGATAGAATTTATTGGGTCACTCAGGTATACTATCATATCATCTGCAAATAGTGATACTTTGACTTCTTCCTTTCCAATTTGTATATCCTTGATCTCCTTCAATTATCTTATTGCTCTAGCAAGGACTTCAAGAACAATGTTGAAGAGATATGGAGAGAGTGGGCAGCCTTGCCTTGTCCCCGATTTCAATGGGAATGATTTAAGTTTCTCTCCATTGAGTTTGATATTGGCTATAGGCTTGCTGTATATCGCCTTTACTATGTTCAGATATGTGCCATGTATCCCTGATCTCTCCAAGACTTTAATCATTCAATGGAAAAATGACAGCATCTTTAACAAATGATGCTGGTCTAACTGGATATCTACATGTAGAAAAATGCAATAGATCCATACTTATCACCCTGCACAAAACTAAAGTTCAAGTGGATCAAAGATGTCAACATAAAACTAGTCACATTAAACTGCTTAGAAGAAAAAGTGGGGAAGAGCCTTGAAATCATTGGCACAGGAGACAACTTCCTGAACAGAACACCAACAGCACAGGCTCTAAGAGCAACAATCAATAAATGGGATCTCATGAAGCTGAAAAGCTTCTGTAAAGCAAAGGACACTGTCATCAGAACAAAATGACTGGAAAAGGATCTTCACCAACCCTATATCGAACAGAGGACTAATATCCAGTATATATATAAATAAAGACATGAAACAGCAAAAAATCGAGTAATCAAATTAAAAAATGGAATATAGAGCTACACAGAGAATTTTCAATACAGGAATATTGAATGGCAGAGAAGCACTTAAAGAAATGCCCAACCTCTTTAGCCATCAGGGAAATGCAAATCAAAAGGACCCTAAGATTCCACCTTACACCCATCAGAATGGCTAAGATCAAAAACTCAAGAGACAGCACATGCTACATGCTAGGGTGGTTGTGGAGAAAGGGGAATATTCCTCCATTGCTGTGGGAATGTAAACTTGTACAACCACTCTGGAAATCAATCTGGTGCTTTCTCAGACAACTAGGAATAGCACTTCCTCAATATCCAGCTATACCACTCCTAGGCATATACCCAAAATAGTCTCAGGTACACAATAAGGACATTTGCTCAACCATGTTTATAGCAGTGTTATTTGTAATAGCCAGAAGCTGGAAACAGCCCAGATGCCCCTCAACTGAAGAATGGATGCACAAATTGTGGTATATCTACACAATGGAATATTACTCAGCAATAAAAAAAAAGGAAATCATGAAATTTGCAGGTAAATGGTGGGATCTGGAAAAGATCATCCTGAGTGAGATATCCCAGAGCAGAAAGACACACACGGTATAAACTCACTCATATAGACATATAATATAGGATAAATCTACTAAAATATGTACACCTAAAGAAATTAATCACGTGGGACCACTCTTGCTAAAATGCTCAATTCCTATCCAGAAAGGCAAATAAGATGGACATCAGAAGAAGGAGAAAAGAGGGAACAAGTCAGGAGCCTGACACAGAGGACCTCTGAAAGGCTCTGCCCTGCAGACTATCAATGCAGATGCTGAGACTTATGAACATCCTTTGGGCAGAGTGCAGGGAATCTTAGGAAAGAATTGGAAAACAGTAAGATCTGGAGAGGACAGGAACTCTACAAGGAGAGCAACAGAACCAAAAAAATCTGAGCACAGAGGTATTTCCTGAAACAGGTACTCTATAACCAAGGACTATGCATGCAGATAACCTAAGACCCCTGCACAGATGTAGCCCAAGGCAGTTCAGTATCCAAGTGGGTTCCATTGTAATAGGAACAGGGAGTGTCTCTGACATGACCTGATTGGCTTACTCTTTAATTACCTCCCCCTGAGGGGAAGCAGCATTACCAGGCCACAGAAGAAGACAATGCAGCCACTCCTGATGAGATCTAATTGACTAAGGTCAGAAGGAAGGAAAAGAAGACCTCCCCTATCAGTGGAATTGGGGAGGGGCATGCATGCCGAGGGTGGAGGAAGGGAGGGATTGGGACAGGAGGAGGGAGGGAAACACAGGGGGGACACAAAGTGAATAAAGTGTAATTAATAAAGAATTTTTTAAAAATCAACATAAAAAAAAACAAAAAGGCAGGTTATAATGATGGGAACAACAAGCTAATCTTCCAGTACACATCTGTCTTAGGTCAGTGATCATCAAGAAATGTGAAAGAATATTGATGCCTTCTAAGAGACAAAACAAAGCACCAGAAATTATCATGTACCTCGGTTGCCAACTTGATGTACCTATGAAGAAGGAACCTCACTTTAGGAATTACCTCCATTTTCTTTGCCTGTAGACATGTCTGTCAGGGCATCTTCTTAATTGCTAATTGACACAAGAAGAACTAGCCCATTGTGGGGCGTACCATCCCTAGCACAAGGGCTTGGGTTGTATAAGGAAGGTAGCTTAGTAATTCAAATGGAGCAAACCAGTAAACATTATCCTTCCATGGTCTCTGGTTCAGTTCTTGATCCCAATTTTATTCCTTGATTTCCTGCCCTGGCCATGATGAATGGTTACAATATGTAAGCTAAAATAAGCCTTTTCTTCATCAGGTTACTTTTGGTAATGGCATTAATATCAGTATCAGAGAAGGAAACTAGGCTAATGACCAGGAAATCATCCATGCTGATGACCTGACAGAATTTGCAGCAGTTGGGTTAAGAAAAACAAAACTATGTTATGAATATCCAAAGAATCAACAGAGTACTGTATGGATAAAAGACGGAAGTAAAATTTAAAGTAAAACTGAAAGCTTCAAGCAGAAAAATATACTGTGCAAAATTTTAAAATATTATAGAATTTGTTGCATAATTAATCAAACAGAAAAGCCAGTAAACTTGAAGACCTGGCTATTTAACACTACAAAGTTTGACTGCAAAAAAGGTAATCATTTAAAAAAGACAACTTAAAAAAGCCAAAAAATTTAAAAATATTGACATCAAGATGGACTTGAGAATGCCATCAGGATAGAGAGCTTCATTAAGATCATGGAAAAAATTCTCAAATGTTGAAAAAAATATAATGTTACTCCTTAGCTTCTGTTCAGTCAAGTTTACTGGAAGTCATTTGCTAACCAACCACTTAGAAATTTTCATGGAATTTCAAACTATAGAGAGAAAGAAATATGAATACCGTGAGGTTATTCCAGATTACCTAAGAACTGAATTCTGAGCTCTCACAAGAAAGAAGAGGAGATATTCTCCATACTGAATGGCATGAAACCAGCAACAAAGAAAACAAGAACAGTTCTTAAAATGAAAGAAGACAACATCATTCTCAAACACAAGCTGAAGAGATACCATTATCTCCAGATGTGCCCTATATTTAAAAAATATTAATGCAAATCTTTCAACACGAAATAAAGATATACTAATGAGGAACAGAAGAGGCATAAAATTCAATGAACAGATGAACAAATGAACAGAAAAAAAAAAATTTTTTTTCAATGCAGTTTATTCAGGAACATTGAACAATCCTCGGACCCCGGGGAAAGCCAGCCCACAGCTTAAATAGCCTCTGGGTAGCCAACCCAGGCGTGCCACGGGGCAATGCAGATAGGTCCACATACATGGAAGCAAGCCAGATCCTCAGTCTTAGCCAAATGTAGAATTATTCGTGACAGAGAGCACTCACCATCGGGAAGGTGGAAGGCGGAAATCAGCTCCATCTTTAAGGCATAGCATTCCGCAGCTCTCTACAGTTCCCCCTTTTTGTTTTAGACGCATCAGGCAAGAGTAGAGGTCTGATCTCTGATATTAGAAATAAATTGGGACTTTGTACAGATGTTCATTTAGGTGTCATCCACCCAAAGAGCATCAGATCCGTCCGATACCTTTTTCTCAGAGGCGGGACCTGGGGCATCAACCCGCATGCAATCAGACATGCTCTTCTCTGGGTCCAAAGCGGCTGACCCTGAGTGCAGTGCTTAGCCTCGCATCCTGAGCATATCATTTTAGCTTTTTATGGTATCCAACCATGCTTGGGGAGAATGTCCTGCTTCAATGGCTGTAAAGGCCTGAATGATCATGGCTGCATCACACTGTTGTGAGACTCTAATCTTGCATATATACCACAGGCAAACCAAGGAGACCAACACCAGAAGGCCTGCTAACACTCCCATGCCCGCCCATTCCTTCAGATGATTCATGGCTGCAGCAATCCATGTTGATAATCCTGTGGCTAGTCCTGCGTCCACTCCGGTAGAATTTACTGTGACAATGGCCACTCTCAGCTGCTCCATCGTAGTATCGAATTCTCCAGTCCAATTACCTAAAATATAGCTCGACAATTGTTTAGACAGATTTGCAGCACAGGAAAAATTCTCATGTTGTATGCTAGTGACACAAAGTCCAGCATACTTTCATTGACAGCCAGGTTGAGCGATTTGCCATAGGGTATCAATTTGCTCCTGCAAGAGGTCAATCCTCTGATTGAACACCATCAAGCTTCCTTTTAGTTGAGCATTAATTCCTTTATGTACAACTAAGGCATGAGCTACATTGGCTAAATGATTATTCAGGGTCTGAGCAGTGCACAGTATGACTCATGGCTAATGCCCTGGTGGTAGCTCCAACAGCCGTCAATGAGATGGTAGTAACAATGGTGGCTGAAAAATTTTAAATGCTTTGGTATTGTTAGTAGGGAATGTAAACTATATTATAACTTTAAAGACTAGGATGAAAAAAACAGTGCATTAATATATTTAACATACATTTTTGTTCATATTGTTGTGTATTTGTTTATTCATGTGTGAAGGCTTCACATTTGTGGAGGAGAGAAGACAGCATGTAAGAGCTGGTACTCTCCTCCCAAAGTGTGGGCTCCAGGGGCTCCAGGCCCTCAAGCCTGACTGCAAACACCGTTATCCACTGAGCCATCTCATTTCTATCACTAATATTTTAATAAACAGGTGATACAAAATATGTAAAATGAGGAATAAGAAATTCAATGTTTCAAAAGAAGTATGACATAACTAAGATTTTTATCAGTATTTTCTCTCATTTTTTTTTGTTTCTTTTCCTACGTATATAATTAAAGTTAAGTTGCTCTCATTTCAAAACAGCATGTTTTAATCAGTAGAAGACATTTGTAGACTCATGGAAACTGTAAAGCAATACCCTGTAACAGACTCACATAACATAAAAAAACAACAAATAAAACACATAATTAGAAAAAAATCACCTCATTGTTTATTTGTTTGGGACTTTTTTCAAGCAAGATCCCTTGCAGTCCAGGCCAGCCTCAACCATATTGTATAGCCAAATAATTTTGAAACTATACATCCTATTACCCCTACTTCCTAAGTGTTAATGTTACAAGTATGTGTCACTTTGCCTGGTCATTAGAAATTCTTGACAATGATATTTCTCCCAAATACATAATATAAAGCCTCAATATAAAATACGAACAATGAAAGCAATAAAAAATAATAGTCCAATGGCCATTATTAATATAAGCAAGCATCCTTAATGAAGTTCAATGAGTCCAGCCACCAAATGAAATGAATGTTCACCATGATGGTGTGAGATTCATCCCAAAGGTGCAAGGATGAGCAAATGCATGCAAATCAATAAGCGTGATACATCAATAGGCTGAATAGCAGACCATGTAAATGCTGCAGAGAATACATGTGTTAAATTTCTATAACCCATTGTGATTAAAAAAAATCTTAAAAATTGCTTACAGGATGGATAAAATAAATTATACATATATTAATATTAGAGATAACTCACACTGAATGGCAAAAACGTTAAAACTGAAATGAAACAAAGATGTTTATTTCATCGCTCTTATCCAAGTCTTAGCTGAGAGATGAAAAAGAGCAAAAAAACATTCAAATAAGAAAGAAATCCAGCTGTTATTGTACACAGATGTCATGATCTTTTGTACAGAAAAGTATCAGTGACTCTACCAGAAATCATTAGAACTAATATATTTAACAGTTATGGGTTAAAAATACAGCATAAAAAAAAAACAATAATAGTTCTATACACTAAGAGCAAATGACATAGTACAGAAATTTAAAAAGAAAAAAATAGCTCCACTTACAGTAGCTACTAATCTCATACTACCTAACTATAAATGTAAGCAAAGAGATTAAAGATCTTCAAAATGAAAACTCTTGTATTATACTTCATTTTTATGAGCTTACAGAAGGAAGTTTATTTTGGCTTAGGATACCAGAGTGATAAGAGACCATCATGTCAAGGAGGCATGACAGCAAGCTGCAGGAAGTATAGAGCTCATATCTTCAAATGCAAGAAGATATTAGAGTCTTTTAATCTTAAAGCCAGGCTTCTAGCTAACTTCCTCCAACAAAGTTTAACCATACAAATCACATCAAACTGTTCTCTCAACTGGGGACCAAGTATTAAAACTTATGAAACAATGAGAGTTGTTTTGTCTCAAAAAATGACAGCTATAAAATATTGTTAAATGAGAAAAAAAATAAAACAACCCATGGTCATACCTGGAGAGTCAGAATTGTTTATTCAAAGTGGTCTCTAGATTAAATTCAGTTTATGTCAAAATAGCAATAACCTTCTCAACAGAAGAGGACAAAGATTTAATAAAGATATACAAATAGGCCTGGGTTCAGAGGTTAGTATATGGGAAATCTCTGTTTCTTCCCTTAAAGTTTTTTTTTTTGAGCCAAAACAACTTCAAAAAGTTTTAAATAGTTAAAAATGGAGACATACATGGTATATACTCACTCATAGAAACATACAACATAGGATAAAAACACTAAAATCTGCACATCTAAACAAACTAAGCAAAAGAGAGGACCCTAACTAAAATGCTCAATCCCCATCCTGAAAGGCAAAGAGGATGGACATCAGAAGAAGAAGAAAACAGGAAACAACCTAGGAACCTGCCACAGAGGGCCTCTGAAAGCCTCTGCCCTGCAGACTACCAAAGCCTGATGGCCAACTGGCTGGCAGAGTGAATGGAATTTTATATAAGAAGTGGGAAATAGCAAGAGCTGGAGAGGACAGGAACTCCACAAGGAGAGCAATAGAACAAGAAAATTTGAACACAGGGAACTTCCCAGAGACTCATACTCCAACCAAGGACTATTCATGGAGATAAGCTAGAACCCCTGCACAGATGTAGCCCATGGCAGTTCAGTGTCCAAGTGGGTTCCATAGTAATGGGAAGAGGAACTGCCTCTGACATAATCTGATAGGCCTGCTCTTTGATCACCTCCCCCTGAGGGGGGAGCAGCCTTACCAGGCCACAGAAGATGACAATGCAGCCACGTCTGATAAGAACTGGTAGTCTAAGATCAGAAAGAAGGAGAGGAAGACCTCCCCTATCAGTCGACTTGGGGAAGGGCATGCATGCAGAAAGGGGAGGAAGGGTGGGATCGGGAGGGGAGGAGGGAGGGGCTTATGGGGGGATACAAAATGAATAAAATGTAATTAATAATAAAAAACTGACAGATTTTCCTTAAATCTATGCATTTTCCTTACACTTGAATAAAATTATTGTCTTTTTTAAAAAAGGAAATAGAGAAAAAGTGGAAACTCTTCAGAGGTGGTCTCACAACCTCTGATGGCTATTTAACTAAGTGGTGCTTTTAAATAAATAGATATAAAATTTATGTTTTCTCTTTTCATTTAATTTCATAAATATCTTAAAGCTAAAGGGCCTATTTTTCATTCTCATCATGGTCATAGTTTTTCTTGCTCATGCAACTATTCACTTTCTCTTTCCATTAATTTGAAATACCTTATAAAAATGGAGTGCATGGTCAAAGAGGAGAAAGCTATGCTGTTATTCTCTTCAGGAGTAATAACCTGACAGGAATAAAAAATTTCCATTGTTATCTCATGATTGATAGTACCGAGAAGATCTGGTTAGAGTATATACAATTTTAATACAAATTTTCCAGAGATGTATATACTAATTGCCTTATAAATGATTATAGGCACATGTCAAAAATTTACTTCTTTAGAAAGGAAACTAACCACTGGTTAAGGCAAGTTCAAAGTGAATTGGGTAGAACACAAGTACTTTTGGCAGAAGGAGAGAATACTTCCAGCAGATTGCTAATTTAAATACATTAATGTAGATACTAAAAGCTTTCAGGTCAGCCAGGCTAGCTGAAACAGTGGATTTCTAGTTCAGTGAGAAATCCTACCTCAAAAACAACATAGAGAATAACTAGAAAACATGTGATATAAAGCCCTAATGTTATTCCAAACATCCATAAGTAGGTTAGCAACTACATGCAACACAGACATACACACATACACACTGAACACACATGGCACCTTTCTTTATTATTTTTTACATATAACAATGTATTTTATTATGACATTTCAATATATGCACAAAATACAATTTGATCATTTTAAGCTCCATTTCTCACTCCAGTCCTCACATACCCCACTGATCTTCCATAATGTCCCTTCTATTTTTTCTATTTTTTATTTTTTTATATTAATTAAAGTTTATTTACTTTATATCCCAGCTGTAGCCCCCTCCTTCATTCTCTCCCAATCCCATGCTCCCTCCCTCATCTCCTCCCTGCCCCTCTGTAAGTCCTCTGACAGGGGAGGTCCTCCTCCCCTTCCATCTGACCCTAGTTTATCTGGTCTCATCAGGACTGGCTGCAATGTCCTCCTCTGTGGCCTAGCAAGGCTGCTCCTATCGCAGCGGGATGGGGGTGGGGGTCAAAGAGCTAGCCACTGAGTTCATGTCAGAGACAGTCCCTGTTCTCTTTAGTAGGGCACCCACTTGGATACTGAGCTGCCATGGGCTACATCTGAGAAGGGATTCTAGGTTATATCCTTGGTTGGAGAATCAGTCTGAGAAAAGACCATGTGCCCAGATATATTTGGTCCTTGTGGAGCTCCTGTCCTCTCCAAGTCTTATTAATTCTCCCTTCTTCCATATGATTTTTTGTTTTTTTAATTTCAATCCAGTTAATTCGGAGGAGGCTTTTCCTACCATATGACTAGAAAATATAATTGCTATTACTTTTACTATGAAATAATATGTTACCTTTTTTTGTATAACCATGTGTCCCCCCAGAAGACAGAAATGGTCTTTCCATCACAGGTCGTTAGAACTTTTGCAAACGTGTATAGCACCAAATATCAGTGTTCATATTTAGTTATCACTTTTGGGAAGGAATTCTGTAATTAGGACTTACATTCTCATGATTGGTCAAAGTAATAAGAGTATGTATTCCAGGTCTTGCGTGACTATTTCTCCAATAAATCTGCTCTCCTCTGAGAGTGACCAAGAAGGTTATTTTCCTCTGAGAATGACCATTTCCATCCTGTACAACAGTATAGCTCCATTTTCTGAAAGAACAGAGACAAAGCTCAAGCAAAATAAAAGAAATCCTAGACTAAGAACATTTGATGGATTTTCCCGAGCATGTTAACTACTCCCATGACATGTAGGTTTTTCGGTGTGCTCTGGTTGGCTATGTTATTGTTAGTAGCTGTATGACAAGGAGAGGAGTTTAACCTTCAGAATGCTAGTCTTTCATGGGAACCTTCCAAATACCAGGACCAATGCAAACAGCTTATCTGCAAAAAGGTCAAATTTCTTCCAAACTTAAAGGGAGGAGACAAAGAGGGAGGGTGGGATTAGGAGGGAATGAGGGAGGGAGTTACAGCTGGGATACAAAGTGAATAAATACGAATAAATAAAAAACTGAAAAAGAAAAAAGGAATAAAACCATATATTTTTAATTTTATTGTTAATAATTTTATTATTATTAATCATTTATTTATAGTATTTTTATAATGTTCCTAGTTATCTGTGAAGGCCATTAAAATATTTTCTCATCAAGTATGTGTATGATGTGTGACTTTTTTATTTTTAATTAATTACACTTTATTCACTTTGTATCCCCCCATAAGCCCCTCCCTCCTCCCCTCCCAACCCCACCTTCCCTCCCCTTTCTTCATGCATGCCCCTCCCCAAGTCCACTGAATTCTTAAACTTATTATTTTCTTCCCTGAATTTCTAAGTGAATTTTCATTCTCTTTTTTCTTTTCATTTTTTTCATTTTTGTTTTCTCATTTTCAGATATATATATATATTTCCTTGTGACTAATAAATTTTATTTTATGACTTTTCCATTCATCTTTATACATTAAGTTAACCCTCACATTTGGATGAGAATTTAAATCTTCATACAGTCTAGGTAGAAAATCTTTCTGTAAAATTCTTGATAATACTTCTCTATTGCAGTTTAATTCCCAGTTAGCTAAAAGAATGATGAATAGATAACTCTAACATATATGGTACCAGCAATATTTTTTTGAAGAATTCCTTGCTATTTTGTTCTTTCTTAGACACTTTTCTAGAAATAATTAAATATTTGTTTTGCCAACATTACTCATCTTAATCTTATTTATGTTAAAATTTGTAAAAAGCTTTGATTATGATTAATACGTTTAAGAAGCGATTAAATAATTGGGGAAACTCTCTCTACCTCTCCCTCTCCCACCCTCCCTCTCTGCTCTTCTTACTATCTTCTCATTTTCTTTTCATTTCTTTTCTTTCTTCATTCATTCTTTTGGTAAGATATGGCTATGTAGAGCAGAAAAGCCTGAATCTTGTGATCATTCTCTCTCAGTCTCTTATAGTGTTAGTTATGATATATTTTAAAATGTTATTTATTGGCAAAACAGGGGCCAACAATATACAAGTAAATATTTATGTATTCTTATTCATACAATGACAGAGAACTCATGCTGTTGCCAACAGTGATCCAGTACCTCTAGACAGCGCATTATTCAAATTACTGTCTTCTGTTTTGTTTATGAGCTTCCCAAAAACCAATGCAAAAAGAACCATTGGAAAGTAGTAATTAAAAGGGGCTCTTAAGGCAAGCCATTTAAATATGGGGTTGGAGTGGTCTATTTAGCTCTCTCATTCCAAATGACATATGAAATTTGGAGACAGTTTTGAATGTCTTATAAGGAGTGCCATTAGAAGTATAAGGAATGCCATTAGAAGTACCTCCTTGTATCGGACGGGTCTGATGCTCTTTGGCTGGATGACACCTAAATGAACATCGGTAAAAGTCCCAATTTATTTTTTATTTTTTCAATGCAGTTTATTCAGGAACATTGAACAATCCTCGGACCCCGGGGAAAGCCAGCCCACAGCTTAAATAGCCTCTGGGTAGCCAACCCAGGCGTGCCACGGGGGCAATGCAGATAGGTCCTATATCAGAGATCAGACCTCTACTCTTGCCTGATGCGTCTAAAAAAAATGGGGGAACTGTAGAGAGCTGTGTAATGCCGCGCCTTAAAGATGGAGCTGGTTTCCGCCTTCCACCTTCCCGATGGTGAGTGCTCTCTGTCACAAACAACTCCACATTTGGCTAAGGCTGAGGATCTGGCTTGCTTCCATGTATGTGGACCTATCTGCATTGCCCACGTGGCATGCTGGGGTTGGCTACCCAGAGGCTATTTAAGCTGTGGGCTGGCTTTCCCCAGGGTCCAATGATTGTTCAAGGTTCTGAATAAACTGCATTGAAAAAAAATAAAAATAAAAGTACCTCCTTGGCTATGGTGTCAAGATGGTGGTTAACTTCCTGCCCTGAAGGAGTACAGCATTCTTGAACTTTCCAACAGATGACGTTTGATATCTAATTCAACAGTGCCTTGGTTAATATGCTCGCTTGAGTTCCAGAGAATTATGGTCTGATCTGGATAATTGATGTGATTTGTATTTCGAGCTAGCTACTGAAAAGCATAGCCTTTTAATGATACTTTCCATTTAACCACTCAGGGCAGAATGTGATGGGGTCTGAGAAAAAGCTGTGGATGTGCATTGTTCACTTCTACACTGGGAAGAAGGAAAGTCTTAAATGCTAAGATTTCAGTGTTCCTCAATTCAGGAGAGCACAAATTTTCAATTAAAAATGTAAACTAAATGAGACTATTGATTGGTCTGTAATATCTAATAAATGTTATATTTAAAATTTTGTTGAAATAGTCTTAATACTTTTGAGTAATATTGTCTTTGCAATTAAACATTAGGCATTAAATAAATAAAAGTATTCATTAAAATAGCGCAAAATAAACATATTTCTAGTAAAAGTCTAGTAAAATTCTAGTAAAATAGAAGATAGACATTATTACTAAATGTTTATTGAATTGGAATTGAGAGAAAGAACACGAAAGTAATAAAAGTAGAAAATGTGGAGGCTGCAGAAATTTTTCTATAGTTGAGTGCTTGCTTGCTCTTCCACAGCACCCGAAGTTCAATTTCTAGCAGCAAACTAAGCGTGCTCACAACTGCTTATAACTCCAGTTCCAAGAGATCTAACCCCTCTTCTTGTCTCTGTGTGTACCTTAGAATGCACACACATATACTCAAATTTTAAACCACTTAAAATAACAGAAACTGTGGTGATGTTTAGTTATTGAGTAGTCAGGCCGAAAATATAGGAATTAAGTAAAAACAGTTGGAGATTGAAATCTAGGATCAACTTGGAATACCAATGCCCGTTTTCTTGTCCTCTTTATCTTCTCTACTTAGCAGAATGTTGGGCTGTGTTTTCTCCTTTAGTCCTAGTTTAAATGTTTCTGACCTTGACATAGTAATCTGCTTCTGGGCTTGAGGATGCATCTTAATTATTTCAGAAAGCTGATTTCCATAAACTTATCTTTACCTGTAAAACGACTTAGCACTAGCAGTGTTTTATTAATAATGCTAATAATTTTCAGTATAGTCAGAAGATTCTGTCTTGATATAATTTTGTAGTCAAAAGGATATCTAATTACTTTTAGTGAAGTTGAAAGGTTAACAGTACATAGGAGAGCCTGCTGGGGAGAAGGGGTCTTTCGCTAGCACAGTACTTCAGCATGAGATAATCACGGAAACAATGTGGCTCTACTACATCCAGAACTGCTGAAGTGATTAAGACAATTACTATGACCACAGGGCATGGTGGTTGAAAGTGCTTGTCAGCTAACGTAAAACTGTTGCCGATCTAACTGAGGGCATGGATCTGGGAAGGCAAAGCCTAAAAATGAGGCAGACCAAAGTTTCCTGCTACAGACAACTTTATTCAAAGCCTCAGAGTTAAGAGGATCACCTGAGTAAATTTCTCATGAGTTTACGCTGTATATAATCACAAGGAGAATCTGCACACGGCAAAAATGGTTTCCATAGAGGCATTCAAACAAATAACAATAGCCAGCTATAGTGAATACTCTGAAGTAATACTCACTCTTATACCCTACCCCGGTAAGCTTCCAATAGAATCTCTTTTTCCTAAATTTGCCTTGGTCATAGTATCTCATCACAGCAAGAAAAAAAAAATAAGTAACACAGATAAGTACACTGCATTTAAGCAATATATGCTCGATATATTTTAACATGTATTTTAACATGTACATGCAAAGACATAAAGTCATAAAGTCTAAACTCTGTGTGTCCCTCTTATCACACTTTTCTTGTCTTATTTGTATATCTTCTGCAGAGTAGTATCTTCTGTTTGCTTGGAGACTCTTTCTGAGACATCTTCAGCTTTCATGGCCATGTCCTACTCTCCTGTTATTTGTTGGACTCATTGGTCACATCAGTGCTGTCACAATGTCCATCCCTACCTAGTTACTTCTTGTAAGTGAAACCAAAGCCAAATACAATGAACATAATACAAGACTTGGAAGAGTCTTGTGAGCTATTCTTTGGTGCCTCTGCTCTGATCTTCAGTGGAGCACCTGTGCCTTTATTAGAAGGTTAACACTCTAGTCTTACTGGAGTTCTCTATTTGGCACTGGTTATTTCCTTTTTTTTTTTTTTTTGAAGATTAGTGGTTCATAAACTCTCAGTGTATCCTGGGAAAGATACCCTTAAGATCTTTGGTCTAAGCATTAGTGTCAATTTACTATACTTAAAATATGTTTTTCTTTCTCTACTTGTACTGCACAGAGTATCTGCTCCTAGACTTCTGGTATACATTTGTCCAATCGAGCTCCTGAGAGAGCCATGAAGCTCCAGTTTCCCTTTTTACATATTTATTTTCCAAAGGAACAAGTGACCGTGACAACTATAACTATGCTATGATCACGGACATTATTACTATTGTTGATGCTGTTCAATACAGCTGTTACTGCCAGGGGCACATTTTTCTGATGTATCTTTGTGATAATTCTTGCAAAGCTTCCAGTTTGATTTATTATCTAAAAATTGCTTTAGATGGAAGGGGAGGAGGACCTCCCCATCAGTGGACTGGGGGAGAGGCACAGGAGAAGAAGAGGGAGGGGGTGGGATTGGGAGGGGATGGTGGAAGGGGCTATAGCTGGGATACAAAGTGAATAAACTGTAATAAATAAAATTAAACTTAAAAAATAAAATAAATCTTTATTAAAATTTGCTTTAGGTCTTTAACAGAATCACCTTTGTTTCACAGTTCAGATTTGCTTTTAATAAGCTTTTAATTTTCTAAAAACTGCTAGCAACTTGATTAGGCTTCTATTGCTTAAGGAGAAGACTTCAGATAATGACTTCAGACCAAAAATGACTTTAGTGATATAAATTAAAGAACTATCCAATTAGAGAGACAAAGATTACCTAATTAGAAAAGTATGGGAAGCATGTGGAAATTCTGTGAGCTTTTAATTAACTGAAACAAAAAATATTCATATTTTCTTTTCTGAATGTTAAAAGAGAGTACAAATATTATTTGGTTATAATCAACCAAAAGAAAATGTAATTAATCAAATGCTTGCTTTCAACAGGGGAGTAGATTTTTACCATCAATGCAGAATTATTTCTTTAAAATAACTCCTATTACTCTACTATGGAATTGATTTTCTCAATGTAATACAGCCTCAAACTGCTATTGGAAAATGAGTATGATAACTCCTAAAACACTACAATGAAATCCTTGCTGAGTCTACATGCAAATTTTAAAATGCAGAGAAACATACTTAACTGTTTGACTTAAAAATGAGGAACGTTTAATTAAAACAGTGTTGAATTTCTAACACATTTTTCTATAATAAAAATGATTGAAATCAGATTTGCCAAAAGATATACTTTTATGAAAACATGAATATAATAATAAAAACCATGGTGTTGGTTATTCTAGTCTTACAAATATTTTTGAAGACAAAAGTTCTTATCTCTGTATCAAACTGATGCTTCCATGGAATCAATTATATTTTTGCCGTTATATGAATGCTGAAGCATTTATTCCAGTGATAAAAAACAATAATATTAACATAACAAATAAGCAATATCAGAAATATATTATGTTAATGTGAGAGGGAATTGTGGTTGTAATTAACTACATGAAATATATAGAGAGAATATTATAAAATCTGCTTATTCGAATTTGAAAATAAGTTTTAATGCTTTCTGGCATAATAGGCTGACTGTAGTTTACAACTGTTATATATTTTGTGAAAATTTAAGAGAGTTGAAAGGCTTTGAATATAAACATATAATAAGGAGATGGAAATGCCAATTTTCAGCCTTGATTATTACAAATTTCATAAAATTATCAAATGACAAAACTGGATTGCATAAATATATATAAATGTTACTTGCCAGTTTAAAAGATACAAGAAAGAATGTACAACCAAATATGTAGCCATGCATTATTATTTGTACTAGTATTTTGCATAATAGATCCAAAGAGTTAATTATTCAAATGTACTTCAAGAATCGAAAAATAATTACTATTTGCACAATATAATATTATACAGCATCACAATGGATCTACTGTATTGTCATTGTGTATATAAACTGGGAATAGTATTCCATTGTAAAATAAAAGATCATAAGTGCCAAATTAATAATTTTTAGTTTGAAGATTTCAATTTGTTTATTGAAACAGTGGGCTTTAAAAGCCAGAAATTTAAGTCCACATGTCAGTAAAAGTTCTCTAACCTGAGAAAATGTATTATGGCATAAATCCATTAACAGGTAGGACATTCAACAGCTCAGGACATCTTAAAACTGAATTTATGAGGACTCGGGAGATTGCTCAGTGGTTAAGAGCACTAGCTATTCTTGCTGATGACCCAACTCCATTTTCC
The DNA here is from genome assembly GCF_030254825.1 of Meriones unguiculatus. Classification (NCBI taxonomy): domain Eukaryota; kingdom Metazoa; phylum Chordata; class Mammalia; order Rodentia; family Muridae; genus Meriones; species Meriones unguiculatus. Next base: position 105,662,546 of record NC_083350.1, on the reverse strand, counting down.
AGCAACACATGGCAGCTCACAGCTTCCTGTAACTCTAATTCGAGAGAATATGACACTATTCTGGCCTCTGCACATGCATGCACACACGTTACACATACACACCTACAGACAAAACAGTAATACACATGGAATAAATATAAGTAGAATACATATTTTAAAAAGAATACTTGCAATTTTTTCTAAAAATTCCAATTCCTGTTGGTGGATATAATGATATATATTGATTATCTTTATCAGGTATCCTATTATGTTCATTGCTTTCTGAAAGTCAGTATTGGATTTTATTTGTATTAATGGCATGCTGTAGTGGATCCTTGACCTTTGCTTATTTATTTATTGGCATAAATCATACATATATGTAAGATGTTGAGTGATCTGTTGTTAAAAATGATAACTTAAGCTCTTGTCCCTTCTGTTATACGGAATGCCATTACTGACTCATGCATGCACAGTGACCTAACACCAAAAGATACGCAGCAGCTGCCTGGAAAACGGCTGATCCTGGCAGAGAATTGCATTTTCAGACTAAAATGCCAGGTAACTCTTTGGAAATAAAAAGGTAGTAATACAGAACAGGCAGTTCTGCCACTATATTAAAAGCTATAGCTTTAATTTTATGATACATTTACATATTGTGTAATAAATACCGAAGAATATGGACTATCTATGTGATGCTATAGGAAGTATACTGTGATACTCCTTTCTCTTGCAGGCTGTTGACCACCAGCCCACAAAGACAAAGAGAGCAGAAGCTACAAATGGGGTTCAGATCTGCTTCAGAAACACAGTTCCTTACATTGTATCAGGGGTGAAATATATACAGGTTCTTAGGGTTACAGGCAGGAAGGGCTGGTTGGTCATCACATAGTACCTAATTATCATATGAACAGAAAGGGCTGATTGAGCATAACACAGTTCCAGACTATCATATGGGCAGGCAAAGGAGCAGGACTCATGTGTTGAGTCATGTATCTCTTGTGCAAGGTCATACTCCCAACATGGTCAGGCACCTGTGCCTGGAGATGCTCTCCAGATAAGGTCACACAGAGAAGAGGAAGCCCTACTGAAAAAGGATGTCTTCCATTTTGCACAGAGCTCAGAGAGCTATTATGACTTGGTAGACTGTGACGTTAAGAGCAGGGTCTCCAAACAATATGCCTTACTGGTTTCTTCTTCTTTATTTTAGGTAGAATATACACAATATTGGATGCCGGGCTTACCCGCTTGTGTCTCCTGCCCAATGTCTGGCATTATCACCTCATATGCAGAGCGATAAAGTTTTCTGGAGTTACAAAGGTGTGAATGATGCCACCCCATCAACACTTTGCCTACTGTCTCTTTCCATCACAGTCTTATTATTGTGAGTCTGAATCCTATTTTTCACTCTCACTAATAATCTGGTTTTTGAGTTTAACCGATTTGACAGAAAAATAAAAAAACTAAGACACACTATTTTTGCATTCTCCTTGTCTCTTTTTAAATTATTTTTTAAATTTATTACAGTTTATTCACTTTGTATCCCAGCTGTGCCCCCCCTTGTCCACATAATTGTATTGATAATTTGGAAATTTCACATAGTGCATCCTGATGACGCACTTCCCAGACTCTTAGGTCTGCCCCACTCCTCCTTTGTGCTCCACCAAAGATTAAAAAAAACAAAACAACAACAAAAGTCCAGTTTGCATTGCTCATGTAGACACTGGAGCCTGGTCAAACTCCCAGTGACTAGCCCCTAAAATTAAAATGAGTCTGTCCCTACCCCCCAGTCCTCCAGTAGCCTTCTATTGTGGAGAACTACACTACAGAAATATTTTTTAATTATTTTTTTATTTTTATATAAGTTGCAGTTTATTCACTTTGTATCCCAGCTGTAGCCCACTCCCTCATTCCTTCCCAATCCCTCCCTTCCTCCCTCCCTCATCTCCTCCCTGCCCCTCTCTAAGTCCACTGAGAGAGGAGGTCCTTCTCCCCTTCCATCTGATCCTAGTTTATCAGGTCTCATCAGGACTGGCTGCAATGTCCTCCTTTGTGGCCTAGCAAGGCTGAGTTCATGTCAGAACCCATTTGGATACGACTCTACAGAAATCTTGTCACAACTTTTAAGACTTCTCTTCCATGGCTTTTCTGTCTAGATTTTTACCTTATATTCGGGGGGGGGGGTTGTCATAGAAGCCTTCTGTGTTCTTTTCTCAACTGTGGGTCTGCAGTCATCTATACCACAAGCAGGAGCTTCCTTGTCCTTTGTAATCAGTGGGAGTATGGATCATGGACTTCCACATGGTTTCTGGTGACAGCAAGAACCATGGACATGCACCTGGTCTCTGGTGTCAATGTGCTCTCTGGTGGCAATACCAGGCACAATGGCAGCCCAGCCCAGCCATCAACATGGCTTCAAGTGGCATCACAGACCATAGACATCTGCATGGCTTTTAACTTGGCCCCAACCATGTCTGCATGGATGCAGACATGCCCTCCTGCAGCAGCACAGATTGCAGACGTTAATGTGGCCTCAGATGGCAGCACTACTCATATTTGCATGGCTTTTTATGGTAACACAGGCCACACAGACCACACAAACAACAGCAGGACCTTGTACCCGGTCATGGTCCATGGACATCAACACGGCCCCAGGTGGCAGGGTCGGGCACGCACATCAACTTGTTCTATAGTGGCAGCTCAGGCCTGGTTATCAACATGCCTCAGCCTCTCTCCACAGCCTAAGTACTGATTCCATCCTTCTCACCCTCCAACACGAATTTGTTAGCTGCAGTAGCTTTGAAAACTGCAGTGCATCTCTCTCTCTCCATATATATATACACATACATACATACATACATACATATATGTATATACACATATATGTATACACACAGCTCTATGTGCAAATACTCATTGCCACAGGTCATTGGTCTGGCTCGAGGCCTCTGGTCTCTGAAGCACCATAAATACCATACCATTGCTGAGAGTTCTCCGATCTCAGCCATGCTTCATGTTTTCATCTTCAGTGGCAATGACATGCTTTTGGATCCAGTTCTGCAGTACCAGATCCTCCTCATGATCCAGTAGCTCATAGACAGAAGAGGTCTTGGGGTTTTCCGACCGGATCTGGGAGGTTGGTCAGGCCACCTTGAGGCAGCTGCCCCAGGTATAAAACTAACTTTTAATGGGGTAAAATGCACATCAATTTGGTTGACAAAGACTATTTTTCACTTATAACTCCAAATGCAGGAGCATTTGTGGTGTGTGATTTTAGATATTGCATGAATATCACTCACTGTTGTTCATTTCCCTTTTGCTTTTATGTTCTTGACAGTTGAAAGTGTTTGGATTCTATAGTTAACAAAAAACCCATTTATTATTATCTTTTTTGTTATACACACATACTTTTGTGCAGAAGGTGAACTGAAGTGCATCACCCGGATTTAAATAATTATTTTAAAACGTTTCTCTTTTGTGATCAGTATCTACTTTTCTTGGCCATTCAGTGTGTTTATTTTAACCAAACAGTGCATTCAAAGCAGACTGCCAAGCTGAGACTTGAAAAGACTCCACAGGATCAGACATAACTCAGGAATGTATTGAATGATAAAAGCAAAGCACAGCAGAATGAAATAATTTTGGCTTCACATTTTCTAATCCTAGTCTAGCCTTTCATAGAAAGTTAAATGGTTTAAAATATTTTAAAAATCATCTAGGAATATAAATAAGCACACAGGGAATTTCAAATGTGTAAAACAAACAAAACCAGAAAGTCTTTTTATTTTTTCTTGTTGGACATTGTAGTATAGAATGAAAAGGAGGCAGTAACATTTTTTAAATGTAATTTTAGGAAAGAATAGTCTCTTTAAATGTTCTCCTCTGCCTTTTTTCTGTTATATGAGACATGAGAATGGACTATTGGAAAAATTTGTCTTTATCTCTTAAATTACACACAGAGATGAGTTAAAGTTGGTTCCTCAAATTGTCGTTTAATATATACAGACATCTTTGTCCTTTATTAGACTATATGTAGCCTTAGGGATTTCTGATGCATCACTCTTTTCCCTCATGTCTATAACGTTGTGTCTATAGGAGGATTTCACTTATTCAGAGTAAAACTGTTAGTTCATTTGAAACACCTTGAAGACTGTCTTCATGATAAGTTATTAACAGATGTAACTATTTCTTATTTCAATATATAATGTTAAACTCATGTTGTAAATTTTAAATATAGATAATATAGTTGTGAACACATTTTCACAAGTATTAAGTTCTGTTTATCTAGAAATTGTCATCAGTACTGATGACTTTTCAGTTTTAATTATAAGATTATAAGTTAGATTGGTTTTGAAAGTTGCCAAGTAGTATTCCATTGTGTAAAAATACTACAATTTCTGTATCCATTCCTCCATTGATGGACATCTGGGTTGTTTCCAGGTTCTGGCTATTACAAATAAAGGTGCTACAAACATGGTTGAGCAAATGTCCTTTTTGTGTAGTTGAGCAAATTTTGGGTATATGCCTAGCAGTGGTGTACCTTACACAATGGAATACTACTCAGAAATCAAAAATGAGGAAATCACGAAATTTGCAGGCAAATGGTGGGATCTAGAAAAGATCATTCTGAGTGAAGTATCCCAGAAGGAGAAAGACAAACATGGTATATACTCGCTTATATAGACCTATAAGATATGATAAACATAATGAAATCTATACACCTAAAGAAGATAAACAAGAAAGCAGACACGGAGTAAGATGATCAATCCTCACTTAGAAAGACAAATGGGATATGCACTGGATGTAGGAGAAAACAAGTAACAGGACAGGAGCCTAGCACAGCGGGCCTCTGAAAGACTTTACCTAGCAGTGTTTCAAAGCAGATACAAAGACTCATGACCAAACCTTCGGCAGAGTGCAGGGAATCATATGAAAGAAGGGGGAGTTAGTATAACGAGAATAGGAACTCCACAAGGACCAACTATATCTGGGCACAGGGGTCTTTTCTGAGACTGACACTCCACCACGGACCATGTATGGATATAACCCCTGTGTGGATGAAGCCTGTGGCAGCTCAGTAACCAACTGTTTTCCCATAGTAAGGGGAACAAGGACTATTTCTAATTCTTTGACCCCCCCCCCAAGGAAGGAGCAGTCCTGCTAGGCCGCAGAGGAGGACTTTGCAGCCAGTCCTGATGATACCTGAGAAAACAGGGTCAAATGAAAGGGGAGGAGGTCCCCCCCCATCAGTGGACTTGGAAAGGGGCATGGTGGAGATGAGGGAAGGAGGGAGGGTGGGATTGGGAGGTAATGAGGGAGCAGGATACAGCTGGAATACAGTGTCAATAAAATGTAACTAATAATAAAAATAAATGAAATAAAAAAAGAAAGTTAACATACTTGCTCAACTATGTAGCGATTGTTGGCCTCATCAACAAAATGCTTTTGACTATTAAAGAATGCCCAATAAGTGTGTCCATTTGTATGCACAACACAGTATATTCTCAAAATATAGTACTTAGGCAGACATGCACAGGATGCTTTCTTTACCACGGTATGTATTTTGTTTTATGGTTGTGATGGCCTGTGAGAAGGGAAGTTCATTTGTCCTTCAAACAGGATACCATATTGAACATTACAGTTCTGTGGCTAGCACAGGACACAGTTTTTGTGGCTAGCACAGGGCACATGAAAATGAAAGGTACACCATGCTTCTCCTACATTGAAGATTTATGAATGAAAACACTAGTGCAATTAGTTAATTCATAAAATATAGAAGTAGTACCTGCCTTTTCCAAAAAAAAAATACTTAATATTTGCACTTGAATCTGATCATATTCTAAGATGACCCTTTTGTAAGGCAATTACAGTGGTAATGACTTGTAAAGACTATTTTAATCTGTAGGCTTCATTTAGGATATAATAATTTTCTTCAGATGCACTAGTAAATATATTTGAAATCTTTTGTAGATTATATAATATAGATAGATAGATAGATAGATAGATAGATAGATAGATAGATAGATAGATAGATAGATAGAAGTGGTTTAAGAGTAAAGAAGAATAAAGACTGTATGTTGGCTTAGGAAAGTTATGTCTTCTGAGCTTTATAGTATGGTTGCCTAAATAAGACATGTATAACAACCATACCAATAAACATGCCTTATTGGATGGGGGAAAATCCCACCCATCCTCAACCCTAGAATAAGAGCTATAAGCAACCACAAGACCACCTCCAGACTAAATTAATTTGGGGCTATGGAGGCTCAAAGAGACCGACCTACCGAAGAGAGAGGATCTAGGTCCCCTACACATGTGTATCAGACTTGCAGCTTGGTTATCATGTGGGGCTCCTACTGCATCCTGTGGAAGAAGCAGGGCCTGTCTCTGCTTCTATTGCTTGCCATTGAATCCTCTTCCCTTGGGCTGCCTTGTCTGGCCTCACTGGGAGAGGATGCCGCTTAGTCTGCTGTGACTTGAGGTGCTAGCGTGGGTGGTACCACTTTGGGGCCTTCCCTTATCTGATAAGAAGGAGGGAGAGCAAATAAGGAGGAGGACTGAGGGTTGGACTGTGAGAGGAGGAGTGAGGGGACTGTAAAGTGATTAAAAAACAAATAAATGAAAATAATATATTCACAGACAATTCTAATTTTACAAATATTGGGCTATTTTTTTGTGGAGATTATACTTTTGAAATATAAGTTCAGAGTCCATTTTCCAGGAATTGTTGAAAATCTTAAAGTAAACGCCGATGATAGTTATGTAAGCTTTACAAATGTTAGCAATTTTAAAGATGAAGTAAGCCTAATAAAAGAATAAATACAGTAAAGTATTTCAAATAATACTGCTCAGTTAGGAAGAGCAAAAACCTGTTAATAAGGAACTTTCAAAAAATAAAATCTCCTGCTATTGTTCAGCATATATCTAAACTATATTTAACACCTGGAAGATACATCAATCGATGTAAGTTTTGCTGATTCACTAGATAAAGCAAAGCCTTTTAAAGATATATATGACTTGATCAAATCGATGAATGAGTTCTGAAAACTGGTTCTTTTAAAAAGTATTATTAATTTTAAAGAAACACAATTCAGCTAACGAGATTTATAGAGGGCTTTTGTAAATAGATGAGATTTCCAGATTGACAGTCTTAAAATAGCCTTAATGATTTCTGTCTGTTGCCATGAACATCATTGTATAATCTGTTTCTTTTAAGTGTGACTTGAGATATTGATTACATTAAACCAACCAATTAATAATAATAATAATAATAATAATAATAATAAACAGAGATGACATGTCTAAGATTAAATGACAGAGTCTGGTTTCCATCTCCAGCATTCTCTCTTACTATTAGAGCACCTTCTCTGGGTACACAAGGCTGCTATGGGATGAACTGTGTTTGTGTTTGCTTGTTTTGATTCATTTTGTCTAAGAGCAGAGTGCCATTAACTGAGGCAAACCTTGAACTCCTCATCACCCATTTTTCTAGTGCTGGAATTACACACATGCGCCACCATGCCCACGTGTGATGTTCCCTCATATGAGGTACCAATATCTTTAGCCAATTAGATAGACATACCTTGTTGCTTTGCCACATCTTTGTGAACAAAGTTAGATTGAAACTCAAAGCATAGTTTTTCAATGGCAAAGGATCATCATTAAGTCATTATTCTGAGTAATTTAAAAAATTATGAACTAAGCTAATGACAACTACATAATCCAAATAGGTTCTGAGAGACATACGTGGTAAGATCATAAGCGTTTGTTATTTTAGAGTAATGTGTATTAATTTTTAGGTAGCTATGAAAGCTAATACACATGTCTACAGAAGAGCTTAATAATAAGCAGTAGTTTAATTAAACATTGCCCATAAGTGATCTCATAAGATGAGAAGCTAAACACAGGGGAGAAACACTCCAGCCTTTACAGCTGAAGTCCCCATCACATGATTTCCTTGTCTTTGAATCAGAGAAAATTATTTTATTGCTATTTTAAAGCTTTATCATTATGCACATCTGATGGCATCAGTTTTAGAAATTTCTTTCTCCCAATCTGTAGACTATGCTGCCACATAGAGTTCATTTGGGGAGTAATTTGGAAGGGCAGCCAGTCCTAAGTGACTTCATTGGTGTTACAGTTGAAATCCACTGTAAAGTTATAAAGATATAAAGATATAAAGTTCACATAGTTCCCCTTTTTAGTCCGTTAATTAATATTGCACTCAATTTTTTCCAGTCAGATATTTCTCTACTCAAGATAGTGGGATTGAGATGTTATTTTATACAATAAAATATCATTTTAAAATTAATTCAAGAGATATAGGACTAAATACCCATACTCAACCAACTTAAGGGGAATTAGAGAAAGAAATTTCTATATGTTTCTGATATTTAGAAGCATTTCTTGTAGTAATTAATAGATTAACATCCTAATGTTTTTTAATGTGTACTGTAATTCCCACCCATAGGTAATCTCAACTGCAAACTACTTGTCCTTGTCAATAACTCAGTTCAGCATTCTGTATCTCCTACCTTGTGTCCTATCACTCACTATACTCTAGCTCTTTGAGAGGCATTCCTATCACACCACAGCCCTGTGGCCTTTGAACTTGACCTTTCCTCACTCTGGAATGTGCTCCCCTAATAGACCCACAGGAAGACTCCCATGAAATGTCACGTTATAAGGACCATATCCTCATATGCAGCACCTGCCCCCTTTAGTCTGTTTTCTACTACAGACTATATCATGCAGCTGCTGTCACTTCTCTGTGAGATTGTGTTTTATAGCAGCATTTTTTTCCTAGAAAACTCAGCTCCAAGAAAGTGCTGATTTTGTGAAGATTTACACAGGAGTGTCTACTGTGTGTGACTACAACAAAAGAATATAACTGAGAAGCATCAGAAGTTTGGAACATTTTTCTCTAAATTCTGGTAAAACTTTTATGTTCAAATGAGCTGAATGTTAAAGAATAGACCTCACAGCATCAATCATGTCTGTAGCATGTAAGAACGGTACTGATCCATCTTGTACCCATTTTGGCATCAGGCCTTCATCAGCTATTGCTTTCACTACTCTTCATAGACCAAAGATGTAATCATGGGTAAGTCTTAGCAAAAAGACTCAACTGAAGAGGCCTTTGGTCACTTCTCAATAAAGGTTCACTGAAGCCTACAATACTTATTTAAGCCTGATTTCACTTTAATTTTTGCTTTCTCATAGTAAATAAAAATCGTGTGTTAGCATAGAGAAACATTTTCAGCAAGAAAATTTGCTTTATTCTAACATGATTAATAATTCTATGCCATTGTCACTAACCAGAAGTAACACCTGAATACAACCTGAGAGAGGGCTGGGAGAGAGAGAGTCAGGCCGACACAAAGAAGGACACCAAGTCTACATGCTGATCCAGGTGTCGATTTAATGGACATCAGGTTAACACTTAAGTAGGCAAAAAAGTACAAGCAATTTCTCACGTAGGAGCTTTACTTGGTCAAAACATAGGAGAGTTCACTCAAGGTTACACAGAGCCTGCTGTCTGGTTACTATGGTTGCACAGAGTTTCTTGGGGTCAGAGCAGTCTGCTGTAGGACCACCAAGGTCAGTTTATGAGAAACTGGACTTTGGAAAATAGCCAAGCCAAGAGGCCAAATTCCACTGCTCAGATGCCATTAACTCCAAAATGGCTGCCACAATTCCACCCTTTCGAATTAAAACAAAGGGACCGTGCCTGTCTTAGGTGGGGGTGATTCCTGATAAATATCTTACCCGTCATGGGAGAATCCTGCTTATAGGGGGATTTCTGTGTCTTAGGTTGATAAATATCCGATCACCCAGAACCCGTCATTGACTAACTGCCCATCACACAGGAAAGGAGAGGTTAAAGATGATGTTTGAGCTGGGCAAGCCAAACCCCTACCTGGGGCGAGGGAGTCACAACATGCTGCTGTTTCAATGGCATTAAATCTAGCTTGGCACTGTTGTTGAGCTAAGTGGACACATCTGGCAATGACAAAGATGAATAGTACCAGACCAGCTAAGCAAAGGTGTGCTAACATGTACAGGGAGAACAAGAGGGGAATTGGGTACTAAGGCCTAATAGTGTAATTTAGCCTTCACTGGATGAATCAGCCACAGCAGGATCAGCAATATCGTCACTTGGAGAATGATCTTGTTCCTTGAAGTAATCCACTTGTTGCACCAGTCTCTCTGGCAGCCACCAAGCAGCATCTTTACCCTGCAAAAAAAAAAAACAAAAAAAAAAAACAACAAAAAAAAAAACCAAACATATCCTTGTCCCCAAATTAAAATGGGGTCGGGTTCAGCTGCAGATTTGCCATGTTTGTCCAAAGTTAAAAAATTTAAATTGAGCTCTGCATGAACAAGGAGGACATAATTCCCCCTTTTTTGTCTTTTGTAAATATATCTTAATGGTGGCATGGGCATGTTTAACTATGCCTTGACCCATAGGATTATAAGGAATACCTATTACATGCTTAATATTTAATTTTTTTACAAAAAAATTGAAAGGGCTTGTAGGTATAAGCTGTTCCATTATTAGTCTTAATTTGGTGTGGCATGCCAAAAACATTGAATGCAGACAAACAATGATCTATAATATGACATGCAGCTTCTCTAGAATGTAAGGTAGCAAAAATAAATCTTGTACAGGTATTAATTGTTACATGAATAAATTTTAATTTTTTAAAGTTTATAAAATGTGTCAAATCCATTTGTTATAGCTGACCTGGGGTCAGCCCTCGGGGAATAACCCCAAGATGAGGTACTGGACAGAAAACATCACAATTGTTATAATTTTTTAACAATTTTTTGGCTTGTTTTTTTTGGTAAGGCCATAAGTTAAACGTAAGGACTGACTATTAAGATGATGTAATTTATGAGCCAATTGAGCTTTTTGTATAGGTGTTTCTTGAGCCAAGGTTATTAAGGCTTTATCAATAGTCTGGTTACCTAAAGCAAGAGGTCCAGGATGACCAGAATGAGCTCTAACATGAATACTAGCAAAAGGATTATGACGAGCCTGAATAAGTCCTTGAATCTGAGCAAACATTTGACTAGCCCAAGTGGTAGAAAGAATCTGGCTTGCTGTTTTAGCTTAGGAATAGCTTGAGCAATATAAGCACTATCAGTAAACAAATTAAAAGGCTCAGAAAAATGTTGTAAAACTGCATGGATAGCCATCAAATTTACAAGTTGAGCAGATAACCCTGGAACTTGAAAAATAACTTTTTGTCTATTAACAGTATAGCCAGCTTTTTCTTTAGCATTACCATCAGAAAAAATAGAACAAGCATTTTAAAGGTTTATTTTTAACTATGATAGGAAAAACAACACTATGTAAAGTAAAAAATTGAATAATCTTATTGGAAGGGTAATGATTATCTAGTTGTAGCCAAAGAAAGTAACCATTTATCTGAATTGGCATAAAGTGAATTAGTCTGGCTTTACTATATGGTATAATAATCTTAGAAGGCTCAATTGCAAAGTAAGCTCTTGCCTGGGTGCATCCCAACACAATGACTTGGGTAAAATAACTTTATTGGGACTAGCTGACAGTGGATCCACAATAGAGGATTAGATTGTCATAACAATCCAGTAGGAGTTGACTGTGTTTGAAATACAAGTAATAGGAGAGGATTATCGGGATCCCAATGTGTTACAAATTGATTTTTTTAAAGCCTTTATTGTTATTGATAATGTATCTTGAGCCTCTGGAGTCAATTTTTGGGAGGAGGTAGGAGCTAAATCCCCATTAAGAACATTAAACAATGGCATAAGTTGTCCAATGGTTAATTTTAGATATGGCCTAAGCCAATTTATATCTCCCAATAATTTTTAAAAATCATTAAGAGTCTTTAATTTTTTTAATTTTTACTTTTTTATGTTTAATAGCCAAAAGAAAAAAATTAAAACCTAAATAACTATAAGGATCTCTAGTTTGTACCTTTTTTGGAGTAATTTTTAATCCTGTTTGGGACAAAGCCTTAAATAGATCTGTATAGCAAGCCATAACATCTTGAGCTATGGGAGAGGCTAATGAAGTATCATCCATATAATGAATGATATAAATAGAAGGCCATTTTTTCCATACTGGACTTAGCATTAACTACAAATTGTTGACATAAAGTAGAACTATTTGCCATGCTCTGTAGCAACATACTCCAATGATAACGTTTTATATGTTTCTTAAAATAATAGAAGGGAGACTAAAAGCAAATCTATGGCAATTCTCAGGATGCAAAGGAATGGGAAAAAAACAGTCTTTTAAATCTAAAATAAACTTGTGTTTTGAGAAATCCCACTAGGTGATGGGAGTACTGGTTGTAATGTTTTCATAATTATTATAGTCTCACATTTTTAAAAAAATCTTGTAATAATCTAAATTTGTTAGATTTTTTTTTAATTATAAATATGGGCGTGTTCCATGGTGAGTTAGAGGGAACTATATGCCCTATAATGGTTAACAATGATCTGAATATAGTCCTGTATACTCCTGGGCTAATATGGAGCTGGAGTCTTTTTTTTTTTAGAGCATAAGCAAACATTTTGTATTGAAGAATCTCCAGTCTTTTTAAATGAAGAGCAACATATTTTATAGTTTTATTTCTGATATGACACATTGTAATAACTGCAGTTTTTTTTAATTGGTTCAAATAGCATGGCTTGATTTTACTTTGTAAAATTAATAAAATAAATATCAAGGCCTTTTGACCTCCCCCAAAGGGTTGAGAAACCGTTTCAAGTTCTTTTTTAGACTGCCCAATGGTTATTATTTTAAAATACCTGATAAATTTTAAAATGTTTTATAGAATTTAACTCCTATGGTCCAGGACCAAACTCAGAGGTGCTGATTTAAACTGTCTCATGTCCAAAAAATATTAGTATTGTTAGTCCAAGTCTACAGATAAACATACATACACAGATAAACATACACACATACACATACATAAGGAACATAGAAATCTGACATTGCCACCTTGGAGTAACCAGAATACCCAAATACCAGGACTTGACCGGCCCCTACCAGACACAAGTCCCACAGATTCCAGAAGGAGTGGACCCCCTCATGGGCCCCCTCCCTGGGAACTGGAGTGTTCTCCAGATTCCCTTGACCAAATTGGAAACTCTCCAAGCTTCCCCAGACCTCGTGAGCAAACCAAAACCAGAAACCAAAACACGCAGCCAGCAGACAAAAACAAAACAACAACAACAACAAAACAAAGACAAAGACAAGAAACATTTAATTTTTTTTAAAACATGTTTTTGCAATATTAAAACAAAGCATCCTCTTTAGCAGTGAAATCATAAAGCATGTTAATAATTTTAAAAGTTAAAACCAAACTTCAAAATTTACCAGTGCAAAAAATCTAATTTTTTAAAACCAACACCAATTTAAAATGAGATTTGTCTTTTCAGTCTAAAAGGAAACAAAATTTATGTTAACTAAGAGGTTTTATAATAATTTTTAACCCATATCATATAGCAAAGATAACAGAATTATATCATATGGTTGCCTTTTTACAGACCTTATAAACATATATGTTTATAAACAACAGTTTGACTCTAACTTTGAAAATATATTTAATTATTTTTGATCTATAAGCTAGATATATATTAACTGTTTAAGATAACCATATATTTAAACAGAAAAATAAAACTCTTTTTACTGGATTTAGCCATAATTTTAAGTATGATAGTCAAGAGCGGCCCAATATCAGCACAAAGTATAATATAAACAGTTAAGTTTGCTTTAGTTTGATAGGGCCTGATAGCTGTTTTACATGCTGAATTAACATTCTCAAAAGCCAACTGTTGCACAAAAGAAAGTCCACTCTGAGTGAATACTCCTTTTGTGTTATATTAAAATTATTATTATTATTTATTATTATTATTATTATTATAAATATTTAATAATTGAACCTATTTTCTTTTTAACTGAACTTTCTCTCAGAGAACAGTTATATCTTCCTGCAGTGATCCCGTGCCACCTACAACCATGGGGGTGGAGGGGAAAGCGCAGGAAGCCAGTCTGAATTATTACACTTGGCAGCTTTTTTCTTTGACTCCGTTTCATCTTCACTATCTAGCTCCTAAGTTATTTTCTGCTCTCAAATTACACAAATCTGTTTGAGCTCCTTTATGAATATTTGAAATAACCTTAGAAGTACTTTTTTCTGCCTGTTTGGCTGCTTTAATTTTTCCAAGCAACTCTTTAGTTTTGCAAAGTAAAGGGAGTAGAGAGTTTTATTCTAATACAGAATATTTTTACCACCTTATAATCCTATATCTTACTTATAGTCTTTGTTTAAAAAGTAAAAATAAATCATTGCATGCCCTGATAATATTTTTCAAGAAATTATTAAATACTTACTTTTATTAATGATTTCTAACTTTCTGTCTTTCTAAAAGATAATTGGATAGTATATCAAAAAAAAGAAATTAATATTTGGCAGCAGAGATTACTATCTTAAAACTGGTTAGGTAAGTAACCACACCAAGTATGTAAAATATTTTAAAAATACATTATTTTAAAATATTTAGTTATAACATATTATGACTAAACAAAATAGATTCTGGTAACACAGGTGACGTTATCTGGAAATATGATTGAGATATAATGTTAAAGGAACAAAGCAGTAACAGAAAATGAGGACACTGATTTCAAAGATTAGGAGATGCAAGCCTGACCATGCAAGCAACACTGAGAACTCAGACAGCCCTGTTGTCTTTAAACATTAGCAATGATATGTATGTTCTTTGTCAAAATAGAAGGGAAAGCCAAATTGGCAAGTGAATTATACCATATACCAGGGGCTGGTTACACAACCTATACCTTCTCTGTGTATAAGAAAAAAAAAATATATATATATATGACTGCATATGAGAATGGACCCCAATTAAGAAAATGCCTCCTTAAAATTGGAGTGTAGATATCGAGCATTTTATTAATTATTGATTGATGTGTGAGGGCCCATTGTAGTTGGGGTCATCCCTAGGCTGATGGTCCTGAATCCAGGCTGCACAAGCCAGTAAGCATAACCACTACATGGCTTGTGCCTCAGCTCCTGCCTCTAGGTTCCTGCCCTCCTTGAGTTCCTTCCCCTCATTGATTTTGATGATGATTTTGATATGAAACTCTTAGTGAAATAACTCTTCCTCCCCCAGTTGCTTTTGGTCATGGTGGTTCATCACAGCAAAAGTCATACTAAGTAAGTCATGCTTCTAATTTGTAACTGTTCCTTTTTTTGTGTGACTCTCATGACTGACTGATTCTCATTCTTACTATGAAAATGGTGGTGGAAACAATGTAGTACCTTTGTTTCCCTTCATAATAATTTCTTCCCAGTACATTAACCTTTCTTCCCAATGCTTTTTCTCCATTGCTTGACTCATTCCTATTATTCATCATATTTTTTCAGTGCCTTAAAACCATTGAAGATCAACACAGTAATCTGTTTATGACTAATGCTAAACACAGAAGTCACCTTTAGACAATGGAGAGTCATGATCTTTAAGTAGGTTTGTTTGGCTTACAAACTAACATTCCGTGTGCTACTCTACTAAATAGACACCCCTGTGACAGAGAATTTTTTTAACTTTTATTCACTTTGTATCCTCCCATAAGCCCCTCCCGCCTTCCCTCCTAATCACACCTTCCCTCCCCCTTCTTCCCACCCTCCCCCAAGTCCACTGATAGGGGAGGTCCTCCTCTCCTTCCTTCTGATCTTAGTCAATCAGATCTCATCAGGAGTGGCTGCATTGTCATCTTCTGTGGCCTGCTAAGGCTGCTTCCCCCTCAGGGGGAGGTTATCAAAGAGCAGGCCAATCAGTTTATGTCAGAGGCAGTCTCTCTTCCAATTACTATGGAACCCACTTGGACACTGAACTACCTTGGGCTACATCTGTGCAGGGGTTCTAGCTTATCTCCATGTATGGTACTTGGTTGGAGTATGAGTCTCTGGAAAGGCCCCTGTGTTCAAGTTTTCTGGTTCTGTTGCTCTCCTTGTGGAGCTCCTGTCCTCTCCAGATCTTTATTATTTCCCACTTCTTTCCTAAGATTCCATGCACTCTGCCCAACAGTTGGCCATAAGTCACAGGATCTGCTTTGATAGTCTGCAGGGCAGAGCCTTTCAGAGGCCCTCTGTGGTATGTTCCTATATTGTTTCCTGTTTTCTTCTTCTTCTGATGTCCATCCTCTTTGCCTTTCAGGATGGGGATTGAGCAATTTAGGTGGAGTCTTTCAGAGGCCCTCTGTGTTAGGCTCGTGTCCTGTTCCCTCTTTTCTCCCTCTTCCAATGTCTATCCTGTTTGCCTTTCTGAATAAGGATTGATCATCTTACCCAAGGTCCTCCTCCTTGCTTAGCTTCTTTACATGTACAGATTTTAGTATTTCTATCCTAAATTATCTCTAATATCCACTTGTAAGTGAGTATATACTATGTGTGTCTTTCTGCTCAGGAATACTTCGCTCAGGATAATTTTTTCTAGTTCCCATCATTTGCTTGCAAATTTCATGATTTCCTTGTTTTTAATTGCTGAGTAGTATTTCATTGTGTAAATGTACCACAATTTCTGTATCTATTCTTCTACCCAGCAGAGTATCAAAGCAGATGTTGAGACTCATAGCCAAACTTTGGGCAGAGTGCAGGGAATTTTATGAAAGAAGGGGGAGATAGAAACTTGAAGATGATAAGAGCTCTGCAAGGAAAGCAACACAATCAAAAGCTCTGGACACAGGGGTCTTTTCTGAGACTGATACTCCAACCAGGGTCCATGCACGGAGATAGCCTAGAACCCCTGCACAGATGTAGCCAATGGCAACTCAGTCTCCAAGTGGGTTCCCTAGTAATGGGAACAGGGACTGTCTTTGACATGAACTCAGTAGCTGGCTCTTTGATCACCTCCCTCTGCTGGGGGAGTAGCCTTGCCAGGCTACAAAGGAAGAAAATGCAGCACTCCTGATGAGACCTGCTAGGCTCCGGTCAGAGGGAAGGGGGAGGAGGACTTCCTCTATCAGTAGACTTGAAGAGGAGCATTGGAGGAGATGAGGAAGGGAGGGTGGGATTGGGAGGTGATGAGGGAAGGAGCTACAGCTGGGAAACAAAGTGAAGAAACTGTAATTAATAAAAAAATAAATAAAGTTTTAATAAAAGGAACAATGTGTTAGGTAAAAAAAATCTAGACTTAGCAATGATTAAAAAAACTTAATTCTAAAACACATAGCACATTTTATCAAAATTTCCTATTCTTGTTAATACATTCTATGTTTCATCTTCATATAGGATGATCAAGTAATAATGGTTTCAGTCCCAAAGTAGTTGAAGCTTTCTGTTCCTGCTGACCTAGTATTTGAATGTATCTAGTGACAGTAGAGAAACTTAGATTTTTATATAATTCATGTAATTCACATTTTTCTCTAATTCACTCTTTCTGTTATTGTTGTTTCAATTAGAGTCTATGAGCTAGAATGTTCATACATTAAAACTGATCCAAGTTCATCTCTTATGTTAAGCTCACCAGTTAATTTTGACATATCTGTATGTCCTACTACAGCAGGTAAGACAGAGCAGTTCAATTGCACTTAAGGTCCTCATCTTGTGATTCTTCCATCAATCAACGGCCCCTGGAGAGCACTGCCCACATTTTAGTCACTATAATTTTACCTTTACCAGATGTCATATGAAGAATTTATTCTTTTGAGTCAGATTCTTTTATTTTTGTATGGTAGTAATCTGTTTTTATTTATTTCTGATTAGTGTTTCCTTGTAAGTCATGCCATTAAATATTTAGCTCTTCCTCAGTTGATGAATACTTCTGTCTATAGAAGACATTTCTCATTCAGACCACAAGATACAGGTATTTGCAAGAACATTGATTGTCTTTATTTTTTTTTAATGGCTACAGGTATGATTGAAAGACCACTTAGTAAGTATAATTTTTATTTCACACACGAATGATAAACTTTCAAATTGTTTTCCCAGATAATTTTTTTTCTTCTTTATATCCCCACCCACACTGTGGGAGACCGTTAGCCAATTCTCCTTTTCACTAGCACTTTAATTTTATGATTTTTAATTTTATATCCATTCTATTATAAATGTAGTGATACTAAACTTTTGTCATAATATTCTTTTCTTTGAGGATTAGTGACATTGTACATGTCTTCAAGAGTGTATTTGGCATCAGTACGGAAATGTCAACGATGTAACCGTGCAGATGTTTTGGTCTTCTGTAAAATCAGTGTGTTTTTCCTGTGAGTATAGAGCAGTGTTTCTTAGGCCGACTAAATCGACTAAATGAAAGACATTTATTTGCTATGTTTTGCACATATTTTATGTTAGCAAATGCTTACATATTTTGTTTCCAACATTCTTTTGATTTTAATTTTAAAAAGTAAAATCATTATTTTAAATTTTAAGTAATTTTAATAATTAATTAATTAAAAAACATTTTTTGCCTCAGATTTTAAGTCTTTATGTTTGTTTTTTTTTTTTTCAAATTAAACTCTTTTGTCTTCATCTTACTAATTTTAACAAGGATACAAAATTATTCCATTGTTCTTTATTCAAAGGATTATTTTTCTCTATCAGATTGCTTTGGACACATTTATTTACACCATGCTGCAAGACAAAACTATCCATCCAGCCCTGCACAATTTTTATTTAACAAAAAAGTACCCATTTTGTTTATGGGTTTATTTCTTGATATTATTGGGTATGTCAATGATTTATAATACATTGTTTTCACATAAACACATGGAAGTTTCTTAGTACAGTATAACAGTATATTTTCAAATCATGCTGCTCTTATTTTGAAAATTATTTGGTAGCTATAATTTCTTAGATTATATGTATATATCTTACATCCAAATATCAGTTTTTTTTTTTAAAGTGAAGATGTATTGGGAATTTAAGCCAATTGGAATGAAATCGACTTTTGATAATTTTGAGGCATATTATGTACCTCAGTTTTGTATTTCCTTTCTTTTGTTGACTTTGTGGTTTTAAGAATACCAGAATTGTGAATAATTTGTTAATTTATTGTTGATTAGCTTGTGTTTAATGGTATCATAAATCTGAGTCACTTAATGTCTCAGATGTCTTTTTACTCTGGGCAACAAAAAAGCACTAGTGATCATGTGCAGTCCAGAACATTCCAAGAAATAACACTGCCTCCAGCTAGTTTGCTCACCTTTGCTATGATGCAGCATGCGCATGTCGTGACTATGCTGAATGAAGATGTGAAGGACTGACGTGGGAGAAGCATTCTTGTGGATGAAGACAAGGAACCATGCATACCTTCATCCTTACTCACAGGCTATCCCACCAGTGTATGAAAGGGGAAACTGAAGAGATGCAAAGAAATTCTACAGTTTAATCACCCTCAAGGACGCTGCACAAGGGGACATCCTAAGTTTTAAACATGGAGAAAGATTCTGATCATAATTTAGGTTTGCTGAAACCACAGATAGACTGATTCTTGTTGCTGACTGCAAGAGGGCTCTGAGCTTTTAAGTGACACTGTTAGTACCCATTTCTGCCCTTATTTTGCCAATCTTATAATGCACTCAATTATTTTCATTCAATGAAAATCAAAATTATACAAACAAAATTATGTTAATACAGCATTAAATGAAAATATGCTCAATTCTTTGGATTCTAAATATAGGAAACTCAGCATGAATATTCATAATATAATTAACTGGGTTGCATATTCTATTTGCTCTGAAAATTGATAGAGATAAATGAAACTGCCTTGCATACAAATTTTTCTGACTACTTACTTCAGTATTCTGTTGCATTCAAGTCTTTTCAAGCTTGATTTATATATCCTTTTGCATAGAACAGAATGTTATTCAAACTGATGGAGGTACATATGAGAGATAGAATCCATAATCCATGTATATGTGAGAAAGAGGAAGACAGATAGGAAAGTTGGAGGAAAATAAAAAACCAACTTCTGTGGTTACACTAGGATTGGGAGTCTAACTGTTAAATATATAAACTCAGTGTCCATTTCCAAAGCCAAGGTATCAAGATAGATTCATTCTAATACATGATACAGATAAAGATCAGATTAACCAAAATCCAAACAAAAGGACATCTTCTTTATTAGCTATGGTAAGAAAATGAAGGGTCATTTAAGGCCCCCTTTTTTTTTTAATTTTACATTGTTTTATTACCTTCTGGTGCTGTGACAAAACAGTTAAGAAAAGGCCCTCATATGTAAGTTACTTTGGGCCTTGTTTTCAGAGGATTTATTCCACCATCATTTGCCTTCATCGATTGTAGGATCCTGTGTGTACATGTGTGTGGGGGGGAAGGGGTGGGTGATACAGCAAGGATGTTCACCACAGGGCAGTTGGAATGTGAGGAAAAGAACATAAGATATGCCTGCTCATGAACAGACTCACTGCTTCCTTCCACAGACTCCACCATTAGGTTGCACATTGAGTATGTGAGTCTTTGTGGAACATTAAGGATTGAAAATAAAATACTTCTGACTGAGGCAACAGAAACCAAAATGTGCATTTAAATGCTATTTAGCAAAACGAAGATTTCAACTTCATTTTTGTAAATCAAAGAAAAAAAAACTGGTCAAAACTCATTACCAAAAAATATTCTTAAATTGCCATCCTCCTATACTCTATATAGTAAGTTACATTTTATTTAATTACTTTAAGACAATAACATTTTTTATCATTCACTTTGTATTTCATCTTCATATTTTAAAATTTTAATCTAATTATTATATACAGTATTTTTTACTTTCCATCTGCCATGTTGAGCTCTCTCTCCAACAGGTTAACATTAACTATGGCTGTGGAAACAAGATGAATGAATACAATCTGGTTCTACATCCTACAGCATACAAGGAATCAGACCATGTTTTCAAGTGTCTTCAGAATCACTAAATGAGCACTTTACCAGCCAGAGTGGCATTGCTGACCTTTGAAAGGTCACAGTGTAACTAGCTATGACCTCACAGCTCTCAGGATTGCTGGATTTCACCATATCACATTATCATTTCAAAATGATTGCAAAGCATTTTCCTAAATAGGTTTAAAGATTATTCCAATTGGAAATCCTGTAAAATAAATTAGAACTCTAAATACATTTATTGGAATTTGGAATTTATAATAATGACTTGGCTCAAGCTTAAGTCTAAAATTAGAATGCCTTTCAAATAGAATATTTGAATTCTGTTTTATTCAGCTGTGTTCTACTTTTACTTTAAGAAAGAAAATTTTAAAAAAGATCTATTTTTCTAATGCCTTCCAGATTGTATAGTGCTAATATTTTCAGCTAGGGGAAACATATTGGATTTTTCTGTTTTTATGATCCAAATACTTTTCTGTTTGCATTTGTTTTTAAACGGAATAACAAGTTGTAGGTTTCATAAGGCATTTACATATATGGTATGTGTTCCTCCTCACCTCCCTATTCTGTCCTATCTTCCTGCCATACCCTTTTAACCTCAATAGCTCCATTTTGTCTTTCATATCATAAGTACTACTCTTCTCTGCTTCCTTCAAACCCGTGTCACCCTATCATGGCTCCTTTTCTAGTTTTTTTTACCTATACCAGCACTAATTCAAAGCTAGTACCACACATGAGGGGAAACATGTCATTTTTTCTGTCTGAGTCTGGTTTGCTATGCTTAGAGTAATAATTTCAAAAGTCACTTGTGTTGCTGCCAACTTAATAATTTCATTTTTCTTGTGTCTGAAATAAATCCTTTTATGTATGTGTGCCACATTTTCATTACCCACTCATCCACAAGGGACATCATGAATGATTCCACTCCCTCACTATTGTGACTACACTAATAACAACCAAGGTCTTGCAAACATCTGACTGGTAGTAGTTAGTGCCCTTTGGGTATGTGCCTGGGAGCAGTATAGAAGGATCTAGTTATTTTTCTTAAACCTTCATATCTACTTCCAAAGTGGCTGTACCAGTTTACTCTCTCAGAGAATACAGGTTCCGTTTTTCCCATATCATCCCAGTATTTGTTGTCATTTGTTTACAATAGGATAGCCACACTAACTGCAGTCAGGTGGAAATACAAAATAGTCTTAATTTTTATTTCCCTGATGGAGGAAGGTACAAAGCAGTTTTTTAAAATTATCATTTATTGGTGTAGCTTTAGTAGTAGTATCACTGCCTTCGATATTATTTTTAAAATAGAAAAACTTTTTTTCATGAAACACAAACTTTATAATCATCATCATGGATTACAATTTGTTCACCTTGTATACCGGCTGTAGCCTCCTCCCCCATACAAAAACTTTTAAAATTTTATTTATTTATTTTTATTAATTACAATTCATTTACTTTGTATTCCAGCTGTAGTCCTTTCTCTCTTCCCCTCTCAATCCTGCCCTCCCTCCTTCTTCTCCTCCTATGCCCCTCCCCCAGTCCACTGATAGGGGAGGTCCTCATCAGCTTTCATTTGACCCTAGCCTATCAGGTCTCATCAGGACTGGCTGCATTGTCTTCCTCTGTAGCCTGGTAAGGCTGCTCCCCTATCCAGGGGAGGTGATCAAAGAGCCAGCCACTAAGTTCATGTCAGAGATCGTCCCTGTTCCCCTTACTAGGGAGCCCACTTGGATACTGAGTTGCCATGGGCTACATCTGTGCAGGGGTTCTAGGTTATCTCTATGTATGGACCTTGGTTGGAGTATCAGTATCAGGAAAGACCCTTGTGACCAGATATTTTGGTTCGTCTTGCTCTCCTTGTGGAGCTCCTGTCCCCTCCAGATCTTTTTATCTCCCCTTTCTTCTATAAGCTTCCCTGCACTCTGCCCAAAGTTTGGTTATGAGTCTCAGCATCTGCTTTGGTACCTGTTGGGCAGAGTCTTTCAGAAGCCCTCTGTGTCCCTCAACTGAGGAATGGATACAGAAATTGTAGTACATCTACACAATGGAATATTACTCAGCAATTAAAAACAAGGAAATCATATCATGAAATTTGCAGGCAAATGGTGGAAACTAGGAAAGATCATCCTGAGTGAGGTATCCCTGAAGCAGAAAGACACACATGGTTTATACTCACTTATAAGTGTATATTAGGTATATAATATAGGATAAACATACTAAAATCATAGGAAACCTTTTAATGAAAAAAATTAAAAAATCAAAGTAGAACAAAACAACAAAGATCCTTAAAATCAGAATGCAAAATTTTAAAATAATTCATTTCTACTTTTGTGGTAATATATGTATTTCACACATTTATTCATGTCTTTATGACAACAATTTGACATGAATAGTCTGTCATTTAACATTATATGAATTTAGGCGTTAAATGTAATGTGTTGAATGTTAGTACTAATGTTCTGTTGTTTTCCATAAAGGAGTTATTATATTAATTTTTTGTATCGCGTTTAGAGTAGATTGAAGATGATACTTTTTAGGGCTCACATATTCCAGGACATATGTCCTTAATTCCATGCTTATCTCCAACTGTCAACTTGATCCCAACCTAAAATTACCAGGGAAGAGGGAACCTCAACTGAAGAATTACCTCAATCAGACTGGCTTATGTCCAAGAAAGTCTGTTAGACATTTTTGTAATTACTGCTTGTGTTAGAAGTACTCAATCTACTGTGGACAGTGCCATCCCCAGACATTTGGGTTTGGGCTGAATAAGGAAGCTACCTGAACAATCAAGAAGTAACAAGCCAATATACACCTTTTCTCCATGGTCTTTCTTTGGGTTCTTGCCTTGAGTTCCTGCCCCAAATTTTCTTAGTAACTGACATATTACAAAATTTAAGATCAACCAAAGCCTTTCTTCCTCAAGTTTCTTTTATTAAAAATCTTTTATGGCAAAATAGAAAGCAAAGTAGAATATCTAAGCTCAATTTGAATGACACCAGTGGTATATGAACAAAACCAGACATTTGAAGTTAATAGTTGCTTGTGTATCTTAAGATAGAGTGCACTGATACTTATGATTTATTTACAAGCACTATATTTTAAGAAAAGTGAGTTGATTTAAACTGAAGTTAGGAAAAAATACAAGGAAAGTCATACTCAAGACTGCACAGGAAAACTCTGAGTCCCATACTGATACGAGAAGCATCATGGAGACCTTTGGACGCATTGGGTTTCATATTGAACGCAAAAGTTAAATGTCTTTGAAAGTCGAATGATTTCTCTCATTTAAAGTGAATTATGTGACTTATAGTTTTTCATTTGAGTGGTATTTCTGGTTTATAAAAATATATCTTTGAGCACTAAAATACTGATTCATATCTTTCAGTTCTGAGGCATAAGGATCAAGAGTTCAAGGTCAGTTTCAGCTATATACTGACTTCGGGGAGAGTTCATGCTGTGTGAAATGCCATTTCTGAAAAGAAACAGAATGAAAAAAATTCAGATATATATATTTCTTGAAAATGGAGCTAGAAGAATATTTGCAAAGGAATAAAATAGGATTCTGATCTGTAGGTGAATGCAGAGGTATTAACTGCTGAGCAGAAATTCCCTACATTTAATAGTCATTCATCATTTCATTTACTCATCATCACACTGCATATCTGAAGACCAAAATCTCTTATGTTATACTTCTCTTTTGGGAAGCCCGTTCACTCCTCCTGAATAGACTAACACAGAAGTTTCTGTGTTGTTATGCTTCGTGAACACCACTTCAGCTGCATGGTATACACAGTGAGATGCTTTAATTCTCAGGTTGATTTGGGGGGTTATTTTCACTGTTTGGTTTTGGCATCTGTCTCTTTTCATCCTGAATATTGTGTTGAATACAAAAGCATTCAATACTAAGTGAATGATGTCAAAGGTCATTTTTTTTCTTTTGTCCTTGGAAGACATGTCAAAGAACTATAGGAGAAGTAATTCTAGCCATTCTCCTTTGCGTTTTGCACGTTTTAAGTTTTCTTTTTTTTTTCAATGCAGTTTATTCAGGAACCTTGAACAATCATCTGACCCTGGGGAAAGCCAGCCCACAGCTTAAATAGCCTCTGGGTAGCCAACCCAGGCGTGCCACGTGGGCAATGCAGATAGGTCCACATACATGGAAGCAAGCCAGATCCTCAGCCTTAGCCAAATGTGGAGTTGTTAGTGACAGAGAGCACTCACCATCAGGAAGGTGGAAGGCGGAAACCAGCTCCATCTTTAAGGCATAGCATTCCGCAGCTCTCTCCAGTTCCCCCTTTTTGCACGCTTTAAGTTTTAAGAAATCAGAGATGGACACCGAAGTACCACACCTAGGGATAGAGCAGGGCTTTATACAAACACCCCATTTAGTGAGAAATAATTATTATAAAACATATAGTCAGTTTTTAACTGGAAGGATGAACATATTCTTGCTTCTGTCATTGCGCTTTTGCTCTAATTCTCTCACCTTTCTCTGTGCCTCAGTGTCCTTGATGGTGAAACAGAGGCTTCATCCATGATTTCTGAGGGTAGGTTCTATCTTGAAGTTTCCCTGGTTCTGTCACAGTTAACTCCTACACTCTGGACAGGGAAAAGACAAAATACCAGCTGGATTAGTCCCTGCATGTCAGTTAAGAAAAGAAACTCCCGCGTGCTATGACAATTAGGTTGCTGCTTCGTCTCTCCCTGCCCCTCCTGTTTCTTTCCACAATGTTTTATCTTCATACATGAGGGTAGCTAGACTCACAGCACCCATGCGTTTTCATCAAGTGCCCTGGCATTTTTTTATGGAATTAAATAGATTCCCCACAGAAGAAAAGATGTTAACTATTAGGAGCACAGTTGTGCAGCATAGCCATGTGTGCATGGACGTCTCCACTGCGAAGTTGCTCTAATTTATAGACAACATGAAGCGCTGAAACATGCTCTCCTTCAGAGAAGGCCTTTCAAGTCATTTTTCAAGTAAAACTCCAAATGGCTCTAGATTACAGCCAGCCTGCCGCCTCCACCTCTTCTCTGATGACAATTCAAGACAGCTGCTAAATTTAACATGCCTTTACTGGAACCCGGGGCTTCCAGCACAATAGCTGTCTGTGTGTTGCCAATCCCCAGGATGTACTCAACTTTTGAATTGCTGCACAGCAGCCCTGCTGATCCTTAATCCTTGTGAATACAGCATTGACACATGGCCAAAAATTTCAGTGGATTCATTTTTAAAGGGAAAAATAGAAACAAAAGGGAAGGAAAAGCCCAACCCAACATGTTAAGACACATCCTGTGAGGCAACAAAGCTGGAGGAGGGGGATAACTTCATAAATACCAGCAGTCCTCAATATGCAGATGGTTCTTGTTCTAAAAGTTCACTTGCAGGCCTTTCATTCGGAAACCAGAATGCATTTCTCTATAGAAATGGCATTTTCCTTCTTGTCTTAGTTATTTTTCTGTTGGTGTGATAAAATTGTGGAAACAAGGCAACTTACTGAGGGAGGAGCTTATCTGGGCCTTCAGTTACAGAGGGTAAGAGGGCAAGGAGACCATCTTGACATAAAGTCATGATGGCAAGTATAAGGCACAGTGGCAGGAGCAGGAAGCTGAGAAGAGAGATCTCATCCTCGGCAACAGTAAGCAGAGAGAGAGAGAGAACTGGAAGTAAGGTGAGGCATTGAAATGCTCAAAGCACTTGTCCAGTGATGTATTTCCTCCAGCAATGCTGTATTATCTTCCCAAGCAGTGCTACCAAATGCAGACCTAGTACCAAACACCTGAGGCTAAGGATGGCATCTTTCATTCAAACCACCATAATGAATTCCATGAGAGGTGGCTATAGCTTGACCCCAGTGTAAAAAGAAAAAAAAAAAAAAATAATACACGTTTTTCATGTTTTCAGTCTGGTAGTTAGACCCTGCTGTCTTTAGGCCTATGGTAGCACGGTGGATCCTGGCAGCTGTACACAGCAAATAGCTGTTCACTTCCTGGCAGCCAGGAAGCAAGGAGAGAAAAGAAACTCTTGACACCCTATTATCTCTTTCAGGCTCACTCATGGTCTTCTTTCTAATGGGCCTTATCTTGCAACGATTCCATTATTTTGCTAGAGGCTTTGAAACAAACTGTCAGCATATGAATAGTTGATAGATAATCAACCCAAACCATGGCAAAATTAGTATTTCTGTGCTTAAGTAAAACTGTTAAAAGAGTAACAGTATTATGAAAGGTAAAAACATTGAAGTAAGTGGTGGTAATCTAACTTAAGTTGTGAACAGAAGCACTCAGCGTTTATTAACTATTTCTTACACCATTAGAAGGTAAAGAACTGGAGTCTTGGAGCTTGTCTCTGTGCCTTGAGTCTGTTGAGTTTCTCTGAAGCATAATCCCTAGCTAAGCAAACACTGATTCTTTCCTTAGGAGAAATTTGACTTTCCCTGTGTTCTTCAGCATCTGTGTTCACTCTCACTTGTGACCTTGTATTTGACCTGGCACCGTGGGGAACTATTTCCCTTCTATAAGTAGTCTCCACAGTCTTGTGGAAGATGTGTTCCTCCTGTGTTTCAAAGTCTCCTGTTCAACCTCCTGCTAAGTTCCTTTTGACAAGCTTTCAACCTACTAAATAATGAGACCATCTGGGCTTAGCCTAATTTCCCTGTGTACTTATCCAGGCTTCCATCAGTGACCAAGATCCCTGAAATCCCTAGATCTTACTACCTAACTAGTCACCATAAAAGTGACCCTGACCTGTCAAAGTTCTCAAGACACTAATAATAGAAACAGATTCTGCACGTATAAAAACAGCACAGTATAAGTAAGTAATCTACTTGAACTTGGGGATTTTGACTCAAGTGTCTCAAAATAATTTAGGACTTTGGCTGAGTGGAAGGCCTGGACTTGATAATTTAAGATCCTCAGGTGACTCCCTGTAAGTTCTGACTCCCTCCCACCAGCACCTTTCTTTCATAAAGGACACAGGAAGCAGGGTGTACTATTTTTCTTTTAAACTTCACCATTTTTGTCCTTTTATTCCTTTCTGCTGGTGCCAAGAATAGCCTTGGAGCATTGCATTTCTCTTGTGCTGTAATCCTAGAATTGGCCATTTTTTTTTTAAATTCAAGGGACCTTTTTTTTTGCTACAAGAAAATAGAAATAGATGGGAGGTCAGAGGTCCTTGCCTGTGCTCTTTTTCTCAATTTTACCCCACTTAAACCCAGCACAGGAAGACAAAGGCACAGATAAGAGAAAATAATGGGACTTGGGAGTTTACGAAGAGCAAATTAAAATGTAGCTGTTTCATTTCAGAAAAAAAAAAAAATCCAGAGTTCTGTGGCTTGGCAGAATGAGGATCCTGAAGGTCATTTGCTGCCCTCTCATTACTGGATGATTCTCTGATTTGAAGATGAAGATGTTTGTTCCAGAGTAATTACAATCACACTGAGAACATGACAAAATTTTCAAGGGAGAAGGCTTTGTTACCACCATTCTCAGTTTGCAAGGAAAGAAATGGGAAAAGCCACTTAAAAACAAAATGATGCTGGTGCTACAAAAATGACACACACACACACACACACACAGAGAGAGAGAGAGAGAGAGAGAGAGAGAGAGAGAGAGAGAGAGAGAGAGAGTGAGAGAAAGAGAAAGGACAATTAAGCTAAATAAGCAACGAAGTATAAACAGCCCCTTGGCAGCATACGGATGCATTCATATGGATGCATTATGCTAATTTCAGTATGAAATACAGGAGAATGAATACATTTCTCTACAAGGATCATTTAGCCCCAAGAGAAGATTTTTTTTTTAGACAGAATAGGTGTTCTTTTCAGGTTAAAAAGGTATTAACTGGACTCAAGATCACTTTGTATACTATATATGTTAGGATATATAGTTATGAATTAGATACTTTAAATACATGGTGACTTTCTTCACAATAATTCTAAAAGAATAAGCTTATTGTTCCCATTATAATTAAGACAGTATCCAAGTCCCAGGAGGTTAAAAATAATGTGTCCAAAGTCATAGACCAAGGAAAAGATAAAACTATTTGGATCCCTTTTTTTTGTTTTTTTGGCTCTGCAAACTTGTAATATTTTTATTGTTCCATGCTAACTCTGCCTACAAACCACAAAGCAGTGGAATCATAGCCCAGATCTGTGATGCTTTGGAGATATTTCTAAGTATTTGTGTAATGCCTTTTATGCTTTTCTCTTCTGAATATGCTTATGAGTTTTGGAAATTATATTTAGGTAATATTTTGAAATGTCTTCCCAGAGTCATGCTTTGAATTTTGTCCATCTGTGGACCTACCTTGAAGGTAGTGGAGCCCTAAGATGGCACTAGACTAGTACATGGACCTTTGAAGACTCTGAGTTCGGTTCCAGTTGTTCTCTAATATACCTGGTCTCATACATTGTTATAATACCTCTCTTGAAGAGATGGAAAAAAAAAACATATCACATCCTGAACACAGTTTACCCTCTCTCCACTTCCATGAGTACCTCCCTACACTTTCTTTCTCCCCTAGATCCACCTGTCCTCCATTCAACTTAAAAAAAAAAAATCAAAACAAGCCTCCAACAGATATTCACCAGTCATTCATGATCTAACAGGTTACAATAAGACTAGGCAGAAGCCCTGATATCAAGACTGCACAAAGCAACCCAGTTGGAGGAAAAGGATCCTAAGAACAGGCAAGAAAGTCAGAGTCACTCCCCACCCCCGCTGATGGGAGTCCCACAAAGAGCAGCAAGCTACACGACTTCATTTACCTTCTAAATCTTAAAGGTCTCACTATTCAATAGAGAATATTTCAATGCTGACAAACGACTGCAAAACCCTCCATTCCTTCCTCCAGCTTTTACCCTTATTTTTTTTCCTTACCATTTCCTGTGATGTTTCCTGTGATGCGGAAAGGTTGAAATTTCTAGTTTTCTTCTTGTGCATACAAGCCAACATAATGTACCGCAGTGTCAGTCCTCCTTCTCAGGGGCTCCATGAGTGAAAAGTCTGCAGCATTTCACAAACGTAAAAGAACGCCTTCCCTCCCATGACAGACCCAGGATGATAGAGACAACAATATGTGCTTGTTAACAAAAATATGTAGAAAGCAATTTATCAGGTATACTGCCTCCATTCCAGTACTTGAAAACAAAAAAGTAACAAAACCACAGGAAAATAAAAACATCAGATGATTCCCTACCATGACCTATGACCTCGCTATCAGATTGATAGATATCTATTGTGAAAAGGAACTTCAGTCAAATTAGGAAGCAGCTGGTTGCACCAGTGTGTACATATTGCCTAGCATGCTGTTAATCTACCAGGCAGGGTCCATAGATCATCAGAAATCCAGCTCACAATTTTCTACCAATACCCTGAAGTACTTTCAGACGAGAGCAGTGAGTTTTCAGGCAGTTCCCAGCCTTTTGGTCAAAGTTTTCTGTCCTCAGAAATCATGTCTTATCATCTAGTTCTGATATAAGACAAACAGCAGTTACAATAGGTAGTGGCTACCAAAGACAATGACTTATAATTAAATAATCCAACCCTGGAATTAAGATTTTTACCAAACAGTCTTAAAAGACCTGTGATTCTTGGTTGTCAAAGTGACTTTATCTGGAATTAACTAAAATCCAAAAATGAAGGGCACACTTCTTAGGGATTTATGCTTAAAGTAGAATAAATACAGACCTTTGAGACAGAAAAACATACCTTTAATCCGGATCTTTCTCGTAGTGTAACGTGGATCATACCTTCTGTTGGAGCCAGTATAGAAGACATGGAAGAAAGAAACTTTTGCTCTTTGATTGTTTGTTCTTGTCTTCCTAGCAAGTCCATACTTTTATAGTCATTAAAGCCTGCTTCTTCATGATTTCAGCATATACTAAAAACCAGCTGAGATAGCCAGCAAACAGCTAGTGGATTATTGGACTTTCCATTCATAGCTAGCCATTGTTAGATTAGCTGGACTGCAGCCTGTAAGTCAGTCTAATAAACCCAAAATATATTAACAAATAACAAATAATTATAATTAATAAAATAATACATAAAATATATATTAACTTAAAATAAATTAGAATATGCTATAAATATATAAAAATATATAGCTATATGTATATATAACTATATTATAAAATATAGCTAAAGTAAAATAATATATAATTAATGAATTCCATATATATATACACACACAAAGAGGGAGTGTTGTATAATTTCTATACTCTAGAGAACCATAACTAATATAGCACCTCAGAGTATTCTTTCTCACTCATACAAGCTACCTTTATTTAAAGCCATTAACTGTTGATTTCAGTGTTCTACCTTGTGTTTTCAAAATCTGCAGGCACTCATTGGTTAGCATTACACAATGAAACTTTTCAGAGAAGGTAGGCAGAATCTCTGAAGGCCCAATGTTATCCATTCCAAGTAGTGCCAGTGGTCTTGCATGGATACACAGATATTTTAAAAGAAATCTTAATAAGGTTCAATACAGTATGACACAATTCTTTCACTTCTATCAATTGCTTCAATGAAAGAGCAATATTGTATACAGGGACATGAATAACAGACACTGTTTTATTTATCTCTATATAATGTACTGTCACCTTTCAGGAACCATCTAACTGGAATGTTGCTGCTGGTAGGAGACCATTGCTCATCTCTCCACCCTAAATGGTCTCTGGGATTTCAGCCTGTCATACTATGCTTATTTTAGGCCTAGAGTAGAGAATGGAACTCATCTGCCAACCATACTTGCCACTAGAAATCCTTAGTTCTTTGAGGTCAGCATTGCATCTTTTACCTGTTCATTGGTCACAACTAGCTTCTCAAAGGGCAGGATTGATTGAATAACAAATCTTCCATCTTCCATATACTTTCTTTTTTTAATTAAATTTTTTATATTAATTACAGTTTATTCACTATGTATGCCAGCTGTAGCCTCCTCCCTCATTTCCTCCCCATCCCACCCTCCCTCCCTCATGTTCTTCAATGCACCTCTCCAAGGGGAGGTCCTCCTCCTCTTCCATCTGACCCTAGCCTATCAGTTCTCATCAGGAATGGCTGCATTGCCTTTCTCTGTGGCTTGGCAAAGCTGCTTTCCCCTCAGGGGAAGTGATCAAAGAGCCAGCCACTGAGTTCATGTTAGAGAGTGTCCCTGTTCCCCTTACTAGGGAACCCACTTGGATACTGAGCTGCCATGGGCTACATTTGAGCAGGGGTTCTAGGTTATATCCACAAATGGTCCTTGTTTGGAATATCAGTCTCAGAAAAGACCCCTGTGGCCAGATATTTTGGTTCTGTTGCTCTCTTTCTGAATCTCCATATACTTTCTTCCAGGGGAAAAATGCATGCAATATATTTTGGGTAGGGTAATATTTCACCCCTAGAATAACTACTCTTTTTTTAAAAAAAAAATAGTTTATTCACTTTGTATTACAGCTGCAGCCCCTCCCACATTCCTTTCCATTCCCACCCTCCCTCCTTTTTTTAAAATTGGATGTTTTATCATTTATGTCTTCTGTTAATTATTGCTCAGGCTATAAAGTCTTCCAGAAACCCACCTAGATTTCTGCTATTTTTTTCTTCCCTAAGAACTCCAGCTCTACAGGAATCCTGGTACATTTGCTTTCAAGTGACAGGGATGAGCTAGATTTTTTTTTCTTGCCATTTTCATCCTCTCTTGATCTCATTTGCAGACAAAATTTACATGCTAATCAAAGTTATTCATATCTTCCAGATTCTTCCCTACTTCTTAAAGAGCCTACCTCACCATGAAAATCAGCAAACACACAAAAACCCATACCAGTCCAGAGATCCCTGCTGGATTAATCTTGCTTGTAGCCTTTCCATGAACACAATTCTTCCTGACCTGGTGAAGGAGGCAGCAACACCACTTAGCAATGCCAAAAATCCTTAACAACATATACCCTTCTCTTGTTTTTTTCTTACATTTTGTTTTATTTTATTAATTACACTTTATTCACTTTGTATCCCCCCATAAGCCCCTCCCTCCTCCTCTCCCGGTCCCACCCTCCCTCCTCCTTCTTCATGCATGCCCCTCCCCAAGTCCACTGATAAGGGAGGTCCTCCTCTCCTTCCTTCTGATCTTAGTCTATCAGATCTCATCAGGAGTGGCTGCATTGTGGTCTTCTGTGGCCTGGTAAGGCTGCTCCCCCCTCAGGGGGAGGTGATAAAAGAGCAGACCAATCAGATTATGTCAGAGGCAGTCCCTCTTCCCATTACTATGGAACCCACTTGGACACTAACTGCCATAGGCTACATCTGTGCAGGGGTTCTAGGTTATCTCTATGACTGGTACTTGGTTGGATTATGAATCTCTGGGAAGACCGCTGTGTTCAAATTTTCTGGTTCCATTGCTCTCCTTGTGGAATTCCTGTCCTTTCCAGATCTTACTATTTCCTACTTCTTACATAAGATTCCATGCACTCTGCCCAACAGTTGGCCATAAGTCTGAGTGTCTGCTTTGATAATCTGAAGGGCAGAGCCTTTCAGAGGCCCTCTGTAGCAAGTTCCTAGATTGTTTCCTGTTTTCTTCTTCTTCTGATGTCCATCCTCTTTGCCTTTTGGGATGGGGATTGAGCATTTTAGTCAGGGTCCTCTCTCTTGATTAGTTTCTTTAGATGTACAGATTTTAGTAGGTTTATCCTATGTCGTATGTCTATATGAATGAGTATACACCGTGCGTGTCTTTCTGCTTCTGAGACAGCTCGCTCAGGATGATCCTTTCCAGGTCCCACCATTTACCTGTAAATTTCATGATTTCCTTATTTGTCATTGCAGAGTAATACTCCATTGTATAGATGTACCACAGTTTCTGCATCCATTCTTCAGTTGAGGGGCATCTGGGCTGTTTCCAGCTTCTGGCTATTACAAATGAAGCTGCTATAAACATAATTCAGCAAATGATCTTTTGCTGTTTTAAACTCCCTAGTATTCATGGGGAACTCATCCAGTCATAACAGTATTTCTCAGACAGCATCTGAAACATTTTTAGCCTCATGTTACTGCATAGTCTCAAGTGACACAGCCTTTGTCTCAAAGACAGATGAGTATGGCTAGATGGCTCAGTTTTTCTGTTTCTAAGACCAGGGTGAAATCACCCATCCATGTTCAATAGCTCCTGGTCCACCTGTGAGAGACTGTCCTATTACTTGTATATAGTCTTTCCCATTTAAAACTGTTGAGAGAATATTACCATATTATCATTGTTTACTTCCTTTTCTGGGCATGCTGACAGGAGCATTTTCCATCCTTGTGTATTAATGAACATACCCCTTAGAACAATAACTGTCACTTCTACTTCTTTCTTTTCCTCTTTATGCTTTAGTTCTTCCCACAAGCTCTAAGTTGTTGAAGCTCAGGACAGGATCTGTTAGTACAGAACCAATGTGAACTCTCCTTGCATTCTTCCTATTGTAAGAAATGCAAGCCAACATCCCCACCAAATGATTTCCCACTTTCTATTTGTTCTGACACATAACTGATTTTATTAACACATATTTTTAGGTCTCAATGTAAAGTTTTGACATATGTATCCATCTATATGTGTGCATATATATGTATATATACATATATATACATATATATTTCATTGTATTAAATAATGGAAAATAAGAAAGCCTCGCTGAAAACTGTAATCGATTTATAGACTATTTTTAAGGTATGATGGCAACTTGAGTACATCAGTACAATTAATCTGAACACTGTTGATTATGCTAGCAATGTTCACCTGAATAAGACAAACAAAAAGATACATGAGTAGGTTGTTGCAAATTAGGATTATTCAAGTTTAGAATAAAGGCAAGAAGAAATAGAGAATCACTTGCAAAGAAAGAAAAATTAAATGCAAAGATGTAAATTTTATTCCTTTTTGAAACGAGAGCAATTCTAGCCCTAGCTTGCAAGTCTGTAAATTGAAAGAAAAGTGTGGGCAATGCTTCAGATTTCCTGGGACTCAAGAAACACCCAATCAACAATCACCATGGTTGCTATCATGTTGTCAAGGGTTAAAAATATCTTTGTCAGACAATAAAGGAAGTTAATAAGGTGGAAGGTGATGAATAATGAGAAAGCAGTAGGCTGATGGATGAGATGTTTCAGTGAGAACAAACACAATTATACTGGGAATTTGAGTAAATAAGGCCAAACTAAACAGAATAGAAAGCTTTGTAGAAAGATTGTTGGGTCAATCAGGTGGGAGGAGTGGACAGCATGCCCCAATAGAAACATGTTTCAGATGAACAAATTGTTTGTAAAATGCAGATGCTATTGTTTCAAAGCCACCAACGTCCAACAGGGACACCTACTCTGTGATGGAGGAGAAACTGACTTCATTTAAAACAAATCAATTTCCTTGCAGAAAAGTTCAATTGGCAATTGGTAGCTAGCATATGAATTTTAAAATAAGCAATGATTTTAGATTTGGAATTCAGAAGACCAGAGTGGTAAAGTATAAAGAGAGGTACATCTGCATTTTAAGATGAAATCTGAATCACAGAGCAATATTAGAGTATGGGGCAAAGTTAATCAAGACAAGCAGTATTATATCTCCAATATATGGCAATATGTCACAGACACTTATTTTTGATTTGAAGATAAGCCCCACACTCATCTGTAAATAATACCCTTGGGAGTCTTGGAAATAAAGCCTAAGTCAAGATCACTAGTAATTTATTCAAGCCTGTCTTGTGGTATTTATGTTTTCTTGCTTCATTATTTTCATTCTGTGTATATTTGTGAGCAATTTTGTTGAATAAAGTGCATAATTTCTAAAATAAATGCTTTTCTTTTATTGTTCTCATGTTGCACAAACTAAATTACAGTAGCTCAAAGAAAGTTAAATGTTCCTTTATATTTCTGAAATTGACTCATTATTTGAGTATTTATTTTAAAAACTATCCTTTTAATTTATATATGTATACATATATACAATAACCCAATTTTTCTGTTCTTAATCTGAATAAGACAATATATCTTCAGAATGAAATATGAGGTAAAGGAAAACACCCATTAAATAAAAACTTAATGGTACTGTTTTTATATTCCTATGTAGTTGTAGACTTTTTGCTCTTTTTATGTTTTTACATGGTGAATTTTTTTTCATTTTAAATAGTTTTTTTTTAATTTTATAATATTCTTTCCCCTCCACAAGATCTTCCCCAATCCTCCCAATATCCTCACCCACCCAACTACATATTCTTTTTTCTCTGATTAAAGATAAAACAACAACAGCAAATAAAACCTTACCACTCATAACAAAAAAGTATAAAAGCAAATAAACCGTGAAGTACATTCTGTGTTGATCGACTATTCCTGAGCATGAGGTCTGCCCAGAGTTTGTCTGATGTACCCTGAACCATGCCAGAGTTTGAGCAATAATATTTCATGGAGACTGATTTCATCTGTACCCCAAAAAGGCTCCTATTGGTCCTTTCAGTGACAAAGATACTGCAAACAATTTTATACAGATATCTTTGCCACTAAGTTCTCAACAAATTAAATGCATTCTTGAATTTGGAAAGAAATGAAAAGGCGATAGAATGTATAAAGAATGGAAACATCTGCTCTGTCACAGGCTCTTGCTTGGTACAAGATTTTAGGCTTATTTATGGGGATGATGATTTTGCTTATGTCTCAGAAACATTTTGTCTAGACTTCAGTCCCTGGATAATTCTAATTCAAGTCTTTGAAATTATTCCTCCAATCTCATTTGCACAAAAACATAGGAATATGGTGAGCATAGCAAATAAGTTGGCAAAATAAGAAAAAAAATTATGTAAAAATACTTACTTTTAAAGAATATATATATATTACATATTACAGTAGGGTGTTCTATCAACTTTGTCATCAGGAAAAACAAAAATCAGTGAGGAAATTTAAAACGCATGTTTGGCTATATTGTCAAGCTGAACTAGATGTTTTTTTTTTTTCATCTGTATTTGTGTTGTATTTCTATTAATATCAAAATCCTACAACTGGCATGTCATGTCCTCTTCTGTCATAAAAACATTAATGAGACAGCCACCAAACATGAATTATCTGCATTTTAAAAATATATTATTTTTTCTTTCACTAGAATGCAAAAAGGCATCTAAAATAATACAAAAAATAAAAGCAAACTAACCAAAATATGTCAAAACAAAACAAAAAAACAAAAAACAAAGAGCCAAGATAAAGCACAAGAAACAAACATAGATTCAGAACACATACACAGAAATCCCTAAAAACACAAAACCAGAAACCATAATATACAAGCAAAGGACCTGTAAGGTTAAAACAAACAACAAATAATATCTCTGAAAAAGCATTAAAAGACAAAGCATCTCCAAAAATGCTGTTCAGTACATTTTGTGCTGGACACAGGTCCTGACCTTAAGAGTGGTTTATATGCTCCATAAGACTCGACTGGAAAACAATGAGTTTTTAACTTGTGAATGGTTATCAATTGGAGATAGGTTAATGATGGAGAATGTGTCCATTTCCCCTCTTAGTACTGGGACCCCCATCTGATTTAGCGCTGTGCTGGCTTTGAGTATGCTACCACAGTCGCTCTTGAGTTCACGTGTTTTGGTCCTGCTGTACTTACACGACCTTGTTTCCATGGTGTCCTCCATCCCCTCTGGCTCTTCTTTCCTGCAGGATTCCATGAGCCCTGTGGAAAGGGATTTTATGTAGGCATCCCATTTAGCAGTAAGTGTTCCATGCTCTCTGTGCATTGTTCACCGGTGGGTCTCTGTATTTGTTCCCATTTACTTCAAAAGAAAGTGATTG
This sequence comes from Meriones unguiculatus, assembly GCF_030254825.1. Classification (NCBI taxonomy): domain Eukaryota; kingdom Metazoa; phylum Chordata; class Mammalia; order Rodentia; family Muridae; genus Meriones; species Meriones unguiculatus. The sequence continues at coordinate 105,624,873 of NC_083350.1, read as the reverse complement.
AGAAAAAGCTGGAAAAATATAATTATACCTTTATCCTTTTTATCTCTCCAATGTTTCCCTCCATTCACTCTCAAATACTTGACCTCTTTTTTCTTTTATTAATATCATTACATGTGAAACTGTAGATAAATGCATACCTGTATAAATTTAATGTGCTGAGTCTGTTTAGTGGGGTATGGTTTCAGAGTTGTACTATGCACTGGATAACCAATTAAAGAGCTCATTCCTGAAAAGAAAAAAAAATCCTTTTCTCAACATTCATTAGTTGCTTTGTCTCAAGAGTAGGATCCAGTCAGATCCATGTTAGTATGAAAAGTACTAACTTGCTTATGAATTTTTAATTGCATATTTTGTTATCCTTTGTGTACGTTTTATGTATGATTTGATGGATCAGCTATCTTTCTATTGCCAGCATGCAGTGAACAAGGATTATTAAATATTAGATACCACATCTTTAAAAAGCAAGACAAACAAATAAATAAATAAACAAGAATATCTAACTGAATCACCTTGTAATTTGGTCACTTGATACATAGCCCGGGTCCAGGGAACCCTAGATCTTCCATGAAACTACTTCAGCTTCCTTCTAGCACATATCCATTCCTTTGAGGCCTATTACCAACCTACACCATTATAGACCAATCTTCCTTATAAATATAGATGTGAAAATTTTCAACAAAATACTTGTAAACCAAATTCAAGAACACATCACAAGGATTACCCAGCATGACCAAGTTTCCTTCCTTCCAGAGATTCAGGGATAATTGAACATATCAATGAACATAATGCACCACACAATCAAAATAAAGACAAAACCCACATGATCATCCTTTTAGAAGCAAAATCAACCTTTGACAACAATCTGGAACTCCTCTATGATTGAAAGACCTGAAAGACCAGCAATACAAAGGATATATCTCTTCATAATAAAGGTAATTTACTGTAGTATCACAGCCAACACCATCCTTCAAGAAGAGGAACTATAAATATTTACACTACAATTAGCAATAAGACAAGGCTGCACACTCTTTCCATATCTATATAATATAATGTCTGAAGACATAGATGGAACAATTAAACAACTGGAGGAAAACAGGATGAACAAAATGAATGTAAGAAGTCAACCTATCTTTGTCTTCAGATGTTATGTTTTACTCATAAAAGACCCTAAAGACTCCACCAGAAGACTTAGCTAATAAAAACATACACAAAGTTTCAGGATACAAAACTGAAATCAGTAGCCTTCTTATTTTAATAAGTGGCAATCAAGCTGAGAAAGAACTCAAAGAAAGAGGCCCTTTCATAACAGCCTCCACAAATCACCTTGGAATAACTCAATAAAGAAAACAAAGAATGTGTATGACAGAAAGTTTAAGACACTGATGAAGACAACAGAAGATGGAAAGACCTACCATGCTCATAGATCAGTTGCATTAACATTGTGAAATAGACATTCTACCAAAAGGCCCCTCTGTAGATTCAATCCCCATCAAAATTTCAAAACAATTCTTCACAGACACTGAAAAATGTCTTTAACTTCTGGGAAATCACACACAAAAACAAGTATGTAAAATAATCGTGAATAATAAAATAACTACTGGAGTTATCCCATCCCAGATTTTAAGGTGGATTGCACAGCTATGGTAGTAAAAAGAATATAGTAGTTGCATAAAAACAGACATATTGATCAGTGAAATAAAATTTAAGACCCAAACATAATTCTACATACTTAAGGACACTTGATTAAGGACAAAGCCAAAATTAGATACTAGGGAAAAAACAGCATTTTTTAACAAATGGTGCTGATCAAACTGAATGGCTGCATATAGAAGAATGAAATTAGATCGATACTTATTACCTTACACAAAACACAACTCAAAATGGATAGAGGACTTTGGTATAAGACCAGATAACCTGAACCTGATAGATATAAAGTGGAGAATAGGGTTGAACTCATTGGTATGGTAAAGAGACAATCTGAATTGGGTATTGATAGCACAAGCATTAAGAACAACTAGTAAATAAGACTTCATGGAGAAAAACAAACAAACAAACAAACAAAAATACATCTGTACAGCGAAAGAAAACCATCAGGTAAGTAAAGTGGATTCCTACAAAGGGAAAAAAATCTTTTCCAATTATACTTCTGGCAGAGGATTAATGTTTAGAAGATACAAAGAACTAAAAACCTGAATGTCAAGAAAACAGCCCAATTAAAAAATGAGTTATATAATTAAACAGTATTGTCAAAAGAAACAGGTATGCCTGAAAAGCACCTTTAAAATGGCTGCTTTTAGTCATCAGAGAAATGAAAATCAAGACTACCTGTGATTTTATTTTATCCTAGTCTATATAGCCATTATCAATAAAACAAATGACAGCAGATGCTAGAAAGGATATGGGAAAGGGGAAAACTTACTCATTGCTGTTATGAAGGCAAACTGATACAGTTACTATGAAAGTCAGTGTGGAGTTTCTTCAAAAAGCTGCAAATAAATCTACATGTGTCAGCTATCCAAAGAAATCTAAACTTTACTACAGAAATACTTGCTCATCCATGTTCTTTGCTGCTCTAATAACAATATCTGGAAATTGGAAAAAGCCAGATGTTATCAGCTGATTATGTATTTAGTGAAAATATAGCACAATTTGACAATGGAATATTATTCAGCTCTTTAAAGAAATGAAGTAATTAAAAATTTTGTGTCAACAAATATAGTTAGAAACAATCATCTTGAGTGAGTTAATCCAGAACCCCAAATACAAATGTTGCATATTTTCTTTTTACTTAAATTTTTTATATTAATTACAATTTATTTACTTTGTATCCCAGCTGCAGCCCCCTTCCTAATTTCCTCCCAATTCCTCCCTCCATCATCTCCTCCCTGCCTCTCTCTAAGTCCACTGATAAGGGTAGCCCTACTCCCCTTCCATCTCAGCCTCGCTTATCAATGTCCTCCTCTGTGGCCTAGTAAGGATGCTCCTCCCTCGGGGCAGGGGGGAGGGGGTCAAAGAGCCAGCCACTGCATTCATGTCAGAGACATTCCCTGTTCCCCTTACTAGGGTACCCACTTGGATACTGAGTTGCCATGGGCTACGTCTGAGCAGAGGTTCTAGGTTATATCCATACATGGTCCTTGGTTGGAGTATCAGTCTCAGAAAAGACCCCTATGTCCAGATATATTTGGTCCTTGTAGGGCTCCTGTCCTCTCCAGGTCTTCCTAACTTCCCCTTCTTTCAAATGATTCCCTGCACTCTGCCCAAGGTTTGTTTATGAGTTTTAGCATCTGTTTTGATACACTGCTAGGTAGAGGCTTTCAGAGGCCCTCTATGTTAGGCTCCTGTCCTGGTGACATATTTTGTCTTTTAAGTGGAAGTTAGTTTTAAGTTTTAGATAAATGTGTATTAATCTGTATAACCATAGATGTTAGGTAGCTTCTAAGGGAAAAGAGAGTGATGGCAAATCATTCCAGAAATGAAAAATAAAATGTACTGTTATAAAGAGAAGAATGCAAAACTAGAACAGGAGTTCTAAGGAGAGAGAATAGGGGAAATTTTTAAAGTGGAGAGTATGTTGAGAAAAACTTAACAGTAAAAGCTATTTGAAAAGCCATAGGGAAATCTATAAGTCAATGGAAATTAAATAGAGTCACATAATGGGAGATATAATGCCCCAGCTACACATTTTCTGCCACCAAATAAAGCTCCCTGATTCCAGGAATAGATTTTATTTTGTTGAATTATTGGCCAAAGCAGTCTGTTAAACACAAGTTATTCTCAGGGGTCTTCTCTACCCTCTGCAATCCCATGTTAGGAGATGTTTCAGAGGAGACTACATAATTACACTATCATATACATAGAAGTTGAGTTCGTGCCCAAACAGAAGGTTAACATGTACTTACCTGCATTCATGATACTGGAATGTACTCTGCATGCTACTGGAGGAGAAAAATAAGCAACAACATCACCAGCTACAAACCCAGCAACCTACATTGATATGCCTGTAAAATACACACAAATGTTCATGGAGTAATCAACCACTTTTGTATTGTCTATAAGGCCCAATCCGTGATCTGGAACCAAAACATGACTTGCTAATGTGGCCAAGAATCTAAGAGCAGATAGCTCTAAGTGCAAAACTATTTTGCTAAAGCAGCATAGTAATAAAATGACTCCTAATGCTATATGGCTATATTCACGGATCAGACCATTATTCAGCCTTCATCACAGAATTAACATCATAGATGGTAATTGACACAGAGACCCACAACTAGACAACAGGGTGAGAATGAGAGACTATCAAGCACTCAGCCCTACATGGGGTGTCTTTATCAAACTTCTCCCCTCAAGGCTCAAGCATCTGTTCATACAAGCTGCCCCATGGTAGCTTCTTCCCTCATGGTATCTGGGCTCCTTAGCTGTGGTGGATGGATGCAATGCAGAATCTCAGTAGGGAGGATGTGCATGTCAATGAGAATTCTTGGGAGACAGCTTCCAGGAGACATCTTCTTTAATGAGGAGGGAAAGCAAAAGCTATTTAAACCTTTGGGGAGTGTATAGAGGCTTTGGGGGCTGAGTGAATAGAGCTAAGGTGCTAGTAATACCTTATTTCTTTCAGAGAAATTCCAGATGCTTGCTGGACATGACCTTATAAGTAGAGAGCAAGTTTAAACTGTAACCTGGCCACCAAGCTCTGTAACCACCTCACAGGTGGCAGATGTAGACTAAAGCTATGTGCACCGGAACATACAGGCCCAGGGCAAGGAGGTAACAGTCCCACTCCTGCTCAGATCATGTCAAGACAAGGTTTTCAGGGTTTGGTCAAACCTTAACATCACACTTGCTCCAGGCTGGCTTCCCCAGTAGCACGGCTCCCTAGACCCACACATACATACATGAACTCACAGAGACTGCATCAGCATCGATATGACCTGCACAAGTTCAAACCAGACAAAATCCCACACAGAGAAGTGGGAAAACCTTATTAGAAAACCTTATTCCCAACCAAGAAGCTACTTTCAATTAATAGTATCTGGGAACAGGGAAATCTGTTTTGCCCAACAGTGTCCCTGGGTATTATCAAGCACATTCAAGTTCGTTCCCAGGAACAATACTAAGCGAACTCTGTACTTTTGGTGAGATCTTGGTTTTGTTTTGTTTTGAATTGATATTTTTTTCTTACTGCTCTTTACTTTTTGTTTGGTTTTAATTTAATTAATTTGGTTTTAATTTGTGAGGACAATTAAGAAGAGAAAAAGAAAACAGAGAGAGAAAGAGAAAACATGAAGTTTCATGGGCAAGGTGATGGGGATATTAGAAGAGTTGGAGGAGGAGAAAGAATATGAACAAATTTTTTTTGGATGAAAATAATTTTTAAAATGGGAAAAATCTTTAACTTAAAGAATGCTGTTTTTAAAACATCATTTAAATTCAGACTTGTCAACAAAGTGGTATTTTAAGCAAAATTGTTGTAAATATTCACTAAAGATTTGACATTATCAACACAGACACTTGAAAAAATAAACTATGAAACTTCAACTACTTCCAGTCTTGCGAAATTATCATACTGAAGAATATTTGAGGTGACAGTAAACCATGTAGTTCATATTCTATTGCTCATAAATAACCCATGCTTTATTTTTCTGGCTTTCAGGGTAATAAAAGCATGTTTTCTCTACTGACATTCAGTCAATTTTGCTGCAATTTGGAGCTTAAAACTTATGTTAAAAGCTTAGTAAAAATGTCTGTAACCAAATCATGATTTTTGTGAGTTTGAGTTAAAGGTGCCTTAATGAAGTAGTATGAACATTTGATTATGCCCACTTTACTTAGTGAGTATTTAAATGGATTTTTTTAAACTGCTGAATAGCTTTGAAAAGAACTGAGATTCTTCATTTTTAAGAACGAAATGCTCTTCCCTCACTTCAGCAGATGCTCATACAATTGAAAAGCAAGCAAAGCCATCCAGATGAGCATTTAGCAGCAGAGGGAATTATTTTGTAATTATTTCAGACTTTCTATTTATTAAAATATGCAATTATATTTGAGAATAACTTTTTTAAAGCACTGCTGACATTATTGTGGATAACACTAAAGGCACATTGGGAAATTGAAAGTGCAATTTCTTGTCAACTTTCTTTCCAGAAAGTGCTTACATGCAGAGCAACCTACTTCAACTCTCTCTTAGCCAGGTATCATGGCACCCATTTCATAGTGACAGAAACTGTGGCTAAAGCAGATGCAATAACTTCTCCAGAGCTACAGAGCTGGCAGAGCTAGTGCGCTCAGTGAAGTTCTGGCTTCTGATGACCTTGTTTCATTATTACCAAATCAATCCCAGGTCTACAACATGCTACCAATAAAAACACAGTCATGACCTACAGCCTTATTCTCATCTTCTGAATAGAAAACCCCCTGAAATGGAGCACACAGATTAAAGTTTCATCATGCAGGTGTTAGACATGAAAGGATAGTGGCAGCTTCTGTGTGTTACAACATGGTTCTCCTTTGGGCCTGCCAACAAGCATGTGATCTGGTGAGAATGTAAACCCTGCACTATACCAGAGAAATACTATCTGCCCTACGTCAACCTGCGTGCTCCCAAAACTTCCTGCTTGACAGTATTTACCAGAAAATGACCTTTTCCAAAAATATAACATGCCTTGTTTGATGATAAGAAACTCAACATTTACTGTGGTTGTTACACTCATCACCTGAAGGAAATTTACCACATTGGCCTTGGGCCACTAGGTCTGTGTCTCCTCAGTTCTTTTCCAGTAATCAAAACAATAATAATAGCAGTTGTGTAATAAATAAAATAAAAAGAAACAAGAAAAACAGGCACTCGATAAAGCAAAGCAAAACACCATAAAGTTTCTGAATTGTTGATGTAGTCATTCCCTTTTCTAAGCATACCATGAAATATTTCCTATCTGTAAAAAAAGACATACAGACAATGAGAGGACTGGGGCCTTAGCTCAGGTGGTGAGGTGCTTGGCCTTGTATTGCACCGACCCTTCATATGGCATAAAAATGGGTGTGATAACACTGACCATCCTAGTCCATATACCTGGTTTGGGGACCAGCCTTGGATGCACAGAACATAGTCTCTTAATGAATGAGGGAATGAATGAATGAATGAATAAGTAGGGATACAATTTTTACTCTCAGTAAGTTGCACATCTTTCTTGCATGCTGTCTCCACCCTAGTGAAAGAGAAGCCACTGTGGACAATTATTCATGTCTCATCCTGATGAACTTAGGTCTGGCTGGCTGTTTGTGTCGTATGACGCCAAGTAAGGGGATTGTTTCTTATTATGTGCATTTTAGTCTGCAAGGAGTGTGGCAAATCAAAACTACCCTGAGATCCCAACTTACATGCATCAGAATCGCTAAGATGAAAAACTCAAGGGACAGCACATGCTGGAGAGGATGTGGAGAAAGGGGAACCCTCCTCCATTGCTGGTGGGAATGTAAACTTGCACAATCACTTTGGAAACCAAACTGGTTCTTTCTCAGAAAACTGGGAATAGTGCTACCTCAAGACCCAGCTATACCACTCCTGGGCATATATTTGAAAGATGTTCAACCATAAAACAAGGACATTTTCTCAACTATGTTCAAAGAAGCTTTATTTGTTATAGTTAGAATCTGAAAATGACATAGATCTCCCACAACCAAAGAACTGATTGTGTAAATATAGAAACATTTACACAATGGAATACTACTCAGCTATTAAAAACAAGGACAACGTAAAATTTGCAGACAAATGGATGGAACTAGAAAAGATCATCCTGAGTGAGGTAACCCAGAAGCAGAAAGACATGCATGGTATATACTCACTTATAAGTGTATATTAACCATATAATATAGGATAAACATACTAAAATCTACACACTTCAAGACTCTAAACAACAAGGAAGACCCTAAGGAAGATGCTTAATCCTCATTCAAAACAGCAAACAGGATAGACATAAAAAGTGGAAGCAGGATGACAACCTACCACAGATGTCCTCTAAAAGCCTCCACCCAGCAAGGGATTGAAGCAGATGTAAAGGCTCACAGCCAAACTTTAGACAGAACACAGGAAGGCTTAGGGAAGAATGAAGATATAGAAGAACCTAGAGGTGACAGGAGCCCCTAAAACGACCAACAAAGCCAAAAAATGGCTATGCCCATGGGGAGACTTCAGAGACTGATGCATCAACCAAATACCATGCATAGAGAGGACATAAACCCCCTGCTCAGATGTAGATTGTAGACAGCCCAGTTTCCTTGTGGGTTCCCTAGTAAGGGAAGGAGAGAAAGTCTCTCATGAACTAGATTGTGTACTCCTTGATCACTTCTCCCTGGTGGGGCAACCTAGCTAGCCCATAGAGGAAGAGGATCCAGGCAGTCCTGATAAGACCTGATAGGCTAGGGTCAGACAATAGGGGAAGAGGACTTCCTTTATCAGTGAACTAGGAAAAGGGATAGGGGAAGAAGAAGGAGGGTAGATAGGACTGGGAGGAAATAAGGGAGGGAGCTACAACTGGGATACAAAGTGAATAAATTGTAAATAATAATAATAATAATAATAATAATAATAATACAAATTTCACTTATTGAAATAATAAGTGTTTCTGCCATATTTAGCCATTTGCATCACTGTATAATTAATTAAATTATCATAAAGGGTATATGTTCAACATTTGAGTTTTACTCCTTAGACATTTGAAATGGTAAAATTAATTCCACCTTTTAATCTCTCAATTCATTTCGACAATTTAAGAAAGTTAAAGTTTAACATACACAGACCCACACACACACACACACACACACACATACACCCTGGTAGTATTCATAATTTCACACACCTAGCACACTCTTTAAAATAATCTCCAGTCTAAAGCAGGGTTACAATAGTAGTAGAAGATACAGCAGTAGCTATTGAGTGTCCTCTGAGAAGATCACTTTTGGGGTGGTATTAACCTTTTGTTAAATTTGCCCTGTTAAGCCGCGCATGTGGTCCATACTTTTAATCCCAGAACTCATGGAGGCAGAGGCAAGCACATCACTGTGAGTTCAAGGCCAACCTGGTCTACTAAGTGAGTCCAGGACAGCCAAGGCTACACAGGGAAACTTTATCTCAAAAATCAAAAATAAGACAGACAAAAAAATGTCTTGGTAAATACATTACCATCTTCAAAGCTTTATGTAAGTTTTGTTGTTGTTTTAAGATTTCATTTTATTTATTCCTATAGGTTAATTTCCAAGTAGTTTACTGCCTATTACCTATACTATAAACACTGTGACTGTACACAATTAACTGATTTCTCTAGGCTTCAAGATGTATTTGATGCACCATCTCCTGGCCTTCTGCTTGATACATTCAGAAGTGGATTTCAGCATTAAGATCCTCAGCACTTTACTTTCCAGAGCTTTATAGCCCTGCGTATCAAGTATTTGATCCACTGATTCTGGAAGCACTTAATTATCTGCTACCCCAAAAAATACAGTAAAATTCCTAGGCATGGCACTCATATATCTGGCTTTACAAAGTCTTGGAACACAAGTAAAGTATTTTTTTTAAGTAGCTTTGTATAGAAGACATGGTCCAGAGGGAAGATAGGAAGACTAACAGCCCAAATGATTTTTTTTTTTTGGCATTTTAATTGGTTACAAAATATTCTGGATTTTTGGATACCTTCCCACACTCTGACAACTAAAGGCTCTTAGTACTATTTTATAATTCTTGGATGATGCCTATTTTAGTGATATTTTATTGGACTACCCAAGACATTTATATGCATAAAATCTGCCAAGAAATTTCAACAGACTTAATAAATACGGAGACAATTACTAGTTTTAGATAAAAGAACTAAATTTGATCTGCTTCCCTGAAAATAATCACAACTTTTATTCCATGTAGTTAACTGGCTATTAAAATAAATAACATACATTAGTACTCATGGGGAAACATACTGATCTACAACATGATTCATAGACTATAGCTTAAACTTATTCATACAGGAAAATCTGACTCATTCTCAGGAAAACAATATTCAGCAGGTATCAACCCTGAAAGTTCCCAGATGTTTTACTGAGTACACAAAGAGAAATATATATGGCATGATAACAGTGCTCAATCACAGAAAGTTGGATCTTTTCACAGTGAAAGGAGAATGAAAGAATCTGAGCACAAGGTGAGAAGCTAGGAAAGAAAATTAAATGAAAATTATAGAACTTAATGACACTATAGACAAAACCCACTAACAATTATTGAATGGCTTATTAGGCTAAAATCCCCATAGACACAATTATTGGTGAAGAAAATAATTAAACATAAAAAGAACAAATATTTCTAAGAAAACTGAATATTCATGGACTTGAGAAATTATTCAAAGAAGGTAATCACAATGCAAAAAGAGAGCAAATGAAATGACTACTGACTTTCCATCAGAAATTGCATTATAAAATACAAAAGAGAAAAAGATGTCCTAAAACATTTCAGGACAAGGGTTTGATCTACTAAGATATTCCTTTAAAATTATATTACTTTTCCTCTGGCTGCCATAACAGTAAAGCACACATTGGATATAATATACAATAGAAATTTATTTGTCATGGCTCTGGAGCTGGAATTCAAGACCGATAGATGAACACTGTTGATCAGGTCACTCCGCTGGGCCTGCAGAAAGTTGCCTTCTCACTGTGTTCCGACATGAACATATTTGCTTCAAGCCCTTGACGATGTTTCTTGTAAGGATACTAAATCTAGTTGGCTCAAGAGCCTATTCTTCCTACTCTTACAAGTCCATCTCACATGACTTATTTCCTTTCCCAAAACGTAACCCAGTAGGAGTTTGAGGAGGAGCACCTTCATTTGCTGGGGGCATGCAGATTCAGCATCACTCTACATCCTGAAAATCAGCTTCACAACCAAGACGAATATTGACATCTCTTCTCTTTAAATTTATAATAACTAAAACCCAAATCTGCAACATGTAGTACTTTTCAATATGTTATAACATGCATAGATGTATTTTATTTCTTTACATCCACATTTCACTCCCCCTCCCAATTCATGGACATATGGACATATACATATGTATGTAGATGTGTATGTATGTGTATTTACAGAGATAGAAACCACTGACTCCACTCAGGGCTTCCCACACGCATGTGGGTATTGTGTTGTCTTACAGCCCAAACACAGAGTTTTCTGCCTCTGGATCACTACTTGTTTTAAAACAAGTTGAAGCAATGGAAGCAACAAACTTTCATTAAAAAAAAAGACACCCCCCCCACACACACTTTTTTTCTGATACCACACATAAAAGGCACTGCTCTGGGCCCTGAAAATCCAACTAAAAGCAAAATTAACCTATCCTTTGCCCCCATGAAGTATGAAAATAAGCACAGAAAGAAATAAAGGGAATGAAAATACTTACTATGAAGTACTTGGAGTGCTATCTTCCAGAAAACAGCACAGAGGCTCTGCCAGGTCAGGGGGTCCCAGCAGCCATTATTTGAAGCTTACTATACAGCAGCCACTGTTTTCCTTACCATGCAGTGGTTCTCAACATTCCTGATGTTGCGACCAGTTAATACAGTTTTGCTCTTATGTCATGGTGACCCCCAACCATAAAATTATTTTTGTTGCTACTTCGTAACTATATTTTTTTTTCTGCTGTTGTGAACTGCAATGTAAATAGCCATGTTTCCCGATGGTCTTAAGTGACCTCTGAGAAAGGGCTTTGTGATGCTCCCCCAAGATGCTGTGAGCCACAGGTTGAGAACTGCTTCTATACGTAAATATTTGATCTAGCATATGACTTAGGTGAGGGAAAAAATCAAGTCAATATCTGGGGAATAAAGGACTTCCAGTTTAAGAAGTGGTAGGGAAGATTTGAGAAACTGAAAGATTATGGTAAGGCAGGGTCACAACTGGACTTTGTGTGGAGGAAAAGGCAATCTGGAGTGGAGAGGAAAGGTTATGGGAATCAGAATACGGGTCTTCAAGGGAGGAGTTCCTGATCGGTTATGCAATTCCTAGAAATACACATAAAGCCACCTCTGGAAAGACACAACAGTTTTATGTATATGTTGAGTTGCTTATACGTACATATAACAACAGTGGTTAAAGAAGAGGAGACATGGAACTTGGGAGGCAAGGGGATCAGACCTGGGACCTGCAGAAGAGAGAAGGAAGAGAAGAGAGATGATGCAATAATATTGTAATAAAACAAATATGATTTAAGTTTTTAAAAAGAGGCTTGATTTGACAAGGCAGTCATTTTTAAAACTCAGTCTGGGCACTTGGAGAGAATGGACTGAAGGAAAGAAGAGGCAAAGGAAAGCAGCTAGTTCAGGAACCATCACTCTGATCCAAAGAGTTGATAACAGCTTCTTGGAACAGAACATAAATGAGGAAGTTTCAGACTGACGGATGCCTATTCTTTCTCTGAAAAATCACAGGAATGTTGTTTACAGCAGTCCTCGCACTCTAAACACAAATTCCCATTTTAGACTCCTTGGTAGCACAGCATAAATCTCACTCATCTCTGTTTTTCCTCTGGTTCCTGAGTACTTTACATTCAGCAAGTAGCAAAGATTATTTGCTCAAAGTAAACAAAGTTACAATGTTCTCAGTGCACAGTCCTATTTTTATCTGTGGATATACACAATATATTTGGATGCATTTCATAAATAATTTGTTGTGCATCAAGCTTTAGTTGTGTAAGATTTCGTCAAGCTTGGTTTGATTTTTCTTTTCTCTTGTAATACTGCCACGGGTGAAGTTTATATCTCCTTAGAGCTAAATCAGTGCAAACAACACTTAGAGCAATATATTTCTAACCATGTCATAACTAAAAAAAAAAAAAATTACTGATTCGATCAAATTTACTCAATATATATAGGGATGAAATGATAGAGACAGAATGTGAGACCAAAACTCAACAACTTTATTCATCCAAGATTCCAATCTTTCAGTTCCAACAAATTTCTTGGAATATTATAAAGCGTGAGAATCCCTTAACTTTGGAGAGAAAGCTTTTGCATTTTGACATCAGAGTCCTCAAACTCACATGAACTGTATTTTGTTTTAAAAAATTCAGGAAAATATTGCCTGCGGAAGACTTATGAATATGTCTAATGCATGTTTGGCAAGCAAACATTGCAATAACATATTGAGGAAAGAGAAAGATGGGAACAGCAGAGGTTGTATCTAATGATCTCTCTTTGTGCACGTGTTTCTTCTTTACTGATTATAATTTCTGATCACATTTCCTATTCACCTGCCAGTAAGCATATCAACAGTACTATAAGGTTCCTTTATCCTCTCTGATAAATATCAAAGTTCATGTGTGTTCATACATCACCTCCAAATTACATAAACCCCATATTATTTCAGAGCACTTGCATTTTATTTTGTTCAAAAAGTGGAGCTTAGGCAATTCACAGGAAATATTCATGAGATACTTAGCCCTCTGAAAATCACTCCAGAAAAAGACACACCATAAGGATGTGAGCTAACTCTTGGCCAGAAGGGAGAGGCAGGAAGGAAGTATTTATTAGATGTTGGTGTGAAGGAAGTTGGCCAGCAGCAGCTGAAACCAATTCCACAGGGGGACTAACATTGTTTCATGACAGTTTTGCTTCCTTTGCCCATCAAAATCCTTCATTCTCACCAGTGAAGCCACAGCAGGGTGGTTTGGTGTAAAAACTTCCCGTCAAGTTAGTTACACCTACGTGACTTCCCACTTACTTTTTAGACATTGTTTAAGTAAAGCTTTTCTGGCTAGGTGAGCATTATTTTTCTCATTCAGTCTCAGAATGTGATATCTTCTCCTGTGGTTTAGTTTTGGTTATGATTTTATTATTATTTTTACACTCTGTGTGTGTGTGTGGTGTGTGTTTATAGGCATGATATGTCATGGTACATGTACAGAGGTCAGAGGACAACTTTACGGAGTCTCTTTTTTCTTTACCTTTATTGAGTTCTGAAGATTAAGCTCAGGTTGTCAGGTTTGGAAAAAAGTGGCTTTATTCTATTAGTGATATCAGCAGCCCCAAAAATGTTTATTAATTCCTTTCTTATCATATAGGCACTACAAAAGGAACTTCTACAATACGTTGACATATTCTGATATATATATATATATACTATTATGTATAATATATGTACATTACATTTGTATTCACTATTTCTAAAATTGCACTTACATATAGAAATAGGGAGACATTTTTGCAAGATTTGTGTGATATACAAAGCTACCCGGGGTAAGATGATCAATCCTCACATAGAAAGTCAAATGGGATGGACATTGGAAGTAGGAGAAAACAAGTAACAGGACAGGAGCCTACCACAGAGGGGTTCTGAAAGACTCTATCTAGCAGTGTATCAAAGCAGATGCTGAGACTCATAACCAAACTTCCGGCAGAGTGCAGCGAATCATGTGAATGAAGGGGGAGTTAGTATGACCTGGAGAGGACAGGAGCTCCACACGGATCAAATATATATATGGGCACAGGGGTCTTCTATGAGACTGTTTCTCCAACCAAGGAACATGTATGGATATAACCTAGAACCCCTGCTCAGATGTAGCACATGGTAGCTCAGTATCCAAGTGGCTACTCTAGTAAGGGGAACAAAGACTATTGCTGACCATGAACTCAATGGCTAGCTCTTTAACCTCCCCCACCTGCCCCTGAGGGAGGAGCAGCCTTGCTGGGCCAGGAGGAGGACATTGCAGTCCTGAAGATACCTGATAAGCTAGAGTCAGATGGAAGGGGAGGAGGACAGCCCACAGCTTAAATAGCCTCTGGGTAGCCAACCCCAGCATGCCACGTGGGCAATGCAGATAGGTCCACATACAGGGAAGCAAGCCAGATCCTCAGCCTTAGCCAAATGTGGAGTTGTTTGTGACAGAGAGCACTCACCATCGGGAAGGTGGAAGGCAGAAACCAGCTCCATCTTTAAGGCGCGGCATTATGCAGCTCTCTACAGCTCCCCCTTTTTGTTTTAGACGCATCAGGCAAGAGTAGAGGTCTGATCTCTGATATTAGAAGTAAATTGGGACTTTGTACCGATGTTCATTTAGGTGTCATCCACCCAAAGAGCATCAGACCCGTCCGATACCTTTTTCTCAGAGGCGGGACCTGGGGCATCAACCCGCATGCAATCAGACATGCTCTTCTCTGGGTCGAAAGCAGCTGACCCTGAGTGCAGTGCTTAGCCTCGCATCCTGAGCATAACATTTTAGCTTTTTATGGTAGCCAACCATGCTTGGGGAGACTGTCCTGCTTCAATGGCTGTAAAGGCCTGAATGGTCATGGCTGCATTATGCTGTTGTGAGACTCTAATCTTGCATACATACCACAGGCAAACCAAGGAGACCAACACCAGAAGGCCTGCTAATGCTCCCATGCCCGCCCATTCCTTCAGATGATTCATGGCTGCAGCAATCCATGATGATAATCCTGTGGCTAGTCCTGTGTCCACTCTGGTAGAATTTACTGTGATAATGGCCACTCTTAGCTGCTCCATCATAGTATCGAATTCTCCAGTCCAATTACCTAAAATATAGCTAGACAATTGTTTAGACAGATTTGCAGCACAGGAAAAATTCTCATGTTGTATGCTAGTGACACAAAGTCCAGCATACTTTCATTGACAGCCAAGTTGAGCAATTTGCCATAGAGTATCAATTTGCTCCTGCACGAGGTCAATCCTCTGATTGAACACCATCAAGCTTCCTTTTAGTTGAGCATTAATTCCTTTTTGTACATCTAAGGCATGAGCTACATTGGCTAAAAGATTATTCAGGGTCTGAGCAGTGCACAGTATGACTCATGGCTAATGCCGCGGTGGTAGCTCCAACAGCCGCCAATGAGATGGCAGTAACAATGGCGGCTGTAGTTCCAAGATCCCTTTTCTGTCTGAAGAGAGGCATAGCATGAGGGGCATCAACGGGCACAGGCACCCAGCGAGGTATGCGAGTAACCAGGGCATACCTAAATTCACTAGCATTCCAGCATTGGGCAAAAAAGCAAGTATCATCACCACAATTACTTGGCTGTATCTGGCTAATAATGAATAAAAATGAGGGATATAAACAAACAGGTGTGGGCTTATAGGAAATATTATGAGAAGCCTTAACCCCCTCGTTGGAAGATCTTGCATCAGTTCTAGATCTAGCAGTGGTGGTGTCCGAGGTCTGAGTAGGTTCAGGAGACCATTGCCCCCAGGGGTGAGTCGTGCTCCATATAAATTGACTAACTCCATGTTTTCCTCCACTTTTGAAAGTCATTTAAGGTTCTTAAATTATTTTCCCCCCTTTTTTTTAATTTTTCCTCAATTACACTTTATTCATTCTGCATCCCCCCATAAGCCCCTCCCTCCTCCCCTCCCAGCTCCACCCTCCCTCCTCCCTCTGCATGCATGCCACTCCCCAAGTCCACTGATAGGGGAGGTTCTCCTCTCCTTTCTGATCTTAGCCCATCAGTTCACATCAAAAGTGGCTGCATTGTCCTCTACTATGGCCTAGTAAGGCTGCTCCCCCCCAGGGGGAGGTGATTAAAGAGCAGGCCAATCAGATTATGTCAGATAAGACTCTAGAACATGTAAGTAAGCAATTCACTACTTCTATGCAGCTGCAATAACTGTGAAACACAAAAACTGTAGCCCAGTAAGATATGCATTAAGGTGTAATACATAACATTTACATGTTGGTGTGACTAACAGCTTTACAGTTGGCCTGAAGACCCACTCAATAAAAGAGAAATCATGCCTGGTACTAGAAAGCAGCCAGCTTGTCAGGGCTAGTGAAGACACAGAGACTATACTATAGACCTTAGAAAAGAAGGTAGATCTGCATAACCATATTATAAGTCAATCTTATATCCCATCTTTGATCTAAGTAACCTTTTTTTTCCTCAGCAAATGGAGGCTAT
Source organism: Meriones unguiculatus (assembly GCF_030254825.1). Taxonomy (NCBI): domain Eukaryota; kingdom Metazoa; phylum Chordata; class Mammalia; order Rodentia; family Muridae; genus Meriones; species Meriones unguiculatus. Next base: position 105,607,935 of record NC_083350.1, on the reverse strand, counting down.
CATAGAAAAGCCACCACAGGATACAAATCAGAGATCAACAAATCCCAGGGACCCAAGCCACAATGTCTGCATCTAAAACCCAGCTTCCGCATCTATGGCTCAGAGAACAGCATAGAAGAGAATAGAGAGATTGTAAGAGGTCAGAATCTGCAAAAGTCCGATGTGAACGGATATCTCTTAGAAATGGCTACATAGGCAAGACTGCAACAATGGCACTATCCATGGGCATATTCACCTGAAAGGGAGAAATTTCTGTGAGCTCACAGTCTTAGCTAAAGAAAATTAATAACTACTGGAAAAAGAAGAATTAACTCCACCAAGGATGATCCCCTTATTGTTGTAAAATGAGAGTGGTCACCCTTAAAACCATATACATGCCAACAACAAAGATGGTATTAGCAGGTTGTTTTACATGCATTTGTGTATAGTATACACAGTATATACATACAGATTGTGCTGTGTGTGTGTAGCAATAATAATTGAAGAAAAAAAGGCTATCAAGACAATGGGAATGGGAAATGAGAATGGAAATTGCAATCCCTAAGAGACTACAGATGCCAACGTAAACTTCTATACTCAGCAAAATGCTCAGTCCCCATAGATAGGAAAAAACAATATATTCTAACAAAAATTAAATTTGAACAATATGCATCCACAAACCAACCCTATAAAAAATACTAGAAGAAAAAATCCAACCCAAGCAGACTAATGATACCCAAGAAAGCACAGAAAATAAATAATTCCACATCAGCAAAAATAAAGGAATGGAAGCACACACAAACACACACCCTAACACCACTAACAATAAATTAACAGGAATTAACAACCACTAGTCATTAATATCCTCAGTGGTATCAACTCCCCAATAAAATACACAGGCTAACAGAATGGGTGAGAAAACATGACCCATCATTCTGCTGTTTACAAGAAACGCACTTGAGCAAATCAAAAATTTCTGCTCTATATTTCCATCTTTCTCCTTATACTTCTTGAAACTAGTTGAATTTTTGCTCATGGATGGGTGTTGTGCATGGGTTGGTGAACTTTTATTGGATATATTAGAATGGCTACTCCACCTTGCTTCTTGGGTCCACTTGTTTGGAAACTCTTTTCCAGCTCTTTATTCTGAGGAAATGTCTATCATGTTTATCTTTCTGCTTATGGGATACCTCACTCAGGATGATCTTTTCTAGTTCCATCCATTTGCCTAAAATTGTCATGCTTTTATTGTTTTTAAACAATAAAAGAGTAGTATTCCATTGAGTAAATGTACCATACTTTCTGTATCCATTCTTCAGCTGAGGGACATCTGGGTTGTTTCCAGAGTCTGTCTATTATGAATAAGCTGCTTTGAACATAGTTGAGGAAATGTCCTTGCTATATTGTTGAGCATCTTTCAGATTAATGCCCAAGAGTGGTATAGCTGGATCTTGAGGAAGCACTATTCCTCATTGTCTGAGAAAGTGCCAGATTGATTTACAAAGTGGTTGTACAAGTTTACATTCCCACCAGCAATGGAGGAGGGTTCCCCTTTCTCAACATCTGCAGCATATGTTGTCACTTGAGTTTTTGATCTTAGACACTTTGATGGGTGTAAGCTGGAATCTCAGTGCCAATTTTATTTCCATTTCCCAGATGTCTAAGGACACTGAGCATTCCTTTAAGTCTTTCTCTGACATTCTATATTCCTCTATTGAGAATTCTGTTTAGCTCTGTACCCCAGTTATTGGGATTATTTTTTTGTTTTTATTAACATTTATTACAGTTTATTCAAATTATATCCCGCTGTGTCCTCCTCTTTCATCTCCTCCCAATCCCACCCTTGCTCCCTCCCTCTTTGCACCCTATGCCCCTCCCCTAGACCACTGATAGGGGAGGTCCTCCTCTCTTTCTGTTTGACCCTAGCCCATCAGTTCTCATCAGGACTGGTTGAATTGTCTTCCTCTGTGGCCTGGCAAAGCTGCAACCACAAGGAAGACCCTAGGAAGATGCTCAGTCCTCATTCAGAAGGACAAACTCAATAGACATTGGAAGCAGGAGAAGACAGGGAACAGGACAGGAGCCTACCAGAGAAGGCCTCTGAAAGACACTACTGATCAAGGTATCAAAGCAGAGGCTGAGACTAATAGCCAAACATTGGGCAGAGGGCATGGAATTTTATGAAAGAAGGGGGAGACAGAAAGACTAGAGGGGACAGGAGCTCCAAAAGAAGACCAACAGTGTCAAAAATAATTGAGCCCTGGGAGCCTGCAGAGACTGATACCCTAATTAAGGACATAGAGGGAACCTAAAGTTCTGGCTTAGATGTAGCTCACAGACTCAGCATCCAGAGGGGTCCCTAGTAAGTGGAGCAGGGGATTTCTCTAGCGTGAACACAGGGACAGGTTCTCTCTACCCCATATTTAATTGGATTACTTGGTTGTTGGTGTTTAACTTCTTGAGTTCTTTATATATTATGCCATTAGCCCTCTGTCAGATACAGGGTTGGTGAAGATCTTTTCCCAGTCTATAGGCTGTTTTTTAGTTCTTTTGACAGGGGATTTGACAAAATTCAACATCCATTCATGTTTAAAGCCTTGGAGATATCAGGGATACAAGACACCTAACTAAACACAGTAAAAGCAATATTCAGCAAGCCTATAGCCAACATTAAACTAAATAGAAAGAAACTTAAATCAACCTCACTGAAATCAGGGACAAGGCATGGCTGCCCATTATCTCCCTATCTTTTCAACATGATACTTGAAGTCTTAGCTAGAGCAATAAGACAACTAAAAATATCTAGGGGAGAAAAATTTGAAAGGAAGAAGTCAAAGCATTACTATTTGCAGATATTATAGTATGCATGAGTGACCCCAAAAATCTTACCTGGGAACTCCTACAGCTGATAAACACCTTCATCAATGTGGCTGGGTAAAAAAATAACTTAAAGGACTCAATAACCCTCCTGTAAACAAACAACAAATGGGCTGAGAAAAAATTAGGGAAGAAAACACCCTTTACAATAGCCACAAAACCCACAAAGTGTCTTAGTGTAACTATAACCAAACAAATGAAAGAAATGTATGACAAAACTTCACATCTCTGAAAAAAGAAATTAAAGGAGATATGAGAAGATAGAAATATCACCCATGCTCATGGATCAGTAGGATTAACATAGTAAAAATGGCTATTCTACAAGAAAACAATCTACAGTTTCAACGAAATTCCCATCAACATACCTACAGAATCCTTTGCAGACCTTGAAAGAACAATTCTCAACTTCATATATAAAAACAAAACAAAAATCTAGACTAGCTAAGAAAAACCTGTACAATAAAAGAACTTTGGAGAGGGGTGGGTGGTTATCTCCATCCCAGATTTCAAACTGTGCTACAGAGCCACAGGGAAAACAAAGAAACAAACAAGTAAAGAAACAGAAAACCTTCATGGTATTGGCATAGAAACAGACTGATCAATGGAATGTAATTGATGACCCAGAAATAAATCCAGGCACCTATGAACACTTCATTTTGACAAAGAAGCCAAAATGAAAGATAGCATCTTCAACAAATGATATTGGTCTAACTGGATGTCTACATATAGAAATATACAAATAGATCCATATCTGTCACCATGCACAAAACTCAAGACCAAGTGGATCAAAGACCTTGACATAAAACCAGGTATACTAAATCTATTAGAAGAAAAAGTAAGAAAGAGCTTTGAAATTGTTGGCACAGTAGACAACTTCCTGAACACCAGCATCTAAAGTTTTAAGATAAATGATTAATGAATGGGACTTCATGAAACTGAAAGTTTCTGTAAAGCAAACGACACAGTGAACAGAACAAAATGACAGCCCACAGAGTGACAGAATGCTAATATCCAGAATATATAAAGAACAACAACAAAAAAAAAAAAAAACCCAACAAACCAAATATTTGAATTGAAAACAGAGTACAGAGCCAAACAGAAATCTCAACAGAAGAGTCTTGAATGGCTGAGAAGCACTTAAAGAAATGGTCAGTGTTCTTAGTCATCAGGGAAATGCAAATCAAAATGACCTTGAGATTCCACTTTATATCCATCAGAATGGTTTAAATCAAAAACAATTATGCTGGAGAGGATGTGGAGAAAGGGGAACTCTCCTCCATTGTTGTTGGGAGTACAAACTTGTACAAACACTCTAAAATCAACCTGGAGCTATCTCAGAACATTGAAAATATATCTACCTCAAGACCCATCCGTATCCCTCCTGATCATATACCCATAAGATGCTCCACCTTACCAAAAGGACATTTGCTCATCTATATTCACTGAAGTTTAATTCATAATAGCCATAAACAGGAAACAACCTAGATTCCTCTCAACTGAAGAAAGGATAAATAAAAGTTGCTCATTTACACAAGGGAATACTACTTCACTATTAAAAACAAAACAAGGAAATCATTAATTTTCAGGCAAATCGATGGAAGTAGAAATATCCTGTGTGAAGTAAGCCAGACTCAGAATGACACGCTTGATATGTATTCACTTTTAAGTGGTTATTAGCCATGTAGCACAGACTAACCATATTGCAAACAATGAAGCCAAGCATAGCCCAAGGGAAGATGCTTGAATATTACTCAGAACATGAAATACAATAGACATCAGAAGTAGATGGAGGTAGTGAACTGGGTGGGCACTGGGGTAGGGTGGATAAAGGGAGTAGGGACCAGGTGGGCAGAAAGAGGAGGAGGGTTGAGGAGAAGAACTGGAAGAGAGAATAGAAATCATTGCAGCAGGCATCTCTGGAGCAGGAGACCCTGGGAGTCTATGTAGGTGATTCTTGCAGAGACTTCAAGCAAATGGTGTTAAGGAGCAAAAATTTAGCACCTCCTGTAGTCAGGTAAGACTCCCAGCAGAGGAAAGCAGACACCAACCCAAACATAAAACCTTCAACTCAAAATATGTCTTGTCTACAAGTATAGGGGTAAAGATCAAACAGAGGATGAGTGAATGGTAAACCAGTGACTGGCCCAACTTAAAACCCACCTCATGGAGATCACTATTTATGATACTGTCATGTTTGCAGACAGGAGTCCAGCATAACCGTCTCCTGAGAGGCTTCATCAAGCAGCTGATGGACACAGATGAAAAGGCCCAAAGCCAAGCAAAGGGATGAGCTTGGGGAGTGCTGTGGAAGAGTGGGAAGAAGGATAGGAAGCTGGAGGGGTCAAGAATACCATGAGAAGACCTACAGAGTAACCTAACCTGGGCCCACAGGGACTCACAGAGACTGAACCACCAACAAAACAGTTGGCATGGACTGAACCCAGACTCCCTACACATATGGAGCAAATGTGCAGCTTGGTCATCATTTGAGACTTCTAACAATAGCAGTTGGGGTTGTCTCTGAATCTGTTACCTGCTGCTGAGTTACTTTCCCCTAGCTGGGCTTGCTGGTCACGCCCTGGTGGGAGAGGATGTGCTTAGTCCTGCCATGACTTGATATGCCAGAGTAGATTGGTACCAACTTGGGGCCTCCCCTTTTCTGGGAGGAAGGAAAAGGAGGAATGGCAGGAGGGAAGTATAGGTGTGGGAGTTCAGGAGAAGAAGGAGGGGATCTGGGATCAGGATGTAAAGTGAATAGATAGATAGATAGATAGATAGATAGATAGATAGATAGATAGATAGATAGATAGATAGATAGATAGAGAAATGGATAGATAGATAAATAGATATACATATATATATATGGAGAAAGAATTAAAAACATTGAAAGAAAAAAAACAGTAAAGAATGTGATTTCTTTCTGTACTCCTTGTTACATTGATAATGTTTTTATATTTGCTTGTTCAGCTTCACTCATCAAGTTTCATTACAATTACTATTGTTGTGAGCTAATGAATACAGCTATGCAGGAAAGGCTTAGGGTGGAATATTCTTGTAACACAGTAACTCTCTTTGTAGGATAAGACTCTAAATTGGTCCTGATGCTGTGATTGAAAAATGAAGACCCTCTGATATTATGAAAGAAAAAAGTGAAGTAAAAAAATGCTAAACATCATCGTCTTAAATAATAAACCAATCAATAACAACAAATGCATAGATGCAAAGTAAATACCACTGTTTATTCCTTTCAGCTCATGTCCCTACCATTTACTGAGCAAGCTGAGTGCCACTGCCCCCCCTAGTGGTGATAGTCCAGAATATATATTTTTCCACTCGGAGGGTATAAAAAGGAATCTTATTTCAGAAGCACTAAAGTGAAACATTTTCCTGTAAATGCCAAACTCCAGAAATATATTTTTAAATCTCCGTGTGGGAAGCAAGTAGAATTTTCCTCACCCAATGTGGGGTTTCTTCTTGTACCCCTCAATAAAAGATATGTCAAGAGAAAATGACAAATTGGGATCGCACATGGTACATGATAATAACTCAGTACTTTTGCCACGTTGAATTTTGCAAAAGGTTGCAGATGACTCATAGCATAAAGTTCTGCAAGCCTTGCTATGTGGCTTGCTACTGCACCTTAATTTTTGATGGAGCACCCTCTTTAGCAAGCCCTTCTTACCTGCAGCTCTAACATCTCCTTCAAGGGGGGCTACCTAATTATCTTAACGCTACAGAAATACACTGAAACAGAAGACATTTCGCACTGAGGAGCATGTGTAAGTGCCTTTGGCATTGTCCGCCTTTACCAAGGTTTTAAATTTTTTTCATGGATAATGAGCAACCACTCCTCAGTCCCAAAATTAAGTGCAATTATGTGGAATACATTTCACATAGTCTACCTTTTATCATCAGTTCTAGGCCATAGCAAACTGCTTTCCAGGGAAGATGCCTGAAGGGAGAAGACATCACAAGGGTAAACTCTCACAGCTTCCTTGGTGCAAATGTTAATTTTGAAATAATTTTCTCGAGCTAGTGCCAAATCAGCCTCTAATGAATCATGAACACAAGATTTCTTAACTATTGTTTTAAAACAAAAACAAATTTAAATACTTTATTCTACAAAAAGCAACCTATGATCATCTCTAACAAAATAATATTTAATCAGTTTGACTTCTAACAAAATGATTACTGTGAGGCCTGGATATTGTTTTGCAGAAGCAGAATGGAAAGGAACAGAGCAAGTAGGCTTTTCCTCTGATGCAGTGTGCCCACACCAGGGTATCTAATGGGCAGTGTGGCTCACAATGAGCAGTGTATATAAAGAAAGAAGTGAGGGAGAGAGGAGGTATAGAAAAAGGGAGAAAAGAAGGGAGGAAGGGTAGACAGAAGAAAGGAAGGAATCTATTTTTCTTGTTTATGTCTCCCGTTTTCAAGAACCTTGAGCCAAGTACAGAAATATTTCTTTCCTTTAATTTAGAGATACTAAGATACATTTTTCATTTTTTCCTTTTATTTTTATGGATATAAACATATAGATTGAATATCAACATTAAAGAGCCACAAAGTTATGACACTCAAATAAACCATCATATAATTCTTGTGAACACAACAATTGCATTATTGTGTACATGCACTGAAAAGCTGTGAAAATTGTGTATCATTATAAAACCGAATATCATTTAACACCTGTAGATGAACTATTCTCACTGTAAAGTCATAGTGTTACAGAATTGGTCTTTACATTTCATTCAAACTGATTGTAAGATGTCTTGTCTGTGCTTACTCTAATGTTTAGGACGAAAGTCCTGGCTTTCTATTTTGACTGAGCCTTATAACATGTATGGTTTCTTGAGCTCTGAAAATTTAAATAATATATGATACACACATGTCTACAACAAATACAGTTGTAAATGGATATTTGTTACTTATATTCATACAGTTTTCATATAACTGCTTATGCATATCCAAACATCCATATATATTTAAGTTCACTGTACTTTAAATATCTAATATTTCCCATTACTCTCATAACTATATAATCTAAAAGATACTCACTTTGAAACAGAGAAATAAAAAATAGAAACCATATTAGAATTAAAAGCTAATAACTCTTTAAAATGTTTCTCTTGCAAAATGTAATATAATTATGCAATAGAACCAAAAGAAATCTGGGTACAGGAGTCTTTTCTGAGACTGATACTCCAAACAAGGACCATTGATAGAGATAACCTAAAACATAACCCATGCACAGATGTAGCCAATGACTGTTCAGTGTACAAGTGGGTTCCATATTATTGGGAACAGGGACTGTCTCTGACAGGAACTGATTGGCCTGCTCTTTGATCACCTCCCCCTGAGGGGGAAGTAGCCTTACCAGGCCACAGAGGAAGACAATGCAGCCAGTCCTGATGAGACCTGATAAGCTAGGATCAGAAGTAAACAGAGGAAGACCTCCCCTATCAGTGGATTTGGGGAGGGGCATGTGTGGAGAAGGGAGAGGGAGGATGAGGCTGGGAGGGGAGGAGAGAGGGGCTCATGGGGGGATATAAAGTGAATAAAGTGTAATTAATAAAAATTAAAATAAAAAAATAAAAAATGTTAGCACTCTATATACTTAGTAAAATCATCAATGCCAAGGGTATAGTCAAAGCTACAATTAAGCACAATCTTATTGGTGCATAAAACCATGTTTAAAAGACAGAGTCATGCACTATGTTTAGATGCTATATTTTTTTAATATTTTTCAAGACATTGTTTCTGGATTTAACAGAATCCTAGTTGTCCTAGACTTGCTTTGCAGACCAGGCTGGCTTTGAACTCACAGAGGTCCACCTCCCTGAATGCTGGGATTAAAAACAGGAACTCCACAAGGAGAGCAACAGAACAAGAAAATTTTAACACAGGGAACTTCCCAAAGACTCATACTCCAACCAAGGACTATTCATGGAGATAACCTAGAACCCCTGCACAGACGTAGCCCATGGCAGTTTAGTGTCCAAGTGGTTTACATAGTGATGGGAAGAGGGACTGCCTCTGACATAAACTGATTGGCCTGCTCTTTGATCACCTCCCCCTGAGGGGGGAGCAGCCTTACCAGGCAACAGAAGAAGACAATGCAGCCATTCCTGATGTGATCTGATAGACTAAGATCAGAAGGAAGGAGAGGAGGACTTGGGGAGGGGCATACATGCAGAAAGGGAAGGTAGGGTGGGAGCGGGAGGGGGAGGAGGGAGGGGCTTATGGGGGATACAAAATGAATAAGATGTAATTAATAATAATAATAATAAACAAACAGAAAAAAAGAAGCATCCCTATCTTTCATTTCATTAGAAGTTCTCAGAATGACTGGTGCCGATTACTATTTAGGTATTGAGTAGAACTCACAAGTTCAGCTGGGTGATCTGGACTATTTTTATGGACAGGTTTTTGATTATTGATTCATTCCATCTACTTCTGATTGTGTTTATTCAGGTTTGTTGTTGTTGTCATTGTTCTGAGTGTCGTGGTGTTTGCATGTGTCCTCTTCAGAACTTCTCCATTTCTTCTATGTGGTCTAACTTGTTCATGTACCATTTTTGCAGCATTTCTTTGCAGTCTCTATTATTGCTCTTACTTATGTCTGTGATAGTATTTAATGACAACTCAATAGAAGCTAAAATCACCACAAAAACAAGGCTCTGAGCATCTCTGTGAAAGACTTTTTTGTTTGGGTTCACTGCGGTATGAAGACTCATCGTAACTGTGGGCATCGCCATTCTATGGGCTGAACTGAGCAACAGTATTCACCTTTCTTGCCTCTTGACTGTAGATGTAATCTATCAGGTTCAGCAGCTACGACTTCCCAGCCATGTTAAAAGAGTCCTCACACCATGAACCCAAATAACCACCCTTCCTTCCCCTGGATTATTCTGTCAGATATTTTATCACAGCAACAAACTGTTTACAGAAAAGCAGTGCCAAGACATGTAATAAAAACCTGGCCATGTGATTCATCCACTTTGCAACTAGTGTTCAAGAGAGATGTAGAAGAGTTTGAGAATCCCTGCAATATTGTAAGCAAAGTTAAACTGGCCATTATACCGGAAGTTTAGACTAGAAGGTCAGAGAGGAATGCAGACAGTGCACACCTGGCACACCTGACGTATCAGAAGGGCAAAATGAGTCTACAGGGAACTGGACCGGAAGCTGTTCAAGGGACTGGAAGCCTCAGTGCGTCCAACAACAGAAGCCAGAAAGTGGAGCAAGTTCTTGAGAAAATGGAGGCATTTCCCTTCTTCTAAGCTGCTCTGTGGGTTCCTTTACAAAGGCTTGTGTCAGAATTTTAGACAAAACTGCAGCTTCTGACAGGAGAGAAGCAAGACAGTCAGAGACATGCTTTAAACTTCTTAGAGAGGCACCTTAATTGGACCTTTCAAGGATCACATCTGGGGGGCCTGGTGGTCTCTCAGGCAAAACAGGGGGTCCTACCAGGCAAAACACATTTCAGTGGGTGAGTTTTTCCAAAGCAAACCTGGAAATGCATTCAGACATGAAAGAGGATGTCCGGTCCCTATGTCAGAAAATCTCCTAGACCTGTCAGTCCTGTATGTTATGACCTTGTTATCCTAACCTTTGTTTTTGTTTTTGTTTTTTTTGTTTTGTTTTGTTTTGTTTTCTAAAAACGATAGAGACATTAAAAAATATCAAGAATTTACTCTATAAATTAATGGTGTTATCAAACTTGTTCAAAAAAAGTTTCTTTGTTTGATGAGCAATGGTCAATGCAGAGGGACTCGTAACTTCTCATGTGCTGAAAATAAGTGAGTACTGAGTGAGTACCTTTAAATGACCTATATCAACCACAGAGAGAGAGAATGCTCTCAGGGATGGATAAAAGGACTGAAAGAACCTAAGAGCCAGAAGAAAACTAGGAGTCCTGTGAGAGTGCCATAAACATTGTCTTATGGACAGGACTCAGCCATTACATTAACATTCCTGCATGCACAGGGGTAGTGCTTAGGGAGCCTCCACCACAACTGAGGAGCTGTGGTGGTTAATGGCTGCTAGCTTCAGAGGTGTAACTACTGGGAGGTTGCCCATGGTCTAGTAAATAACCCTGCACTCATGTTCGTGCCAGCAATACTAACAATTCAGTGGACCATTAATAAAAAGGGGAACTAAAAAACACAACCCAATGCTTACAAAAGTGCTATGAAGCAAGAAAGTTGCCTCAAAATTACTTTGGTGAGTAGAATGGAAGTCCAGAAGCTGGGGTTAATAAAGTGAAGACAGGTATTTCCTCACTACCCATGTGGTTATAGAGTTTGGGTAGGAATACTATGAGCATAATATTGTTTATGCATTGTGCTCAATGAGTGTAATATTGATTATGCATTGTGATTCACAGCTGGGAGTACATTTCAATTTTTTTATCAATAGTGCTAACTGTCGTTAAAGTTTGATTTTTGTGTACAGAATTTGCAACCTTCCATGGTCAGTAAATAATTTCCACAGTACCATATTGAACCTTCATGAACTATTATGTATCAAGTAATTGTCTTTACCTGGTTTCATTTTCATCTTGCCATAATTTCCTCACTGAGATAGCTCGAAATTTGGTTTTGACTGATGAATAATTTAAATCCATTGCATTTCCTGCATTCCTCTTCCATTGCCTTCTCATCATTTATGGACATAAGTTTACCTGATGTCAGTACTAAGAATATACTATTATTTTTAATAAAATATAATCTGCTATAATTATTTAAAAAAAAAAACTTGTACCACCATGCCCCTCCCCCAAATGTGAAATTTTAAATGAATATTTTAATCTAACATTTTTAACTCCTATTTCCTGGCATTATTACATAGTTTCTTGGTTTCCTTAATCCAAATACCTGTGGGTCTGTGAATCAGTTTATCCAACTGTAAAGTACTATGTGGATCCTAACATTGGATTTTAGAAATTAATGAGTGACTGTTGAACACTGGAAAAAAAATGATTGCTGATTATCCAAACAATTAAATGAGATAGAACATGCCAAGTCCTTCCTGACAGAAGGATGTGTTTTTACAAAACCTTGATGAGTGCTCATGAATTATTATTACCATTGTTATAACTGTGCTTTATGCTAAGTGACACAAGTCTGGAATTAAGGTGGTATGGTGAAAGGAGGAGCAGGAGGAGAGCAGGCCATGAGAAAAGAGGAAAAGCCGGTTCCGTGCCTTATGAAGAAATGGTTCGCTTGTCAAGATTAAACACACATGAGTGATGCCTTCATGCCCTGTTTTAATTTTGATCATCTTAGGTCACAGACTGTGACATTAGTTTGGTTCATGTCTAAAGTCAGTTTTCATTCTCAAAAGACATTTTGTCATAAGCATAAATATAAACAGTTGATGAGAAATTAAAATCTTTACAGTTTTATACACTTTGACAAGAATGTCAAAAGATGTGTGAAAATGAATTATAGTTATCAGATTTTAGAAGAAAGCAAAATGGACCTGTCAAAATAACATAGAGACAAAGACTCACCTATCACCAGGCTTCTTTATTTTTCTGTCACACTGCTAGCTGGACCCCCTCCCCTGATCAAACACACACAAGGGACTGACTTCAAAGTAGCTCCTGATTCCTCTCTTTCAGAAATCAGAGGCATGAAAAACTATACAGTGTTACATGATGATCTTGTGACACACAGGGAATGAACTAAATAGACACTCAATGTTCTGTGTCATGAACACTGCAAATCTGTGTTCTTGTTTCTCCCCCATGCTATTCATTATTTTGACTAACACATGAGATTCAAATATTAAGATGAATGGTCCAACTTAAACTGAGCAAAGGTGAATGTAATTAAACCTCTATAATCCTTCTCAAGGTGGGCAAACTTTAAGAGAATATCAGGTTTCAAGGAAAGAAACAAACCATAAGGTTTAAGGCCACACCATAAAGAATAGAAGATACATGAACTGGATTTTCACAGCATCAATTTCATTAAAATAACTATGTGGAAAGCAATTGAAAACAGTTTTTAAAAATAAAATTATGTCCAAATGCACTAGTTGAGACTCCAGTGTAAACTGATGGCTAACCCAAGATTCTGTATGAACTAGCTGGGTCCCACGGTTGGTCTTCCAAAGTGAAGGTTGCTTTTATGAATTTAGTGAATGAGTCATTGGTGGAATATTTCTGAAAATGTTATCATCTATGTCTATTTGTCACGTTTTCTTCTAATAATAATTTTCATTTATCTAATCCTTTCATAAGAATAATTAAGATTTCGCACATATACAATAAAAACCTACATCAGAGAAAGGCAAAAACACACTATATTTTCCAAAGACAGAACTCTTGTATTGCGTTATTACCTATGTCTGAGAAAACTAAAATATTTGAAGTTGCATTAAAAAAATTCTCAATTTGAAATGGTAAATGTGTCAGTCTTCTGATAAATGGCTGGCAATTTAAAGATACATTATAAATTATTACCCTTCTCTTATATTTAGGGTGTTTTACTTCTATGTAAAGAGTTTAATATTTTGAAATAATAGAACCTATACAAATTGAGAATTTTAATTTTTGAGTATGTGGCATTTTAAAATTATTTATTATAATTTATTCACTTTGTATCCCAGATGTAGTACTCTCCCTAATCTCTTCCTGGTCCCACCCTCCCTTTTCTTCCCCTATGCCCCACCCCTAATAAACTGGCTCTGTTTGTCTTCTTGTGGAACTCCTGTCCCCTCCAGGTCTTTCTATCTCTCCCTTCTTTTATAAGATTCCGTGAACTCTGCCTAAAGTTTGGCTATGAGTCTCAGCTTCTGCTTCGATACTCTGCAAGGTAGAGTCTTTCAGTGGTCCCCTGTGGAAGGCTCCTGTCCTGTTCCCTGTCTTCCCCCACTTCCAATGCCAATCCTGATTGCCCTTCTGAGTGAGGATTAAGCATCTTCCCTGGGGTCCTCCTTGTTGTTTAGCTTCTTTAGGTGTAGAGATTTTAGTATTTTTATCCTATCTTGCATGGCTAGTATTCACTTAAAAGTGAGTATATACCATGTGAGTCTTTCTGCTTCTGAGTTACCTCACTGGGGATTATCTTGTCTAGTTCTATCCATTTGTATGAAAATTTCATGCTTTCCTTGTTTTTAATTGCTGAGTGGTATTCTGTTGTGAAAATGGACCACCATTTCTGTATCCATTCCTCGGTTGAGAAACATTCTAGGTTGTTTCCATATTCTGGCTATTATATATAAAGCTGCTATGCACATATTTGAGCAAATGTCCTTGTTGTATGGTTGAGCATCTTTCGGATATATGCCCAGGAGTGGTATAGCTGGATCTTGAGGCACTATTCCTAATTTTCTGAGAAAGCACCAGATTGATTTCCAAAGTGGTTGTACAAGTTTACATTCCCAGCAGCAATGGTGGAGGATTCCCCTTTCTCCACAACCTCTCCAGCATGTATTGTCCCTTAATTTTTTTTTTATCTTAGCCATTCTGATGGGTGTAAGGTGGAATCTCAGGGTCGGGTCATTTTGATTTGCATTTCCCTGATGACTAATGACTTTGAGCAAACTGAATCCCCAAGAATACATCAAAGATATCATCTACCATGACAAAGTAGGCTTCATTCCAGGCATGCAGGGATGGATTAATATATGGAAATCTACCAATGTAATCCACTGTATACATAAACTGAAGGGAAAAAAATGAAAAACTCATGATCATTTCCTTAGTCACCAAAAGAGCATTTGACAAAATTCAGCATCCATTCATGTTTAAAGCCTTGGAGAGATCAGGGATACAAGACACATACCTTAACACAGTAAAAGCAATATACAACAAGCCTATAGCCAACATCAAACTAAATGGAGAGAAACTTAAATCAATCTCACTGAAATCAGGGACAAGGCAAGGCTTCCCACTCTCTCCATATCTCTTTAACATAGTCTTGAAGTTCTAACTAGAGCAACAAGACAACTAAAGGATAGCAAGAGGACACAAATCAGAAAGGAAGAAGTCAAAGTATCACTCTTCGCAGACAATACGATAGTATACATGAGTGACCCCAAAAATTCTACCAGAGAATTCCTGAGAATTCCTTTAGTTGATAAAACATCTTCAGCAAATTGGCTGGATACAAAAGTAACTCAAAAAAAAAAGTAGCCCTCCTGCATACAAAAACAAACAGTCTGAGAAAGAAAGAAATTAGGGAAACAACATCCTTCACAATAGCCACAAATAACATAAAGTGACTCTAACCAAGCAAATGAAAGACTTGTATGAAAACAAAAGAAACAAACAAAAACAAACAAACAAAAAACTTTCAATTCTCTGAAGGAAGAAATTGAAGATGAAATCAGAAGATAGAAAGATTTCCCGTGCTCATGGATCAGTAGGATTAACTTAATGAAAATGGCCATCCTATCAAAAGCAATCTACAGAGTCAGTGTAATTTCCATCAAAATACCAACACAATTCTTTACAGACCTTGAAAGAATAATTATCAATCTCATATGGAAAAACAACAACAAAAAAAATCCAGAATAGTTAAAACAACCCTGTACAAGATCTCCTGGAGGTTATTTCCATCCCTGATGGTAAGCTGTGCTCTAGTGCAACAGTGATAAAAACGGTGTGGTATTGGCATAAAAACAGACTGGCAGATCAATGGCATTGAATCAAAGACCCAGAAATTGACTCACACTCCTACAGCAACTTGATTTTTGAAAAAGATTCCAAAACCATATAATGGGGGAAAGGTAGCATCTTCAACAAAGATGCTGGCCTAACTTGATATCTATTAGAAACTTTTAGTCCAAATGGTATTGCATTTATTTGATCTAGTCAATAAATAAGTGTGTTCACTGGCGACTATACAAAAACATGAGCAAAAACGTCAACAACGGGCGCAGAGAGAGCTCAGAGGTTAAAAGCCTTGGTTACTCTTTCAGAGAAGCCAGATTCAATTCCTAGCCCTCACATGGTAACTCACGACCCTCTGTAACTCCAGGCATAGGGAGTTTGATGCCTCCCTCTTCTGCCTTCTACGGGCACTGCCTGTATATGGTACAAAGATATACATGCAGGCTAGACAAACATTCACAGGAATTTTTTTTTAATTTTTATTTATTACAGTTTATTCACCTTGTAATATTTTTAAATTCTTTTAAGAAGCAGACAAAAATAAGAGACTGGTATAAGTAAGGGTCAATGCCTAAAACTGAAACTTTTCAGCCAATAGATGGGGTGAGGTTCTGCCTAGGTAAGACCCTGTTCCTTTGCCTGAATTTGTTTTTGGTATAAGGCTCTCAGGTTGGTTCCGCCAAGCTTCCACTCTTCTCTGGGGTGTGAATATCTTTGTGTCCTTTGGTTTGATTGGTTAAATAGAACTGGCAATGGTCTGGTTTTTACAAGCTCTTGCATGTTTCCACTTTCCTTTTCATACCTCTACCACATGATAGATGGTCATAGAAGATGTATGATGGTCACATGGTGAAAACCCAACTGTGAAAGCTCACTCTCAGCAGACTCCAAGCTGTGCTCATCAGAATCCTTCTGTTCCGTGATTGTTGAGCAGACGGGAAGTGGTAGCGGTGAGGAGGAAGATGCTCTATAGGTAAACATCCTTGCTGTGCATGCACACACACATGCTCACACATACTTATGCCACTTGTTCACATACAGACACATAGACAGTACTCACTCACGCACTATTCACACATACACACATATACTCACAGACATACTCTCAATGGGTCCCAGGAACTGAAGCCAACACATCAACCTTGGCATCAAGCACTTTCTCCACTGAACCATCTTGCCAGTCTTACACAGGTATGAAAGGGCTCACAGGTACAAGCCATCTGCTGACCAAGCTACCTGCAGGTGCTTTGCCAGACCAGGAGGAGCCCTAGTCGTGTAAGAACCTCACGTCCCAATGGCAGTTTAGCTTGCTATGCAGTTTACCCGTTGTAAACCATAACGCTCAGGTGACTACAGTCAGTTTCGCCTTGACCATACATACACATCACAAAATGTCTCCATTATTTTTTTTAATTTTTATTTTTTTTTTAATTTTTCATCAATTACACTTTATTCATTCTGCATCCCCCCATAAGCCCCTCCCTCCCGCTATATGTGTCTATGGGTCTGTATGTGAACAAGTGGCATAAGTATGTGTGAGCTAGTGTGTGTGAGTTTATGTCTTTCTGTGGGTAAGTGCATGTGTGTGAGAGGTGAGTGAGCATGTGTGTGTGCATGCACAGCAAGGATGTTTACCTATAGAGCATCTTCCTACTCACCGCTACCACTTCCCGTCTGCTGATCCCCCCTCCCGATCCCACCCTCCCTCCTCCCTCTGCTTGCATGCCACTCCCCAAGTCCACTGATAGGGGAGGTTCTCCTCTCCTTTCTGATCTTAGTCTGTCAGTTCACATCAAAAGTGGCTGCATTGTCCTCTACTATGGCCTGGGAAGGCTGCTCCCCCCCAGAGGGAGGTGATCAAAGAGCAGGCCAATCAGATTATGTCAGAGGCAGTCCCTCTTCCCATTACTATGTAACCCACTTGGACACTGAACTGCCATGGGCTACATCTGTGCAGGGGTTCTGGGTTATCTCTATGAATAGTCCTTGGTTGGAGTATGAGTCTCTGGGAAGTTCCCTGTGTTCAAATTTTCTTGTTTTGTTGCTCTCCTTGTGGAGACCCTGTCCTCTCCAGCTCTTACTATTTCCCTATCTCCATTATATTTTAACTGTCCTTTGATGTCTGTGTCTTGGGTCAGTAGCATCTTTTCTTTTCGCTTAGTTTTTCACATAAAACAATGATTCATAAAGGCATGTACTAATCTTCCAGCCAAGGAGAGATTTGCAAAAGGGTCAAAGGGACTACAGCTTGTCAATTAGAACAGGGTGACAAGTTAGACCACAGGACTAATCTCCAAGCAGAACTCTCTCCAAAAAGAATCATCACAATACATGGAATTCACTTTATTATTTACAGTCATTTAACTCTAAATGCTTCAGTATCTGCTTCATTTTCAATGAATATTTTTGAAATTTTTAAATTTAATTTGTTAATGGAAGTGTTTTTATCAGCAAAGATGGGTAAATAAAATTAATTCTTAAATATTTATAAAATTTAGCACCACCTCCCATTTGTTTTAAATTAGATGTTACATATTCTCTTATACTTACTTTTTGTGGGTTTTACTCTTAAAAGACCACATTTAAGTTTCTTTTTTATATATGGATATTTAAATATATATTTAATTTAAATAATACTATACTGTATTTAGACTGTATTATTATTTTGTACAATTGCCACTTAACATTCTTCATTCTTTTGTGTGTTGGGTGGTCTCAGTGCCACAGATATCATGGAATTCAGTGTGTAGCTTAGACTGGTCTGTAGCATATTGTTCTCCTCCTTCCTTGGCCTTCTGATCAATTATTTCTTTATTGAAGAATCTGATAACATGTCACTTCCATATCTTGGCTTTCATGAAAAAATTTTGTATAAAATATGATTAATCAGTGAATATTAATTAAAGATAATGACAGTGCTTTTGGTTCCATTAAAATATTTTTATGGCTAGGTCCTGATGTGATCATCACAGTGTTTCTTCAGGACTTAATCTTTAACATATGCTTTATGTTTTAAGTCCACACATGCTTGCTTATGATACATGTGCTCATATTTAACAATGGATGTGATATGTGTCATGTGCAACTATGCAAAATTTTAACTCTTCCTATTTCAGAAAATAAATTATATAGTCCTCTGTCTGTGGATGATATCACTCCTTAGAGGACAAATGCAGTTAGCATTAAGTTTTTGAAGCATTGGTTACAAGGTGTCTAATATTAATTGTTATCTCAAGTGTTTGTCATCTTGGGGAAGCCTTCATCTTGAAGATGAATTATAGATCTGATAATGAACTTGATACCAACTGAATAAAAGAAGAATATTGTGATGAGAGAAACATCACTAGCTAAAAAAAACTTTAGAATTAAAGTACTTTCAGTGAGTGGACGACTGTGTGCTTCATCTAGCATCAGGATATTGGTGTTGTGAAGTAATGCCTACCATTATGCTGTTTGCTAGCAAATGTGTCACTTTACTTCTTTGGTAATTGGAAAAGAAAGAAAGAAAAGGCAGTGAAAAGTATGGCCATTTAAGAATTGAGCGGACATGGGGTAAGATGATCAATCCTCGTTTAGAAAGACAGATGGGATGTGCATTGAACGTATGACAGAGTCTACTGAGCGCATCTGAAAGACTCTTAACTAGCAGTGTTTTCAAAGCAAAGACTCATGACCAAACCTTTGGCAGAGTACAGGGAATCATAAGAAAGAAGGGGAGTTAGTCTGATGGGGAAAGGATAGGAGCTCCACAAGGACCAAATATATCTGGGCACAGGGTCTTTTCTGAGACTGACATTCAACCAAGGACCATGTATGGATATAACCTAGAACCTCCACTCAGATGTAGCCTGTGGTAGCTCAGTAACCAATTGGTTTCCCAAAGTGAGGGGAACAAGGACTATTTCTAACAGGAACTCAATGACTGGCTCTTTGGTCTCCCCACCCCCGAAGGGAGGAGCAGTCCTGTTAGGCCACAGAGGAGGGCTTTGCAGCCAGTCCTGAAGATACCTGATAAAACAGGATCAGATGAATGGGGAGGAGGTCCCCCCTATCAGTGGACTTGGAAAGGGGCACGGTGGAGATGAGGGAGGGAGGGAGGGACTGGGAGGGAATGAGGGATCGGGACACGGCTGGGATACAGTTAATAAAATGTGATAAAAAAAAATAAAAATAAAACTGAAAAAATAAAAATAAAAAAAGAATATGTTATACAACTTCCAGAGAATACCATTTGTTTTTCTGTTACTTTTGTTTATGTTGTTATTGTTGTTGTCTTGTTACTTTTGTTACTTTTTTTGTTACTTGTTACTTCTTTTTTGTTTTCCTTTGCTTTGCTTTTTTAGTCAAGAGGGAGATATAAGTTTCCATTACCTTTTGAAGGGACGATATAAGGTTGTTTTTTAATCATTTTGTAGAAAATTATAGGTGTTCTTCACATTTCTGTAACTTCTGAAGTATACGCTTTAACTTGTAAACTAGTCAAGCTAATGCTCTCTCTTGAGGGATGTAATTATGAAATATTGCCTGAAGTGAAAAAAGTTAATTTGGAGGCATATTTTCAGAGAAGCTGTGTTGTGTCTATTCCGACCTTTATTCTGTTCAGATATTCACAGAATTGAGCTGGGCTTTTCACATCTCTGAGGAATTAGAGTGATCTAACTATCAGGAAATGTTCATAAATGGAAAATATAAGCTCTGAGAAGCAGAGGGAATCCTAGATGCTTTTCTTTAGGGTCAGGCACAGGATGGTGAATCACATGTAAAGTCACTGGGAGATTAGGTTGTCTCTGAGAACATTTAGGAGGGCTGTTCCCATTCCCAGATACATTCCTGAGGGTGACGACTAAGTTCCAATGGAATGATACTAGGGGTCACAGAAGAAAAATGAATGGACACATCTTTTATTCAGTGTTGAAATGAGCTAAATGGCCATTGAAACACATGGAGGAACCTTAAGTGTGTGCATATTAGTGAACAAAATATAACGTAAGTGGGTCATATACAGTGCAAATTAAGTTAACATTTCTGATCAGGTAAACTGTGGAATCAGTGAAAAGATTCATTGTTTCTATGACTTAAGGGAAAACAGATGAACGTCTAACATAAGTGAGTCGAGGTCCTTGAACTATTTTCATACTGTTAGGGCAGATATGTTTCTCTGTACATCTGCCAAGAAAATGTACAGCACCAAGACACTCAGGTAATAATGATATGTCAGTGTTGCTTCATCCTTGTAACAAGCAGGACTGTGAAAAATCTCCAGTCCTGCTTAACTCATCAAACTAAACCCCAAACTTCTTTTACATTGTTTCTTTTTGAAGCAGTGCAATGATAGAGATATTATATAAGAAACATTGTATGAAATAACAGAAAGTGACTTATGCGAGAGCTTTCTAACATCGGGAGGTAGAACACAGCCACACATAGGGAGAAATGCACAGTATGAATGAAGAGCCTGATGTTCTTTGGGTCAGTAGATATTGTAATAAACACTTGGGAGATACTTTCTCATCGTCTCATCTTTGTTTGTTTGTTTGTCTGTTTGTTTGTTTTTGTTGTTCTGTTTTTGTTTTTTAGAGAGTTTTTGTTTTTATTTATTTTTTATATTTTTAATTAAATTTTCATTTTTGTATTAATTACAGTATATTGACTTTGTTATCCCAGCTGTAGCCCTTTCCCTCGTACCCTCCCAATCCCACCCTCCCTCCCTCATCTCCTCCCATGCCCCTCTCCAAGTCCACTGATAGGGGAGGTGCTTCTCCCCTTCCATCTGACCCTACCTTATCACATCTCAACAGGACTGGCCGCATTGTCCTCCTCTGTGGCCTGACAAAGCTGCACCCCCTTGGGGGGTGTCAATAAGCCACCCACTGAGTTCATGTCAGATACAGTCACTGTTTCCCTTACTAGGACACTCACTTGGATACTGAGCTGCCATGGTTTACATCTGAGCAGGGGTTCTAGGTTATATCCATGAATGTTCCCTGGTTGGATTATCAGCCTCAGAAAAGACCCCTGTGCCCAGATATTTTGGTTCTGTTATTCTCCTTGTGGAGCTCCTGTCCTCTCCAGATCTTACTTTCTTCCCCTTCTTTCATAAGATTCCCTGCACTCTGCCCTAAGTTAGGCTATGAGTCTTAGCATCTACTTTGATACACTGCTGGGTAGTCTTTCAGAGGCCCTCTGTGGTAGTCCCCTGTCCTGTTTCCTGTTTTCTGGTTTACCCACCATTTATTTCTCCTGTATCCTACAGTGATCATAATGGGCAGTAATTTCCATCCTGATAGTAACAATTTTCCTGTCGTCTGGGTAAATTAAATGCAAGGCCAATCAAATCTCTAGTTAAGAGACAATTATATGGAAAATACCTTCATTTGGGTTATAGATAGGAAGCACATAATGACCTTTCTCTGTCAGACCTGCAAATCAGAGATGCAGAGAGAAAAAAGTAAAACTGCACAAAAAGAAAAATAAAAACAAGCCCCCTCAAAACAGCAGAGATGTGATAGCAAAAGTCAATCCTGTTCCTGTCTGTGGTGAGTCTCTCTTGCTTCCTATTAGACATCTCTAATCTAAACCCTTTCTGTCCCCCCTTTCTCCCTAATATTATTTATGTAGGTCACAGGTAGCTGAATCTTGAGACTTACCTAAGTTACCTAAGTTACTTCTTCTTTTAGTGTCTACATTTCCTTACGCATTGTTTATAGTATCATCAATAAATCAAAACTGCCAAGTTACAGAATCACCGGATAATACTCGAGGGAGATATTTATCACTTTATATTTGTGAAGACGTGAAATATTATTGTGACTGTCTTTACTGATGTTTACTTGTTCCTATTATTGATAAGTCTCAAGGTTAGTAAAACTGCCATTTAATTTCAGTATTTCATGATTATTCAAAGAACAAAAATGTGTAAAAATGGGATCCAAATTCAAAAGCAGATATTTTGTCTCATTAGAAAAGGAAGCATGAGTATAAGTAGATGGTGCAGTCGTTTTTCTGGGAACATGATCCTCCATGCTGCGCTGATGTATGCCACAAGATGGGAAGAAGCTTGTTAAGATGGCCCGGGAAGGCAATCTCCTAAACTTGTGCGTTGTAACAATTGAGTAGATGAATGGGATGGTGAAGGCAAGGTTCTCATCACTGAGGGAGAAAGCCAAATGTGAGAGAAGGCTAGAATGAACCCAGTGGTGATGAATTAGGTTGGAAGATACCAGCGAAATTTCATGCCTCGCTTAATGCGGGTGCAGGTGTTCATTTGTGTGTAGCTTATTATTTAGAAACAAGCATATATTCCGCTAACTAGTCAGATCAGAATACTTAAAAAAGAATTATACCTCTCTTCAGCCGTTACCTCTGTGGATTCTTTTGACAGGACACAGGGGAAGAGGATATGTTCAGTTCTGAAGCAACTTGATGGATAGGGTAGGTGGGAAAGGAAATTCTCCCTTCCTGAGTAAAAAGAGAGTGGGGTGGGGGAGGGCAAAAGGGTGTCACTGGGAGAGGAGGAGGGAAAGGGCTACAGGAATGTAAAGTGAATGAAATAAACACATGAGAAAAATTAAAAACAAAACAAAATAAAAAATAAAGTTGCTATGAACACAAAAATTATTATACCAATAGCAGCAATCACATCCTAGCACAGACTTTCAAATGTCTAATCTTATTCTCTACTAAAAGAACAAGCGAAACAACTGTTTATAAAAGTAGGGCAGGAAAAGTAGAAGAAAGGTATCTTGCATGGCTGGAAAGTAGGGAAATGTTAAGAAATATTTATCATGTTAAACGGCAGTGGATCATAGGAGATATCTAAACGTGTATTCTACAGCCAAAGAGGAAACAATTGGATCTGTAACATAAAAAAGATAGTATAGAAGATATATAGATTTGTAATACTGTCCTAAATTATTCACATAATAAAGAGGAGAGAAGATAAATCATGTGTGATAAGAATTTTGAAAGGTCACATACTCTGCCAAGAAAGAAATCTTGCATAACTCATTCCTTTATATATTCAGGTGAGCAGATTACTTCCTTCCAATAGAGCACCGAAGGAAGATAAAAAGGTAGACAAAGATCACATCAGTGTTTAAAAGTCCTGAGATAGGCACACATGATATACGATGAATGAAAGTTTCTGTCACCAGTCTTCATGGCAGCATGATTTTAAGTGCCATTTTAAAATATTTTTTTTTATTTTCGAAATAGTCAAGATGATCAAAAACGTAATAAAATCCGAGAGATAGGGACGGCCCAGTTGATAAAATGCTTGCTGTGGAAGCATGAAGACCTGTGTATAGGTCCAGGACCCATGTTAACAAGCTGCTAGGGCACCCTGTGTCTTTTGGGCAGACAGAGGTAGAAGGGTTCTTGCCATCTACCTAATAGTCTACCTAGCCTATACCCTCTAAGCAGTGGCTTGAGGTTCATGTGAAAAACCCCATAGGAAAAGAAAAGTGAACCTGCCTCTGGAGAATTTGCAGGTGTGGCTGCTGTGTCACATGTCAGTAGGTGGCAGAGAGGAGAGAGACTGTGTCTATGCTCAGGTTTCTGACCCGTGAACATCTGAATGATTAGATGGCTAACATTTGGTGAAAATATGAGAGCCTGAGATGATCACCAGTCTGGTGTCAGGGGTCAACAGGGAAATAGTCTGAGATGATTGCCAATCTGGCCAGAAGAGGTATGGGTCCCAGGGTGGGGAAGGAGTGGAGGACTAGAACCCCCACCTGAGACTATGGCCCTGGCAGCAGAGAGCCCTGGGATAGACAACCCACCATGGGCAGACTCCAGCAGGAGTGAGGAGCAAGCCCAAGACAACCACCAGACAAGTGCCTTATGGCCTGGACAGGGAGCTAGCCTGACAGGACCATAACTCCAGCAATATGCAAGCAACATGACGGACCTTTCTGGAGCCATAGTTTACTCCTGAGACCACTCCTGAGAAGACCATAGATGCTCAGAGACACTGGGCACTGCTAAGAGAAGCAAGTAAGTGGTGGAGAAATGGAAGAAAAAGAGAAACGGAAGAATGTGGACACAACAAAGAGTGGTAGAACTGGAGAGTCAAGCGTAGTGAGGAACAGCCTGATGTGAGTAGCTGGTGATGCCATCCGGGACATTGGTGGGATCCTGGTCTGTGCTGGCACTGGGGACCACATCTGAATTCATGGTCTTGCCGCAACAGGAGTCTGTTACCACCAAAGCCCAGGCAGACCAGAAAAGATGTTTCTGGTCTGGGCTACTGCCTAAGGAGATATTGATGTCTGAGGGCTGTGCAGGACTGGCCCCTCACCTAGGCATTATGGGACAGCTGGCCCTGCGGACATGAAAGCAAGAAAGCTCGGCTTGCCCCTACATAGCTGCAAGCTTCCGCAACCTCACACATTGAAGGAGTTGCTGGTGAGGCAGCCCGAGTATATGAGTGTGGGAAAGCTGGTCCTGTCACTTATCGCCCCTGTAGTCATATGGACAAAGGAGAGATACCCTCCTTCCTCAGCACCCCAGAGGTGGGGGGGGGAACTTGGTTCTGGGGTCATAAGAGCAGGAGAGCTGGTTTTGCCCCTCACCAGCAGCATTTTGGAGAATGGGCCCACCTCGCCTGGACAGCACAGTAGATCTGACTCTTGTGGCAGGGGGCCCCAGGGGGAATAAGCCTGACCCCACCATTTGCCTACCATTCGGCAGCATGATGCCTTCTCCCACCCTCAACCCATGCCACCTATGGAAGGCGGGAGAGCTGACCGTGGGTCAGGAGAGCAGGAGAGCTGTCTCTGCCCTTCACCTGCTGCAGCACTCAGGAGAGCAGGTCCTGTACCTCATCTGAGCAGCAGCGAGGTAGAGCTGGCCCTAGACATGGGGCTGCAGATGAGCCAGCCCCGAAGGCATGAGCACAGGACAGCTGGCCCTGCCTGTTGTCTGCTGTATGATGGCTCTGATGAGGGAAAGACGCCCTCTTTTCACCCTCCATCCCTTGCCATCTATGGTAGGCTGGAGAGCTTGGCCCAAGGGTTATGAGAATGGGAGAACTGTCCACCAGCTGCAACACTTGTAGAGCAGGATCTATACCTCTCCTGGGCAGCAGAGTGGAACTAGTTGTGGTTGTGGGGTGGCCAATTAGCCGGTCCTTTGAGGGCAAGAGAACAGGCAGGCTGGGCAGCTCCGACACCACTCAGGTCCAGATTCATGGATTGGAATTGGCCCTCCTCAACATCTACCCAACTGATGAACTGCTGGAATGCACGGCAACAACAGAATATCCGAGAGGAGGCCCAGTGAGGTTCCAGGATTGATAGAGCAGGAAAAGCCAGAGGCCTCATACCAGACCAAGGAATTATTGTAATCAACTTTGTAAGCAAAGAGATGTGGACAAAAAGGTGTATTATGGGACACACTGTGACACACTATAGCTTCTATATGATTTTTTTTCCTCTTTTTGGGGAGGGAGGTACAAAGGTGGAGGGTAGGTTAAAAGGAGGGAGAGATGGATGGGATTGGCATATGTTACGCAAAATTCAAAAAAGAACCAATGAAAAGTTAAAAGAATAATAATGTGAATAAGGACTCACTGGACATCGACTTCTGTCCCTCCCCCACGCATGCTCATACACATTCATGTGCACCTAATGTGTGTGTGTGTGTGTGTGTGTGTGTGTGTGTGCATGTGTGTACCCTCGAGACACTTCAGTCAATCATTTTCACAGATTACTCCTTTTAAAACATTTATTTGGCTTAATAACACCAAGTGAGCACACAATTGATCTCCACTGCTGCCTGCAGCTGGAGTAATGCTTAGCATCTCTGTCAGCACAGAGACATTGCTACAGTAAACTATTCCTTAGGCTCCAGCTTGCTCTCTGTAAAGGCAACATGTTAAAAAAAATACATAAATCATGTAACAAATATTTCAGACTCTAAAATTCTAATAAAATAATTTTCAACATTAATAAGATTCTTTTTTGGAGCTCTTTTATTCTTCTTAAATATACCCCATCCCAACTGCAGCAGTTTCTCCTCCCTCTTCTCCTAGCTCCTCAGCCTCTCACCTCCCCCATTTTCCAGATCCACTCCTCTTCTGTTTCTCTTTAGAAAAGTGCAGGCCTCCCAGGGATATCAGGTGAATTGTACTACTTTTGCAAACCTTCTCATCTGATATGCACAGACTTGCTCTTTCTACAGAGGTGTGGAGACTGAAGAGATTCAGAGGGGAATTACTAAACTGGGAAAGGCATGGAACCCAGTTCCATATGAGAATGGTGAAAGGAGTCTGATTGGACATCCTAGGTCAGGAGCATGCTTTGAAAGTCTTGGAGGCAAAACAACAGAATGACAGAGCCAGTGGGACAAGAAAATCAATGTGATTGACCTTTCAACACTTGAGCTAGAACATTCCTCCTACAGCTGACTATCTGTTATTTCCCACTGAATAATGCATAAGAGCCAGATGATGATGTTAATGCTGGAGACTAGGTTATATTTGAAATATCAGCCATCTCTCTTTCTGTATATTGCCACAGTGCAAATTCATAGCATGTCTTAAGAAAATGTAATTACTTTGGAGTTTTGTATGTCTATTGCTTTCAGGAGGATTTGTTTTCAATTGTGAAACCATCCTTAAATCAAGAAATGAAAAAAGAGAGAGAGAGAATGATTTTATTTAATAGCCATAGTGTTCAATCTATCCTTGGAGAAGCCATGATTAAGGTGAAAATAGTTGCCATTTTATAGATGTGGACCATGAGGGTGCAAGGTAATGAATAGCTTTTATACATCACTGAAGCCCAGAGTTTACTCATTACATTCTAACAGCCACTTTCTATAACCCATTGCTATATAGATCTTGTTACAGTCCATCTATTAACACAGAAGTTTTTTTTCATTGTACAGAACCCAATTCTAACATTTTGGTAGTTGACTCTTCAAGCTTCCTGCTTCTCCATCTCCTTTGCTGAATGGCATACAAGTTTCCTTTTATCTCTACTGAAACCCATGAACTATTTCAGTTACCAATGTGGTATTTATTATCATTTTTACTTTCCCCTGTACATTATGTATTTTTGTTCTCTGAAAATACAGCTCTTGACAACAACTTGAAAGATAGAAGAACAGCATAGTCTCTCTATTAAAGATAGTGCCACACTATCAGCAAAACACATCTCCGTGCTGTTAATTCCAAAAAGGGATCTAACAGTGCTTTCAACTTGCAAAATAATGTGGCAAATCAGAATGTCCTATCTTCAAGAAACAGAAAGCAACTATGTTGACTAAGAGAAGATAAAGCATTTTATTTTATTTTGGTCAAGCTTGACCTATAATAAGATGAAAGATTGCAATGACCCAAAATGTTGACAGAATGCCTTTGTTCAGATCACCAGATAACAGTTACTGGTGTAATTACAGCTAAGAAACAAAGCTAGCTGAAGTGACCATCCACAGTCTATATATGGAAAGGAAAGCAAGTTGGGTTGTTTATTTTAACTTATATGGCTCTCTTTTGGCTGAATATCCAAGTAAGTTAAGTTATGGCTTCTTTGCTTTGTTAGCCGATCTTCTGACATCAACATATGTGGCATTTTAGAGATCACTCTGCAAAAAAATCTAAAGCTTTTGGCTATAACCTCCTTTGAGAGCACTATTTAATCTCATGGTTTTAGGTATCATAATTATAAACATGCATCTCAAAACTTTATCTTAAGTTATTATTCTTTTCTGGCAACAGCACTAAATGTCTAACGCAAATTAAGTACATTTCATACTATTACCTTTGACCCCAAAGCACTCCTTCTCTGGACTGTACTGTACTTAGAAAACTGCTGTTAGAGCTCTCTTAGTAACTAATACTTAGCACCGATGAGGATTCTCTGACTTGTCCTAAATTTGTACCATTCACATTCAATTAATTTGTTAAATCATTTAAATCTTTGCCTCATCTGCTTCTAATTTTCTACATTATGACTTCAGATACCTAGAATTTTGATACACACATGAAAATTTAAGATTGTTTTATCAATTTCTATGAAATATTCTGGACTTTTATAAGGATTGCACTGAATATGTAGATTATTTTTTGTAGGAGGGTCAATATTGTATTATTAATCCTATCGATCCATGTGCTTCCTTCTTCTATAATCTTCTTCAATTTCTTCATTCCTAAAACTTTTCAATATACCAATCTATTACTTGCATGGTTAGAGTTATATCAATACATATTTTTGAGGCAACTGCGAAAGGCGCCATTTTCTTGATTTCTTTCTCAGTATGATTGTCACTTGAAGCTACTTGAGTTTTGCATGTTAATTTTGTATCCTAATTCTTTGCTTGAAGTGATTATGATGGAGTCTTTAGCGTCTTTTATGCATAAAATCATATTATCTGCAAGTAAAGATATTTTGACTTTTTTCCTTTCCTATTTATATTGTTTTGATCTCCTTCAGTTGTCTTATTGCTGTAGCAAAGATATCAAATATTATGCTTAATAGGTGTAAGAGAGTGGACATACCTGTCTAATTCTAGCAGAAATGTTTTGAGTTTCTTTTTATTAAGAATGATACTGGCTGAAAACTGGCAGTAATTGACTTTATTATGTTTAGACATGGCCCTTTTATCCCTAGTCTGTCCAGGATTTTAACATCAAGAGGTGTTAAATTTTTGTCAAAGGTCTTTTCTACCTTTAATGACACAATCTTGTGGTATTTGTCATTTAGTCTTTTTATGTGTTATACTACATTTGTTGCTTTACATATGTTGAGCCATTCTTTTATCACTGGCATGAAACCAACTTGATTATACTGGATTTTTTAAATGTGGTTTGCAAGTACCTAACTAGGAATATTTGTATCTGTGTTCATAAGGAATGTTACTCTATAATTTTCTTCTTTTGTTGGATCTTTGTGTGGCTTTGGTAAAAGGTTGTAAAGGCTTCATAAAAAACATAGAAAGTTTTCCTTCAGTTTTCATTCTGTGGAATCGTTTGAGGACTATTGGTGTTAAGTCCTCTTTGAAGGCTCGGTAGAAGTCTGTACTGAAACTACCTGGCCTGAGGCTTTTATTTGTTGGGGAATTTTTAATTACTGTTTCTATATCACTAGGAGTTACAAGGCTGTTGAAAATATTTATTTCATCTTGATTTTAATTAAATAGGTTATATTTATCAATAAATCCTTTTATTTCTTTTAGATTCCTTAGTTTTGTGGAATATAGATTTTTAAGGTATGTCCTTATTCTTTGAATTTCCTCAATGTTTGTTCTAATGTCTCTCTTTTCATTCTAATTTTATTGATTTGAATCCTCTCTGGGTTTATTTGGCTAAAGGGTTATCAATTTTGTTGATTTCTTTTCAAAAAACCAATGTTCATTTTATTATTCTCTTGATTGTTTATATTTCTTTCCTTTAGCTGAGGTTAATTATTTCTTCTTATGTACTACCTTTGGACATTATTTCTTCGTGTTTATATAGCACTTTCAAGTGTGTTGTTAGTAACAGGGGATGTCCCCTTCTTTGATACGGGTTTGTAGTCCTGTAAACTTGCCCCTTACTGCTGGTGTCCCGTAGATTTGAGTGCTATGCTTTCACTTTCATTCTATTCTAGAAAATACTTACATTTGCTTCTTGTTTTCTGATAATTTTCTATGAATTTGTATGCTTTACACCATTTCTCTTCTTGTTTCTATCTAGCTTAAATCCAACATAGTAAGAGAAGATGCAGGGTGCCATCCGATTTTCCTATTTCTGCTGTGACTTTCTTTGTGTTTCTATTTATGACATCTTTTAGTCTGTAAGTGATGCTTCCCTCTGACATTTTTTAATTGACTTTCTGAGTTTTTCATTTTTAATTTTACTGCAGTTTACGTTTTGTTTACTGATTCTATTTCATTGTTAAATTCTCCTTTCATGTCTGAATTATTTAATTATTTCATTTAACTGTATTTTCATTAACTGGTTTATTCATATCCTCTTTAAAGTCCTAGAATATATTTGTAATTGCTATTTTTTTAAGCTTTTGTTTTGCTTCAGCTAAAATTGCCAATCTCAGAGCCTATTCCAAAAGGGTTGCTAGCTTCTGGAATAGGCATGTGGCCTTGACTGTTCGTGTTTGTGTTCTTGTGTTGCAATCTAGGCATCTGGGGTTATAATGCCTGTTGTGTCTCTTTGTGGTCTTCCCTTTCTTGAGCTTTGTGTCTGTGGTTTGGTTGTTGCTGCCCACTCTGGGTCTTCGCCAAGTGTGACGGCTGTGAGGTTTCTCGGAGAAAGCTGTTCTGTGGGTGAGTTGGGAGTCACACTGGAATAAAGATGAGCTAGAAGGGGTGGATTAAATGGGTTGCAGGAAAAAGATAATGAGGCACTGGGGCATGTCCCAAGAGGATCTCAGTTTCAATTTCATAATCTATAAGACATTCAAAGGGTAATGTGTCTTTATAGTTCTGATGGCCAGTGTAATTCTTAGGGGGTAGGGAATGAAATTAACATGATACTTGTTTGTTATTTGTAGAAAAAAAGAACATAAATTATATATTCTAGAAAATATGTTTTTTACATGTTTCTATTTATATTTTAATATTGTGTACATTTTTGAGATTATAATTGCATCATTTCTTCCTTCCCTTTCCTACCTCCAGACCCACCCCTACACCTCTTAAACTTATACATAAACAGTAACAATAACCAAAATTGAATATTCATGATAACTATAAATTTAATTATTAATTCCAATGTTTAAGTGCTTTGTTATGATGAAGAAATGGTTTGACAGAAGATGTAAGCAAGGAAGAAGAGATAAAATTTGGAAGAATAATTCCATGTAGACTATTGTCCATCATTTAGTCCAGTGCCTGGAGTATGATAACTTAGAGTGGCAGTGAGAAATATTTTTAGTTGAAAGGAACTAAACATCTAAATAATAATAGCTAAAGTAATACTTTCTATTGTTCTACATATCATGGAGTCTGAAGGTCATAAAATATGAATGATGGTAGTTTATCCTAGCAATATGTTGAGGGTTAATATTTACAAAGTGACATATTCTAGACTGATTTAGAAGGCAAACTTCTGAGCATGTCTACTTGGAGGGTTCTAGTATAAAGGAGAATGTGAAAACTCACTCTCGCTATGAGCAACAACTCTGCATATGTAGGGGAACTGAACTGAATAAAAAGAGAAGTGCTAGAAAAGCACCAGTGCTGTTGGTTTTGACTCCTATGTGTACAGTGTAGCCAGCTAACTTAAGTGGCTATTGCCACAGGTTCCTCAGCATGATGGGCTTACATAGGCCTGTGAACTGTAAGCCAGAACCAACCCTTCTTCCTTCAGGTTGCATTTTCCATGTATCTTGTTGAGCCAATGAGACGAGTAAAGAACGCAAACACCTCGCACGCTTCCGATCCTCTTGTTACCCCTCCATCTTCTTTATGTTGTGGAGCCTGCAGCTATTAATCTGCCTGGAAGAGCACAAGGCAGAGGAATGTTGTCTCATCAAAGAAGCAAACTGTGCATGCAGAGCGCTACCTGCAATTTGCTCCCTTTGACATTTTATTAGCTAATGTTGTGTCACAAGGAGAGCACTGGGAAGGCTGATGGTATGAGGTAAGAGCTGGCCCCATTGAAATATCCTGAGGAAAGTCTACTTCAAATTTACAGCAGAAAATTTAGAGCATTGGATGTTACTGGGCTTTTAAAATTATATTTTTATATTATTTTCTTAAAGATCGATTTAGGATTAAACTTGACAGTGTATTGTTTCTGTAAGGACTCTGAAAGTGCCCTCAGCCATCATGCATTCCACAATGGAGTGTTCCTGTTACAACATTCTATATTGTTTCACTTTCATTTGAAATCATGCCTCTTTACGTTGTTCATCTAGCTGAGTTCTTTCCAACATATAGTCCTGGTTTCAAGTGTTACATCCGTACACTAAGTCTCCAGTCGCATTAACTAAGCAGTCATACTTCCACCAAATGCACTAAGTCCTGAAAACAATTTGTTTATATACTCACTGTACATCTTTCTGAAAATAATAAAGACTATGAAGTAATGGGACATTTTGCATACCATCGTATCCCTTACATCCTGCAAAGCAGATTGCCAATGAATATTGATACAATGCATAAATATATGAGTTTATCATAACTGTAATCAGACATATTTTATATATTAATCATTTATTTAGCTTTAAGAATTTTCACAGAGACTACCAACCAGCTACATAATGTGCATCTCATTGTATCGCATACTGTAAGGTGCCAGCATGCAGTTTCAAATCAGCATAGGATGTCTGGTATTAAAATCTGTTTATAGAAAGATTAACAGAGTTTTATTCCTGCCATGGGACCCTGATAATCGCACGTGACATAAATGAACACAATTTTATGTTTAAAATAAAATGGAAATTCAGACTAGAATATTGTCTATCCATCATTTGGTCCAGTGCCAGGAGTGTGTTTGCTTAGAGTGGCAATAGTGGCTGTGATACAGTGTCTCAGAATCAGTTGAGACAGTCTTGCATCAAGGAAAATATCTGACTGAGTAAAGTCCCAGTGTACCTGAGGTGCTCAGGGGTAGACTGTGGATGTGACCAGCATGTGTCAGGTTGCAAGCAGGAGAAGGCAAAGCAGCAGAAGTGAAGTGAGATGCCTCAGCAGGAAAAGGGATATGCCACCCACCCTGAGGACCAGTGCCTCCTATCGGGGACCCACAGAACTGAAACAGGCTGACTCCCACAGCTAGTCCTCTGACCTCCACACACACACCGTGGCATATATGCATCCGTACACAGAAACACACAATAAATATATGTAATTTATTTTTTAAAAAAAATAAAACATTCCTTTGAAGCATATATTACTTCTAGTTATTTTTGTGATGCCTTTTAGCCTCAAGTGAGTGAACCAGATGGGTAAAGCTAAATGGAATGACTTAACCCTGTTTTTTGTGGTTTTTTTTTTTTTTTTGCGTGTGTTTTTTTTTTCTTAAGAAATGTCCCTGAGTGCTTAAAAAAGAAATAAAAATATAGTCTGAGCAAGCATTAAATGAGGACTATTTCACAGAGCAATGGTGGCAGCTCATGAAGCTTCTTAAAGGCAATTGTAAGGATGCTTAATTTCGTTCTAAGGATAAACAACGGGAGTGAAGGCTTTCAAAGAGTAGTGCGGCATTATTAAGTTCATATATGGTAAAACACCTCCCCAGATGCAGAAAGCAAATTGCAGAGAACAAGCAGGAATGTGGAGACCCTAGAACAGAATGAAAATATATCACGGCTTGAAGTAGGATGACAGTAGTGAAGATAAGAGTTGCAAGACCGCCTTTTTGGTGGCATTGCACCAAACTATTTCTCATCTCCTTTTCATTTGTTAAGAGTAATTGTACTCTTGTCATTGTTAAGAGTAATTGTAGAATGTGCTGGGAAGGCAACATCCTAAAGTGAGAGAGAACTGGTCAGAACAACCCAGACCCTGCTCAGTTCCTGCTCAAGCAAAAGCTTTAATGTGCATAATGGTTGAAGTTCAAACCTAATCCACTGACTGCTGTTTAAAAGTATGCCTGAGACACACAAGGCTTCTGCTATTATATACTAAACTCTTAGTAGAAAAACAAATCCAGCTTATGGTTTCTCCAAAATGGGATCTACCATGTTCCATCTGTTTCCTATTCTCCAACACCTTCCTTACTCTTCTGGAACACTTTCTAGAAAAAAAAATTATTATTAAAATTCTATCAAAGTCCCATTGCTATCTACAGGGATACTAAGGTTGAATTCTTTCTCCCCCATTTTGCTGCTAATGATATGGTAATGTGTCTTTCAGTGCCCCTGAATTGGTTAGGCAATACTAAGTGGTCAGATTTGAAATCATATACATATGAGTAGCATGATATGGACTGAGAAGATTATAGTTATGCATATAGGAATAAATATATACAGAGATACAGATAGATATAGATGATATATATAAAATGATAGATAGATAGATAGATAGATAGATAGATAGATAGATAGATAGATAAATGTGTGTGTTGCAAAGGAAGGATTCAAGGAGGCAGAGGAAAATGGGAAGGGATGAAATTTTAATTTTCATAAACTAAAAATAGAAAAAATTTAAGGAGTTAAGTTTAGAAGGGGTTAAAAAATATGTCCATAGGTAATTTCATCATTTTGAAATCATCGCAGGTTTTTTTTTTTTTTTTAACTTGTGTAACAATCGTTAGATGGGAATGCTTGACACAGCTAAGGGACAGAGATATGCAAAATGTATAAAATAATACTTGAAAAGTGAAGCTTTTTATTTTGTATAAATCTAACTTGTAAATTAGTTATTTTAGAATATCAATAAAAACAAAACATAGTATATTAGAGCAGTAAAATGTTGCTTGTCAGTTCCAAGCATGTACAGCACATTTCAATGTCACTACGTGAAAGGACTTTTTTTTTTTCTACTCTACTATAGTGTTATGGAACACACAGTTATGAAGTGCATAAAGACTGAAGATCTGGCTTGAACATATGAGCAGGCTTATCCACAAAGGGCTACAGAAAAGAAATAGAAAGAACTTTTGAATGGAAGAGATAACAAAGTATGTGTATGGGAAACTCAAAGCACTCTGGGAAGAAAGACTAAGTCTCAAGGGCTACAAAAAAATGGGGAACAAATATGAATAGATCCAAAGCCTTGAAAATGTTAAGAAATAAATTTGGATTCCTAGGAGCAGTATGGGCAGGCACAAAGTCCCCAGTAGAAA
Source organism: Meriones unguiculatus (assembly GCF_030254825.1). Classification (NCBI taxonomy): domain Eukaryota; kingdom Metazoa; phylum Chordata; class Mammalia; order Rodentia; family Muridae; genus Meriones; species Meriones unguiculatus. The sequence goes on along the minus strand of NC_083350.1, from coordinate 105,572,716 downwards.
ATCACCTAGTTTTCACATGAATGGACTCTCCATAATTAACACTTTAGACTTAAATAATTGGCACTTCAAGAAATCCTGGCTCCTTCCTCTTTCCCCCCTATAGGATTCTTCCCTTTAGAATACCCTCCTATTCAAATTCAATCCTAGAATATAACTAAGTGGCTAAAGCTTCTTTTCTCAACTGTAATGTCAACAGGAGATGACCATAATGAGTGTCTGCCCTGCCCTAGCCCTTGGACAGTGAACAGAAAAAAACTAAGTTAGCTACAGCAGAGGAAAAAAAATACCTTGTCTTGCTCACAGCAAACACGGTTTAAATGATGCAACTTGTTATCATTTGCAGTCAGAAGAGCTGAATTTATATATACCTAGTTATAGACTCCATGAAATATAAAGGTTTATGCTTGTCCTCTACAGCAGAACTACGTATAATGTTGAACAGCTTACAAATTATTAAGCAACTTGTAGTATGATTAAGCTACTTCTGCTCTACTGTTTTGAAAGTTTTTCTCTTTAAACTACAAAGTAAAGGCATGATGAAGCTCCATTCCTAACCTTAAAATTAAGCCAATCTTGCGTAGGTAAATAAACACTGTCTATCTGTCACAGGGCTTTGTGGCATATTGATTTTAAGCAGAATATACCCTGTTGATAGAAGAGTATAAATCAATTTTTATGAATGATGAGTCAGCTGTCTGGTACCAAAGTAACAGACTACCTCCATAGTCTGGATTTCTAGGTTGAGAATATAATATTTGTGAATAATGTGCTGGACCTTTCTGTAAGAAAAGAGTGATAGAGTCTACTGTCTCCTTAAGGCGTTGCTGAACAATGACTAGTGTTTACTAAAAATAACTTTCTCAATGACCTGGTTTAGTGTTTTAAGGTTCTGTATTTTCTGTGAGCAGTTCAGAGAGAATCTGGGAATTTCAGTCAATGAAAAAGCAAACCATAAAAAAAAAATCTCATTGAGTTTACAGATTAGTCATTGGAGCAGAACAGAGGACATTTCCCAAAGGATAAACATACTGTACCATGAGGAAAATGGTATCCGTGTCAAATCCGAATGTCATTACCAAGCACAAAACAGCAAAGTCAAGAAATACTTTTCCAACTCTCAGTTGAGAAGTCAGGAATATATTCTATGTTTGGAAAGAATACCACATGGGGTTGATTATGCTAAATCACTGACATAAATTTCTGTCCGGATACTAATTAGTAAAGATTGCAATCCGTTATTCCCCGGACTATGTTAAGAAGACCTGCATGGAAGGAGAGCTTTAATGTCAATGGCTATTAAGACCAGCCTGTATCAGAGTGCATCCAACACAGAGAAACTCATTATAATTCAGATGGCTGGACCTTTTCCCCTGGAAAGAGTCCTGGTTCAGTAAGCATGTGGTGGACACCTACAACTTGAAATTTTATTTTTCTTAATCGAATGGAATATCAAAGTAAAGAGCCAGTTAGTACTAGATACTCAGCCTCAGTTGTCAGAGAAGAAATATGCTGTTAGTGTCATCCTTTCTAACTGTTGGCTACTTTGTAATAAATCTTTTTCCAAGTTATTTTGATATTCTAATCCAAGTGTACAGTACTAAAAAGCAAACAAAAAGACTACATGGGAAGCTCTTATGGTCTCCTTAAGATAAGAATTCTCAATGAGTTTTCCTTTTACTCCTAAGTCAGCAGACTAACTCATTTACCACGTTATATACTTCTCAGTTGTCTTCCTTGTTGCTACATGACTTTTAGGAAGAGGAAATGGAATATATGTCACTGTAGGACTCAGGTCCTGCAAAGTATTTCAAAAAGCTATATTGGACCTTTTGAAAACAAGACCACTTTTCCTCCTCCTCCTTATTATTATTATATCATTCATTACAATTTTTTCAATTTGTATTCTGGCTGTGGCCTGCTCCCTCATCTCCTCCCAATTCCAGTCTCACTCCCTCTTCTCCCCCTATGTCCCTCTCATCTACTGATAGGGGAGGTCCTCTTCCCCTTCCATCTGACCCTAGCCTATCAGCTCTCATTAGGACTGACTGAATTGTCTTCCTCTGTGGCCTGGCAAGGCTGCCCCTTCCTACCAGGAGGAGGAGATCGAAAAGCCTGCCACTGAGTCCATGTCAGAGACAGACCCTGCTCCCCTTACTAGGGAATGCACATTGAGACAAAGCTACCTATGCACTACATCTGAGCAGGGAATCAAGGTCCTCTCCATGCATTGTCCTTTGTTAGAGTATCATCTCTTCAGGGCCCCCAGGGCTCAGTATATTTTGGCTCTGTTGGTCTTCTTTTGGGGTTCCTGTCCCCTCCAGGTCCAGGACCCCTTTTTTCAAAGTACTCTTTTTAAATTTATTTATTTATTTATTACAGTTTATTCACTTTGTATCCCAGCTGTAGACCCTCCCTCATTCCCTCCCTATCCCATCCTCCCTCCATTTTCTCCTCCATTGCCCCTCTTCCAGTCCACTGATAGGGGAGGTCCTCCTCCCCTTCCATCTGACCCTAGTCTATCAGGTCTCATCAGGACTGACTGCATTATCTTCCTCTCTGGTCTGGTAAAGCTGCTCCCCCCTCAGGAGGAGGTGATCAAAGAGCCAACCATTAAGTACATGTCAGAGACAGTCCCTGTTCCTGTTAATAAGGAACCCGCTTGGACACTGAGCTTCTATGGGCTACATCTGTGCAGGGATTCTAGGTTATCTTCATGAATGGTCCTTATTTGGAGTATTAGTGTCAGAAAAGACCCCTGTGCCCAGAGTTTTTGGTTCTGTTGCTCTCCTTGTGGAGCTCCTGTCCTCTCCAGGTCTTTCTATCTCCCCCTTCTTTCATAGGATTCCCTGCAATCTGCCCAAAGGTTGGCTTTGAGTCTCAGCATCTGCTTTGATACCCTGCTGGATAGAGTCTTTTAGAGGCCCTCTGGTAGTACTCTTAAGCCTTTGCTATTGGAGACCATTTCTCTCCTATTTGTAGAAAAGTTGGAAGACACTGGGAGCAGAATAAGTGTATGAATGTGTGTGTACCAAGGTGTTGCCTTGCTCCACTTTCTTGACTTCTTCACCTTATTGTCTCATTTGCTCCCACCACAGACTTATTTCTACTCTCACTGTGGATCTGCTTGACTGTCCTCACCTGGAACTGGATTAGCTCTAGGTTACTGCTCACAAAAGACTATTTGGCACCAACATGATTCTTATTCCTTATCTCCCGCTCAGGCTGTGTTTAATAATGTAATTCTTTCTCTGGAATGACTTTCTATAATAAAACTTATTTTCCTTGGCTCACCTCCCATACTCTTAAGTCTATTTTTCTGTTCCCCAGGACTGAGTTTTAAGATTCTTACAAAGCTGAGGATGTGGCTCAGTGATAAAGTATTAGTCCAGCAGACATAAGGTCAAGGGCTGAAAGAACAAGAGGTCAAAAGTTTATATACTGTGTATAGACACATGTGTGTGGTATATATATATATATATATATATATATATATAAATATATATATGTATAGATGTGTGTGTGTATGCATGTGTATATGTGTATACTATATATAGACTGTACTATATAGTGAGACTGTCTGCATCTATATTTTAAATATAATATATACATATATTATTACTATAGTATAGTTATATATAGATTATACAATATAGTGGAGACACTGTCTCAAAATCCCCAAATCACTTACCAAATAAGACAATTAAAAAATGGAAATTTTAATTTATATCAAATCCATCAAAGCAAACCTCATTCATGTTCCATACTTCTCTCTTTGTACTCATTCCCACTGATATCTACAGCCTTCCTCCCTGAGCAGAATATTCTGAAGTTATTTTTCTATATGGCTTAAGCTCCAGTCTTGACCTCTGTAACCTATGCTGGGATCCTGTGTTAAAAGTCGGATATTTTCCAACCTCACCTTTTATTTCATACAGCACCACATCCATCCTTTATTACTGATGTCAGATGATGAAAAGTCTCCACTCTGTAACAGACTTAGATGCCACCTATGAGGATCAATGTGACTGCAAATATAAGAACTGCCAGTGGCCCTTCACAAGTCACAGGTTGACGTGTGTGTGTGTGTGTGTGTGTGTTGTATATATAGACCATATTTGGTTGTTACTAAAACAAGCTAACAAAAGTACCAGACAGTCACAATGAGGGACTAAAAATGGAACGCAAGGGGCTGGAGAGATGACTCAGAGATTAAAATGACAGACTGTTCTTCCAGAGGTCTTGAGTTCCATTCTCAGCAAGCACATAGTAGCTCATTCCATCTATAATGTGATCTGATGCCCTTTTCTGGCAAACATGTGTGCATGCAGATAGAATACTCACATTCTTAAAGAAGTAATAAATCTTTTAAAAAATGGAAAACAAGAATCTCTTAGGTGCCTCATTCTTCATCATGCCCTGCCTTCTTTAAAGATAATTCTCTGGATTTTGGTACAGACTGTATGCTTGTGCTTCCAGAGATCATTTGCTGAAATTCTGACTGCCAATGACTTTACGTGCCTGGGATTTCATAATGTATTTGAGTTTTGAAGTTGGAAGCATCACAATGGGACTTGTGACTTTCTAAGAGACCATAACGGTGCTGCAGAAATGAAGACCTGAGCTTAGTTCTTAGTAGTAGCATTTGCATCTTAGAATTGCCCATAACTACAGCTCCAATGGATCTAATTCCCTCTTCTGATCTTAAGAGGTAGCTGCATTTGTATATTGAAGGAATCAGTATAGGAACAAGATATCACAATACCAAGTTCTCAGCACAGGTGGTTCATTTGCCTCAGACGGACATTGGCAGGAAAAAGGAGACAAAGAAAAGGAAAAGGAACAAGGGAGAGAATAGGGAATGACATTTATTAAATGCTGAATATAAAACAAAGCCATCTAAAAAGAAATCCAGGAAACTCTCTTCATCACCACAGGGCTCTTTAGGCTCTCCCACAAGAACATCACTTTTGGGTGAACAATAACTAGCAATATTGAATTGTGTGTGCACAGTAACTAGGGGTAAGAGATATTTGTCCAGGGGGACAAAGAACTGTCTCTGGATGGAGAGGAGACAGACATGGCCTATAAGCAAATGAAAGTCTACAAAGGTAAAGGGGAAAACTCTGCTAGGATGAGGTGTTTAATTTTAATTGGGAAAGTTAATTAGGTGAGCCAAAGGATAGTTTGGTTGCTGGACTTCAATACTTTGATAACTGGACCTTGATAGTCAGGAGGCAGAAGTGGCCAAATAAGGGAATGGTTCTTGGTGGATAGCTTAAGGAATGTAATCTAATAGTTTTTAGCAGACCAGAGGGAATGGGGAAGAAGAACAAGGCCTGCCAGGGCCAATTACCATGCCTGGGCCAGCTGGAGTTCCTTTATGTATACTGCCATATAAGACACATGCCCATACACAGCAGTGTTATGTAGTTAGAAATCTAACGTTATATTTCTAAACACACACACACACACACATCAATTAATAAAGGAAAAGCAAGGAGGGGGTGAACTGATCCAAAGATTTTAAAGTAAGCAATTATTACAGAGAGCAGTTACTCAGCAAGTCTCAATGCTTTAGTTACATATTGCCTTTTAGAGATGAGCATGCCTAAGTAGAAGCATTGAATTAAAGGTCATCTGTGAATAAAGAGCTGCGTGCTGAGTGTAGAACGAAGTGATCTTCACATGCGTTGAAATGGTTGCTTTCAACATAGTTAAGTCATAAGAAAGTATGCCTATTGTGGTTCAGAAGGCCTATGGAAGCTGGGAGTTTTGGTGTGTGAAATTAACACAGTGGACAGACCGAGAGGGAAACTGTGCGTCTCAATGATACAACACGGAACGTGTCTATACATTAAATTTAAGTAAGAAAACTTTATTTTAGCTCACAATTCAAATGTGCAGTCCATCTTGGTGGGGGATGTGTAGCAGCAGGAGCTTGAGGCAGCTAGTCACGTTACATCCACATCGAAGAAACAGTGATGAATGGACTGCTCCGCTTGCATTCCCCTTTCCATGTTGTCCATGATGTCAGCCCATATAATCCGTACCCTCCCACACTTAGAAGAGGTTTTCTCACCTCAATTAACGCAAACTAGAAACTCTCAAATGCCTGCCCGGAGGTTTGTTACCATGGAGATCCTGAATATCCCCCTCAAACCAATCACAGCATTTTTTTTTTTTTTAGTTCTGTTGCTATTGTTAAACATTATCTAAATTACCAGTGATGTTTTTCCTCACTGAATTTTAATCCCTTGTTCTTGTTCCTCTCATTTTAACTTACATCATAGTAAACACCTGTTTTCACCTCAAAAATTCAGTAGATTGTAAACTTATCGACTGAGGCTGTGCTGTGTGAAAGTTAGAGCTTAGAGCAATACATTCAGTTGCAGTTCAGCGACAGTCAACATTTTCTAACTGGATTGAGGATAGCCTGGAAGCATGCACCTTCCCAATCTAGACTGCAGACACTTCCTTACGGATAAGCATGCATTTATTCATGCACCTTTATTCTTTTACTTATCAACATCGTCACCACCATATTCATCAGCTCTAACGTTTGATTGAATCTTACAAATGCAAGAGAGGTTCAACAGGGCAGATGAGTGTGTAATGCACACCTCTTTAATGCAGAGAATAACTTTTTTTGTGTGTATATATATAATTAGTTTTATTTCTCTGGAAAATATAAACATATACACAATTACTGCATAACAAATTGATTGCAAACAAATGCTCAGCAAAAAAAGTCATGACAGCCAAGAATGTTTTCAAACCTCATTGTGTGGATAATATAAAAAATTGTCTAATATCTTAAGTCTTCACCTACAAGCATCTACATATAGCAATATATATATATATAAGCTTTCAGCAATTAATGAAAAATAAGGGTCATGAATTTGAAAGCAAAGATTATTGGAAAGTTCAGAGAGATGAAAGAGAAGGGAAAATTTATAATCATAAAAATAAAAGATAATAACTTTTACTGAAGAACTTCATTGGCAGCAGTTACCAAAGTTAAGAGCTGCTTGGCAATGCTTACAACAGCCTTAAAATCTGGAGATGATGCCTTTCCCTACCCTCATATTGACATAATTTGCAAGTTTAGGCCCTGCCATGCTTTTGCTTGGAAATGTATCATACTTCTAGATACTTTAGCATTTTTAATTGCTTTCTTCTTTACCAGCTGGCATATTGCACAATACCCAGTTGCTTTTCATTATTCATGGTAGTTATGTTCAATAAGTAACTTAAAATGCTGAATTAGTAAATGGTGAGCCACTGCTCCTAGTCATTTCTGCCAACCACTTGTCATAGGATTTCTGACAATCAATGAATATGTAATGCTGTGTTTGTGTGTTTCTGCTTAAATATATCTTGTTTCATATTTATGCCTGCCTAATGAATGTTGAACTTACTGCATTATAAGCTTTGCCTGAGGAAATAAATCTATCATTAGTGTTTCCTTCGTAACACCTATCATTTCACCATTCTCTTTTGCTTAGGTCAGTAGACATCAGACCTAGATCAGAATCAGAAATATATTTCTGATCTGTCTTCTCCTAGGAATGTGCAGGTTACAGAATCAAACTCATCACTGCTCTGTGAGTTATTTGAGTAATCACAAAGGTGCTGGCAGTGTTAATTCTGAAGTTATGACTTGGCATGTAGGTGAATTAGCCATCAGGATATATTATGTGAAAAAGAACCTATCTTATTGAAAAAGTCATTTCAATAAAAGAAAAAATATGGAACCTGTGTATAATGAAACCTGTATTTTATAATGATTGGCTATACTAGGAGTTCTATTAATGTCAAAGTTATTATTGCTTATTAGTTAATTCATGAGGTTAAATGTAATTTATTAAGTTCCTCATTATTCTATCCACTTGCATTTTCTGTTAGTGTTAAGGAACAATCCTTTTCACAGGGATTGGGCCACAGAGGTGGCCCAATGTTTAAGAGATTTTCCTGTTCTTACAGAAAACCCTGGTTTAGATTCCAGCAACCACATGGTGGCTCACACCATCACTAATCCAACATCCTCCTTTGTTTTCTACAAGCACCAGACCTGCACACATGCTGTGCACAGACATGAAGACAGACAAAATACATGCATATAAAATATTTTAAAAGAAAACATGTATTTTTTATGTACCTTAAAACTTTTAGTCACATATTTTCTTCTCTCTGAAAAACAAAAATATTGTGTGCTGCATTAATTAATTCAGTCTTAATCAAAATGAGCTCAATATAGCATTCTCTCTATCACAAAGCTAACCCTTCAATCCTTGTTCAACAACTTTCCTCTGGTTTGGTTCAATCTTGGAACTTGGAATTTAGCACATATTTGATATTTTAAAAATAATAATGCCTATATATATTTTTGTCATCTTAAATAACTAATACAGTTTTTGCCTTGTAAAATATTAGGCAAATGGGATGAGCTGAACTGAATCAAACTAAGAAGGGGACACGAAATGCACTTCTAACTTGAAGAAGAATGATATTTAACTTAAACATGAATGCAAAGAGCTATGGAAAACTAGTGTTTAGCATGACTAAATGAGAAATTATAATAAAGAATAAAGTCTACATTTAATTGATTTAAGACAGAAAAATTTCAGAGTGCACAAATGTTAAGGGAAAATTCCTTAAACTTTTCATGTAATAAAATTTAGATGATTCAGCAGCATAAAGCAATTATTTTAAAAAGCTAACACCATGCTAGAATATATTAATAGAAGCTAGTCTAGTTGTCATAATAATCTTGCTTCCATATTTGGCAATAATCAAGCCTTTGCTGAAGTATTTATGAAAGTTGTAGAGAAATTGGATTTCATTCAAGGAAGAGCAACAAAATGAAAATGAGAGTATTAGAAAAGAGGAAAGGGACTCTGGGACTCCATGGAAGTCAGAGGACACCAAAGAGGACCATGGATTAAAGGTTGTCATCAAGCTCAACCCAATACTTGGCACAGGACTCACTAAAACATCCGTTGATTAATTAAAGAATTTAAATTAAGGCTTAGAGGGCAGAGATCAGCAGTCACACATTAGTACACTGGCCAAAACTGCATGCAATAAATTAAGGTTCTAGAAATGCATTAAGGGTAATTTAACAGAAAGTCTCTTCTTAAAAATGGTGAGATACCAGAACAAAATTCAGCAACAGATCATGAGGTGTCCTGTGTCCATTTTTATTTGAGACACTTGGAAAAGAAGCCGCTTTGAGCTGCATAAGTCCACCCTAGCTATGTGCAACTGAGTTGCTACTCTTTTGTTTTCTCAGCCTGATTCGCAATTCTTACTGGTGTTTGACACCATCAGTATTCTCTATCTAGACATTAACTGTGGTTTTATTTAATCTATCTAAGCCGTGCACATCATAATTGTTCTTATATTTCTAAATTTTGCTTTGGAATTAAAAAGTGTGTCCATGTAGATGATTCTTAGCATTTTTGCCTAATGGAGTTTTGAACTAAGCTACAAAAATGGATAGATAGATAGATAGGTAGATAGATATAAGTCAAAGACTTGTATAAAAAAATTTCCAGTCTCTGAAGAAAGAATTAGAAGAAAATATCAGAAGATGAAAAGATCTCCCATGCTCATGGCTTGGCAAGATTAACATAGTAAAAATGGCCATCTTACCAAAAGCAATCTACAGATTCAATGCACTTCCCATCAAAATACCAACACAATTCTTTACAGACCTTGAAAGAAAAATTCTCACCTTCATATGGAATAACAAGAAACCCAGAATTACTAAAACAATTCTCTTTTATTAAGATCTTCAGGAGGTATCTCTATCCCTGATCTCAAGCTGTACTATAGAGCAACAATACTAAAAACTGCATGGTACTAGCATAGAAACAGAATGGTGGATCAATGGAATCGAATAGAAGACCCTGACATAAATCCACACACTTGTGGACACCTGATTTTTGACAAAGATGCCAAATCCATTCAATGGAAAAAAAGACAGCATCTTCAACAAATATTGCTGGTCTAACTGGATGTCTAAATGTAAAAAAATAAAAATAGATCCATACTTATCACCCTGCACAAAACTGAAGTACAAGTGGATCAAAGACCTCAACATAAAACCAGACAAATTAAATCGGTTAGAAAAAAAAGTGGGGAATACCCTTGAACTCATTGGCACAGGAGACAACTTCCTGAAAAGAACATCAACAGCACAGGCTCTAAGAGCAACGATCAATAAATGGGACCTCATGAAACTGAAAAGATTCTGTAAAGCAAAGGATACTGTCCTCAGAACAAAATGACAGCCTACAGATTAGGAAAAGATCTTCACCAATCCTATATCTGACAGAGGATTAATATCCAGTATATATAAAGAACTAAAGAAGTTAAACAGCAAAAAATCAAGTAATCCAATTAAAAAATGGGGTATAGAGCTAAACAGAGAATTCTCTGCAGAGGAATATCGAATGGCAGAGAAACATTTAAAGAAATGCTCAACCTCATTAACCATCAGGGAAATGCAAATCAAAATGACCCTAAGATTGCACCTTACACCCATCAGAATGGCTAAGATCAAAAACTCAAGAGACAACACATGCTGGAGAGGGTGTGGAGAAAGGGGAACCCTCCTCCACTGCTGGTGGGAATGTCAATTTGTACAACCACTCTGGAAAGCAATCTGGCACTTTTTCAGACAACTAGGAATAGTACTTCCTCAAGATCCAGCTATACCACTCCTAGGAATATATCCAAAGGATTCTCAAATACACAATAAGGACATTTGTTCAACCATGTTTGTAGCAGCCTTATTTGTAATAGCCAGAAGCTGGAAACAGCCCAGATGCCCCTCAGTGGAGGAATGGATGCACAAATTGTGGTATATCTACACAATGGAATATTACTCAGCAATAAAAAAAGAAAAAAAACAAGGAAATCATGAAATTTGCAGGTGAATGATGGGATCTAGAAAAGATCATCCTGAGTGAGCTATCCCAGAAGCAGAAAGATACACAAGGTATATACTCACTCATATAGACATATAATATAGGATAAACCTACTAAAATCTGTACACTAAATAAACTAATCAAGAATGAGGACTCTTGCTAAAATGCTCAATTCCTATCCAGAAAGACAAAGAGGCTGGACATCAGAAGAAGGAGAAAAGAGAGAACAAGTCAGGAGCTTGACACAGAGGACCTCTGAAAAGCTCTGCCCTGCAGACTATCAATGTAGATACTGAGACTTCTGGGCAACCTTTGGCCAGAGTGCAGGGAATCTTAGGAAAGAAGTGGGAAATTGTAAGATTTGGAGAGGACAGGAACTCCACTAGGAGAGCAACAGAACCAAAAAAATTTGAGCACAGGGTTCTTTCCTGAGACTGCTATTCCAACCAAGGACTATGCATGGAGATAACCTAAGACCCCTGCACAGATGTAGCCCATGGCAGTTCAGTATCCAAGTGGGTTCCATTTTAATAGGAACAGGGACTGTCTCTGACATGAACTGATTGGCCTGCTCTTTAATTTCCTCCCCCTGAGGGGGAAGCATCATTACCAGGCCACAGAAGAAGACAATGCAGCCACTCCTGATGAGACCTAATCGACTAGGATCAGAAAGAAGGAAAAGAAGTCCTCCCCTATCAGTGGACTTGGGGAGGGGCATGCAGGCAGAGGGTGGAGGAAGGAAGGGATTGGGATGGGAGGGATACAAAGTGAGTAAAGTGTAATTAATAAAGAAAAATAAAAAAATAAAAAATAAATAAATAAAAAAGAGAAAGAATGGGAATTCAGGAACATTTCTTCTTACATATTTTAAATTGTTATTCTATTGCATTTATCTATCCATCCATTTTTCAAAAGGTATTGATTGCCATGCCTATTGAATGCCATGACTTTCTAAGGTGCTGTGGCTCACTTTGAGTTTCATGGAGAGCAGATCTAATATGAGAATGTGCTTACAAGAAGCCTGTTGTGGAATGCTCTTGGCAAATCATATGGGGGAAAATAAAAGAAACAGAACTGAGCACAGGAAGCAGCTGAATCATAGCAGAATCAGTAGCGGAAGAGAAAAGTTCCTCACCCTCTGTCTGGATGTGAATGTCTAAGGTGTACAGTGGTTCTTCAGACTTGTGCCACTCTGTGGCAGCATTACCAGATATACAGGAAAGGCAATTAACTTGATGAGGCAGATGCTCCATATTTGAAAGTGATTCTACTGTGGGTCACAGTTCAAATGTAGCAATGCACACCAATGTGTGAATACCTACCTTCATACTTGTTTAAGGTTGAAGGAATAGGAAAGGCTATTAAAATTTACCTTTTTTTTTTTACAACAGTAGAGGAAGATGTGCATGAGGGAAAAATCTGAAACAGAGAGGGAGTTCTGAGCATCATGGCTGAGTGTGGAGCATTTTAGGTAAAGCCACACCAAGAAGGTGACTTCTATCCAAACAACTGAAATAAATGAGAAGATAATATGAGTATCTTTAATGTGAAGAAAATAGATTCGCACAAAAATTCTGAAGAACGCTCATGGAATGTGTTGAGGCATTGCAGAGAATCATGGTATGTAGCTGGCCAGTGTGGCTGGATCATAGCCTGAAAAGGACAAAATGGTAAGACACAGAAGACAAAGACATAATAACGAAGAGGAAACCAGATGCTTCATGGGATCTATAACACATTAAAGATTTTGATATTTATCCTGAATGAGTTAGAAATTTATTTGAGTTTTGAGGAGAGGTGTGAATGAGCTGACAAATATTCCAGGCTCCCTCTTATGTGTTAAGAACAGATTGTAGAGAGACAAAAGGCAAAAATAGGATAAGAGTTAAATTACCAAAACAATCCAGGAAATAACTGGTGCCAATCAAATAAAGTGGTTAGACTCTGGGTCCACTGGAAAGGGGAATCAACAGGAATTGCTGGCAAGCTGTAAACTTCACTTTTAAGTATTCACTATTACAGTTTAAGCAAAGTGTTAAATTTCCAAGAGCCTTGGTGTAATTTCATATATATATATATATATATATATATATATATATATATATATAGTTTTAAACGAGACACTACACTATCATTAATTAATAAAGACTTGTGTGGAAGTTTATCAAGAGTAGAAGCCTATGACTTTACTGCTAATTTGATGTGTCTTCAAATGGAGAATGAGGGCTTTTAGCTTGCTGACTTTTGAATCTTTCCAGATATATTATAAGAACTAAATCTTCCCAGGGTGGATTTTGAAAATGTGCACTCTGATTTTTAAAGGATTTTTTTTTTTAAGAAACATATGCTGTCCCAGCTGCCTATGTCTAATAAAGCAACCACTGACAGAAGGGAATAAAACGGAATGGAATATAACATTTTAGAGGTGCCTCACACACACCGAGGACTTTGCCATATGAATGCAGTTGAGCATGGTTAACATGAAAATTGGGAATCATGGGAAAATGAAATCTCCTACAATGTATACAGGATTCCTGACTTCGGAATGAAATACTATTTACAACACATAAGTAGTAAGCCAAGATAAAGCATAGATTATTAAAGTAAAACAAACTGTGAGTTTCTTTTATAGATTAAGTATTGGTAAAAATCTTTTTGTAAGAATTTACAATATTTGGTATTTCTCTTCCAGTCTCTATGTTATGCAGAGTAATTTGTGCATGAATTTAACTGTTCAAGAACAGAGTTCAATGTATTACAACAGTTTATACTATCATTCACTTGGATATTTTATAGTATAATTTTTATATTATATTTTATATATCATATTATAATATTATATTATAATTATATTTTATATTATATGGTCAGAGTGGCCCAAAAAGGAAAAAAAAAAAGCATTAAACTTACTAATAACTAATACCATCTTTTCAAATTGGGTCAATAACTTAAACATCTCTTTTCATAAAAAGCTGGTATTAATTGTATAATTTACGTTTCAAGGCCAGTGTGGGTTTAGACACAGACAATTGTAATCTTACTTTGCATCAAACATGGCAATATTAACAGGGCAAATGGGACCCCTAAGATGGAATATAGATGTCTCCACTCTGTTTTGTCTTTCTAGACACTCTTCCCTAAACCAGGCAATGTTGAAATAAGTATATTAAAATTCTAGAGAACTTCACTAAATGTTCCTTTCAGAATTCGCTGCAGGGTTGGTTTAACATACAGTTTCCTTTGCCATATGCAAACCCTCCTACCTTCTGGGTAAGGCTCAGAAATCTCACTTCAGCTCTCTGAACACTATTTTTGTACGAAGACAATTCAAAATCATAAATAGGAGATAACATAAACAAAGCAATTTTTATCTCTTACTTTGCTTACATGCTTATATGTGTGGTCTTATATTAATATCATTATAGGTCATTTGTGAAGATCATATTAGAAAAAAAGTAGATGAAACATATATAATAGTTTGAATTACTATTTTTAACCCAACATTTGTACTTTTTTCTTTAGTGTTTGAAAAAGAAAAGAAGAGACAGGAAAATATTTTCAAGAAAGCTGTTTTAAGGATATAACATGAAGTTCAGATATATTACTTATAACAATTAAGGAAATAACATAAAAAATAACTGAGTAAAGAGTATGAGAGTTTCAGTAATGTCAAAGAAAAATGTTTACTGCACCTATATTACCAAATTTTGGAACTGGAACTGTGTGTTGAATGCTTGTACTCGTGTGTGTGTGTGTGTGTGTGTGTGTGTGTGTGTGTGTGTGTGTGCATGTACAGAAATATGTATTTAGAAATGGCCACCTCCTACACAGGCAGGACTTCCAGTGGAGGTAGGGGAACATCAACTCATCCACAAAACCTTCGACCCAAAATTTGCTCTGCCTACAAGATATGACGAGATAAAAATGGAGCAGAGATTGAAGGAATGGCCCACCAAAGACTGGCCCAACCTGAGACCTACCCCATGGAAGAGAGCCAGTCCTGACACTATTAAAGATAGTCTGCTATGCTTGCACACAGGAGCCTAGCATGACTGTTCTCTGAGAAGTTCCACCCAAGAGTAGATTGAAACAGATGCTGAGACCCACAGCCCATCATCAGACAGAGCTCTGGAGGTCTTGGTGAAGAGCTGGGAAGAGGATTGAAGGACCCAGTGGAGTCAACAACTCCACAAGAAGACCAACAGAGCCAACTAAGCAAGGCCCAGGAAAGCTTGCAGAAAGTGAAGCACAGAGCATGCGTAGACTGGACCTGCGTCCCCTGACACAGGTGTTGTCATTGGACGGCTTGGTCTTCACATGGGTTCCTTAGCAAGTGGACAGGCGGCTGTCTCTGGTATAGATGAAGTTTCCTGCTTTTGATTCACATTCCCCTAGCTGGACTGCCTTGTCTGGCCTCTTTAAGGCCTAAGTGGAAGAGGATGTGTTTTGTCCTGATGCAACGGGGCTGCCAATGTGAGTTGGTACAGGGTGGTTCAGGCACTCACTCCCCTTTTCTGAGAAAAAAGGGAAGGGGGAAGGGAGAAGAGGGCTGGAGGGTGGGACCACGAGGAGAAGGGGGCGCTACGATGGGGATGTAAAGTGAATAAATAAATAGCTTTCATAAAAAATAAAATAAAAAAGATTTTTGGACTCTGGTAATACCTAAAAAAAACAAGTATAAAATTATGATGTACATGACACTAGATAATAGGTGTAGTAATTTAATCTTCAAAAGAAAATAACTACGGCATTTCTATATCCAATGATCTCATTTCTCTTCCCTTAAAAAAGAACGTCTTTGTAAAAATAAGAGATTGTAAAAGAAAATAAAAATAGCTGACAAAGGAATTTACATTGGGCATTTTATTCATCTGAGGAAGATGTTTTCAAACTGTAGGCCATGACACCTTTGGGGGTTGAAGAACCCTTTCACAGGGGACACAGATGGGCTATCTTACATTACAGATATTTACATTATGATTAATAACAGTAGCAAAGCTACAGTTATGAAGGAGCAATGAAAATAATTTTGTGGATGGGAGTCACCACAACGTGTGAAACTGTCTTAAAGGTTCACACAGTGTTAGGAAGGTTGAGACCCCCTGGAGTAAGAGATCCTTTTAACAGGAAGGCCTAGGATGTGATCACAGAACTATTGATTAAAGATCATTGGGAGGAGACCTAGGCGCCTGTGATGTCAACAAGGTCAGTACAGTGAAAGGTTGGTAGCGATTGGGGAGGAGATGAAAACGCTATTTCATAGGTGGGAAATGAACAGCAGGCTGGTAGTTGGAAAGGAGAAGCCTATGGACCCAGCATGGCATACGGCTCATTTACATGAGGGTTGGAGTGATGACATTTAAAGGGAGGCATCATTGTTCTCAGGAGCATAACAGCACAACTGCACACTCAGGAAGCTTTGAAGGCGGTCAAGATTTTCAGAACATCGTATTATTGAGGAACACAGAAAGCTAAGTAGAAAGAGCCTGAAAATGCTAGGAAAGCATCCTGAAAGAAGCTAGCCTGGCTTTTTAACTGCTCTCAATGTCCTTCAAACACTGCCTCCCTAAACACAGCCTCTTTCTCATAATCAGGACTCCGAACTTGTAGATTACTACTCTGTGAACCTTCCCTTGAAATGCATGACAATTTTATCTTTGAATCTGCGTTGAAAGTGACACCTAGGAAAACATCAGAGAATGTGTAATGACATCAAAACTTGCCTCCATTCATTCCCTGAGCCTGCCATTACCCCCTCAGGCCCTGAACAGAGACTACTCCAACCTTTACTGGAGACTTGGACATAGCCATGTGTTTGTGTGTTTGTGTGAGTAGGCAGCTGAAATTGTGTGCAAGACACAGGGCTTCTGTGAAGTATGCAGTTGCCTTCTCTGTGTTCATTCCCCTACATGGGGATGCAAGGCATTCACCACTGGGGAAAAAGTAATTTAAGAGATAAATTACAGAAGAAATGAAAAGCTTTCTCCCCTAGTTCTTCTAGCACCTGTGTTTTGTGCCTTGCCTCACAGATCATGGCTGTGGATCTAATGTGCGTTGTCCGTATCTCACACAGAAGAGCACGGAAGGGTGGTGCCGTAGAGCAGTTAGAGGGCACACACGGGTGAGCGAGAGAGAGGATGGATAATACACTGAGATTGTGGAGGCTGAGGAACTTCACATTCTGAGCAGTTGCCAAGGAAGCATTTGTGAGAGACAGGGAGGATGCCCTATCAAAATTCCAAATGGAACCAGTCCAAAGTTTTCATGAGTGTACTGACCCCAGTGACTATCTGTACCACTGGCAAAGGCCCCTGCTCAGGATACCAGACAGAAAAGCTGCAAGGTTCATCTGAGTTGATCCAGTAAATCCTCTCTAATGGCCTTTTACAGAAATTTCACTTTGAATCTGAAGCAGGTTCTTAGGTTGAATGCTGACGAAACTTCAAAATCTATCTAGGCAGAAAGAGCCACGGGTATGGGAGTGAAGAGCTTAG
Organism: Meriones unguiculatus; assembly: GCF_030254825.1. Taxonomy (NCBI): domain Eukaryota; kingdom Metazoa; phylum Chordata; class Mammalia; order Rodentia; family Muridae; genus Meriones; species Meriones unguiculatus. The sequence goes on along the minus strand of NC_083350.1, from coordinate 105,555,287 downwards.
GTCTCATTTTATCATGTTTCACTTTCATTGGAACTTGGGTTTTTGGATAGAACCTTAATTTTCAGAATGTTACATACATTTTCACCTCAGAATTATCTAGAACACACTGTGTGGCAGAGAATGGCCTTGAACTCTTGATTCTCCTGCTTCCATCTCTCAAGTTTTGAGATTACAGTCAGAGGCTACTACACTGGACTAATTTTTGTTTCATGAAGGTGGTTACGATGGAAACCTAATGTTTTCAAGAAAAAGCTTTGGGTGCCACGTTTTCAGTTACCAACTTGTTAACTGGGGTGAAAGCTTAGTTTCTTTTAAGGTTTATCTAGTAAATGCGGTTTACTGCTCAGTATGGTATATAATGCATGTTTAGTTTAGTTTCCTTGCCAATGTCTGTAATGATGCTCTTTAATTCAAATTTTAGTTCCCCCTTTGAAGGACTATGGGATGCATCAAAGCAGTATGGACCAAGGTTAGGAGAGGAAGGTCCAGCCATACTTCCTCTTGGCCAGCTTCACATCACTTGGAGCATAAAGCCTTAGGTGGAGCTGTGGGACATTAAAAAGCCAGGCCAAAATAAATGAAGATGTTACAAGGCAAAGGAGGAGAACAAAGTGAGGTGTGTAAACATCAAGGCAGGGATGGTTTAGGAGAGGTCTGTGTTGGAGAGAGGAGACGCTGAAAAGGAATGAATAGGCTTTAATTTTTTCTGAATTTTATACAGGGTTTTAGTCCCCATCAACCTCAACTTCTAAGTAATTTGACTATTTTATGTACTGTTGTTTTTTCCTTTCAATTACCATAGGAAAGCCTATGAAAGAAAGCTGAGCACTTGAAAGATTGCTCACTAAAGAATTATAGAGGGTCTAGTGAGGTAAGTGTGCTTGCTGACAAGATGGCTCCATGAAGGAAGGTACCTACTCCTACAGGCTGTCCTCTGACCTGAACAAGAGAGCCATCTCTGTCTGTCTCTGTGTCTGTGTCTCTATGTCTCTCTGTCTTTCTCTCTGTTTCTCTCTCACACACACACAATAAAATGTTTTTACTCTCTCTTTCATACACACACACACACACGTTTTTGAAGACTGAGAGGCCAATAAGAAAACTCCACTGTCAATTGAAAGAGACTAATAAAAACTGCAACGTTTATTTAAAAAAAAAAAAAAAGATCCTTGGGCATTTAGCTCAGAAACTAACATTCAAGTATAATTTTTCACAGCCTTTTCTACAATTAACCAAATTCTCAGAATAAATCTTATTGACATATCTTTTCTTATATGTATATTTAAGGTTTTGAAGTAAATAAAGTGTATCTCAATGGTTTTAGAAAATCGAGAAAAGGCTTTAAAATCATATTGTCCATATTGTGTCTCAAAATTGTTCCCTTTCCACGTAGACATAGACACCGTAGCTGTTTTAAAGTTTATAGATTAATAGTAGAAAAAAAAAAAAAGAAAAAAAAAGATGACTAGCTCCTTGGAAAAGGTCGCCATCTAGGGGAAACTGACAGATGCAACAATGTATCTGCATTGCACCACCTTGCTGCTTAATTCCAGTGACAGAGGGGGGGGGGGAGGGGGAGGGGGGATTACCACACTGCGTAAAATCAGATGAGTCATCTAGGAAGCACAGACCCTATGGGGGTCTAGAAAATAGGTACGCGCCATTTTATTTCTATTGCTAACATTTGACCCGTGTATAGCTTTTGTTTAAACGTTAGGAGTTGATTTCTCCTCATTCCTTCTTTCTATAACCAAAAGTGATCAAAATAGATATTTTCAGTAAACAGATATTGTTACAAGACTAAAACTTGTGTTTGAGGCAAATTTTGTGATTTAAAAACAAGAAATTTTATCATTACTGTGAAAAATCTAAAGGTGCCAAGATATTTAGAAAACAAAACAAAACAAACAACAACAACAACAACAAAAACGTCTACACGAATGAAACCTTGAAGTTATTTCTTTCTTAAACTTGATGTGTCTAGAATTTTTTTTTCTAGGCTTCCAAAAAATAACAAGTAAATGGCAGCATAATTTAGTTAGATGTTATAATCAGGCTATATCTCCTTAATACTATTTTTTAATGCTTTGGATTGCTCTTTTAGAGACTCATGAATTTCCTGAAAGCATATTAAACACATATAAATATACTAAATTAACATAATCCTTACAGATAGAATATTTTGAAAGGAAGTAACAAATCACTGGGGAAATTTAAATGGTTGCTGACCAGCTAAAAATTGAATGTCCTGTTTGAAAGTTATTAATCTTAAAAGTTGACCCTTTCTTCAAAATCCTATATATAATTTTTCATTAAAATCGTATGATTTATAGATAAGAGGTTTTGGTGAGTTAAATGACTGAGATTTGATGTGTTTCTGTGTATGCATATATGCTGTTCATGTGTGCACATGTGTACATGAGTAGAGACTGTCTTTGTATGTGAATGTGCGTGCCAGGTATGGCATTTGTGAGGTACCTGCCTCAGTTTTTCACAGTGAGAGTTTTTGAGATAGACTATCTTGCTGTACTTGGAGCTCACTGATTCAGCAAAGACGAGATGGCCAGGGAACTCCTGGAATCCATCAATCTCTGAGTCCCCAGCCCAGGGTTATGAATAAGCACAATGCGTGGCTTTTTACATAGGTGCTGGGAATCTAACCTCAGATCTTCAGGTTTGTGCCATAAGCACAAATTGAGCCATCTCTGCCTTGCATTATTAATTCTCAGTAATTCAAAAATTGTAAAGTATGCGATACAGTATACTACACCTGGGCAAATACCAGGTAGGTATTTTCTACCCATTACAGAGATGTCTGCACTTCCACATTTATTATGGCTCTGTTCACAACAACTAGGAAATGTAGTCAACAAAGATCTCCATCAAAAGATAAACAGATAAGATGTTGTACCTATTTGCAACATAATATTACTCGGATGTAAAGAAACATGGAATACAGATAAAGGCTGGTTCTGAATATATATATATATATATATATATATATATATATATATAGAGAGAGAGAGAGAGAGAGAGAGAGAGAGAGGTCACACATGTCCCTAAAAACAAATACCTCATTGTCTCTCTCATATATGGACCCTATCTTCAAATCTTTTGTATGTTTAAAGTGGAGTATATGTTGAAGCCAGGGAACTAGAAATGAGCCACCATATTTAGCAAGTTACTCATTACGAAAGAGAAGGTAGGAAAATTAAATAAAATAAAAGAAGTGAAACACTAAGGACAAAAGTTTTCAAACATGGAGGGGATAGGAAAATAGAGGGGTCAGGAAGCTTTGCCAAAATGAAGGGTGGATGGAGAGGGATATGGACTCTATGATCTTCTAATCCAAGGGTGGGGGGGAATTAGGCAATATTATAACACACATGACATGAAAAGGGAGAGGAATTATGTGTGTTAAAGGTTTAGGAGAGATAGGGCTAGTAGGAGGTAAAAGTAAGGATGGGTTAGCCTAAAGTAAGCACATATGAGGAAACCTTACAGAAATCTACTAATTTGTAACCTAGTAAGAATATTATATGCAAGGGTTTAAACAGAATATTTTGGATGGATGGATAGAGAGGTTTCTAGAGGACATGGGTTATTATATGAAAATCTCAGAGCCAGACACAGGATATCTCTGCACAAATTGGTCAGAATGGTCCCCAGAGGCACCCAAGCAACACAGGCAATTGTAATGACTGTGATGACTACTGTTTGCCTGCCATAACTAGATAACAAGACCCTATTACGGAAAACACCGCTTAGTTTGGATACAGGTCAGAAATTAACCTCAAGGTGACCAGAAACCATTTTCACTGATGGCTAATTTACATAGTGACAAAGGGCATACTGTGGTTTACTTGAGGAAAAAATCACAAATAGTCTTGTCCAATGTTAGACCGAATATGCTACAGTAATGACCTACTAGCAAGATGTAGACACTGGTGCAAACATGGCACACTGTTTATGGTGATAACCTCTGCTTTGGGATGGGCTGTGAAGCCTGCTGCACAGGAGGGATTGATTGCCTGGTTCTATAATGCTAATTAAAAGTCCATGAGCATGCAAGTCATAGACCCTAATGGGGATCCTACCTTTGTTGTTTTGTTAAGTGGTCATGCTGTCAAATGGCCTTCTTCAGACCGTCTTTATAGATGTATGTGACACTCAACTTTGGTTAGAGAAGCTTCTTTATGTGGTGGACAGGTGTTGGTACAAAGACTGATAACTGGTCACAGTGCCAAGTATAAGTAACTCTGAGTGCTGAGGTGTGGAAGGGTCATCTTTATTCATCTCTTCCAACCTCTCATCATCCAAGGCTTTGGAAACATGCCAGAAGAGAGGTGGAAAAAGAAGGGTGAAATGCTGACCTTTGGACATGACATGGCTGTTGCACACATCAACTTATGAAAGCTGCTATTATCTGCACAACGTAAGCCAGTTAAAAATCTGACCAGGGTAGATGAGAGGTCTCCAACGCTCCACTCTTAGCAGAAGAGCTGTGGGCAGTTGGTGGCACCTGTGGAAAGGATAGTCACTCTTATTCACGGATGTGAATACTGATACATTGCCCATATGCAATGGATGGACACACCCACGCACATCTGAGAAATACTAATTGAAGTCATAGTTATTAATAACAAAAAATGGACACAAAGTTGGGAGTCAGACACAATAGAAGTTGGAAGGAGTAGTAGTGAATAAATATGAGAAAAATACTTAGTACAATGTTTTTTCAAGACAGGGTTTTTCTGTGTAGCCTTGGCTATCCTGGACTCACTTTGTAGCCCAGGTTGGCCTCAAACTCACAGCAATCTGCCTGCCTCTGCCTCCCAAGTGTGAGATGACAAGTGTGTGCCACTGCTCCCAGCTAAAAAAAACATAGAATTTTTAAAGAGTAAATAAAAACAATATTTTAAAATAATTAGATTGATTTTTAAAGCCCTTTAATCATTGTCCATAAGAATCAATATATAGAGTGCCGTCTATCATTGTTTCATAGTCTGAGTTTTCAAAGATCTTTAATCATTATTCGTAAACATCCAATAACACTAAAAAAGAATAATGGATTAAAAAAAGAATAGAGAGAAACTAACAAGTAAAGGTTATTGGAAAGACTATGACATGTGTCATACTCATTCTCATAGGTCGCAGCCATACTGTAAGGGAACTTCTTCCTTCCCAAAGATCTTCCCTACCAAATGGTAAGCACATTCTTAGCTTATTAATTCTGCAGGCTCTGGGGTGCTCTTTGGTCATGGTTTTGAGCAATTTCTATTCTGGTAACCTCAATATACAGGAAAAATGGAGAATTACTCAGTTTTATTCCTAAGTTATTTTCTAAGTTAAATCTGTTTTATTTTGACTCTTTCGGCTCTAATTTCTGATTCTTTCCACAGGCCAAACTTTCTCATTGATACATTTTGACTCTCATTTTATGTCTTTTTCTGGTCTCTAGATAATATGTTTTATTTATAATGTTGGGTTCTAATTTTTTTTTCTAGTGACCACATGTGGCAGCTCTTAGACTCCTTTCCCCTGGTAGCCAGAAACTCTCCATTTTCATCCACTTTCATTAGTGATGGCTGGTTCTTAATTTAGAGAATTAAGAATTTCTCAATCAGAGTGATCGCTACTTTCACCTTAGAAGACAGGGGAAAGGGGCCAGAAACCCTCTCTAATGATGTGCCATCACAATTTGGCACTCAACATTTTTTTTTCTCTTTAAAATATCTCATCCTATAAATAATTTATCTTGAAACCTTTAGACTTCAATTGCAGAGACTCAGCACTTTGCAAAGACAGCATTACCATATGCAGTATGACTAAAAACGCACAGCTTTAAATATTGAATGAAAATTGCATCCTTGAATAATCTGAAGTGACTGTAACATTTTATCCACGTCCTCTCCAGTTCAAAGTGGAACTAATGGCATTAGCAAACAGAGTAGTGGCTTCCAATCTGATCTGTAGTAGCAATATGTCCATGACCAAATCTTTTAGTAGTTTCTAGCTTTTGCCTTTTCATTGGTGAACTAAGCATATATAAGTAGTATAAAGTTTCACCCAAGATAAAAGTTTGAAAAAGTGAACATAGAATAAACATACTGTTGACTGGAAGGTTCTAAGCCAGGTACATTAAAATCAGCATGAATTTTTTTCAGTGAATTCCGGAAAGGAATGTTGCTGAGAGCATTTTCATGATGATTCATGATCAAAGGTCACCAAGATTGAAAAGCCGAGAATGGCTCTCTTCATTAACAGAAAATCTGCTTATTCACAAGGACTATATAAAGAGAAGAGGCTTTGGAATACCAGAAATGGAGTTGCCCCCCAACCAACACTTCCCTGTGCTTTTTCCCCCTACTCAAGTGGATTTAGTTCACACTGCAGTAAGTCACTTTGCTCCTCTGTGAGAGCTAGCCAATGATTGCCATTCACTTCATAGATTTATTTTAGTTTCACTATTTTTCATAAACATTGATATCATTCCAGGATTCTACACTTGAAAGAGATGATCCAAGTTTTGACCTATTGACTCTTCTAGAAGGAAGAGAATCAGAGACCACAGACTGTGGCTTACAAAGTATCCATGAGGTGGAATGTGAAGGTCATGGAAAGACGGTGTCTGCTCTTCCTCAGGTGACTCTGTGCTACACGTGAATGCATCTCACACACTCCACCTCAGCCACGGCAGAGCTCATTCCAACCTGAATATGTGTTCTCCTAACACTGCCTGAACAGCTTCAAAGACTGGGAAGAGGGCAGTAATAAAAATATCAACTATTCCCAGTTGGTCAGACCAGTAACAAACAAGCAAGTTTGTTTTATCCATTAGCAAGCTATTGCTCTAATTAGTGACTGGGACTGCTAATGAATTAATTGATGTTCAGGTCCTAGGAACAGCTACTACACAACTCACTTTTAAAAGTAAGTCAGGAAGGAACACATACAGTTAATTTTCATTTGTTAGAATTAAGCTAACAAACATTATTTAGCTAAGCAGTTTGGATTTCATATTTAAGCATATGAATCAAAAATTTATTAGCTGTGTTCTTTACTGGCACTATTAAAAGAAAACACATATTCTGTTAGTGAAAAACATGATAATTAATGGCCTGCATGTTGAAGGGGGCTCAAAAGATTCACTGGGAGAGTGCTTTTATATTTCACATAAGTAGGTAGTTATTGTAACAACATAAAATTATGTACAGAAATCTAAAATACACATAAATCTAAGGATTCTTTTAAACTTCTGTTTTCCTTCTATATCTTAGTCTGCTGATAGAAGCAAAAAATGATTCACATAGTAATGTATCTAAATACTGTAGTGCTTTTTGCCACAATCACAATGTTTTTATGGGTATTAATGTGCTATGTTTTCCTTTTTTCTTAATTGGGATATTTATTAATTAAAATTAAATTCGCAAACCTGCAATTATCGGGTGCCTACAATGTGACAATTTCTTACTATCTTTATGTATGTGTAACTAGTTAGTGGTGACCTCTCTGATGCTTAGGGAACACGCCCAATCTCATCTGAGCTATGTCTTTCAAAAATGCTTCTGTAAATGAAACAGCTGGCAACCATAGGCCACATGTACCATGACCACTAGGTGGCAGCTCTGTATTGCGCTAGGGAACATAAGTTTTTCAGCACATGTAGTAAAAAAGAGCCAGTAGTGTTAACATCACCTTCTATTTGTGCAGGAAGTAGTGTGGAATCACATAACATTTTCAAGAGAAGTGAGAAACATTAACATTTTATTTAATTGAATGTGAATACTGACTTAAAAAAAAAGAGGGTACATAGACAGAACACAGAGAGCCATTTTGAGTTCATCTTGACTTCGTTTTAACAGTTCCCACATTATAATCTTCCAGTTCAAGGGAATTCTACTATCAATAAAAGGTTAACAAAACACAAAACCCCTAACTGTATATAAAGCATTATATTTCTCACTTTGGTAGTAATGGTTAGTGTTGTTAAAAAATATAATGTAATTAAAACTTATTAACTATTATTATTATTATTATTATTATTATTTATAACTTATTCACTTTGTATCCATCTGTAGCCCCCTTCCTCATCTCCTCCCAGTTCCACCCTCCCTTCTCCCCTACCATGCCCCTTCCCCTAGTCTACTGATAGGAGAGGTCCTCCTCCCCTTTTATCTGACCCTAGCCTATGAGACCCAGGTCACATCAGGATTGTCTGGATCCTCTTCCTCTGTGGTCTAGTAAGGCCACCTTGCCAGGGGGAGTTGATAAAAGAGCAGGTAACCATGTTCATGCCTGTGATAGCCCCTGCTCGCCTTCTTAGTAACCCCCCCCCCAAAAAAAAAGAAAAAAAAAAACTGAGCTGCCCATGGGCTACATCTGAGCAGGGGGTTTAGAGTTCCTCTCCATGCATGGATCCTGGTTGATTCATTTCTGTGGATCCCTGGGCCAAGATCATTTGGCACTGTTGGTTTTCTTGTGGAGCTCCTGCCCCCTCCAGGTCTTTCTATCCCCCCCCCTTCTTCCAGAAGATTCCTTGAACTCTGCCCAGAGTTCTGCTATGAAATTTGTAGGTAAATAGATGGAACTAGAAAAAAATCATCCTAAGTGAAGTAGCCTAGAAGCAGAAAGACACACATGGTATATACTCACTTATAGGTAGATATTAGCCGTATAAACATACTAAGGTCTATAGTCCTAGAGAAGCTAAACCAGGAGGACCCTAGAGAAGATGTTTAATCCTCATTCAGAAGGGTCAATGGGTTGGACATAGGAAGTTGGAGAAGACAGGGAACAGCACAGGAGCCTTCCACAGAGGACCTCTGAAAGACTGTACCCAGCAGGGTATCAAAGCAGATTCTGAGCCTCATAGCCAAAACATTTTGTGATAAATAGTAAATTATGTACGCTAACATTTTACATTAATAAAACAAAGAAAACAGGAAAAAATATAAATATATATGGAAATATTATCATAAATACTTTAAATGCCACATGAAAAATGTCAGAGCATATCAACATCAGTAGCATAAATAGCTCCATACATGCCAATTAACGTCTGTCTGAAATGTGTGAAAAGAAACATAAACCTTGATTATTAATATGTTATAAATGTATTCTAACTAGTTATTTGGGGTTATTAAATCTATCCAATAAAGTACACAATTGCAGTCATCCAGCTTTGTTAGGGCTGTACCTACTGATGCCCTCTTATAAAGCAAGTGCTGTTATAATTCTGTATTGTAATATTGAATGTATACCGTACTTAATGTGAAGTAGCAATATAAAGTGGACTTGAAATTCAGCATTCAGAAGGCCAGACGAGTCTGTGGTAGCCTGGAATCAGTGTCTTAAATCAGGAGTTATCTTTTTGTTGTGTTTGTTTGTTTGTTTGTTTGTTTGTTTGTTTGAGAAGTGGTTTCTCTGTGTTGCCCTGGCTGTCCTGTTACTCAAAAGCAACATCAAAGAAAAAGCTTCTGAATATAGAAGCCTAGCAATATGCTGTATAGAAAGACATGTAAAAGCAGCATTGGTCTAGCTAGTTCATGAAAGATACATTAAATACTTCACATCCCCGTCTTATTTAAGATAGGTTACCTCTGTTTTGTTTATCTGGAGAGAAAATTTGGGGCAAATTGGTGTACAGAGGACTGTCAAATTTATTTTGTATATGTGTGTGTGGGTATGTATGTGTGTGTGTGTGTGTGTGAGAGAGAGAGAGAGAGAGAGAGAAGTGTGCTCTTTGTTATTTTTATTTGTTTGAGAGAAGCTGTTTCACCTTGTGATGTGTAAATCACCACCAGCTGGCCAGCTGGCCAGTGCCCTCCAGCTGACTACTTCCACCTCTGCAGCCCTGGGTTTCCATGTACACCTATGCTCCCCAACATTTTATGTAGGTCCTAGGGATCTGACCTCCGGTCTTCCTGTTTGTGAGTTATGTCCAGCACCCCCGAGATTTCTATAAAGTGTAAGGTAAGGTAAGACACACCCTTGCAAGTGTCCTGCACATGATTTACATGAAAGAAGATGAAAGAGGCTTGAGCCCATGATTGACTTTCTACCTCAAGCATCTGTAAACTTTTGGTTTATGGTCACTTACATAAAAACTTTCCAGTCACAAGTGAAGAATTGGAAAGCAATTCATTCGTAGTCTACACACTTGATATCAGCTTCTTGTCTGAAAGCCAACTCGTGGAAATAACCATGTACATAGAAAAAGGGTCATTTGCTCATTACTGAAAAGCTTTCGAGGAGAAAGGCTACAAAGTCATTACAGACAGTATTCATAGCTATGGAAGACTGTTGTTCCTGTAGCTCTTTACCACCGTGAAGATCAGGCCATCCTTCCAGGACAACCTTCTCAATGTGTAGTCTTCCTGTTGAAGAAACTCAGTTGTGTGTGTTTTCTGATTGTAGCTGTACGTAAATGATTTTTCTAAAATAATGAATATCTACCTGCTAAATGCAGAACATATTTTGAAGTGAAAGCATGTTTCTTTAGATAAGCTTCCAGAAAAATATTTAAATGTAATTTGTTTCAGCAATAAGCTTATCTCAAATTCTTTCTTTCTGCCAATAATAAAGAAGTAATAAACATCTCAATGACCACAATGTATGCAAGTAGAGAAATATATTCTAACATTTTTCCTGTGTCCTGTGGTTCCAAATAAACAACCTTTAATTCTTTTTGACTGCATGAAAAATATATCTACTCTAACAAATTGACCCTTAACTAGCAGCCTGTTAAGAATCACCCTGACATAAAACTTTTGTATGCGAAGAGAAAGTAAGAACATTGGTACAGGTTCCTTAGATGCCTATTTGTTGTTGGTCTTATATTGAATACAGATCAAAATTAGGCAGTTTATTTCTAAATTGTTTTCTTTACCTTTTCTGTCTCTTTCTCCTTTCTTCCTTCTCCCCTCTCTTCTTCCTCTTGTTTATCTTTTTATTTCTTGATACAGGGTCTCACTATATATCTAGCTATATCTATAGCTAATTCATACCAGTATCTCTATCTATATATCTAATCCAATTCTAATCTATATCTGCACACGTACCTGTACCTGTATCTGTATTTGTATCTATATCATCTGTATCTATCACTGTATCTATAGCATCTGTATTTAAACTATTTCATCTATATCTGTATCTATCCCAATCGTCTATCTAATATATCTAACTTATATCTATATCTTAGTCTTTTTAGTGTATATCATTTACATCTATCTATATCTGTATCTATATCATCTATATCTAATCTATGTATCCCACAAATCCTTCTATATATATACATGCAAAGTACATATACATACATATATGAACATACATATATATGTATGTTCATATACATATATACATATATATATATATATATATATACAGCTTAAAGTTTACTAAATTGATTCCTGATAAAGTTCTAAATCAGATACAGGGAAGTATGGTTAAGTAAGAAAGCATGACTAAAAGTAGACAAATGGGGATTGGAAACCATTTTCTCATTTGAGTTTTCCCTTATATGTAACTGATAAGTAAAATTGGTTGTGAGAGTGGTTATATGCTTACAATCAATGTATGCTAAGGATCTTGCATATATTCAAATGTTTCAGAATCTGAAGTCTATCTTTCTTCAATGGAACTAACTGCAGTTATTCTGTTGGTTCATGAAGTTTATTTTAAACATCAAAGCACTAGACCTTTCTAATTGTATAATTTTACCAAATGCTTAAACAAGATTTCTAGGTTAAACATATTCATACTTAGTTCAGGGTGACTGACTACCTTAGTACCCTATGATGGAATAAGATACCCCAGGCTTTATTAATGAACTAGGTTGATGTAATTTTCAGAATTCAAGGGTCATTACTTTCACCATAAAATTTAGTTCAGCATATAGTAATTTATATTGATTTATGGTCCATAATTAAACTCTTAAGTAATGGTTATTTCTTTATAGTTCTTCAAAGTGAGTCTGTGTGATAGTGGAGTGTTGTCACTATGTTTGGGAAAATAGAAACAAAGGCATGCAATTATTGTCACATGTCATGTAGTCACTAGGGTAGAATACATCCAGGAATTCTTAACATATACACAATTCTTTTTCATCTCTTCTATCGACTGACTGATTTTGAACACTTTCCAATTATGTAAAGCTAATACATAACAGTTAATACTGAAATAACTAAGACAGAGTCACATTCTGAGTTCGTTTCCATACACTGATAACCCAAAACAAAATGACTCAGAACTATTAAATGAAAATGTGAATTCTCTGTTAGTATAAACCTGACTGATACCAATAGCACAGCAGTAACATCATTGTGTGATCCTGAAAATTTTCAAATTACATTTAAGAAATTCTTGTCCTCAAAGAGTACCTATCAATTGATGTTTGTATGATTTCTTTTCCAGATTTGTATGGCTAATATAGATAGAAAGACACTGGCTATGTTTTTATTTTCTGTCTTTATTGAAATGGAATGTATTGGAAATACTGTCTTCTTTATGTACTGAGGTGTACATTTTTATGAAATCATACTCAGGGCTCAGCGTTGGTTTATAAATATCAAGTAGGTTTATCATTCTCAGAAAGCCAAAATTCCACACAAAAGAGTTCTGTCTCCACTAGTCAGTGACTAGAAAAGGAAAATACTATGAAATACCATCTATAAATTCTTATGAAAATTTCTAAGTTAAACTTTAATTCCTTTTAATAGTAAATGAGAAGTAACAAAACAGAATAGGATTAATTTTACTTAGTTGAATATTTTTTTTTACAATGTTCACTGGGGCCTATATATTTTAATTACTAATTATTATATCCAATTGCAATAACTTTATATTAACTATTTAACAAGTAGTCATAGAAGATATGTCTATCTGTCTAGCCATCCCAAACAGACAGAAATGATGCTTATTAAATTTAGGCCTTTTTAATGTTTTCTGACATTTGATAAAAGGTCTCTATTTCTGAAAGTGATGCCTATATGGCATCTGTAGGCCACTATGGCTACTTGATTTGCTTTTAAGATGCCTTTGCATGTAAGCTTCCTTGGGACTATTTTATTCCAGTTTACCTTACCTCTAAACATAAACACGGGGTCTGCTTTGAGCCACACTGGTACTCAAGTCTACTGTACAAGCTCTCAAGTTCTCTAAAGAAGCCATGTGGCGTTCCTGAATGGAAGGTAATGAGTCGGTTCAACAATCATGCTGAGCAAAGCTCAACATACTTCATGATAATAACCTGTGGCCTAGTATATGAAATGTTTCATGATGGATATATTGTGGTGCCAGTCTCTCCAGGATCATCACAGTATCTGCTTACAAAACAAGCTCAGGTGGGGAGTAATAAATGACTAGTGTTTACGTTTTGCACACATCTTTCAAAGTACACAGATAAGCACGGGGAGTAAGTAGATAATGATTTCTGCCTACCTCTTTGGCTTCTTATTGGATGCTTCTTCCTTGAGATCCTATGCCTTAGGTCAGTCCTCAGTTACTCAGTGCCAGAAAGGTCCTCCCAGCTGCTGGCCAGTTTAGACTCCATGCTCCACACCCTCCCCCAGGCACATAGGAAATATCCAAGCCTCTAAGTCTTCCTTATGATTTATGTTTCCTTTCCTAGTCTTCCTTCAAATGGGAGTGATTTGGTGGATCATCATTGTGTCATCATTGTTCACATTTTTAGTGAACAATAATAGTAAATTCTAGTAATTCAGTAACTTGAATTATAGTTTCTAGATTAGAATGTAAACTATGAACAATTGCTTATATCCTTGTGGTGGTTGAATAAGATTCATAGATTTGAATACCTAGTCACCAGGAAGTGGTACTATTTGAAAGGATCATAAGGATTAGGTGAAGAGGCCTTCTTGCCAGAAATGGGTTATTGGGATGGGCTTTGAGGTTTCAAAAATTTATGGCAGTCACAGGTGCTCTGTGTGTGTGTGTGAGTGCATGTGTGTGTATCAGAATGCATCACTCAAACAGTTCTCTAACATCTTGCCTGACATGCTCCCTTTCATGTTGATAATGGACTAAGTCTCTGAAACTGTTTAAAGTTGCTTTGGTCATGGTTTCTCTTCATAGCAATAAGACTGTGACTGAGACAATCACTAATTGTAATGAAAAAAAAAGCCTTGGAGGTATTTAATGTGCTGAATTTTATTCTTTAGAAGCGAGGTTGGGAACATGACTAGATGATGATTTGGGAGACCCAGAGAGAAAATTCAGTGGGTTAAACATGAGTTTAATACATTGTATACATAAAGCTCACAAAGAATAGTTGTTTTAAATTAAAACAAGTATCTCTTTAAGATGATACTGAGAATTGTCCAGGTATGAGACTTGTAAAGACATTTAAACCTAAACAGATGGCTTGAAAAGAAATCTAAATAGGTTTAACATAATGATTTTTCAGAAGTGTTTTGAGTGAATCACAAATGAGTTTTGATGTGTAGGGAAAGAGCAGTAGGAACAAGATTGGGCTTGTTTTTATATGTACATATAGTAACTGTAATAAGGCATATCATAGCCAATTTATATAGAGCATTTAATCATACAGAAAGTTATTACTTTTCTTAGCTTAAAATTAAATGGTTGGCATTTACTGTTGTAATTTGTAATGTTTGATATGATTTTTAGAATCTTACAATGATTTTTCTTCATCTTGTTGGACCCTGCAGTACAGCTGCATAGATTTCTGATATTTAAACACAAATGAGAAGGATATTTTTCATAATTTTATTTCTTAATAGTTTATAGTCCTGCTAGCAAAAGTAAATATCTAAGAATGAAGTCAACACAAAAATTTTCTGATCAACCAATAAATACTAACTTGTGTTTCAAGTTAAGCATATCTGACAAGGTGTAATTCTGAAAAAGTTGTATTCAAACTCTTCATCTAGTATGTCTCTGGACATATGATGTCAGTGGAACTTATGCAAGTAGGGGAAAATATGTTTTTACTTCTTAAAATCTTTGAACCAAAGTTGCTGTTTGGAATGATGTAATCTCCATAGGTAATTGCTTACAGATTATCAGAAACTATCACACAGGCTCATATTTATACATTGTTTTTACTCTCCTTTTCAAAGAAGACAAACTGGGAAACAAAATTAGATATTCCACCTCCCAAAAGTCAACATTCTTTTAATCCACTCTGCAAAACTATGTTTCTATTTCCTGTGAACGTATTGAAGGAATACGTGCAGGAACAAGGCCTCACAATCTAAGCCATGTGCCGCTGTTTGCAGTTACCTTGGATCTTAACTAGATGTGCAAGTTGACTTCTGACCATGGGGAATCCTCTCCATGCATGGATTATGGATTGCTGAGGCCATGGCAGATAACCAGTTCCACAGAAGCAACTTCATGTTCTTCTGAGGAAGATCCATAGCACTGTGGAACAAGGAATATAAATGAGCGATGCCACATATACTGTAATGGGGTTACCAAAATACAACCCTCAAATTTGAAGGTGGAACCTCTACAGCAGTAGAAAAACGCTGTTCTAAAGCGCCCTGGTTATAAGAGCGCTGGCAAGTATTCAGTGGCCACCAAGCATGTTTTTAAAGCATGTGACAATCAAATTCTGTTGATTCGGAGCTGCTGTGTATATTTAAATGTTTTTCGATACTGCAAGATTTATGAACTACAAAATCTGTTGTCTGAAGGGGGGACAGCAAATGAAAATATTCAAACTGCAGTAATAAAATATTTGGCCTTTAATCGTTTCCAATAAAATATATCTGAAATCTTCCCCTCTCCCGCCCATAGTCATACACAAACACAGCAATGTTTAAATATTTTATAGTGGCCAACGAAGGTGTTTACATTGATGTTTATTTATGGAACTCACTTTTAAATCTGTTTTTAACAAGTTGTGAATGCATATTAGCCTCAAAATCAGTTCCATCTCGTTTCTCAGTTCCCTTCCTGAAGGCTAATGGCTAATGTCCGTCCGGTACCATAAACAGACCTGCCTCTGGCACGTTGGGAATTATTTGTTCTTGGCTTAAGTAATCATAGTTCATAAAGCTCTCTCTCTCTTCTTCGTCCCCTACTAGGATCGACAAAGGCATTCCCAGACACAAGAATTTTTCTTCCTCTCTCTGTTCTCCCTCCTCCAGCCCCACCTCTTCCAACATATCCTCTTCCACTTCCTCCCCATCGTCAGCCTCTTCCACTTCCTCTCCATCCGCATCCACATCTGCTGTCTCTCTCTCCTCGTCTTCCTCCTCCTCGCTCTCCTCTTTTTCATCACAAACCTCTTTGTCGCACTCATCATCATTATTTTTCTCCTCTTCCTCTACCCGCTGTGGGGTGGGAGACTGGTTTTGCTGCACTGGAGTAGGACTGAAGGTTAGAGAGGGATCCTGCATGAAGCCAAACAGATCTTCCGGCAACTGCGAGTCTTCATGGACGCCGCTGTGGGGCGCGTCATTGGTAGTGGAGCCTCCGGGGGAGATGCCACGAGCCTGGACTTGCTGTGCACGCAACACCGCTTGCTGGCGCTCTAGCTTCTCTTGCTGCCTCATGTCTTCGTAGACCTGGTTCATGATGAACTGGGTGGTATTCCGCGGCGCTCTCATCCCAGGAGCCCGCCTCCCGTATAGGTTGACCGGGCGCAGCAGCTTCCTCATGTCTATGGGCGGGTTCCTCTGGAACGAGCGACGAGGGTGTCGACGCAGGCCACGACCCCTGCGCCCCCAGCGCTTCTTTCGGCCCGGGGGTCTCTCCCAGCCGGGGCTCCAGGGCCCGCTCCAGCAAGAGCAGCAGCAAAGGCAGAGCGGGTGCAGACCATAGGCCCGGATCATCTGCGCCGGGCAAAGGGGGCTCTGGAATGCTATGAGTGGTGGGCGCCAGGGCTCTCCACAGCGCCCCCAGTTGGAGTAAAGGGCCCAGTAGGGGCCTCTGGGCGGTTGGAACCAAGGGCCATGGATGCGCTGTTGCTTGGGTTGTTTCCTGGGAGCCTCGTACTCAGCTTTGGGGCCATCGCGGTATCGCCGCTTGGACATTGGAGCACCCCTCTGCCTTCGATGATAGGAGGACCAGGTGTGCAGTGGGAGGGAGGATGCCCAGCTGCCGCTGCCTCCTCCTCCACTGCCGCTGCCCAGATTAAGGGGATCCTCCCTTTCATTGACCATCTGGGTCATGGTTCAGGGACCTTGCCACCAGGTCTCAGAGGTAGCGTCCTAGGAGCCGTCAATGTGACCAGATCCGATGGTCAATCAGAAGAGCCTCCTCAGCTGGAGCCCCTAGTGCCACGTGCTTCTGACTGTGACCAGGCCTTCCCTCTTCACGAGGACCCCCCTCTTTCTTCTCCACTTGCTCGCTCTTCCTTCAGAATCACTGTCTTTTGCACCTGGGTTGTCTTGCCCAGGTGGGTTGGGTAGGGTAAGGATGGTGGGGGAGGAAGGTGTTGGTGGGCGATGAGATGTGAGAGCCACTCCCGGGTCCCACACACACCCGCCTCGGAGGAGGTGCGGGCTGGGGACGGGAGAGGCAGGGCTGCGTGTTACCTTGCTCCTCCCTCTCAACCCAGGTGCTTCACCGTCGCCGTCCTGGCCGGACTGAACGGGCACGGGCAGTGGCCGCCTTTAAATACTGGCAGGGGGACCCTCGCGTGCCCACTGTGTCATTGGTTGCCCAGGACGACAGCCAATTGGGGTGGACATGACGCCCTCTGCGAGGACTGGGGGTTCCTGTCGGAATTATACATCCCGTGAACATTCTCAGGGAGTCTTGTGACGCATGATTTGAGGCAGAGAGAAAGGTGGGCAATGCCCACACCCTGACAACGCTCAGGGGAGGGATGGTGCTTGAAATTCCTTTCTCAGGTCTGGTGGAGGGTGTTGGAAGACAGGCCTTCACCTTAACCAGGTGGAAAGGGGGAAAATAAAAACAGGAATCTTCTCTACAGCTCTGTGGTCGGCTGTAGTAGAGGAAATCGGGCCCCTACTTTTTCCCTTAAGTTCAAACTTTGTATTCATGGTAGATGAAACATGAGCGCAGACATTTATTGTGTTTACATCACAAGCATGTAACACCCGTTCTTCAAGAGATAGTTACCAGGTTTCCCACATTCAAGAAATGAAGGGGTTTTTAATCCAAGGTTGTGGTGACTGATAGTCATTACAGCTGGTCGTTAAACCCAAACCTGTTTGTCTGTAGAAGAGAAGGTCACCGCACCCATGTACAATCAACCCTTCCTTAACAGATCCCGTGTGATAGGTAATGGAACATGCATAAGAAAGCAATTTGTTGGGCTGGAGAGATGGCGCAGCGGTTAAAAGCACTTTCAGAGGTCCTGAATTCAATTCCCAGCAACCACATGGTGGCTCACAACCATCTATGATGAGATCTGGCGCCCTCTTCTGGTATATGTGTAATAAATATATATATATTTTTAAAAAGAAAGAACCTTATTAATTTTAATGTACCATAGATGTGTATGTTGATTAAGAATTATTATGGAGAATGACATAGCCTTGATTTTGAGAATAGGAGTATTCTGATTTTCTTCACTTTTGTTCCCTCACTAATCTTACCGTAGGAAGACAGTGTTTGACTTTGATAAATGACTATAAATAAGTTTTATCTTGCCTTAGTAAGCCCGTTTCTTAAGAAAGCAACAAATTTCAATTCAGGGTTTTTTCTTTTTCTCTAAATACATTATTATATTATTTTTATTCATTTATTTTTCAGACATGGTTTCTCTTGTGTAGCTCTGAATATTATGGAACTCACTCTGTAGGCCAAGCTGGCCTTGAACTCACAGAGGTCTGCCTGCCTCTGCCTCCTGAGTGCTGACATTAAAGGTGTGTGCTACCATCATGTGGCTTTTTTTTTTAATCTGTGCCTGTGTGAGTATATGACACATGTGAGCAGGAGCCTGCAAAAACCAGAAGAATGTGCTGGCTCATCTGGAACTAGAAGGACAGGTTCCCATGGGCCACCTCATCTAGGTGATAGGCACTGGACTATGGTCATCTGCAAGAAGAGCAAGAACTTGTAAACACTGGACCAACTCTCTAGGCCCTGGGTTTCCAAATTTTTCTAAACTCGAGTTTGTAATAGAAGCTTTTTAATATACTGGTAGAACAGTGTAGCAATGGCTCAAGGTGATTTACTGTCACAGTCAATATTACAGTCAGGAGTGTGATGGGATTTTTTTTTTTTTTTTAGAAAAAAACATTTGCACTTGATTTATGTACCTTAAATGCTGACAAATGAAATACTCTAATCCAAACTTAAAACAAGATACATTCACAAAGTCCAATGTGTTGTTTTAGTTTTCTGTCTTTGCATAATCAGATTATGACAAGCAGGGTTGCTTAAAGCAGAATGAGTTTACATGTCAGCTCCTAATTGTTAGGATCCCAGGAACTGCATAGCATTCCTTTTCACTAGGGGTTAACACAAGCTGTGAGTAAAGGACTGCCTTCGATTGTCACCCGAGAACCCAGGCACAAAATCACTCTCTTGGGGCTGCGACCGGGGTGCTACCATCCTTCTGTCTGTGAGCCAGAAGTTACCTTCATAAGTCAAAGGCCACCTGTGTAACTCAACACTCTGGCACTAATGTTGGTTACTTGTCAATGGAATCCTTTTGTACATAGTATCTCACTTTATTAACCCAGCAAAGAAAATCACTACAGTTCTTCCTAGCAAAACTTGCTTTGCATTGTGTTTGTGTGTGTGTGTGAGTGTGTGTGTGTGTGTGTGTGTGTGTGTTTGTCTGTCTCTCTGTCTGCCAGCCATAATTGCCATGCCATTTGTAGATACAAAATCCTTGGTGATTTTGTTTATGAAGATACTGAGGATTTTTGTTTTTTGTTTGTTTTTTGTTTCTTTTGGTGACTAAGTATATTAGTAAATTCAGTACAATATATTTTGTCGATTCACTAGTCTTTATTTAGACAGTTTTAATGACACTGTTAACACACTGCAGTTCTAACAGATGCTGTACAGTGACTTAGGTTGGTTTGTTTTGTGCTAGATTTTCCGATGGAAAGCACAGATCTCGGTGTTGGAATCCTGCCACTTGGTGGCAGTAGCAGTTCATCAAAACCCAGTCAGCAAGTTTTAGTCAGGAAAAAATGGAGACTCCAATGCTACTTTTAAAGTACAGATGCATTTTAAAATTACAATAGAATTATATTACTTTCCCTTTTCTCCCTCCAGTCCTTTGCCTGTACCTAACTCCAGCCGCCACACTGACTCTCTTGTCAAGTTGATAATCTTTTTATTTGATTATTATTGTTACATACACACACACATACTTGTGTATGTACAAATACTTAAATACAACCTGCTGAGTCCATTTATGCGTGTGCGTGTGTGTGTGTGTGTGTGTGGTTTCAGGACTGAAATAATATATTGCATTGAATGAAGAAAAAAAGGGCTAATTCTTTCTTTTCCAGCAGTCATTAGCTGACTGTATTTCTGTGTTTAGGGATGAGGCCCTCACAAAATTCTCCCCCTTTCATTACCGAGTCTACTGATATTGACATTGTTTTGGTCTTTTTTACATAGCCACTTAGAGTAGACTTCATGCAATTCTGGCTCTTACACTTTTTATAGCCCCTCTTCTGTGATGTTTCCACAGCCATTGTGCAGGAGCTATGATATAGGTGTATCCACTGGGGCTGAACTCCTTACTGCTTGCTCATCTCTGCATAGCATGCAATTTGGTTTTCTGTTTTTATTTGGGGAATGGTTTAAAGAGTACTGTTATTAACTCTTCTTTGAAGGTCTGGTAGGATTCTGTGCTGAAACTGTCTGGCCCTGGGCTGTTTTTGCATGGGAGACTTTTGATGATAGCTTCTATTTCCTTGGGGGAAATAAGAGTATTTAATTTACCTTATCTTGATTCAGTTTTGTAAATGTAATCTATCAAGAAAATTGTCCATTTCATTCAGATTTTAAAAATTTATTGTGTATAAGCGTTTGAAATAGGACTTAATGATTCTTTGTTTTTGGTTTTTTTTTTTCAGTGTCTGTCATGTCCCCTGTTCATTTCTGATTCTTCTTGATAGTGTCTCTCTGTCTTCTAGTTAGTTTGGCTAAGGTTTTGTATATCTTCTTGATCATAGTTTTGTAGGTACCTAAGATCTCTCTCTCTCTCTCTCTCTCTCTCTCTCTCTCTCTCTCTCTCACACACACACAAAGTTAAGCTACTTGTGATGATAATGTTCCTCCCAAGACCACATACTAACAAAAACTCCAGGCAGAAGATACAGTTGTTTGAATTGTTGATCAGGGGAGACCAAGAGACTGCTGAAATGTTAAAGGCTATAACATTGCTGTTGCCTTTGGTTACTTCCAAGAAGTTCAGTGTAGATACTGAAGATACCACCGAGTTCAGACATAGGATTCAGAGGACTCATGCTGGAGCTGACCCACCAACCTCCTCCCTCAGCTGGCTTTGGTTGTGTCAAGTTGACAGCTGATGCTAACTTGGGCAATACTTTCAAATTTAGTCAAACAATATGTACATTCCAAAGGATGAGACATATTAGAAGATGTCTCTAAAATTTGAATTACAGTTATGGTATCTAGTGTACTGGCTTTACAGATAACACAGACCAACAAAAATATTAGTTATTGCAATGTATTTGAGGAGTCTAGATGAATACTACTGTTATGTTAAATGCACATAATATCAAGTTGCTTTCTAATACTTATTTTTATATCTATATATTGGTGTAGTTTCACAGCCTTCAGGGTTTTTTTGTTTGTTTGTTTTTTGTTTGTTTGTAACAGAAGAAGAATAATACAGAGACCCACAACTGGTCAAAATTAGTGTGAGCGATTGTAGAGTGCTCAGCCCTAAATACAACACCCATATATGACCTCCTTCCCCGACTCGAGCCTAAAGGAAATACTAAAATATACTAAATATAGAATCTTTTAAGGAAATTTTATAATGCTTTCTAAGAACTTAAATGGTATTTTACCTAGCATCCTACTTCTATGACTCTATCCATAGAGGTATCACAAGCATATAAAATTATTTATGTGCAAGTATAAGCGTTTGGACAGTTTTGGTGTAAATGCAAAATTTGCATATCCATGGAATGGAATGACAGTTTTCCAAAATGCCAGGAGCTTTACTCATACAGAAATGTCTCCAGGGAAAGTTTTGGAACTATCCAAGCAAGGTTCAGAATACTTAGTATCCTTTGCACTAAGAAATGTGTGTTCATGTATACAAATATGCAGCGTATATGCACATGCAAATGATACACTAGCAAACACAATTCTATATAAGGAGAAAATATTTTTAGTTTTTTTTTTTTTCCTGAGGAAAATCTTTATAGAGTTATATGGTAAACCAGTGAGTGGATATTGGGGTTTTGCATCTGATAGCAAATCTTTTTAATTCTTTCAGGTTTTAGCCTTGTACGTACATTGTTACTCATTTTCAAAAGATTTCAAATGATCTACTCCCCTTACAAAATTTTCTTTCTGCTTTACCTAGTGTGGTTAACTTAGCATTTTCAATTTATTCCATACCCCATGTATTATTTTTCAAAAGTAAATGAATACATGTAGCTGCTGAGGGAATCAGGGGTGTAAAATGACATGCTCGATCTTAAAAATGATAGATTTTTATGTAGAAACTGAAGGCATGTGTATTGCCATTGTATACAGCTATTTGCATAATATAATTATAAAAATACTTTCTCACAAAAGTACGTATTTTTCAAAGATATTTATTATTTCCTTTGTACGCTTAAATGAATTAGGTAAAAAACATACATCAGTGAAAATACAGATTAGAACAGTTTAATTAAAATGTCTGCATCTTAGCAACACATGTAAAGTATTCATTTCAAATGTTTCATTTCTTACATGTTTAATTCAATACGAACAACTAAATTTTTCAAGTTTATGTGTTGTATGTGATTTGCAAGAGTAGCTGAAATATCTTGTCATTGTATTTACTGTCTGTACATATTGTAAATTTATACCTAATTATGTTTAGTTAAATTATTAAATTCTCATTTTACCTTAACACCCTTAGTTTATGATTTTCTATAATCATGCCACAATTCTGAACACATCTGAAATATACTAAGCTTGTTCCTGAAGAGAGCTAGGCATCACTTGGCTACAGAAAGCTTCAAAATTCTAATGTTTGCCTAACATTCTAACATTAGACAAAACTCCCAATGGGCAGACGAGGTAGGCACATGTATGCTTGAGGAGTTTTGCTGAGGTTAATAGGGTTTCCATCCAGTCGAATGTCCTCTAGTGCCTTACGAACATAAGTTAAATTTTTAACATTACAGAAAGTATCTTCATGCATCTCTAGAATGTCGTTATTCTAAAAGAGAAAAAAAATGTAAAAAATGTAAAAAACAAGACACAAAAATAACCCAAATATTGAGTGAAACCATAGTACATTGTGAGTCCCCTCTTTTAATTCTTTCATTTCTTCCACCAGTCACTATTTTGCACCAAACACTGTTTGTACCATAGGGATAATTTAGTTAACAAAGTAGACAAGTTCTTATCAGTATGGGTCACATGGGGAATAGTAAGCAGGTGAGGGAGATTATTGAAAAACAAAACAAAACAAAAAAAAGAAGTGTTTCTAAAGGGGCTGGAAACCTTGAAGACAGAGTAATAGGAAGAAGACAAGGGCATGGAGAGCATCAAGGGAAGGATATCCTGAAACTAGAGAAAGCAAGCACAAAGTCCAGAGCATCTCCTTGAAGCCGCTTCTGCACTTTTAACATTCAAGTCTGCCTAGCTGAAGTGAGAGAGTGCAGAAGCAGACATTAGGAAAATACACTCTTCAACTTTCCCTTGTCCTGGAAAGCTACTGACATACCATCTGTTTATTTTATAGATATCTCTGTTCTGTGCATTTCATATATGAGAGATTATGAAGTGTTATCTTTTGAAAGAAATATGTTTCCAAAATTAATGAATACTGGAAGAAAACGAAGGTGGCAACTTCAAATTATCTTAAAAAGCTGCAATTAGGGTGGTTCACTTACTGTTGTATCTTTTTTCATTTATCCTCAGGCATATTATTATTATTATTATTATTATTATTATTATTATTTACATTTTATTAACTCTGTATCCCAGTTGTATCCTGCTCCCTCATTCCCTCCTAATCCCACCTTCCCTCCCTCAGCTCCTCCCTGCCCCTTTCCAAGTCCACTGATTGGGGAGGACCTCCTTCCCTTTTGTCTGGCCCTGTTTTACCAGGTATCTTCAGGACTGGCTGCAAAGTCCTCCTCTGTGGCCTAGCAGGGCTGCTCCTCCCTTGGGGGGTGGGGATGTCAAAGAGCCTGCCATTGAGTTCCTGTCAGAAATAGTCCCTGTTCCCCTTACTATGGGAAACCAATTGGTTACTGAGCTACCACGAGCTTCGTCTGAGCAAAGGTTCTAAGTTATATCTATACATGGTCCTTGGTTGGAGAAACAGTTGTAGAAAAAAACCCTGTGCCCAGATATATTTGGTCCTTGTGGAGCTCCTATCCTTTCCATGTCATACTAACTCTCCTTCTGCCAAAGGTTTGGTTCTGAGTCATATCTTAAAATTCATGTGGGTTTTAGTACATCACAGCATTTTCTTCTTTTCTATTACCAGAGAGTATTGAGTTAAATGTATATACACATTCTCATTTATCCACTCTTCTGTTAATGCATGAGTGGATTACAACACAATAGAACAATGCCTTTATGTCTTTCATGAAAGCTGGTTTCATGGTTACATGAGTATTTGTGTGCAAGTTTTATGTAGAGACGTGATTTCTTTCTCCTACACATATACACAGATATCAAATTACTGAGTTGCAACTCTTTTCTTTTGTATTTGGGGGAACTCTTGAAGTATTTTCCAAAGTAACTACAATGTTTTACACACAAATAGCAGAATACACATTTCACTGAAACCCAGACGAGTAGTTGTAGATATGAGTATTAGCTCATTGTAGATCTGTTTGCTGCCAGCTTGCAGAGATACAGTTGATCTTATAATATATGGAGTATTATGCTATAGATCATGCATGTTTTAATAATATGGAATAATACAGAGATATTACAACCTGGTTACAGCTAAACTACTATGCTACGCTAAGGGCTTAGTAAGTTCCTTATTATTTTCTACATGCAAATAAATGAATTTAAATGTATTTATTTAAGATAAATTTAAGAAGCCTATGCAATTAATAATTCCGTTTTCTGATACCCAGTGTTTAAGTATTTGTACTTTGTCTAGACCCTCCCACTGTTCACCTCTGTACTGTAGCTTTGATTATACAATGCTTACTATTGCTTTATTAAATGTACTCTATGTGCTTAAAATATGTAGCATTTTTAAAAGAGAGTAGCTTTGTTTGTGTGTACTAGTGTTCACTTAAAATCTCCACACTGAGTGGTCAAAGGCAAGATGCTTTCTGGCAAGTTCAAGATTCATCTGTTACGTATAGGAAATTCCAGGCTAGAAAGGCTACATGCTGAGGTTGTATGCCAAAGACCAGGTAGGTAGATAGACAGACAGACAGACAGACAGACAGATAGATAGATAGATAGATACATAGATAGATAGATACATAGATAGATACATAGATACATAGATACATAGATAGACAAGTTAGGGAGATGGTATTGATAGAAAACGAATAGTAACACTTTTTCTTAATGTAGTTAAACAAGTGGTTATTATTAATTTGTAAGAAGTATAATTGACATTTGCATAATGATCTTACAACTTTCCAGTTGCTGAACTCATAAGTGAGTTAAGAAAGTTTTTAATGAATTCTTTAGGATTTTCTGCGTACCAAGACCTTGTCATCTGAAAGTGAAAAAAGAAAACCTGCTTCCTTTGCCATCTGTGTGTTATCATTAATTAATTTACTTTTTCTGTTTCCTCATTAGAACTGCCAGACATAATATTTAATAAGGTAGTGGGACATATTAAACAATCCTTACCTTGTTTCTGAGCTTAGCAAGTATTCAGTGTTTCCCCATTAAATACTAAGTTTCTGTTTGTGTATCTATACTTATCTATCTATCCATCTATTGGTTTATTCTTTATATATATGTAGAATATATATATATTCTTTATTGGATTGAAGAATTTTCTTCTATTACTAGTTTTTGTTTCTTTTTTTTTTCTAAATTTTTCATCAATTACACTTTATTCATTCTGCATCCCCCCATAAGCCCCTCCCTCCTCCACTCCCAATCCAACCCTCCCTCCTCCCTCTGCTTGCATGCCACTCCCCAAGTCCACTAATAGGTGAGGTTCTCCTCTCCTTTCTGATCTTAGTCTGTCAGTTCACATCAAAAGTGGCTGCATTGTCCTCTACTATGGCCTGGTAAGGCTGCTCCCCCCCCCAGAGGGAGGTGATCAAAGAGCAGGCCAATCAGATTATGTCAGAGGCAGTCCCTCTTCACATTACTATGTAACCCAATTGGACTCTGAACTGCCCTGGGCTACATCTGTGCAGGGGTTCTGGGTTATCTCCATGAATAGTCCTTGGTTGGAGTATGAGTCTCTGGGAAGTTCCCTGTGTTCAAATTTTCTTGTTCTGTTGCTCTCCTTGTGGAGACCCTGTCCTCTCCAGCTCTTACTATTTCCCAGTTCTTACCTAAAATTCCATTCACTCTGCCCAACAGTTGCCCATCAGTCTCAGCATCTGCTTTGATAGTCTGAAGGGCAGAGGCTTTCAGAGGCCCTCTGTGGTAGGTTCCTAGGTTGTTTCCTGTTTTCTTCTTCTTCTGATGTCCATTCTCTTTGCCTTTCTGGATGGGGATTGGACGTTTTAGTTAGGGTCCTCTCTCTTGCTTAGTTTCTTTAGATGCACAGGTTTTAGTGGGTTTGTTCTATGTTGTATGTCTATATGAGTGAGTATATACCATGTGTGTCTTTTTGCTTCTGGAACAACTCACTCAGGATGATCCTTTCCAGATCCCACCATTTACCTGCAAATTTCATGATTTCCTTATTTTTCATTGCTGAGTAATATTCCATTGTGTAGATGTACCACAATTTCTGCATCCATTCTTCAGTTGAGGGGCATCTGGGTTGTTTCCAGCTTCTGGCTATTACAAATAAAGCTGCTACAAACATAGTTGAGCAAATGTCCTTTTTGTGTACTTGAGCCTCTTTTGGATATATGCCCAGTAGTGGTATGGCTGGGTCTTGAGGAAGCGCTATTCCTAGTTGTCTGAGAAAGCGCCAGATTGCAGAAAGAATTAGAAGAAGATATGAGAAGATGGAAAGATCTCCCATGCTCATGGCTTGGCAAGATTAACATAGTAAAAATGGCCATCTTACCAAAAGCAATCTACAGATTCAATGCAATGCCCATCAAATTACCAACACAATTCTTTACAGACCTGGAAAGAAAAATTCTCAACTTTATCTGGAATAACAAGAAACCCAGAATTGCTAAAACAATCCTCTACAATAAAAGATCTTCCGGAGGTATCTCCATCCCTGATCTTAAGTTATACTATAGAGCAACAGTTTTAAAAACTGCATGGTACTGGCATAGAAACAGAATGGTGGATCAATGGAACCGAACAGAGGACCCAGAAATAAACCCACACACTTATGGACACCTGATCTTTGACAAAGACGCCAAAACCATACAATGGAAAAAAGATAGCATCTTCAACAAATGGTGCTGGTCTAACTGGATGTCTACATGTAGAAAAATGAAAATAGATCCATACTTATCACCCTGCACAAAACTGAAGTCCAAGTGGATCAAAGACCTCAACATAAAACCAGACACATTAAATCGGCTTGAAAAAAAGTGGGAAATACCCTAGAACTCATTGGTACAGGGGAAAACTTCCTGAACAGAACACCAACAGCACAGGCTCTAAGAGCAACAGTCAATAAATGGGACCTCATGAAACTGAAAAGCTTCTGCAAAGCAAAGGACACCATCATCAAAACAAAGCGACCACCTACAGATTGGGAAAGAATCTTCACCAACCCTTTATCTGACAGAGGACTCATATCCAGTATATATAAAGAACTAAAGAAGCTGAAAAGCAGCAAACCAAGTAATCCACTTAAAAAATGGGGAACAGAGCTAAACAGAGAATTCTCTGGAGAGGAATACCGAATGGCAGAGAAGCACTTAAAGAAATGCTCAACCTCACTAGCCATTAGGGAAATGCAAATCAAAACAACCCTGAGATTTCACCTTACACCCATGAGAATGGCCAAGATCAAAAACTCAAGTGACAACACATGCTGGAGAGGTTGTGGAGAAAGGGGAACACTTCTCCACTGCTGGTGGGAATAGTTTTTGTTTCTTTAGAGATGTTATGACAAATAACTATTAAGTTTTGTCAAGTGCATCTTCTTATCTATTTAAATAATGAGGCAGTTTTATCCTCTATTCTGTTAATATGGCAAATTTATAGCATTTTACTGATAATGTTTATACTAAGCTTTTATTCTCAAACTCCTTGCTAAAGGTATGGTATTATTTTTACATATCAGTAGATTTGGTTTGTTACATGTCATGCTGTATTATGTTTATAACATAAATTGATCTACAGTTTTTTTTTTCTTCTGTTGATAGAGTTGTTTAAGTCTAATTTTTTATTGAGATGATATTGACTTAAGTCAAGAGACAGTCTTCCTCTCCATTATTTGGGTTTGTGAAAGATTAAAATATATTAAGAAAATAATGATGGTCAAAACAATTTAAATGCCAAATAGCCAGATCTCAGATATATGCAGAACTACAATAAAAGTATAGAAATATCAACATTATTAAGACTAAGAAAAGGCAGAGGTAAATATTAACATAATGTATAGAGAAAAATCATTGGAACAGGAAATTAGTTCCTGCGTAATAAAAAACACTTTTTATAGTAGGTTGTTTTTCAGCAAATACTGGATATGTTTTTCTACTTATTTATTCCACCAAAAATTAAAAAAAAATACTAGAGAAAGCTGATTATAGCTAGAAAGCAAGTTTATTCCATGTGTGTATGAAGTAAATTATCTCACACTGTCTCAAGAACTAAAAATGTTTCACTGAGCATGATGTAATCATATGGATGACAATGAAATATATTTAGAAACTATTAGATCACAACATTTTGAAAATGTGTTTTCACCCATTCCTCCAAAAATAAAGTGCTGCTTGATGGGAGCAGAAATAACTTAAACTTTCAAATGTGTCGGTTAAAAGGAGAGAGGCACAGAGGCTTTCAGAGGCCCTCTGTGGCAGGTTCCTAGGTTGTTTCCTGTTTTCTTCTTCTGGCTTTCAGGGGCCCTCTGTGGCAGGTTCCTAGGTTGTTTCCTGTTTTCTTCTTCTTCTGATGTCCATCCTCTTTGTCTTTCAGGATGGGGATTGAGTATTTTAGTTAGGGTCCTCTCTTTTGCTTAGTTTGTTTAGGTGTACAGATTTTATCGGGTTTATCCTATGTTGTATGTTTATATGAGCGAGTATATACCGTGTGTGTCTTTTTGCTTCTGGGACAACTCACTCAGGATGATCCTTTCCAGGTCCCACCATTTACCTGCAAATTTCATGATTTCCTTATTTTTCATTGCTGAGTAATACTCCATTGTATGCTGAGCCTGATGGCCAACTGTCGGGCAGAGTGAATGGAATTCTATGTAAGAAGTGGGAAATAGCAAGAGCTGGAGAGGACAGGAATTCCACAAGGAGAGCAACAGAACAAGAAAATTTGAACACAGGGAACTTCCCAGAGACTCATACTCCAACCAAGGACTATTCATGGAGATAACCTAGAACCCCTGCACAGATGTAGCCCATGGCAGTTCAATGTCCAAGTTGGTTACATAGTAATGGGAAGAGGGACTGCCTCTGACATAATCTGATTGGCCTGCTCTTTGATCACCTCCCCGTGAGGGGGGAGCAGCCTTACCAGGCCACAGAAGAGGACAATGCAGCCACTTCTGATCTGATGATAACTGATAGACTAAGATCAGAAAGAAGGAGAGGAGGACCTCCCCTATCCATGGACTTGGGGAGGGGCATGCATGCAGAAAGGGGAGGGATGGTGGGATCGGGAGGGGAGGAGGGAGGGACTTATGGGGGAATACAAAATGAATAAAGTGTAATTAATAAAAGTTAAATAAAAAATTTAAAAAAGGGGGAAGATAAAAGAAAAAACTGAACTTCCTTTAACTGAAGAAATAAAGATATAATTTTTCAGGATACATGGCTGCCTTTGGACTGAATTTATTTCAACATAAAACCTGATATCTAACAAAATAAAAAAAATGTAATTGACATGTTTTTCTGAATACTAGAAATCAAGCTAGATGTTTGTTTTACATTTGCGTTCCTTATATGTTTTTGCACTGGTTAAAACTTTCAATTTAGAGAACGATCTTTGTTATCTTAATTTTATTTCTAAAAGAATAAAAATAATAACTGAAGCTATCACCAGTTCAGTAGATAGCTCAGTGAAGATTCAAACACTTTCTTAACTGACAGAATGAATGTGTGAAGAAGCAGATGCAGAAAAACTGATGAACATGTCAATATGTCATGATGCATGAATTTGCTAGTCCTGGCTTTGTTGATTTGTGTTCATGCTCCCTGGAGTTTTCAGGCTCACCTTCCCATGAGAAACTTACCTGGAGGTGAAGAGCCTGTAGACTTTCTGGAAGAGGCAGAGGGATGTGGTCCAAGCTGTTATCCGTGATATAGAGATGGTGGAGATCATACATATCCTGTGAAATTCCACATGGAAGACGCTGTTCATGCAGTAATTTGTAAACTAGCCTGTCCCTGTCAAAATCCTCTTTTCTAAGTTACTAGACAATTCAATTTAAATTTGGAAAATTTGACTGTATGCATATTTACTTGTTGCATTCAAGATAGTTTCTCAGTATGCATAAGGTAGCTGTTGTCCATTGAATATGTTTTGAAATTAGAACCTGGGTTGTTTTTTTTGTTTGTTTGTTTTTTGTTTTTTTGATACATTCTTTTATTTATAGGTTAGGGTAATGAATTTTTCTTTTATCCAAAGTCTGGTTGCTTGGTAAGAAATTGGTAGAATGGCAAGACAGAAACCATTCAGACAGGAACTGGTGTATGCTAGCCAAACAGTACAGTAAAGCAGTGACTCAGCTCCACTCATGCCCTCATTTCAACCCTTGCCAGTTTGTAGCCTAAGAGGTCCTAAACTTAGCCACCATTGACAGGATAATTAACAGAAAAACTTAAGAACAAGTTCACACTACCCACCACCAACTCCCTGAGTGGAATACTTTTCCCTTCAAACACGAAGTAAAAACTTGCCATTCAAACTATATCTGGAAAATAATTTTGAATGGGTTAGGGATACATAAGAAAGCCAGTTGGCTATTGTTCTTGGATTGCATTCATTGTTCTAAGCAGGGCTAACAAACCCAGGCTTGTTTTCTTCACTTACAAAGCAAATTCCCAAAGGATAACTAGATCTAGACTCTTTATGGCCTTCTGTCCTCCAAGCATCACCTGCTCCTTGCCCGATCACCTAACAATATGAAGTCTCCCAGGGCGGGGTAGAGTTCTAAGAAAACCTAAATTTTCTGGCTTGTGCCCCTTCCAGAAGTTTTTTGCAAAAGTCTCCAAGTACCACTCAACTTCGAATTCAAGCCCTACATTCCATTCATGGTGCTTAACCATTTTCAGAAAGAACCAAACTATATCTTATTTTCAAAGTTTCCATACATAAAGCAGAGGAGTTTATTTTAGAAGTTAAAGGTGCTATCCGAAATCCTTTTGCAGACATGAAAAGGCAACTCCGTGAAAAAAGAGAAGGAGAATGTGAGGGCTTTCATGTACATGTGACATTGAAAACTTACTTTAAATGCTTCCTGTTTAATCCCTTTTCTTCCAAGTCTATTGTTGCTGATATCAATAAATGTCAAAGTGTTTGGCAATTCTGGAAGCTGCTTTATTTTATTGTCCCGTAGAACAAGCTCTTGGAGACTGGGAAGCTTTCTGAATGCATCTTCATCAATCTCAGATATTAAATTTGATGTCAAATCAATCCTTTTTAAATCACCTAGAAGAAAATATGGTGGCAGCTAAACACTGTTGAATATGGTTTACTCAAGTAAAACATTAATAACATATCACAAGTATAAATATCAATGTAATTTACAATAGCTCTAATAAAATAATTTTATGAAAGTTTTTTCAAGTAAGATCTGTATTCATATTTTTAGAGAAAATTGTTATTTTAATAAATAAATTGTTATATTTTAAATAGCTGTCCTTTTCTTTACATTTTTCATAAACTTTGTCTGGACTTTCCTCTTTAATGTGTTTTCCTCAGGGAAAAGTGATACATTTTTTTCCTGATAATCCAAGTTACACACAGTACAAATAAATTTTTAAATTATTGAAATGCTTTATCAAGACAATTACTAAAATTCTCCTAAGATGGCAACTATTCCAAGTAGAATTAACTAAGTTGATAATTTTCAATCATACGGCAACTATGCTTTAATGTAAACATACCAAAGAAACCCAGAATACTAGTTAGCTTAACACCATGGCAGTACACTCTTACTATTATTATGTGAAAAATATTTGTAGCTTATAGAATAAGCTATTTATAATTAAACTAAATGAAAACAGTCCAAACTATCAACCACTATGTTATTTCCTAATAGCTATTAACTATATACTCTTACATCTTACTATTATTAAAACACAATCCCAAACATTTAAGCAAAAAGTAAGTAAATTTTGAACTATTTTTATCATTTATAATATTTACTCTAAATACCAACATTTTACATGGTGAAATTTTCTGGAAAGTCTATCAGGAAAGAAGATTAATATTTATGTCCATACTTAGGCTGGCAAAGTCATTTTTGTTGATCTTCTTAATTCTGTTAAAACGTGAATAGAAATATGCAGTCTTCTTAGGTAGGGGAGGAATGGCATCCAGTTCATGGTCATCACAGTATACAGTGGTACTTATACAAGTACACAGTAGGCAGGTTGGAAAGTCTGAAACATATAGGCAAATCATTACATGTCAGTAAAATATTCTAAGAATAATGTGGTTCTGATTATTTAGTAAACAAGATTATAAATATTACTCTAAACTTCCTGATGTATTTGATATATTTCCTATTTTCCCAAAGCATTTTCAGGAAACAGTATGTTAAAGTCAAATCACTAAGTTAGAGCATCTACCACATTGCTTGTACAGCCTATTTTAATGGATATATTATGGCTGTTTCTTTTACACCTATTAGAAATTGTGTTTTCAAAACAAAAATATTGAGATGATATCTTTCAGAAAGTTAAATCACCATATGTTCATTAAATATATAACTCAATATTTAAACACTCCATTGAAATAATGTGTTTCAGAAGATCATACAAATTAATATTTATTTTTTCAATACATATATATTTCATAAAAATGACATGATGGTGGCTACTGAAACATTGGTGAAAAAAGATATAGACCTCTGCTATGTGCTCGACTATGCAAGGTGGGGCGAAACTCACTAATAAATGTCTTCAAGTATGAGGTTTATAGAAACCTAGAGAGATTTGGCTTAGTTGGAGAACCGTGAAAAGGAATCTCTGAGTTAGCTAATGTCAGTCTGTGATATGCACAACAAGAAGAAGCTGTGTAATGTACTCATTAAGATCTTATGACTGGGTGTGCACTCACACACCTGTGATCCTAGCACTCAGGGAGGGAGGCAGAGACATGCCGATCTCTGTCAGTTAGAGGCCAGCCTGGTCTAGAAGGCAAGTCCAGGACAGCCAAGGCTATACAAGAGACCCTGTCTGGAAAGAAAAGAAAGAAAGAAAGAAAGAAAGAAAGAAAGAAAGAAAGAAAGAAAGAAAGAAAGAAAGAAAGAAAGAAGGGAAGGAAGGAAGGCAGGAAGGCAGGAAGGAAGGAAGGAAAGAGAGAAAAGAAAGAAAGAAAGAAAGAAAGAAAGAAAGAGAGAAAGAAAGAAAGAAAAAGGAAGAAAGAGATATTAGTATATTAAACACAGTAACTACTCCAAAATAAAAAAAAAAAACATTTAAACAAGAAATGTAAAGAAAGTTTGTTAAAAGGAATCTACAAAGTATTTAGTCTTTGATATGTTTTCTAGTCCTTATGATTTCATTATTTCCACTAATACATTTTAAATGAGCGTATTAAATTGATTTTGTACAATGTTGGTCTTGTATGAAAGCATTAATTGTACAGAATAATTTATACATGTTTACAAGAATTGTAATTTATTTTAGTTTTACTAAACAAAAATTTAAAATTTGAATTTTAATATGAAAGTTTCCAAGCTGTTAACATTTATGAATGTATGCTTCTTTTCTGGAAATTAAAATGTAATTTAAGTTTTAACTTCATTATATATCCTCGGTTTACTCTTAGTTTTAAAAATAAGAAAAAATAAAGCTGCTACGAACATGGTTGAGCAAATGTCCTTGTCGTATACTTGAGCATATTTCAGATATATGCCTAGGAGTGGTATAGCTGGATCTTGAGGCACCATTATTCCTAATTGTCTAAGAAAACACCAGATTGATTTCCAAAGTGGTTGTACAAGTTTACATTGCCACCAGCAATGGAGGAGGGTTCCCCTTTCTCCACATCCTCTCCAGCAAGTGCTGTCACTTGAATTTTTTATCTTAGGCATACTGAGAGGTGTAAGATGAAATCTCAAGGTCATTTTGGTTTGCATTTCCTTGATGTCTAAAGATGCTGAACATTTCTTTGAGTGTTTCTCTGCCCTTTGATATTCTTCTATTGAGAATTCTCTGTTTATCTCTGTATCCCATTTTTAAATTGTATTACTTGGTTTCTTGGCGTTTAACTTCTCCATGTTTGTAGCAGCTTTATTCATAATAGCCAGAATCTGGAAACAACCCAGATGTCCCTCTACTGAGGAATGGATACAGAAGTTGTGGTACATTTACACAATGGAATACTCCTCAGAAATTAACAACAAGAAAATCATTAAATTTGCAGGCAAATGGTGGGAACTAGAAAACATCATCCTGAGTGGGGTAACCCAGAAGCAGAAAGACACACATGCTTTATACTCACTTATAAGTGGATATTAGACATATAATATAGGATAAACATATAACATCTATAGTCCTAAAGAAGCTAAACAAGAAGGAGGATCCTATGGAAGATGTGCAGTCCTCATTCAGGAAGATAAATGGGATGGTTTTCAGAAGAGGAAGAAAACTGGAAACAGGATAGGAGTCTACCACAGACAGCCTCTGAAAGACTACTCTTCGGGGTATCAAACCAGATGCTGAGACTCATAGCCAAACTCTGGGGATAGTGCAAGGAATCTTATCAATGAAAAGGGAGATAGAAAGACTTGTAGGGAACAGGAGCTTCACAAGGAGATCAACAAAGCCAAAAATTCTAGGAGGATCTCCCCTATGAGTGGACAATGGGAGGAGCATAGGGGGAAAAGAAGGAAGGTGGGACTGAGAGGAGATGAGGGACGGAGCTACAGATGGAATATAAAGTGAATAAATTGTAATAAATAAATAAATTTTAAAAAAGAAAAAATATCACTTTGTTGATATTCTCACAAAAATTATTGAAACAAAACTTGATTACATATTTAAAAAGAAAAATGTGCTCAAGCTATTCAAACAGGGCTAGCCTTGGGAGAATTAGGACAGCTTTTTGAAAGATTGAATTTTCTAAACTGCTCTCACTGCACTAGCTACCTTTAGTTTTCCTATGTGGGCACTTTCTTTGAGGAATTTACACTTTTTACTTGTTCGTGTGTCTCTTTGGCTCTGTTTGTGTCATTCAAATACATAAAAATTTACCTATGTAGGAAGGATGTGCTGTATTCCCTAAAGAAACTGATTTGATGGTTTGTATGTGTCTGCATTCCATGACCGCTAGTTCATTTTGATGATTTTGCACAGGTTTATTATAGTCTGCTGGCATTTTGTTTTTCTTGTTTATAGAGGAGGTGACCATTCCTACTCCACGGGTTTGTGATTTGGCAGAGTTCGCATACATCATTATAAATGACTGGATAGAAAGTGTGCAAGATGACAACTCACTTGTAATATGTGAACATTTAGACAGGGAGGGGGTATTGTTTGCTAGGGTGCCGGGGAATGTAGAAGAGAAACACAGAAAGCAGTGGTTATGTGAGATAAGTAAGTTCTTGAGGTCCATGTTCTAGGTCTGAGAGGGCAGAGAACCAACACTTTCCTAAAAATACAGCCTAGAATCCTAACAAGTTGGCATACAACCCCAAATCACTACCATTTCTAAATTAAGACTTAGTGGCAAGAAAAACAATTATCAACACTCTAGCGATACGGTAAGGGGTAAAGAAAGGACTCAGTACGCTCTCACTACAGCCCACAGATAGCACTCGCTTAATCATCACAACACGCTATCCTTATTCTAATCCACATCCCTTATGTCTCATGACTTTGAGCTGTGCTGGCTTGATCTCAGAGGATTGGATGATCCTCTGTTCATCCAATCCTGTGCTCTGGAATACAGGCACAGAAGGATTTTAAGCAATGTTGCCAGGCAAGTATTTCTACCATGAGCCCTTGGCTCTTTGATTAGTTTCAAAAGGACAAAATGATACCAGATAAGCCATTTTTACATCTGACTATAAAAATGCATGTATAACTCTCTGCTTCAAAGTATATTTCAGCATTCTAGATTTTTTTAATCTTTGCATTAGTCACTTTTCTTCTGGGGTGGGAGTTGAAAATTGGCCAGTTCAGCCAGGTGAGGTCGCACATTCCTTTAATCCCAGCACTTGGGAGGCAGAGACAGGCAGATCCCTGTGAGGTCAAGGCCAGCCTAGTTTACAAAGTGAGTCCTAAACACATAGGGTCCCATTACACAGAGAAACTCTGTCTTGAAAAACAAGCAAAAAAATTTAGCAAGTTCTTTTCATTTTAATTTTTTTTTTCTTTGAAGGTTTCATGTATTTATACCACGGATCTTCATCATGTGCGCTCTTTATGCTCTCTTACCTCAGTATCATCCATCTAATCTCCCTTCTGACTTACTATTCTCTTATTTATTTGGCCTGTCATTATCATTATTATTACTATTGACCCATTGAGTGTAGTTAGTACTGTCCAAGAACACACGGCTGTGCATGGGGATGCAAATTGTACCCTAGCTAGCAGAGATCAGTTCTTTGAAATACTTCTCTCATCCATGCTGGATGCTCTAACTGTCTTATCTTGGTAACTGAAAAGTCTGTATGTTTATGTGCGCAACAGCTATGTCAGATCCAGAGGATATTTCATTGTGTGCCTCCCCATCCTCAGGAGCCTACGTTGTTGGGAGGACTCTGTTGTTTGAGGCTGCAGTCCTCCCAGTCTGGATAGCCATTTTGAGCTCTGCATTAAGGTGCAGGACTCCCTCTCCCCATCAGGGCATCCAGCTCTCTGCCTGACTTCATCTGGAGAGTGTCTTTAGACAAAGATGACCCTAACCACATTTGATATACAGCCTTTGACACAGCTTCCTGCTAGCTCTTCCCTCCCTGTGCCTATAGGGTAATTAGGTGCTGTGTTCCCATACATATGATAGGAGGGCACTGTTTAATGCAGATCAAACATCCTTGAAATGCCTAGTTTTAACCAGTTATGTACATCTATCCTTGGAGTCCTCCCTCACTCCCCAAGGGGTATACAGCCTTTGTTCTCTGGAATTACAGTTTAACTCGATCACTGAGGTGGTTCCCAGAGCATCTGATCTCCTCTGTGCTCTCAGACTTACAAGCTCTGTGCCTCTTCTTCTGCCCCTCCTGCCATAGTGATCTGCTGAAAAATAGCCCCCCGGGAAGGCAGAGACCCACATACATTTTTAAGTCCCTTATTCCAAGATGTTCTCTGAGCCCCTGTTTGTGGTGGACATTAGAGTAGGTGTCGCAGCTGTGGCTGAGCACACACAGATGTGTATGCTCAGCACTTTGCACAACTAGGATTCTGCGTTGAAGAAGCTTCTCTGACTAAGGTTGGGAAGAGCACAAGTACTTAGAAGGCTGATGGATAACATGACTACTTAGCAATACAACATCAGTAAGCCCTAGGGCCCATGACTTCTTTATCCAGAGGCAAAGTGCTTTCTTCACGGAATGAGTTAAAACTTGGTGTTTTCTGAGTGATGACAGTGTATTCAGTTATAATTCAGCATTACTTTGTCTGACCTTCGTTGGTGTGTGGACCCAGAAGCCCTGGGAATTCTGGTTCTTGTGGGGAAGAGCCGTCGATCAGCCTGGGGGTGGATTCTTCATCCTTGTCCTCATCCTGGGTGTCCTCTAGCTGTGGACCTGGGGTGAGGAGCTCTCTGTTCCCAGAAAGCCTCTCTGTCACTTTTTCAGTCTGAAAACAAGCAGAGTTTCACAGCAACCTCAATCACCCTCTATGATTATGGTACAAGTGTAAAATGTGTCTATCTGTGCCACAAGATGTCACTCCTGTTCTTACATTCATCACAGTGTGCCACACCCATGAGGGCTTCTTAGATAGATTATTATTTTCAACTGTTTGTTTCTCAAATCTTAGGAACTGCTTTCAATGGCCCATCAAAAGCAAAGTTGACATTTTCTTTCAGCTTCATACATTTCTTCATTTGATAGTTTTAAATATAGCTTACTTACTGCTTGTTAATGATACAGCTTTGTAAGAACATATTACAGTTATATTCACTTTAAAGTGTACAAAACAACATTCAAGTTTCCCTTCATTCTTAAACCTAGTTCATCTTTTTTCCTCAAAGATAACTATTGAGATACTGACTAGCATTTTCTTCCTTTAGTTTTTAAAAATCTTTAGTGACAGTGAAACTATATAATTTGAATATGAACGCCATTTGCTATATATATATCCACATGGATACTACATACTTCGACAGCATTTGATTATGTTAAAATTGACAACTTTTGAGAGCTTTGGCAATAAGTGGGACTTAAAAATGAAGGAAAAAGTCATAATTTTCAGGACACAC
This sequence comes from Meriones unguiculatus, assembly GCF_030254825.1. Classification (NCBI taxonomy): domain Eukaryota; kingdom Metazoa; phylum Chordata; class Mammalia; order Rodentia; family Muridae; genus Meriones; species Meriones unguiculatus. The sequence continues at coordinate 105,516,299 of NC_083350.1, read as the reverse complement.
TTTCAATTTTTCCTTTCTTTTCACCTTCCTTTCTGTTACAAGTTATTGCTTATAAAATATTTAGTAACACCCTCATTTTCAGTTCCTTTCCTTTATGGCAGTATTTATTCATGTTTCTCTCTTGGTCAGTATAGTCTTCTCTATGACCTTGTACTCTTTGGATGGGAATTTGCTTAACGTGTCTGGAGCAGCAACATTCTGGCCCCACCCTGAGTCTCTGTTATTCCCATCATACCAAGAGAAATCTCACATTCTTGATTGATCACATCAGCGTGCAGCCATCTGTATTTATTTGCACTCATTAAATAAGCAAAAGCACCCGACGGCTAAGACTACACTGTCACTTTTTAAACAGAATACAGGTTAGACTAGTTATTTACTGCTTATCTTATATAACCATGTAATTTTTTTTAAAGATACACATATTTTAATACCACTTTTTAGAGACTTGAATACATTTCACTACTAATAAAAATAATATTATTTTAAGAAATACTTTCCTAGGTTCTCTACTGTAGCCCCTTACAGATATCCTAAATAGCTGTCCATGGGTTAATTTCATGCCCAGGCCGATTACACATTAAACACTGTGTTATGCCTCTATCTTTGTACTTGTAGGCTGTTGCACGGTAAGCTTATGGAGCATATTCTTTAAAAATTCTCTTCCAAGATGCTTTTAATTCATATCTTCATACAACCCTAAGGATCTTCTGCAAAGACTCAGTCCGTGTGTAGATGTGGATTCAAGCATGAATCCAACTAAAAGCAAATTGTTTGACAGTGTAGGAAGCATCTGGAAAGATGCTGTAAAGCCTGGCCAGAAATCTCCAGCTGAGAAGCTGGGGTGCATCTACAGAATGACACAAGGTTTCCATCAGTGTGGTCATAGTGAGGCAGCTTCAGAAGAATGGCTTTGCAAAGCTAAAAGCAGGCTCCAGAAAGAACGGAAATTGAGACAGATGTTTCATGGAATGGAGGGGCTGCCTAACGGGAGAGACACATTCCAGACTCACTGCCTTGAATCTTTAACTTTGTAGGAAAATGTTTGCATATCCTTTTTTTTCCCCCTCTCAGAAAATTGTTTTTCCACTGATTTGATGTGAAACTGTAAGGTCTCGTTTGTCATCTGATATAATGAGGCCAAGGGGCTTTTGGTGTTCATCAGAAATTGTTTCTTGCTTGCAAACAAAAAGAACAACCTTTAAACCAAGAAAGGGAATGCGTTTTCATTTCAGCAAAATTGCAGAGCTATAACCCCCATCACACTGTGCCTGCTCAGTAGATGCAGTTATTCTGACTATTAAATAGAAGTTGTTTGGGCTTCATCTTTTCCCCTCTTTTAACAATCTTAAACTTCAATACGAAGTTAGAAGTAATTCAGTTTAAGAAGTGATGCCAGGGAATTGTGAACACCTGTCTGTCAAAATGATAGACTTCTTTTTTTTTGCTTATGCTTCAGAAACTGAAATATGGACATAAATGCAAAACTCAGAAAATATCCTTCAGCTACAATGAGTGTCATTCAAAGGGAAGTACAATTGAGTCTTTTATGTAAATATTCTTGATTATATCAGATTTTTCTGTATTCTTTTTCCTTTATTTCTTTATTTATTCGGATTTTCTTCCTGTGGCTTGACTTTTTAATCTGTACATTACCTTTCTGAGCTTACAAGCATTCAGAATGCAATCACTGCACTTGAAGATATTAAGCTAGTGCCAAATAGCAAGGAAAACTATGTCAGTTTTCTAGTGTTTTAGTTTTGACTTTCAGTAATTTGTGCGTCCCTAGTACCTTGTTTACCCCACCTTGAACCACAATATTTGTCATAGTAGGTTGTGCTTAGGAATATACTCTATTTCTACAAAAGAGTAGATACCAGAAATGACACAGCTCAGCGACAGTATCATAAGTGTGAGAGAACTCCACAGAGGTTGACATGGAGAAGAAACACTCCAGTAAAGAAGGTTGTTCTCAGGGCTGTTCAGTGTTGTGTCCAGCTGGGTCTCCAGGCATCCTGGTACACAGTGCCCTCTCAGGGCAAATGGACATGACAAGACACTAATGTGAGTCATACTAAGTGTCTGCTTTCTGGAGAAATCTCCTCAATAAAAATAAAAGCAGGCAGTACAAAGATTTGTATTAAAATACTAATATTGATATGAATTATAAATAATGTTGATATAAATAATACTAATCTGTCATTGGCAGTATTGTTAATGTGTAGAAAAATATCCTTATAAAAGTATGTTGTGATATTTTAAATGCCAATAATATTTTGTTGAAATTATTTTGACCAAATCCATGCTTTCCTTCAAAGACCACATCTTACTGATCCATGTAATTATATTATTATTTGTAAAAAATACTTGATTTATTTGGCTTAATTTCAGAGGGATTATATGAAAAAAATAATGTGCAGTGAAGTAGAAGCTATGTTTCTCCTAGTTTGTTTTCTTTGACATTGTCACTTCAATACAGACATCTTTCTCTTTAAAACAAAAAACAAAAAAACAGAGAGAGAGAGAGAGAGAGAGAGAGAGAGAGAGATAGGGAGAGAGGGAGATTTCTTCTCATTCACTCATGTGTTATTATCATGTAAAACAAAGCATGCCTGAACAGCATTTTTCAGAACTTTGTTTTGGTTTTTCTCTCACCTGCCCCTTTCCTCTTCTTCACTCTCCTCCCCTTTGCTCTGACCCCCACTGGACGCCTGACTCCCTTTCCACTTTGATCTCAGACTTGCTCTGTTAACCCATCCTGACCTCCCTTCACACACCTTTCTTTCTTTGATGGTCTCTGCCCTAGCTTCCTGGGTAATGACCACACTCATTCCCACATAAAAAATACATATATAAAAAGGAGAAGCTAAACTCACAAATGAAAGAGAACATAATATATTTCTCTCTGACCCTGGGTTGTCTTAATTAATATAATGATTTTTCAATTATGTCTATTTTCTTTAAATTTCACAATTTTATTTTTCTTTACATCTCAATGAAATTATCCTTCATTTATAAGACACATTTTCATTATCTGCTAGTCATGTGGTAGACATCCCAGGTGTTTGAACTTCTTGGATAGTGTAAACACTGCGGAAACTGAAATGAATGTGGAGATGGCACTACAGCAGACTATACATCCTTTGCCACCCAAGAGTTCTATAGGTCAGTCCCCTAACACTTGTATATTTGATTTTTAGAAGCCTCCACACTGAGTTTGTAGTGGCTGTATCAATTCACCACCAACAAATGTTTCCTCTTCTCCCCCATTTTTGACAGTATTTCTGGATTTTTGTCTTCTTTGTTACATAGTCGCACTGAATTCTGACTTGTACCACACAGACTGTCAAAAGAGTATTAAATCACATTTACCTGATAGCTGAAGAGATCAAAAATTTTAAAAAGTGCTTATTTGTGATTTGTTATTTCAGGCATTTGAGAAGAAAAATCAGATTCATCAATAAATGTTGTTAACAAGATTAGGTATTTAATTTCAAAAGAATGAAATTAGTCCTTTATCTCTTGCCTTTTATAAAAAGACATAAGTTTACACAGATCAGCCACATCAATTTGAAGCCAGAAATTCTGAAAATGTTGGAGAAAATGTAGGTATCGGCAAGAACTCTTTCTGAATAGTGCCTTAACTGCACAGAATATTGATTCGTGGTGTTGTGTGAATTTCAAAGGCTTCTACAGAGTTAACAGGCAGTGTAGACTTCTATTTGAGCACCACAAACTATTTGTTCCTGTTGAACATTTTGTTGGAATTAGTAAAAGTCAACATCCTTTATTCTGTTGATATTTGCTATTCTTTTAGAATTAGCACTTAATCTGCAGCCAGGTATTAAATGTGGACCTCAATAAAATGTAATGTGTTTGTGATCAGGAAAAAAAAATGCTAAGAAAGAATCTAGGTATACAAGTGTTGTTATTTTGATGTTCTAATTTCCTTTCTTCAAACAATTATTGACTGTTTTATGTGGTATTTTGTGAAATAATGAATTACTAAATTTGAGTAAACTAACCTTTATATCATCCATCTTAATTTTAACTCTCAGCATTAATTTACAACCCAAAATTAGTGATTACACTTTGAATAAATTTTAAAACTTAAATATTAACATTTTCTTTATGTCAAAATAGCATAGAATTGTCACATTTCATGGTAACTTGTTAGTACTTTAAGTGACTCTCTAAGATGCACCAAAGGCCATGCTATGAAGGAATATAGGTATGTATTTACAGTTGTTAGTTATTACATTAAAATATCAGAGCTAGCTTACATAAATAAGCTAATGATGCATGTGAGGGACACAGAAACACAAACTCAAGTGCAGTAAATGGTAAAAAGTGGTAAAACAGAGCAGGCATTTATGAAATTGAAACTAAAAGAGTGATACCTAGAATCAGTCAGAGAGTTAGTGCATTGAACAATAAACATGATTGATAACTACCTAAATACAGCAATCTAAGGAAAGAGGGGGGAAAATCTCAATAAAATTAGAGATGAATTTCCTCTTATCAGTTTGCCACATATCAAATTATTTCAGAATGAATAATTTAAGGCAACCTTAGAAATAAGTCAATTTAGTTATATAATTGTGTATTTATTTAAAAACTGAATTTGGTTTTAGAAAAATATATTATTTTGCTTGTAAATGAAAGCCATGTATTTATGCTTTATAGATTATTTTCTGTTACACATGAGAACAAACTATGTGTTAAAAGATCCATTTCCATGATGTTGTATGAGTTTTGGGTAAATGCTTTAATCATTCCATTGACCAACTGATTAGACATTCTCCATTTAAAAAAAAAAAAAACTGCAGAAGGCAGTTGCCAAAATTGAAAAAATAATGAAACATGAGGTCATTAGTAGATAATTTGAACACTAATTAAAAAAACCTGTAAAATATTTAAAAAGTTGATTTATCCCTAAACACATATAACTTAACAAACTTAAACCAAGAAGAAACAAATAACTTAAACAAACCTATCCCAACAAATGAGATTAAAGTAGTAGTTAAATGTTTCTGTATTAAAAAAACTCCAAGAATAAACAAATTCACAGTTTAATAACACCAAATATTTATTGAAGAGATAATACAAATATTTCTCAAAATGTTACACAAAGGAAGGGAGGAAACACTTCCAAACTCATTCAAAGAAACTAGTATTATCCCAGTATTCCAACCGAATAAAAACAGAACAAGAAAAAAGATGTGTCAACCATAAATAACACTGATAAGTCAGTTAAGAACGAGTCATCACAAAACAAATGTACAAACAACAAACAACACTAAAAAATAAAAATTGCAACAAAAAATACAGTTCTCATCCTTCATAGACATAGGCTCCATGGGCTCTCACATCCATATCTCTTATAACCCTAGTCATGATAGCTAATACTAGTGTATATGTCTACCAACAGATGAATGGTAAAGAAAATATGGCATGTATGTACAGCGGAATTTTATAAACTGAAAACAGTGAAGTGATAATATGTAAAAAATGAATAACTGAATGTTATGTCAAACAAACTAATCGAGACTTAGAAAACAGAACTCCACATTTTCTCTTATATAGAATCTAGATGTAGGCCAAGGCAGCTCAGTATCCGAATGGGTTCCCTAGTAAGGGTAACAGGACTGTCTCTGACATGAACTCAATGGCTGGCTCTTTAACTACTCCCCCTAACCCCGAGGGAGGAGCAGCCTTACCAGACCACAGAGAAAGACAATGCAGCCACTCCTGATGAGATCTGATAAGCTAGGGTCAGATGGAAAGGGAGGAGAATCTCCCCTATCCATGGACTTGGAGAGAGGCAGGGAGGAGATGAGAGAGGAAGGGTGGGATTGGGACAGGAGGAATGAGGGGACTACAGCTGGGATAAAAAGTGAATAAACTGTAATTAATCCAAAAAATACAAATTTAATTAAGAAAAAGAATCTAGATTTTAATCTATACAAGCTTTTATCTGTGTGTATGTTTTATTTTTATGTGTGTGAGTGTGTGTGTGTGTGTGTGTATAGGCCATAAGACTAGAAAAGGAATTATGAGAAGTGGGAAAAAGACTTCCAGGGATAGGAGGTAAAATAAGTTAAAGGGTAAGAATATTACATGACTGCAAAAGAGGTGCATGGTGCAGGAAGGGAACCAGCCAAGGGAAGGCTTGGATGGCAGTAGAAAAGAGGATAAATAGGAATAAAGTACATGGAAAAATACCAAAATGAAACTAATTATTTTGTATAACAACTTAAAAAGTAATAAAAGATTTAAAATAATAATAACTTGCTGGGATATCATGTGATTAGAAATTCAGGACATGTAAACTTGTTCTTTAGTATTTTTCCTACTTTTCTCAAATATATGTTCACTTTTCACAAATTTATAACTCTAAAATTTAACCAACTTCTTATAATGGATTGAACGTTTAAATAAAAATAATGCAATATATTCAAAAAGTTATTTGAAGGTTTATCTAATGACACTATTACCTTTGTCTTTTGAGGAATTTTTAGTTCATATGTTTATCTTATTTTATTTATTTTCTTTTATTGTACTGAAACAGTTTCCCCTTCAGTTTAATCTATCCTCTGTTCACCTTATCTCCGGAGGCTCCGGAAATTTTCTGTTTCTAATATCTTACTTTTCCAAAGTGTATCATGTAGTTCATACTGAACATCTTCAAATAATATTAGAGGGACAATTTCTCATTATCTCATATCAGACTGGGTTCAAACTTCACTTCTTCTTAATGCCCAAGTAAGGATTCACCAAGTAAGGATGCCAGAAGGACAAGTTAGAAAGTTTAGTGTGTGCTGACATCAGCAATCTTGTTAAATGGGGCAGCAGGAGGATGAAAATACCATATGTGGAACCTTCACATCGCTAGTTCTTTATTTCTAATGGGTTAACTTGGTTCCACTTTTACTTTGTAAATTCAACTTTTTTCTATTCTAACACACATTAAGCCATCCCTTAATGAATTACGATGTGTTGTAGAATAAGATACATTGTTAACCACCATCACTACAAGCATGATAGAACTCAACTAGTCAACAGTAAAAGATTACAGAATGATGAACTATTGGCCAATCTCTAGATTCTCCATGTTTACCTTTCTACTATCCAAATTTACTGATCCTTCTCAATCTCTATTCATTTGTTGTATTTATTGCAGACTCAATGTGGCTATTGAATAGCATCTTTGAAAAAATAATTTGGATGTCATGTGCTTAATTTTATGTCTGTAATCCCAGTTTTCTATTATAACTCCTGTTTTGCTGCCCGTGTTCAGCAGTGGACATTAAGAACCACAGGGTAAACCCATGCCTCTTGCAACCTAATCAGTTTGCCTACCGGCACTTGCCATAGGAAAAGGAAAGTGAGAATTATGTGGAATGAGTGAAAATTAAACATACTATCAGTGAATGAGGCAAATCAAAGATAGATCTAGTCTGATCCCTGATAAGAAATTAGTGCCATGAGAAAAAAAAAATATCTAACAGCATTACACAGCAGATAAACGTGAAACTTTCTAAGTCTTTTGTTATGTCTTTGTGTGTACATGTGTTCCTTTGACTGAACCACCAACCAAAGAGCATATCTGAACTGGTTCTAGGCTCCTGCACATAGGTAGCAGATGTGCTGCTTGATCTGTATGGGGACCACCCTAGCAGCTAAAGCAGGGGCCCTTTCTGATTCTGAGGCTTGCATCGACCCTGTTCCCCTATTCCCCTGGGCTGCTTGTCTGGCCTCAGTGGGTGAGGATGTGCGTAGTCCTGCAGATATTTAATGTACTATGGGTTGATTGGTACACATGTGGGACCACCCCCTTCTCTGAGGAGAGGGAGAGGAAAGAATGGGGAAAGGGCGTGTGAGGGAGGAACTGGGAGAAAAGAGAGTGCTCCCATCAGGCTGTAAAGTGAAAATAACAAACAAGTAGGAAAAAAGTGAAAGAATAAATCTGAAAGGAAATTCCATTAAGAAATAAAAGGAAATCTTCCTGTTCCCATTACTAGGGAGCCTACCTGTACAAGAAAGACCTGAGAGGCCTCCAAAACAAGACAGGTTTTTGTCATTGCCCTTGGCTTCCTACCAGAGCTACACAGGAAGACCCAGTTGGTGAGGACAAAACACATTTTGGCTATCAGACGTAGAAAACAAAAATCAGTCTCCTCAACTTGGAAACTTTCTCCCTCTTAGCTAGTTTTTATAGTACAGAAAGGTGCTAAGTAGCTGCGTAGGGAAAAATACCTCAGTGGTTTTACCTCATGCTGGATACATCATGCCACAATAGCAACCTTCCAGGAAAAATGTGCCTTCTGGCACAGTCGTAGCAGGCTTGTCATGAGCCAACTAACTGTATACTTGCAGAAGAATGCTTTACAAGAAGAAATTTCGTGATTGCTATTATAACACTGTTAAACAAACAAACAAACAAACAAACAAAAAACATGCCTAAGTTGTAGACCTAAAGGTAAAACTTGCTATTTTTATGTACCTAAATGCTCATGCTGTCAAATTACCTTCGAAGTATTTACAATTATACCAATAGAGCTGGAACCTCCTTGAGGTTAGTTATAAAAAGTTTTATTTACAGTGGGCAGCTGTTAATGGAAAGATGTATAAGTGGTCCGAGGACTGAGGACAAGAGACTATGTGCTCAGTTTTAAGTGGGCCTTGTTCGTCACCTACCCTCAATCAAGGCTCAGGAAACATAGTGGAAGAAGAGGTAGAAAGAATGTAAGACCTGGTGGACCTGAGAGAACATTATAGTTTGCTCTTTTCTGGACATGGTGTCGCTATCAGTCTTCTGAACTCGCACAAGTAGGTTAGCAAGCACAGGCGACTTCCCCTCACTAGGGAGATATTAGAGGTTGTTAGCTGCTGGGAGAAAAGAGAATCGATTTTCTTTGTGGGTGTAGCCACAGCTACATCACTGATTAGATATAGTGGGTATCACTGATTAGATATAGTGTTTTATCAAAAACAAAAACAAAAACAAAACAAAAAAAAAAAACCAGGACAAAGTTGGGAGGGAGATGTGTTGGTGGGAAGGATGGAGATGGAGCTTGAGGGAGAAAAGTAAGTTGTAAATATGAGTAGTCTATTCAAATTCTTAAAGGAAAACATTTTATGTAAATGCATATGAAAATAATGTAACTTAATAATACAATGTGTCACTGACACAAGTACCACAACATGGAAGCTGAACACATTGAGCAACACACTGATTTCAGTGTTGTGAGTGTGGTTTCGATGTTGGGAGATTTTCAGCTGGAGAAGTAATTCAGGTCTGGCTGGATGGGTCAGTTAGTAAAGCACTTACCATGCCAATGGAGCACCAGAGATTGAATTTCAAGAGCCTGCACAAAACCTAGACATTTTTGGTATTAGTCCTCTGACAGATGTAGGGATGGTGAAGATCTTTTCCTATTCTGTAGGCTGCCATTTTGATCTATTGATGGTGTACTTTGCCTTGCAGAAGCTTTTCAGTTTTACGAGGTCCCATTTATTAAAAGTTGATCTTGGTGCCTGAGCTATTGGTATTCACAGACAGGAGCTTAGCATAACTGTTTTCTGAGAGGCTCTACCCAACACCTAATAGAAACAGATGCAGCAACCCACAGCAAAATAATAGGCAGATCTCAGGAGTCTTGTGAAAAAAATGGGAGAAAGGATTGAGGGAACTAGAAGGGTCAAAGACACCAAAAGAATATAGGATAAATCTACTAAAATCTGTACAGCTAAAGAAAAGTAAGCAAGAAGGAGGACCCTGGGTAAGATGATCAATCCTCACTCAGAAAGACAAATGGGACAGATATTGGAAGAAAAAGAAAACAAGAAACAAGACAGGAGCCTACCATAGAGGGCCTCTGAGAGACTTTACCCAGCTGTGTGTCAAAGCAGATGCTGAGGTTCATAACCAAACTTTGGGCAGAGCACAGGGAATCTTATGAAAGAAGAAGGAGATAATAAGACCTGGAAGGGACAGGAGCTCCACAAGGAAAGCAACAAAACCAAAAAATCTGGGCCCAGGGGTCTTTTCTGAGACTGATACTCCAACCAAGGGCCATTCATGGAGATAACCTAGAATGCCTGCTCAGATGTAGCCCATGGCAGCTCAGTATCCAAGTGAGTTTCCTAGTTAAGGGAACAGAGACTGTCTCTGACATGAACTCAGTGGCTGGCGCTTTGATCACTTTTCCCTGAGGGAAGAGCAGCCTTGCTAGGCCACAGAAAAAGACAATGCATCCCATCCTAATGAGACCTATTAGGCTAGGGTCAGATGGAAGGAGAGGAGGACCTCCCCTATCTGTGGTCTTGGAGAGGGTCATAGGAGGAGATGAGGGAGAGAGAGTGGGATTGGTAGAAAATGAGGAAGGGGGCTATAGCTGGGATACAAAGTATATAAACTGTATTTAGTATAAAAAATAAAAATAAAAAAGGCACCAAAAGAAGACTTACAGGGTCAACTAACATGAGTTCATGGGGACTCACAGAGAATGAACAAGCAATCAAAGAGGTTGCATGGGCTAGACCTAGGCCCCCTACACATATGTAGAGATGTGCTACTTGGTCATCATGTGGACTCCTTAACAACTGGAGTGAGGGCTGTCTCTATCTCTGTTGGCTCCCTTTGGATCCCTTTTCCCAGGCTGGGTTGCCTTGTCTGGCTTCAGTGAAACAGGATGCTCTTAGTCCTGCTGTGACTTGATGTGCCAGGGTAGATTGGTACCCATGGGAAGAGGGGAGGTCCCGTTCTCTGAGGAGAAGAAAAGGGAGGAATGGGGAGAGAGTTGTGAGAGTGGGAATGGGAGGAGAGGAGGAAAGGGGTTGTGATCAGACTGTAAAGTGATTAAATAAATTAATTAATGAAGAAAAATAAAAATAAAATTTGAGCAGCAAAGGGCAATTGATAACAAACACTGCTGTCTAGATGGTGTGGGAGCCCAACTGGATGGTTCTAAAGCCATATGAAATTCAGTCTCTAATCTTGGTGTTTATATTGGGAGATTCTCATGAGCCAGCTCAGCCTACATCTGCAGTAGAAAAGCAAAAAGGAGACCCTATCTTTACCAAAGTAGAAGAAGGTGATACCAGGTAGTCTTCTGATCTCTGCATGTGTGGACACACACACACACACACACACACACAGAGAGAGACAGACAGACAGACACAGACAGAGAGAGTGACAGATGCAGTGAGAGAAAGTATGCCAATGTCTGACCAAGTCAGAGAATCCCTGAACCAGAGAACAATTTTCTCACATAGAACAAGCTGTAGCAGACAGAAAAGCTAACTCGATCCTGGACAGTTAAAAAGCTGAGCAAGACAGGCTGTTTTTCACTACTCAACAGAAGTTTTATGAAATGTCTATAGCAGCTTCCATGGGGGGGGGAGCTGAGGTTGATTCTTCAACTAAAACTTAAAGAAGTGTGAGTCACAAAAAATTTCTCCAGAAGCCACACTGCTTACATTTCATGGAAGGATGTAAAGGAAAAACTAGGCAGTGGTGATCACTCTTAACAGCCCTGTTAGAAAAGCCCATCATGCCATCCAAGAGTCTCTCGTTTGACAGAGCAAACACTTGATGCGATATCAAGTATAATAAACGCAGGCTCTGTATAGGAAAGTGGGAATGCCAATTCAGTGACTCTGCAGAAAGTAAAACGAGCTTCAGACAAGTGTCGGGGCCACACAGTGTTCCGCTGAACAGGAAGAGAGTAGAGATTGCTTTGCCGGGGACAGGAGTAGCTTCAAGGTTCATGAAAATGACCTTGAAGGAAGGTCACTAGAAACCCAACTGCATTTCTGGTTACTTGGGGTAGGCGGATCTTTTCTATCTTTGTTTCAGTGAGTGTCTCTGTGTGGGTCTGTTCGCATGAGTTCAGGTGAAACCAGAGGCATCATATCTCTCTAGGGCTGGAGTTACCAGTGGTTGTGAGGTTCCAAAGTGGGTGCTTGGAACCGAACTCAGTTCTACAAGAACAGCACACACTCTTAACTGCTGAGCCATCTTTCATTATGTTTATTTATGTAAATTACCTTAGGCACTGATCAGAATAGGTGGTAGACTAACGCACAGGTAGAGAGCTTTTACCTCAGATTGGCTAACATATTCATGATGATTTTAAGTTCATGGACAATTTATTAGCATGTGTAATTTGTGAGTGGAATCATATAAATTTACACACACGTACAGGTTTCCTCTCCTCTGGCATATTTAAATTGTGTGTTTATAAGACTGCTAAATTGAAGGGTCTTGAGGAAAAGAGAGAGGTGATTGAATCAGTTCCTCCCTGTGGCTCTCCCTTGTTCCTGGGGTGGTTGGCCACACTGATCCCGGGGAAAAAGGAGTAGAAGCAAGGAAATGGGATTTGGATGGCTTTCAAGAGTGCCAGAATGATCTGTGGGAGTTACTTCAGTGAGATAATTCAACGTTATTCTGTGTGAACAAAGGCTATATAGTTCTTGGGGAGTGGGTGGGGGTTTTCCAGGATAGGTGTACACCATTGGATGGGCCGAGGGGTGCCAGGAATACTTTATTTGCATTCGGTAGTATGCTCAACCAGTCATATGTGTGGGAACACAGTATCTAATTCTCCTATAGGTGAGCAGGAATTGGACATAGGGTGGAGAGGGCTAGCAAGGAACTGTGCCAAAGGTCATATATCAGATATGATTAGAGGCATCTTCACCTAAGGACACTCTCCAGATGAGGTCAGGCAAAGAGCAGGAGGCCCTGATGGAAAAAGGAAGTCCTCCATCTAGCACCAAGCTCAGAGAGGCTTTCCAGACATGGAGGACTACAACCTCAAACTGCACAGTCCTCCAACATCTCTCCAATTATAAATCTAAACACAGTGGAGGTTATCACTCATCTTTGCTCAGGCCCCTTCTTTCCATGAAGGCACCTGTCATCACCATATTCTTATAAGCTTCAGTACATTTTCTTTGAATGAACCCACTATAAAACTACCTGTATTTATAAGATGGTCTCTATGTCCCAGACTCTCCATTAAACAATTAACATGTTTGTCTTATTCAGTCTTCAAAAGATATGAGAGGAAACAGAGACTGAGAGAGATTTAAAGACTTGCTAAGGTCATGTGATCAGTTTGACAAGCCTGCAGCTGATTTCTAGGTAATCTGATTCCCATTATTGCACATGGTAACAAAGTGCCTCCTGATACAGAAAGGGATTTATAATGGATAGCATCTCTTGCCGCCTTTAACATAGGCATGCTCAGCCTATAATTTCTGGAAACACCAGAATCAGAAGCAAAACCACATAACTCTGTACTCTGTAGTCTGCTATAACACCGTGTCGGTTAGTTCTTAACAAGTAAGCTTTGGTCTTTAGCAGATCACATTTAGCCTGTAGATTTTTTTCTTTTCATTAGCAGAAAAATGTGTTTGGAAAATAAATGTCATTTGGAGATTTATTCGAGCACAAAATAGAGATTATATTGATGAAAATGGATCTCTGAATTTACTTGCCTCAGCAAATATATCTCATATTTGAACAAATAATTTTTGGCACTGCTCAGTAATGATTCTGTCAACAACTGGATTGCTGGGTGTTAAAAGTCTCTGAGCTAGTCAGCCTGTGCTGCAAAGGGTGACTTCTGCTATGTTTGACAGGCTGGTATACAGATATGTTTGAGAGTATGGAGTTTTACTTTAAACCTGAACCTGGTGCTCAAATTCATTGAAGTAATCTATGTTAATTATTTAAAAGTAGCGATTGAATACCCGACAGTAAAAGCTGTGTTTTCCTCCATGTACCTTGAAACTGGATAAGGGAGAAATGCACTTGGCAGCGGGCCTCCTTCTCACATTTCCATGAGCTGCATTCAGGTCAGAAGGATCTATTTTCTCTTCTGTTTTGCTTTTACCAACGTTGACAGCTAAGACTCGCATTGTGATATCATGCCAATCATAATCACTTGAAAGCTGTTATTTTTCTAATGATTTAATTTCATAGAAAATAAAGCTCTATTTGGACATAGTTAAAAGAACTCAAGATTAGCAATCAAGCTGAAAAATAACAGCCTAGTTATTTTTCTAGTGGCAAATCTTGCTTTGGCATGAAAATAATCTAGCTTAAATGTCATTCTGAAATTTCTTAGGTAAATAGCTTTAAGCAAAATCTTAGTCCTCTGTTGCTGTTGTTAAATGGCCACAATGATATCTTGTTTTTAGAAGTAGTCTGAATTAATTCATGTGTATATAGAAACACACATCATATGTAATCCTCAGGTTTGAAATGTTAACATGTACTGAATAATTGGCCCTAATAAGGCAACAGTATTAAAACATGAAGGTTAAATAATAGCTTATAATTTGTTACCCAAAGAAATAAATAGTAATCATATTACTAAGTTAAGTATTTCCAGAAAATAAGAAGAATATTTTAATATAAAATAGATCCCTAGACAAAGAGCTACAGACAACTAATGCTAAGAGGGAAAAATTTCCCTTCATAAGGTCGGGTTATTTAATTCATTATACAATACAAAGTGATCAGCCCCGAAATCATGTGTAGAAATCATATGCACCCAAACCACAAATATAGACTTAAGCTCCATTTACATATTTCTGCATCAATTTTTAATAATAATCATAAAAGAAAAGGGGTATAATTTGAAAATATTGTGAAAGACAGCATGTCAGGAGCAGCTGGAAAGGGCAGGGAAGAAGGGGAAAGATATAATTACATTTTAATTAAAGTATATTAGATAAAAAGAAAAGTTTCCTGATCAATTTTTTGATAACGTAATGTGTTTTTCCATCTACAATGGAATTTGATTTCTATAAAGAGCCCAGAGTTAATTTGACTCTTCTAAAAGCTGTGTCTGGGGGTCCCAGTGCATAAACACCTGTGCTTATATCGTTGTGTGACCCACTATAATGATGACAAGAAAAGAAAAGCCTTTTTTTTTCTGTTAGCTAATACAGCTTGCTTCTCCCACAGACTTCTCCCACCCTTATAGCATCACCTGAATAATTTCCCTCCTTGAAAGAATCTTTTTGTTTCACCATCTCTAAATATCATTCTCAGACACAATTTATTTCAATTTTGAAACAACTTTTGAAATAACAAAATTATCCTGATACATACTCTCCATTTTTCATTGCTTGTCTATGTTCTGGTGACTTTACCAAGACAAATGAACATTTGAAAGCTCCACCTAACTCCATGAGCCACTATTTTTCAAATAGCCAATGCATGCCGGTTCTAAGCCATGAAGAAGTAAGCCACTCATCCAGACTTCAAGAGAGATAATATCTTAAAGAAAGGAGTAAGTGAATTCATTGATGAAGCATCAAATTCTACAATACAATTAATATCTTAGGTGAGACATACTGTGCAGGTCTAGGCTAGCAACACATGATAAGTGCAGCTCTCTTAAACACATACCAAAGTATTTCTGCTTTTTGGACCACATATCTATATCAGGCTGGATTTCTTAAGAATCCAACCAAAACAATCTAACATGGTGAAGTCAAAGGCAGACAGAGAGAGAAGCAGTGATTTATGAGGCCAAGCACTGAAGGGATTTGCAAAACCATAAAACTGCTGTTGTTACCGCTGGATGTGTCTTGTATTGAAAAGTGACTGCCTTTTCATAAAAAAAGTGTAATTTATATTTATACAAAATGGGTTGACTGATTAAATGCACACGCTAAATAAACATAAAATGTTCATTAAATAAAACAAATACACATTTAAAAAGTCATGACAAAGCCTGGTGTTGCTGGTGCAAGCCTTTTAATCTCAGCAATTTTATGCAGAGGCAGGTGGATCTCTGAGTTCACTGGCAGCCTGGCTGACACAGTAAGTTACAGTACAGCCAAGGCTAAGAGAGAAACCCCATCACAAAAAAAAAATCATGACAAGAAATACTGTCCAGAGTATTGGAAGGAAATTTTGCCTAAAAGTCTTTGGTTTTGTTGTTAATATTTGCTTATTAATAGTTACTCCATCACATTTCAGACACTAAAAAAAGCAATTTTAAGACAAACAAAATAACAATGTTGTCTTCAAAAGATCTACACAGGGACTTAGGTGTATGAATACAGGTAAAAATACAGGTGAATGAACTTACAAAACAACTAAGAAAAAAGGAGACAAAACTAGTTCCAGAATTGGGAGCAGGCTAAACAGACTATAAACAATACTCGGTTGCATCACAAATGGTTTAGAACATGAACAAAGACCTTAAAATTTGATCTGCTATGACTGAGATAGGAGAGACAGTCCTCCTATACATCTCAAAGAATATTCAGCATCATCATTGACATACTCTCCATTCCACTTCACAGCAATATAGAAACAAACATCTTTGTATTCTCTTGTATGCTTCTGTTTATTGAAGACATAGAGTCAATGCCAGTCATATTAACTAAATACATAGGACAAATTGAATTGGGAGAAATCAAATTGGGTAGAACCTTATAGATTGCAGTGGAAGAATGGAAATGCCATCAGTACCACAATTGCCATGGGATATTTCTCTAGGACAAAATAATAAATCATTATCCTTATGACATTTTGGATTCCCATCCAAATGGACTACCCATAACCCAAAATTAATTTATGGAAACAGAAAACATCAAATAGCCACAGTCATCAGAAATTGTTAAAACAACACAAAGAATACCAACCTCTTGAAACCTAAAGTTTTTGAGGAACTGTTCAAGCAAATACAAAACCATTCTCTTCTAACCACTAAATATAGTAAACATAAGTTACTTATATGATATGTACTTAATATGATACTGCATGTAAGTACGGGACATATATTCATACATGTATATTTTTAGGTTGTCATCAAGAACTGAAACACATTGAAGAATGTCTATGCAAAATTATTCTTTATGGTCTCAGACATTTGTAGGAAGATTAGGCTGCACACAATAATACTTCTAGTTCATGTTTACCTCAACATAGGTGAATGTTTTTCTTATACTTTTAGGGATGTTAGAACGGTTGAAATTCAGTTCAGCTAAACCAATATCAAGTTAATCAGATAATTTGGAAACGTGTAGGCAGCAAGGGAATAAGTATACAAAATCTTAATCCCCTGCTGAAAATTGTTTTCTATTGTAAAACAACCTTGTTTATATATGTAACCTTAGGGAAGTTATTTAAAGGCTTTGTCTTCAGAGTTACATCTGTTCAATGGAAATAGTAAGTGTTCTTCAAAATTTATTCAAGGAATAAAGTGAGCATGAGCTCTGCTTTAAAGTAAAATTCTGTGGCACATGAGGGCTGTTAGCATGAGGCAAAAGCTGAGTCATGTACCACGTGGGGGGTACAGGAGATTTTGTTTGTTGAGAATATGCAAATACTGAGAGAAGGTTGTATACCAAATCATCTTTATGCAGAAGTATCCTTAAATTACTTGCTAGCAGGAGGAAATAGTGTCATTCAGAAGGATATCTGGGGGAACTGGAACAATATGCAGGGTGTTGACAAAGATGAGTGGTTTTAAATTCTATGTAGATGTTGTTATCTCCGTGAAAAGACGCTTCACAATAATGCCTGAGAAAGACTCAGAACATAAAAAATGTTTATCACACCGTGCACTGGGTTCTTCTGAAGGAAGCGAGCACAATCCTTACCCCACCATACTCAACCATACTCAAACAGAATTCTTTGCTGATGATCAGTAGCTGGTTAATCCCTGAATTCTTTTCCTCTCTTTTAAAACTGTGGGATGAATCAAGCAAGTCTTAACTTAAATATTTATCTAGGCAGATAACTACTAAGAGGTTGAAACTTTATTAAATACAGAAGGAAATGAGATGAGATATGGGGGGAAAGAGTTAGGCTGAGAGTGAAGGAGAGAAGTGTAAAAATTATTTTGTTATGAAATCTGTCTTACTTCATAGGATAATGTGAATGGTATCAAACATTTTGGCATCTTATACTTTATAAAATTAAATGTGTCATTTTGTTTAGATATACTCAAGGCCATAAAAAGCAGTAATTCTATGATTTACACTTGAAAGAGGGTTCAAAATTTGCAATGATCCTTTAAAGCTAATCTGATTTTCTCACTTATTTATTTATATCTCCTTTTGCCAATGTTGTATATTAATCATGCTTCAAGGTCTGTTTGCTTTCTGGCTCATGAGAATTAGGCTGTATCCTTTAGTTATGCAAAAGCGTAAGAAGCCCAGCATTTAATTAGAAACATGTCATATCAGATTTATGTAATGGACTGTAACCTTGCCAATGTCTCCTTTACTGCTGAGGGAGATATTAACCATCACAAATGCACATTTCCTTCTGGTACACACTACAGTTCTAAACAAGAATTCTTTGCCTGGTTTTGTTTTTCTTCTTGTCTATTTTAATCTCACATACCCTTCTTTATATTTTTTCACAGCATTGCATAATGAATGTTTTAAATCTTCTTTTCCTTGCTGATTGCTTTTTTAAAACATACCTGTTGACACTTATAACAAATTTGTTTGCTTTTGGGGAGCTAATGAGATGGCTAATGGGTGAAGGCACTTGTTTACCGGAGGTTGGTCATTATAACCCACATAGTGGAAGTAGACAGCCAAATCTCTTAAAATTTTCTTTCTACTCCATATGCATACATACATACACACACACACACACACACACACACACACATACACACACATGGTCTCACACACTAAAAATGCTGTTGGGTTTGTGTGTGTGTGTTGTTGGAAACCAAAAAGACAATCCCAGCAGTCACATTAAAAAAGTTATACATATTGTATCACAATGTTTATAGAAAACTGAGATCCAATCTTTGCTTATAAGTAAGCAAAATCTATTGCAAAATTATATATAAGCTCTTACCAATGATCATTTAGTGCATTTAAAAGCCTCAACTGTGAGAAGTCATTACCTGCATTTTGTTGACAGGTATGTGCTCATAGTTATACAAGGTCCCCACATCCTCCAAGATGGCATCATAGACCTCTGAATCATAGTTAAGGAGCTCTGTAGTTGGGGCAGTCAGTGTGGCATCAAAGATGGTAAGTACCAGGGCAATTCTTGCTAGCATTCTCATCTTTCAAGATTTCCTAACCACAAAATATAAGATTGTGTAAATATACAACTGACAATAGCTCAGAAATAGTTAACACTAAGTAGAAATGATTCTCAATGTCAGCATCAAGAAACTCAAGCAGGTAGCTTACTTCACAACAATAATTTAAAAAACAACACATGCAAATTGGTAATTTCAGAGTACCGATGGAGCCAAATGGTTAATTCACACATACCTTCATATTGTTCAAATGTAAACTAGAGTGAAATATGTTTCATGTTATTCATGGGAAGAAAAAATATGGTGTGAAATATTTGTAATGTACTGACTCACAAAGACTTTTGTTAACTGATGATTACAGGCATCAAGGCTCTTATTACCACTTAAGACCACAAGAACTCTCATTAACTTTTGGATGCAGATGTGTAGTGAGGATGATAATAATGAGGGCAGTTGAGTTTCTTGCCAATTTATAGATGAGGGGACTAAAACAGAGTTCATTACTGATACAATTGACACTCATAACTTTTTCTTGTGTATTCAAGTCTAAAGCTTTTTCTGCCCAAAGCAGATTAATGAAGGCCTTGCCTCTTACCAGTCATTTGTTGACTCTAGGAATCTGAATACATATATAATTCAATATATCATTCAATTAATATTTCATGAAGTAATTTTCTAATGTTTTTAGCAGAGTCTAAAATTTGAATTTTATTCTTCAGTATTTTGTTTTAATTATTAATAACTGATACTTAGACACAGAAAACAACAAGAATACAGGTCAGAAATGTGATATTTTTCCAATTCCCTTAGAAGTGAGTTTGCACACACATAGCAATGGCCCAATCTTTTGTTTTGTAATTGTTTAGAAAGCATAATTTGTTTTCAGTTATAATGTAAAGCTTTGAAACAGTTCAAAGACAGTCTTATCCTTTCTTTATTGTTTCAAAGATTTTAGTTCTTTGTGTACATATACTCCTTTAAGGACAAAAAAACCCTAATAATTAATTTTGAATGTTTATAGTGGTGATAACAAGTATCTTAACTAACCAGTGACTGGTCATGATGCCCAGTAGTATAGCTTGTTACTTAATGTGTAATATGAAAAGGTTTATGTTCTGGAAATTCTTTCCTAGTTTAAAGACAAAATCTGTGGTATTAGTGTCCCTGAACACATGGAGAAGGAAGCTGTTGTTATACTTAAGTGCACCTCCAGTTACTTGAAACAAGCCTTTATGAAGCCGATGCAAGCAGAAGGACCTGTGGTTTTGCTGAGAATGAGAACTGGACAAAGAGTTCCTTCCTAATCTCTCCCACGCTTTCTCCAATATACATCCATACACACACACCCGTGTGTGTGTGTGTGTGTGTGTGTGTGTGTGTGTGTATCCACATTGCATGAACTTGGCTCCAAGGCAGGTTGAGGGTTTAGAACTGTTATAAGCAATAGCCAATAACCTTGCTTAGTAGGACTGCAAGTTTTACAAATTCTCCATGAACCATGCTTTCACAGTCAAGTGTAAAGTTTCAACAATGCTATAACTGAAAAGAATATTACCCTGTACATTTGTAACAAATTCTATCATTCAAAGAAAATACGTACTTACTAACACTGTTTCCCACTTCATATTCTCTCTGTTATTTTAAATGTCTGCCTATGACACTTCAGTAGTATTCAGCCTTTCCAGTAAAGCTATCAGGACAATGGCAAGCAGATTGTGTGAAGTAAAATTGTTAAGAGAATCTATGCATGTTTTGCTACCAATATGCATCTTCCTTCATGTATTTATATCTATATTTAATGTGGCTGTTAGATGAATTTTTCAGTTTTTAGTTCACTTTATATCATATTAAAATAGTCTGAAAATACATACTTAGCTGAAAGTTTAAAATATTTATCACAAAAAAACATTCTAAATGCAAAGTGTGATATAATCATCAGTACATTTGAAAAACCTGAAATGTGAATATTTTCTTTCTCTGCATTATATTTCAATCAATATCAATCAATATTCTCTTTCTCTACTGCCAAAGGCTGTGGTCAGAGTAATGTCTATTGAATTAAGGCATATATTGGAAACCACTATACTTTCACTCACATCTGTTTTAACTATTAAGATTAATTATTTTGCCCAATGTTATTGATTCCTATGCTAATCACAATTTTGGATTTTCCAAGAATAATATCAGTATACAGTCAGCAGCAAAATTAAACCAAACCCACTGTATCGATCAAAGCCCAACAGGAGCTATTAAAGCAAGTTGAATTATTTTTTTAAAGGTTGTTATACTAGCGGGGAAAAGAAGAAAGAATGTGTAAAAACTTACCTTTGGCTCCGACTTGGTGAAGTGGCACAAAGTGACTGAGGATACAGAGTCCTTGGTGTTTGCCCCTGACCAATGGATATGAATTCTGGTCTGTGGGAGGTGTAATTTATAACACTCAACTTTCTGTTTGGGTAACTCTAACCTGGAGAATGCCTCTCTGTCTTTAAAAACCACACATTATTTTATAGTCACACAAGCTAAGCTGCATAATCCAAATTACACAGTACACAAAGCTTGCTAGGATGTTAATGAGAGTTATAATTGCCAACATGTCACCTTAAAATATTTAAGTAAAAAGGGGGCTAGTTTTAATATGTCTCATCTATAACAAATTCACCAATTATGAAAGGAAGGAAATGTACATGAGGTTATTGTAGATGAGGGGTTCTTAAAAAGTCTAATAAGAAACAACTCTCCACACTTTGAATGTCTTGAATTACATTCCTCACTTTTCCCTAATGTTAGCTGAAATCTCAAATGTTACAAAAGACTTATCGCTTTCACTTTGTGTAAGAAAAGATTTCCAAAATTATTCTGATTGCCTGGAATGCTTTGATAACAGTGAACAATGAACCTTTTGCATGAAAATTGTAAAAGCCTTATTTTTAGAAATAATGCATAAATATGATCTGAGTGTTCTATAAAGGCTCATTTTCCTCTTTTATCTGACAGAGCCAAACAAATCAAATTACATCAGAAAAAGATATCCCCCAAACCAAAAAAAAAAAAAAAAAGTTTTAAAAGTTTTAAATCTTTCTTACAGGAAATGCTTTGTAATTGAGTTTTATTACAGATAGAGAGAGAGGAAAAATATGTGTTAATTTTCCAATCCTTAGTTTCTGGACTGTGAATGTCCTAGAGAAAGATAAAAGTAGTGCAATCTATTCTGTTATATTATATACGTTTCTAGAAGCCTGACTCTTATGCGTCAAGATTATTGACTCCTATATGTCAATGTAAACAGTTGTATTGGATTCTGAAAGTCAATTTGGTTCTAGGGAAACTTATATAGAATATAAAGATCTCCTCTCAGGATCTTCTTCTTCTTTTTATATCACGTTCTCAAACTTCTCTGCCCTTCAGAGAAGGCATCTTTCTTCACCTTTGCTGTTAAGAGCTCTTTAATCCATCATTTCCATCATGTGCTTGCTTCTAATTGGTTGGTTTAATTCATTGTGTATTTCTTTTTTTTTTTTTTGGAACAAATTTTATTTATAATGGAAATAGAGATCATGACTATGGTTGGAATTCTGTGAAGATCACTCAAAAAACAGAGGGCACTTTGCAGCAGAAACTTTTTTCCTTCAAAAAAGTTTCCACTTCATGTGGAGGCAAATTTTTTTATTTACTTTTTTAACTGATTCACTTTACATCCTGATCATAGACCCCTCCCTCTTCCCCTTCTCATCCCACCTTCCATCTCCCTTCACCCTATCACCTTCTCCTAGTTGTCAGAAAAGGAGATCCCTTCTCCTCTACCATCAGTCCCCAGCCTAAAAAGTCTCATCAAAAAAACCTACATCTTCTTCCTCTAAGGAAGTGACAGAAGCAGGCAACAGAGTCCATGTCAGCAGCAGTCCCTGCTCCCCATGCTAGAGAACGCGCTTGGAGACTGAGCTGTCTATCAGCTACATCTGAACAGGGGTCTAAGTCCTCTTTATGCATGGTTCTTGGTTGTTACATTGGTCTCCACAGTCTACCCTCTCTACTCCCGGGCTCAGATTTGTTGGCTGTTGGTCTTGTTGTGGAGCTCCTGTCCCCTCTAGGTCCTTCTACTCTTCCATAAGACTACTAGGGGATTAAAACAGATGCTCAAACACACAACCAAGCTTTGGGCAGAACACAGGGAGACAACATTTTGATTGTGGGTGAAAAAGCAAATCTTAGTTTCTAGAGCAGCTCTGTTTAGCAGAAAAATTCCTGCACTGAGTAAAACATTTCATAAGCTCTTAATTCTTTCACTGCACCCATTAGGCAGTATAATTATCACAACTCACTGATGAGGTCATTGAAAGTCAGATGCTAATGATATGACATTATAAGAAAGAGAAAGCCAGTTTTGTCTGCCCTGATTTCAGGACCCTGGATGATACCAAACTTGTCTGAGAGCTGTAAGGACACCGGGGATAAAGGAAATGGTAGCTCTCAGAACCTTATATTTTAAGACTTGTTTAACTATCGGTAGCTTTTAGAGTTCTTGAATTGTTTAGAATAATCAATAAGTTGACAGCAGTCCATGAAAGAACTAACATTTCTTTTCCTTCTCTTATTATTGAAGTTTCATACGCACATTGCCACTAAGAGGAAGTATTAGATAGATCTAGTCTGTCAGAGCTTCCTTCAGAGTTCTACCTGAATTTTTAGGATTAGCTCTAGAAATAATACTTCCACAATGTCTGTTGGTTAACCAGTGATTAAATTATGTTGTTCTTCAGCGGCAGAACACTATCTACCGAAGTAACAGAAACCTCATTTTTATCACAACTTAAAAGCCAAGAGTACCTCTGAATGTTGGTAGAGTGTTTGCCTAGCATATGTGAAAATACGGGTTCAAATCCCAGCACTTGCAAGTCAGAGCTGGGAGATCAACATGTGCCTATAATATCAGCACATGTGGTGGTCAGGAAGGAGAAACAGACGTGTCAGGCCATCTTCTGATTCATGAGTTTGAAGCCAGGTTGGGATATAGGAGCTTCTGCTTAAATAGATAGATAATAGATAGGTAGGTAGGTAGATAGATAGATAGATAGATAGATAGATAACCTACTTGTCTTAGCCTAAAATTTAAGCATAAATTATAATTTCTCAAACTTCTATTTTTTTTCAAATTAACATTTTCACTTTTTCCTATAAAACTGAATAATTTCTTGAATCATTTCCATTGGATTTACTTTGGTTTCTTGCAAAGTTTCAAAGTCTAATTTGAACTGTTGGTGCTCAAGTTTGGAACAACCTCCTGGGGAAGTAATTACTGAGCAGTGAGGAAGGATTAATTGCCACTTTGAGTCTGCTTTATTCTTAGTAAACATCTTTTAGTCTCCTGATAATTTTCTTAATAGAGGCTAAGCTTGTTTGTCAGAAACCCCAGGGAATCAGTTATTATGACAAGTTACATTACCTCATGACTGGTGTTTTATTCAGCCTTTTCTCCTTTTAAGCTCCAAAACATTTCACAAAACCTTTTGGCTGCAACTCTTCATAGAAAAAAGAAAAAGAAAAAGAAAAAAAATGGCCTGCTTTCTTTAACAGCATTAGTGTATAAAATAAATCATCTTCTAATGATTGTTTTCTTTCTGTTCTGCAGCAATAAGGAGTCGAGTATATCACTAACCCTGGGGATAATCTGTTACCTTCCCATGGCACTGGTTCTAAAAGGTCACATCAATGTGGTACAAGGGAGAACACACATTCCAACCACTCATACTAATTAATAAAAACATTGTTTACAATGCACAGTTATCTTTCTATAAGGACCTATTAGCATGAATCCCCCATTTACTTGGATGCTTTTTAAATATCAGTATGGAGACAAAACCCTAGTTCTTCCATTGCCATAAACAGAAACACAAAATCTGGACAAAGGGGGTCTTTCCTGAGACTGATATTCCAACCAATGACCATGCAAGGAGATAACCTAGAACCCCTGGACAGATGTAGCCCATGGCAGCTCAGTCTCCAAGTGGGTCTCCTACTAAGGAGAGCAAGGGCTGTCTTAAGTGGGTCTCCTAGTAAGGAGAACAGGGGCTGTCTCTAACAAGAACTCAGTGGCTGGATGTTTGATCACCTCCCCCTGATAGGGAAGCAGCCTTACCAGGCCACAGAGGAAGACAATGCAGCCAGTCCTGATGAGACCTGATAAGCTAGGGTCAGAGGGAAGGGGAGGAGGACCCTCCTCTATCAGTGGACTTGAAGAGAAGCATGGGAGGAGATGAGGGAGGAAGGATAGGATTGGGAGGGGCGGTGGGAGGGGCCTGCAGCTATAATACAAAATGAATAAATTGTAATTAATAAAAAAAAAAACTGAAACACACTGTGTTGCTGCCCCCACAATCTTATGCAATTCTGTATCTTTCAACCTTTATTTATCCTTTACTTTATCTTGAAACTGTAGCTCCTGAAAGCAATTTTCCCTGGCAGCCATTTTCTAACATTTACTCAAATAACTAAGGGTTGCAAGAATTTCTTCCCAACATTTTATCTTCAGAGTGATTTCTTCTCTTTTCACTGTCAACAGGTTTATCTGTTCTGGACTAAGTGACACTTGGCTCAGTTGTCCACAATTTTTCCCTTTGACCTCCCAGTCAGGGTTTAACACTCAGCTTTGTTCCTGGATTCCTCTACCCTCCATACATAACAATGTCATCATTCCCTGTGACAGCATCCTCCATATAAGTGCTTCATTTGTCTGGGTGGCATGTTACTGTGTGTCTTCTTATGCATAGAAAGGTCACTACATTCCTACCACTATCATCCTCCAACTGTCATCCCTAGTCACTTTATCATCTTACTAGGGCTGTCTTTCATGTTCTTGTTCCGTGCCATCTGAGAGCTGCATTCCACAATCTCCACCAGCTTTTCACTACCTTCCCTTTCTTCCTACACTTACGTCAGATAAACAATTATAACTCTCTACACTAGAGCACATCATTTGTTCTTTTCCTTCCATCTATAATGAGAAGCTGCAATTATTGCTACTGAAAATTACAGGGAAAAAAAACATGGTTGTTTCAATTTTAAATCTACAAAGATAAGCTTCAGTGTTGACTCAGAGATAGTGGTTTTATGTTGATTCTATTACTAACATTAAAAGGGCTTTGCTCTAAGATACATTTTTGTAACAACACTCCCTATACCAGCGATTCTCAACCTTTGTGTCTCTATTCCCTGGGGGTTAGAATGACCCTTTCACAGGGCTTTTCTAGGACTATAGCAAAACACGGATATTTACATTATGATCTCTAACAGAAAAATTACACTTATGAAGTAGCATTGAAAGTAACTTTATGGTTGGGGTTACCTAAACAAGAGGAACTGTATTAAAGGGTCACTGCATTAGCAAGGCTGAGAACCACTGTCCTATACTCTTTGTTTCATTACCAAAAGGGAATAAATATCAAATGATTAGCTGTTTTTCCTCAGATCCACCTGCACTGATTATAAATCACTGACTTCTATTTTGTGTCTGTGCAATAATTTTTAAGTGCGTTCTCCATAATCATCATTTTCTTACAGACCACATTTGCTCACTTATCTTCTCTCAGTTTCTCCTCCTATCACTTTTCATACTGTTTAAGCATCTGGTAATCTTAAGTCTTACCAGAGAGAGGCTTTTCTGTCTCATGCACATGAAAACATACTGGTTCTTTCTTATCCTGCTCTATATTACTGCTTGATTCTTTTACTCCTCTGCTTATATGCATGTAGCTCAAGCTGGCCTCAAGTCTGGGATTCTACACTTTCTTTACTGCTTCATTCTGTCCTTGCAAACTACAGATTCTATATGATAGAGACCTATAACATAGGAAGCCTATGAACTGCATAATATAAACTTTACTATTCAGGCTCACAGCTATATTTTCAGTTACTAAAAGAGCCCTCCATTCACAATCAATGCTCAATGTTCATTTCTTTTTGTCTGTGTGTAAATTATATGTTTACATCTGTATGAGTGTGTACATATGGGTGGGAATGCAAGTACATCATATGTCTTTCTCTATTGCTCCCAATATTGGTTTTGAGAAAGAACATGTCTTTGAACTTGGAGCTTATAGATTCAGCTAATCTCATAGGCTAATTAATTTCAGCTAATCTGTTTCTATTTCCTCAGAGTTGGGGTTACAGACTCATACCACCACACTTTACTTTTTTTTTTTTTTTTGAGAAGTGTTTTTTGTTTGTTTGTTTCTTGAGACTAGATTTCTCTGTGTAGCCTTAGATGTCCTGGAAATCACTCTATAGACCAGGCTGGCCTCGAACTCTGAGCTCCACCTGCCTGTGCCTCCCAAGTGCTGGGATTAAATACATGCACCATCACCACCCTATACACTCAGCTTTTTATATTGGTGCCAGCGATCTGAGGATGTCCTAACAGTTGAGCAGCAGGCACTTTAGCTACCGAGCGATCGCCCCTACCCTTTATTGTTCTTTTAATGAATTGATTAAATGATTCTTTGAATTATTAATCCATTACTTAGTAACTGTCAAGATTTCTTTGGGTTATTCTAATATATACAGTACTATTTGCATTGATGACAATATCTAGTTCCTCATAGAGCCTGTACATTATTTATTCTTTCTACGTTTTCATGACTTTTTGTTGTTGGGGTCTAATGCTGTTTAAAGATGTTTTAATCTATGGGATTCTTGAATGAGACTTTAATTTTATTTGCTGGTAAGTCTGTCTACTGTAATTCAGAAGATGTGATATGGACTTGTGTTGAAACTCTGAGTTTCACTACCATTTAGTGCTGCTTCTGGTTAAAAGTTTATAACACACAACATCAAACTGGCCCAGGATAGGAAAAAATACATTGTACCCACTAGTAGAGAAAAGGGGGTTGCTCTTTCTATGGTTTTTCTTTAAACCTAAAGATGGAGGAGTTGGTAGTATCTGCTCCATATTTTTACCTTTCAGTTTTAAATCACAAGAGGAGGAGAGACACTATCAAAACATTTTTTCTTTGAGTTACTAGTTACAATTAATCCTGACAATACCTTTTATGTAAAAAAAGTCTTTTTTCATCTACTATTTCTATTTATTTATTTATTTATTTATTTATTTATTTTTACATTTTTTTTCTTAATTACACTTTATTCCCTTTGTAACCCCCCTGTGGTTCCCTCCCTCCTCCCATCCCAATTCTTCCCTTTCTCCACCCTCTGCATGCATGCCCCTCCCCAAGTCCACTGATAGGGGAGGACTTCTTTTCCTTCCTTCTGATCCTAGTCAATTAGGTCTCATCAGGAGTGGCTGCATTGTCTTCTTCTGTGGCCTGGTAATGCTGCTTTCCCCTCAGGGGGAGGTAATTAAAGAGCAGGCCAATCAGTTCATGTCCGAGACAGTCCCTGTTCCTATTACAATGGAACCCACTTGGATACTGAACTGCCATGGGCTACATCTGTGCAGGGGTCTTAGGTTATCTCCATGCATAGTCCTTGGTTGGAGTATCAGCCTCAGGAAAGACCCCCGTGCTCAGATTTTTTGGTTCTGTTGCTCTCCTTATAGAGTTCCTGTCCTCTCCAGATCTTACTGTTTCCCACTTCTTTCCTAAGATTCCCTGCACTCTGCCCAAAGGTTGTCCATAAGTCTCAGCATCTGCATTGCGCTGAAAAAGAAGGTTTTTAAAAACTGTTTTTGAGATAATTTCATGTCGTGATGGCTAGCTGCTCACTGCACTCTTGGCTCTGCTCTGATGTAACCTCTGTCACTTGCCTGCCTCTTCCCTTAAACTAAGAAAACTTTCAGTAATATTTAAAACAACATGACTTCATTAAGTGTTACCTTTTACAGAATGGCACTTCCATAAAAACATTATTTAATTGGTTTATCTTCATGAGTAAGAGATAACAGACATTTGGTGAATACCCTTTATCCAATATGCTAATGAGCTAAGTTAGACCTTGGTCCAAAAGCTTTCTTTAAATCTTTGGTGGCCTGAGTGGGAGTGTAGATGATGTGTCCTAGAGGCTCATACAAGACGAAAGGAATCTTGAATAGAAGTCTTTGAATATCAGCAGAGACCTATTCTGAAAGCTTTTTTGACTGATTTAAAGCTTCTTTCTCTGAGGTTATAATCTTTATCTGTTTTCTAAGTGAAACAGATGCAAGATGCCAAGAGTAATGGACAGGGTGTGGTGATTATAAAGATGTGTTTAGATTATGTCAAATTATATTTTCTGTATGATTATTCAAATTTCTTGTGTTTAATTAATAATTAAAATAAGAAATTAGATATGTTGGCACACACCAGTAATTCCAAGTAGTGCTGAAGCAGAAAAACCAAAAGTTTGAGAACAGCCTGGGAAACAAAGAAAGTATAAGCCTAGCTTCTTCTGTTTAGCAAGATGTTGTCTCAAAATAAAAATAAAAAATGACGGGGCAAATCGCTCAGCATCTAAATACTGGTTCTGTACATGGAAAGCCTAGGCTTGATCCTTAGCATTGTAAATATATAAATTAACAGACTATCCAAGAATGCTGCAGGCTGTAATTGCTTCAAGCAGTTATAAGATATTAAAGTACCTGAAATAAAAGGAATATTTCCAAAAGACAGAAAAACACAGAAGAAACATTTGAAGTAATAACAGACAAAATTTTGTGCTTACTTTTATATTGGTAATAGATAGCAAGCTACAGATTCAGGAAACTAAGTTTAACAAGCAAGATGCATGCCAATGGATATGTGCAAACTACAGAAAACCAAAGACAAAGAGCGTCTTTGAAAGATTCTGAAAGAACAGATACTCTATCTTTAGAGAAAAAAAAAAAACTTACCAGAAATTATGCAATCAAGAAGAAAATAATGTGGAATGCCTGAAAAGTTATGAAAAAGCCTAAAATTATATGTCTTAAAATTGTGTTTTAAAGTGAAGGAAAATGGAAAATATTTTCTTTTTCCAGACAAACTCAAATCAATGCATCCTGTCATCTCTCTCTCTGCATTGCAATAATTGTTGATATTCTTTAGAGAGAAAAATTTATATAGGTCAG
Source organism: Meriones unguiculatus (assembly GCF_030254825.1). Lineage (NCBI taxonomy): Eukaryota > Metazoa > Chordata > Mammalia > Rodentia > Muridae > Meriones > Meriones unguiculatus. Next base: position 105,486,212 of record NC_083350.1, on the reverse strand, counting down.
AACCTTCAATATAACATAAAATAAAGCAAAACCTCAAATGAGTAACAAATGAAGATAGACCATCATAATTCTTTTTTTCTGTTTTTTTTTATTTTTTTATTTTTTTCCATCATAATTCTTATATTTGCAATTTATTTAACAAACAACAATTTGCTCCAAGTAATAATAGTAAAAGCATCTGTGTAAATACTCTACATGGACATATGGAAAGAATGGTAACAACACTGGAGAGGCTGAAAAGCATGATGGGAATACTGCACACAGTGGTTTTATTTTTAAGTTCTCAAGACTGGGAGTAAGATATTCTTCAGTAGGTAACTGTATAAATATTAGTGTTTCCAAACAGTGCATTGTATTTGGAGAGCAAAATATGAGGTATTGAAGTTTAAAAGAAAACTATTATTGTTAAATATGAGAAGCCAAATGTGCAAAGTGTAATGCACCATTTTAACCAAATGTCATGTGTAAAAGGAAAAACTACACAGAGAATTAAAACAACAACAACAAAACACAATGAGTATCAGAAGCCTAAGAAGGGACAGACAAAGGGGACAGGCAATCACAATTTCAGAAACAGCAAAGCTGTTCTGTAGTCTACAGGAAATGGAAAGGAGGTGTCTGTAACATTACATATTTTTCAAACCCCATAGAATTATCTAGCAGAAGCAGGCAATTTTATAATAAAAGCTATCTATTAACTTTAGTTAATGATGATGTATTAACACTGGCATATTTTTTTTTAATTTTTCATCAATTACACTTTATTCATTCTGCATCCCCCCATAAGCCCCTCCCTCCTCCCCTCCCAATCCCACCCTCCCTCCTCCCTCTGCTTGCATGCCACTCCCCAAGTCCACTAATAGGGGAGGTTCTCCTCTCCTTTCTGATCTTAGTCTGTCAGTTCACATCAAAAGTGGCTGTATTGTCCTCTACTATGGCCTGGTAAGGCTGCTCCCCCCCAGAGGGAGGTGATCAAAGAGCAGGCCAATCAGATTATATCAGAGGCAGTCCCTCTTCCCATTACTATGTAACCCAATTGGACTCTGAACTGCCCTGGGCTACATCTGTGCAGGGGTTCTGGGTTATCTCCATGAATAGTCCTTGGCTGGAGTATGAGTCTCTGGGAAGTTCCCTGTGTTCAAATTTTCTTGTTCTGTTGCTCTCCTTGTGGAGACCCTGTCCTCTCCAGCTCTTACTATTTCCCAGTTCTTACCTAAAATTCCATTCACTCTGCCCAACAGTTGCCCATCAGGCTCAGCATAACACTGGCATATTAGTCTTGATGAATGTTTCATACTAACACAGACACTACTGACAAGGGAAATGTGTAATGGGGTGTATTATGTGGACCTCTGCATTAAGACTTAGGTTTTTTGTTTGTTTGTTTGTTTTTAAATAAATCTAATATGGACTCTAAGTTTGCAATACTCTCTTTTCATACCAATAACATGGAGTGATACTTTGTTTGTTTGTACTCTTATTTTAAGATGCTATGTCTTGGCTTTAGGTTTATAGCCTAAGCTCTTGGGAAATTCTCATGGACTAATGAGAACAGATTCTCTACCTGCAATGCTGGACTCAGGATAGGCCACTGCTTAAAAATGAATTGGTTATACTTACATCGCTCTCATCCAACCCTGGCATGAATGACTTCTAGTATGGACTAGAATCCTTCAGTCATCAACAAGGTAACCACACACTATGCACATTATACATAAACTCAATAAATTATGTCTTCTTTAGTAAATATGTTTTACTGTGGAAAACATTGGAACTCAATAGATGTTTTTATGAGAGCAAGAATACTACACACAGTGCATTTATAGGGCTCTCGCTACAAATCTTCTCCACCTTGTATGTAATAAGGTCTTCACAGGCCTATAATGTTAGCAGTCCTAACATTTGGCTCCTGGATTCCTCCCTCTGAGGTTTATGATTATCCATGCCGAGTCTTCTGCCTGAAGTTGCTTTCTGCTTGTCTAATTTATTTAACTCAGTTGACCTGAATTAAAATAAGCTAATTCATAGACTTATTTACAAAATGGTATACTCTGCACCTTGGCTTTCATAGCTGTTATATGTGAATAGGCTTTTGATTCGAAGCCCAAAACATCCTCCACATTGCACTCCTTCTTTGCCTCAGTTATTAATGCTGTGCTGCTCTTGGCAGTAGTAGGTGGCATTCAGGACAGTTTTTAAAGGTTGCTCTTAGTACCTTCTCCTAATTTTATAAGTTCCCTTATTTTAATTTCAAGATAGGATGCTTTTAAGACATATATTACTTCTGTGATTATCACTGAAAATGGTACGTAGATAATATAAAGTAATACATCCTAAAATAAATGGTCTGAATTTTAATTAAGTTTATTATTATTTGACAAAATATTTTTGGTATTATTTTAAGTGTTATTTTGACTATATACTGTGGATGAGGAGATTAACTTTTGCTTCCCCTTCTTCTTATAATGTGTACTACTGTGTGAATTCCTCCAGGATAGGAGGTGCTCATACTTTATAATTGAAAAGTTTTCACATTCTGAGTGAAAAGCATGAGGCTGATCAACCGATATTCTCTGCAGGAGGTTTATTAAGTGGGTGTGGAGGAAGGTGGGAGCAGGACATGAAGAGAGAGAAAGAAAAGGGAAGGGGTGCTCCAAGAGAGAGAGAGAAAGGAAGAGAGGAGAGTAAGAGAGATAGAGTGTAAGAGAGAGAGAGTAACACAGTGTAAGAGAGAGTGTAAGAGAGAGACCACGTGTTGGCGTTGGCCCTTTAAGGGGCAAGGTAACCATGCCTTCCAGGTGTGGCCACCTGGCTGGTGACACATGATGACATTATAAGTTGCTGGGTAACTCAGGAGCAGGTTGTGTTCCAAAATACTAACATTCCTTCCTTTTTCTATAATTAAAAATGGGGAGCTTGGGCTGCTTTTTATAAGGTAAGTTAAAGTATATAAATTTAGGCTCATTGGAAGCAGCACTTGGTTGTCATGAAGGGTTTGAGAGAGAGAAGAATTATAGCAACAAAATGGTCAGATTGCAAGTCAAGAGTAAGGGAAGCCTCTGCCCTGGAAAATTTAGGGGAGAGGGTTGTCAATGAGAGAGTTGCCAGCCATGCAAGGCAGCAGGTAGGGACTGGGGAATGCTAGGAAAACCTGGAGCTGCTTGTCCTGGTCCTGAAGCACACCATTTCAGCCTTTTCTTAACAAGTGAATAACGGGCATAGATTCTCTTCTGGCTACTTTTTGCTGATATTGGGGGTGCTGTAGGGAGGTCAAAAGGCTGAAATATTGACCAAGTCCAGGAAGAACAGGCTGCTTTGATGCTTTCCAGGGTCTGCAAGAACATCCATGGCTGGGAGGGAAGGTGCAGGTCCAGCTTGTTGGAATTCTGTGAGGTCAGACTTGAATACATGTAGCTGCTTTGGTGCTGTTGTGGCTATAGGAAACATCTGTGTTTCCTATAGCCACAACATCTGAAACACATATATAGGCAAAAGATAAAGTTGAGCAGGTTATAGAGAAAATCCTTTATGTATACATTGAAAACTTTTGGGAGAGCAAACAGAGGTAGAAGGTTTGGCTCAATGAGGCTTGTACATGGGAACCTCTGTCTACCTGGGGGACCTTTATTTACCCAATCACTGGCAATATTTAAAGAAGGCTTTGTTTGCGATCTGTCATTGAGGTGAGGTTTGGTTACAGAAGTGTGTAAACTTAGAGGGCCTGGTGCAAGCTGGTACTAGGTGTAGAAACCTGAAATTCTCCAGAGGACATCCTATCTGGAGGGATGGATGTCTGGGCATCTCCCATTGGGGGCAGAGAAGTCAGGGACCTTCCAAAGGCATCCCAATGGCAAGGTGTGACTTGAGTGAGAGGGGTCCTCCCTGGTCCAATAGCTCATCAGCTTTTGGCCAGAGACTGGGGCACAGGTGCCCAGTGGGGCATGGTGGAAGGCACCACGATTCGCCTAGCACTAGGTCTTCCCGTGAGCAAGCTAGAGAGGGGAAGAAGGGGACATACCACCCAAGGGAGAGTGGGGCCCTAAAATAAAGGTCAGCATAGAGGGCCAAACCTAGACAGTTAAGGCTACAGCTGGGGGAGGGGGTCCCTCTGTCTCAAAAGATAGTACAAAGTTGCCAAAGCTCTACAGTCAAGCTTCCCCTACCAAGAGAGGCATTTATGCTGAGAAAATGGAGTAAACTCACCAATCTAGTGGCTGGTCAATAAGGAGAACTCACCAATCCAGCCAGTGTTGCATGCAGTAAATAGCAGTTTGGTAGCTAGGAAAGGAAGTCCCAAAACCAGGGAAAGGGGAAGAGTCCCAACTTTGAGATAGGCAATAAGTGCAGTACTTACCTGGAGTCCAATTGACCTGAGAGGTGGATTTAGGTGGACTTTCTGCAGCTTACAAGAATTACTTTGAAGTTTTAAGAAGGAGATAAAACTTTAGACATGTTAGTATCACAATTATACTCTGCATTGAAATATACATTGTAGAAAAAGCAGTAGACATACATATTTGTGTTAATAGCATAAGTATTTTTTTAAGGTCAGCTCTGAAAAGGCAAAAGCCTTTTATGAAGTAAAAGGGAAACTCACTTGATCTTAACTTTTAGTATAAGCATACACATTATGGAGGCTTACAATCTTGAGCTTAGAACCATAATAGTACATGGTATAGTGGAATGTTTATTTTTATCAGAGTCAGATTAATAAATTAGAGTTCTATTGATAAAGGTCAAAACTCTGGATAGTCGATACAACAGTAGCATAACAACAGGAGGAAATATTAAGCCTTTTTACCTATTTAAGATACCTTAAATCACCTTAGACCTTGTAACCTTTATAACTTGCATTTACCAACCTTAAAACATTTTTTAGACCCTCAAACATTTATAAGTTGCATTACCAACTTTAAGAAACATTTTTAGACTCTCAAACATGTATAACTTGTATTTACCAACCTTATGACACTTTTTAAGAGTCTCAAATATGTATAACTTGTATTTATTAACCTTAAGACAGCTCTCAAATATGTTTTTTGAGAGGGACCTTTGTATTTAGTTATTTACCATGAGACATAGTTGAAACTGCTATGAACATTAATTGTCCTTTAGGTAAAGGGATGGTAAAAGGTTTCATAATAAGCCTGTTTCTTGAGTATGGACTGTGTCTAGGCCTGAAAATAGCAGCTCTAGGACTTAGGCTTAAGGCCTGGTCTCCTGCATATGAAGAGAACTGGGAAGGCACCTGAAGTTTCCCAACACAGAAGTTGGCAATATGTCTGTGGGACCTTATTCTGAGGTCAAATATAGACCTGTGCGAGAGCTGTGGAGGTTGCTAAGTCAAGGAGCCACCTGTCCTCCACCAGGCCAACGAGCTAGAAGGCTAGAAGTGTCTGTACTCTTGTGCTGGTTGAACCTCCATGGCTGGGTACAGAGGACAAGCCTGCATGGGAGCATTTTGACTTCCAGAGGCCAGTTTGTCAGCATCCAGCTTTGGCATGTCAGCAGCGGGACCAGCATCCACTTGGCTGCATTTGAAAACGTCACCTGGCAGAATGGACTTTTGGCTATGCAAACCCGTTGCCTTTTTGTGGGAACAACAGCAGAGTACAGCTAAGGTCTAGAACCAGGCAGGATGGCTCACTATTTTTACCAACTCCTATATGGTGACTCAAGGACCATCCTCAGTTGTTTATTAAAAATTGCAGTGAGACCATGTTTGTATCTGTAGGACTATAAATATGTATCTATGAGATGACTATTAACTTGCATTTGTTAACCATTAAATATTAGGACTTTAGGTTTTGTCCTCGCTAAGTTAGAATCTTAAAAGTCATGAATATAATTTATTAAAGTGAGAGCACAAGAGTTTTTGCATGATTTAATATATAAAAGTTTATAGCCTATAATAGTCTAAGGCTATACCACAGATTAATAACATCGTTTTAAGAGAACAAGACCAAGCTTATATTAACCTTTTGATAGCAGAGATACAGTGAATTGACCCACTTTTAATATAAATATATATTTTTAAAATTAATAGAGCTTAATTTAGAATATTGGTAAACAATTTGTACATAATAACGAACCCTTGAGCTATAAGTTTAAAACCAACAATTTAGCAGAACAGTATAAACCAATTTTAAAATTAACCAAACATATTTTAACCTTTTGATAGTAGAGACGTAGCAAATTGACCCAGTTTTAACATAAATAAATACCTCTAAAATTAATAGATCTTAATTTAGAATATTGGTAAACAACTTGTACATAATAATGAACCCCTGAGCAGAACAGTATAAAGCAATTTTAAAATTATATTGAGCAACACATAGTAGGAGACAGTAACAGTCTTATATTTTAAACCAACTTAATTTGAATAGATATTTATAACTTTGAAATTTTATTATTATATAAAATTTATTTTGAAGCAGGGTTGAATCATAAGATAGTAAAATGTAACTTTGAATTTTTATAAAAATCCATACCAACTTGAAATGAGGCTCGTTGTTGTGGCCTAGTCTAAAAGATAAGCTAAACAGTTAATTATAATTAAGACTTCTAAATGCAAACCCAATGAGAAGATTATATAAAGCATTAGATAAGGAATTTAAAATATAAGAGTAAAGAGTAAAGTGTACAGAAATCAGGGAGAAAAGTGTTTTATTTTTTGTTTGTTTGTTTTTGTTTGTTTGTTTTTTAAGCTTGGAAACAGCCTCCTAGAAGAAAGCACGGGGCTAGAAGCAAAACGAGGCTAGAAGCAAAACGAAGATGGGGCAGGGGGAAGCCCATAGCAAGATGGAGCAGGCAGCAGCAAGCACCGTAGTAGCCGGAGTGGAATGCAGCTTAGTGGGAGAGAGGCGAGCACATGGGAGGCAGGGCCTGTTGCTGGAACCTAAGATGGTGCTGCGCCATATTGTTAAGTGAATGGTTAAGCTATAGTTACGCCCACTTCCTCCCAGGACCAACATGGCGCCTGCCAGGGATCCTGTGGTTACTGTCCTATCCAAAACAGCGCGCCAAGCCTTTAAGGTTGATTTTAATGCGGCATGAAATCTCCCAGGCTTGGCGCTGGAATAGCAAACATACATGGTCCCTTTTGGCTCGCCTCCCCCCAGGGAACCCGAGTGCCTACCCTCTTACCAAACACTGCCTCTGCAGACAGCACAGAGATCCAAGCCTGGGCAGGGCTGGCCTTCACCGCCACCGGAGCCACTGCGGGGGGAGCTGGACTGCATGGCCAAGACTCTCAGCCCTGGCCAATTTGCCGGATTGGAGTGTGGGGAACCAGGGAGGACTGAGCGCCATGGCTGTACGACCATGGCCCCAGGGGGTCCACTCACTGGAGCAAGCTGATGCTTTATGCTGAGGCTCAGTTTTTGGGCATAGAGCAGAGAAAATTGGTTGTAACTGTCTTGTCCAGAGTCTGAAAGGGTTCCTACTTTTGCCAGGAGAGCCCCTATCCTAGCCAACGCACCAATGAGGTTGGTCAACAATATTCTCTGCAAGAGGTTTATTAGAAGGGTATGGAGGAAGGTAGGAGCAGGCCATAAAGAGAGAGAGAAAAGGGAAGGGGCACAGAGAGAGAGAGAGAAAGTAAGAGAGGAGAGTAAAAGAGACAGAGTGTAAGAGAGAGAGAGAAAGTGTGTGTGTTGGGGTTGGCCCTTTAAGGCGCAAGTTAACCACGCCTTCCAGGTGCAGCCACCTGGCTGGTGACACATGAAGACATCATAAGTTTCTGGGTAGCCCAGGAGTAGGTTGTGTTCTAAAATACTAACACTGAGAGTAATATTTCTGAAATCCACAGTGGAATTTCAAATTTCGGCAAAATCACATGGGGTAGGTTTTTGCTTTGCTGTTCTGATTTGATTGGTTTTCATTGTTTTTCTGAATGCTAAGGTAACAAGCGTGTGCAGCTATGGTGAGTTAAAAATACAGGTTTTAGATGGCTGCTTCCCTGTCTTCTTTCCTGACCTCTGCCTATTACCGTCTTCCCACCATCTTGAGACTTGGGGTAGGGGATGTGATATACATATTACATTTGTGGCTGAACTTCCAGAAACTCTTAATCTCTGAGCTTTAATTAATTGTGAGCTTCTTTGTCGACTACACAAAGAACTGTCTCCTGAACAGAGAAAATTCTCTGATGAGGTCTGAGAGTTACATTAGTCAATGGATATCAATACATTAATTTAGAGATCATTTTTACACAGTCTCCACTTAGCACAATAATAGTAGTAGGTTTGCCCCAGGAACCTGGGAGCATCCCAACCTTGGGTTGTTGGCTAGATTCGTAGTACCAAATGTGTTTCCTCTTCCATGTGTTTCTTCTTTAGTTGTACCATGAATGAGGTCATTATTGTAGTTCACAAGAGTTCACAGCTTACTAAGATTATATATATATTAGAACCTTCTGATATTCTAAAAGCTAGCCTTCAGAGAATGTGGCTTCCTAGTCATTACAAAGTTCATTTTCCATGTTCTGTGACTAAAGTGTGTGCTGCCTTTAATGTTAGAGTCTCATGATCAAGTTCTGGTTGACTTTCTCAAACAATCAGTATCTTCTGGAAAAGACAAGACTTCTATATTGATAAACTCCCAAAAGCTTTGGTTGTCTTCACAAGACCTTCACATGATCAAACCATTTGTGTGTGTGAGTGTGTGTGTGTGTGGAGAGTAGCTCTCAAGCTCCTACTCTTTCTTTTTCATTGAAAACTATTTTTTTTGTTTTGTAATTTTTTTATTTATTCTTTTTTTATTTTTTATTAATTACTCTTTATTCCCTTTGTATCCCCCATAAGCCCCTCCCTCCTCCCCTCCCAATCCCACCTTCCCTCCCCCTTCTTCATGCATGCCCCTCCCCAAGTCCACTGATAACCTAGAACCCCTGCACAGATGTAGCACATGACACTTCAGTGTCCAAGTGGGTTACATAGTAATGGGAAGAGGGACTGCCTCTGACATATCTGATTGGCCTGCTCTTTGATCACCTCCCCCTGAGGCGGAAGCAGCCTTACCAGGCCACAGAAGATGACAATGCAGCACTCCTGATGTGATCTGATAGACTAAGATCAGAAGGAAGGAGAAGCTCCTACTCTTAACTGGGGAGATATCAGCAGTTGGTGGCTTTCTGGAAGAAGCAAAATGAGTTGTTTTAAGGGTGTGGTTCCTGATAAATGGGTCATTTTTGAAAGGATGACATCACACTTAGGAGTCTTTGAGCAACACAAATTGGAATTGGTAAGTCATTTTTATTAAAAAGAAGAAACAAAGTTGGAAAAGAGTGGAAAAGTATGGGCTACAGAACTGGGAGGTGCTAGTAGAAAGAATGGGGAAGTGTAAGATCATGCTATTTTGTATGCAATTGTCAACTATTTCATGAATACTACATTAAAATATTATTTCTCAGACATTTCTCTCAAAAATTTGTGTTAACTAAAAGGGCAGGAGTGCTATAAGGTATGAATGCAGAAATATCTGAGGTAGTAATGTTGTATTGAATGTTAATATTTACTATTGATATATCTTCTGGTAAAGCTGCTGTTAATCCTAAACAGCTATATAACCAAATCACCACACAGAGACTATGATTTATTTAGTTAACCTAGAACACAATGCCACAATAGTTACTCCAACCTAAACCTCCAAGCCCTCATAGTTTCCTAACATTTAGATACTTGCTTTTTGTGACATCTTAGGTCCGGTTCACTCTCCATGTCATTCTAAGACCTCTCCTCCAGCCTCTCTCTTCCAACTTCTGCTCTCCTAGCCTCTCTCCTCTCCTCTGCCTCCTACTTCTTCCTGTCCTCTGGCTCTGCCCCTCTCCCGCCTACTCCTTCCTCTCCATTGCTCAACATTGTGGCTGGTTGTTTTATTTTGGCATGTTTACACAAAGTTGAGACAGGTGATACTTAGAATAAGTATCGCAATGTCCAGATTGAAACGAGAGAGTGGGGGAGAGAAATCAGCATTTGAATGAACAACGGTAATATGTATACATTCCAAAAGAACATTATACCAACATAGTAAACACTGCTGCTTTCATTGTGTATGCTTTCAAATTATGGTAACAGACAAGGAAAAAGAAGTAAATAGAAGCATAAAATCAATTCTGTAAAACTATATATTAATTAGTAATATAAAACAAATTTTCCAAATAGCAAAAAAGATAGAGTAGAAAGATGCTTGTAGTTATAGGCTTCAAAAAATGAAAATTAAAAAAAAAAACATAAGTACCACATACTTGTAAGGAGGTAGCATGATCTTAAGACTAAATTTCATTATGGCAACAATTGTATATAAGCAGATAAGGTAAACATTTTTCTGTGTGATTTAATTTTGAGAGACGTAAGAAGGAGAGGGATAGACAAGTGAACAATCATATAGAAATGCAAAATTTTCTATCTATCTATCTCCTTTCATTTTCTAAATTTTATTTATTAAATCACTTTACAGCCTGATCCCAATCCCCTCTCTCCTCTCCTTCCATGCCCTCTTTCATGCTTTTCCCTCCCATTCACACCTCTCCTTCCCAGTGAAGGGAAGACCTGTAAGGGGTACCAACCCACCCTGGCACCTCAAATGACACCCAGACTAAGCGCATCTTCTCCCACTGAGGCCAGACAAGGCTGCTCAGCTAGAGGAAAGGGAAAGTCAGACAACAGAGTCAGAGACAGTCCCTATTCCTGTTCTCAGGGGAACCATATGTTGACCATGTGACATATCTATTACGTATTTGTAGAAGGTCTAGGTCCAGCCCATGAATGCTCTTTGGTTGGTGGTTTAGTCACTGTGAGCTCCATTGGCTCAGGTTAGTTTATTCTGTAGAATAATTTATGGTGTTCATGACTCTTCCTGTTCCCACAATCCTTCCTCCTACTCTTCTACAAAAATCTCTGAGATCAGCCTATTGGTTGGCTGTGGGTCTTTGAATCTGTTTCCATCAGCTTCTAGATTAAGGCTCTCAGAAGGCAATTATGCTGGGGTCCTGTCTATAAGTAGAGTATTATTAATAGTGTCACAGATTGACTTTCACCAATGGGTTGGGTCTTAAGTAGGGCCAGTCATTGATTTGCCATTTCTCAATCTCTGAGATAGATAGATAGATAGATAGATAGATAGATAGATAGATAGATAGATAGACAGATCTTAGATAGGCAACAGATATTACATCACTAGATAGACAGACAGGGGAATAGAGACCTTCATAGGATAAGATCTGATTTTCTTCATATTCAATAATTATTACTAAGAATGAGGAATATGAGTGATTATATATATATCAGTAAACTGAATGTAAAATCAGGGATTCATAATTATAATTAAAATTTTTATGTAAAGCAACAGAACAATAAAATTTGAACACAGGGAACTTCCCAGAGACTCATACTCCAACCAAGGACTATTCATGGAGATATCTTAGAACCCCTGCACAGATGTAGCCCATGGAAGTTTAGTGTCCAAGTGGGTTACATAGTGATGGGAAGAGGGACTGCCTCTGATATAAACTGATTGGCCTGCTCTTTGATCACCTCCCCCTGAGGGGGGAGCAGCCTTACCAGGCCACAGAAGAAGACAATGCAGCCATTCCTGATGTGATCTGATAGACTAAGATCAGAAGGAAGGAGAGGAGGACCTCCCCTATCAATGGACTTGGGAAGGAGCATGCATGCAGAAAGGGGAGGAAAGGTGGGATCGGGAGGGGAGGAGGGAGAGGCTTATGGGGGATACAAAATGAATAAAGTGTAATTAATAATAATAATAATAATAAAAAGATAAAAATATGTAAATGCTTGAAAAACACTTATTTTGAGAAGTAACCAGAGAAATATTTTCAATGTTTTTCATAAACATATTTCTAGAATATTTCCAATATAGATTGGAAGGTTTATACTACTTGAACATGCTTGAAGTCCTTAGAATGCAACAGTTTTGTAAAACTTAAATTAAAAAAGAAAACCTTTAAGTTTACAAACAGAATGTCAGGTTTGCATTTTTAACAACAAACTCAGTGTGTGTGTGAGTGTATGTATGTGTGTGTAGACATTAGAGTAACTAATTCTGGCTTATTTAAATAAACTTGATCATGAAACAGAAAAAAAGAAAACCACAATTGTGTATTTTTCCAGGCAGATATTCTTCATATTGCTATGTACTGCCTGTCAGTTTCTGGCCTATATATTTTTGGAGAAGTAAAAGCTAATAAACTTCTCACACATGCCAACCGAGTTCAAGAAAACATTTCCCACCAGCCCAGAATATAACACAGGCTTATTCTTTGGAATTTCTTCAAAAATTAAGCTTTTATATAAACATTGTATATCAGAGTAGAGCTGAATGGTGCCAGCGACACTATCAAGTAACTCTGAGTTGCCTATTTCAAACCATATAATCTAATCCCTGGAATACACCCTAAAATAGGACTGTATGTCCACGGTAAGAAGTTAAAATATAAAGCTAAAACACAACTAAATGAATGTTTTTTTGGCAACCAAAAACAACAGCTAACAAACTAATCAATGAATAAAGCCAGAAAAAAAAAAACATTATCCCTGAAACAATACATATCAGAAATTCCATTAAAAGTTAAATGATAACAAAAGCAGAGACCATCAAAATTGGGAAATGTTTCCCTAACTAACACACAAGTCAGTGAAGATATTAGAATAAATTAAAAAAATTATTCAAATCAAAAGCAAGGCATGTCCAAGTATATCAGATGAAAATTTATTTATAAATGTAAATTAGTAGAATGAATATTTAATCTAAAGGCAAGATAAATTAATCATGATTTAAAACTCAATTTAAATCATCTAAGTATAAGAAAAGAAAATCAACCAAGATAATGAAAAATAAGAAAAATAAAAATAAACACAATCAAAAAATTAAATTGAGTATTTAAAAAAGAAAGAAAGAAACAGCTGAAGATAGCTCAGCAGCTGACGGTATTCGCTGTCAAACCTTTCAACCTGAGTTGGACACCTGGAGCCGGAATTTTGGAAGATGATAGTTGATGCCTGCAGCCTTTTTTTCTGACCTTCACATGCATCAACACACACACACACACACACACACAAAAAGCATACCAGACACATACACACACACACAAGTACACACACATACACTCACATGCATAAACATATCACACACACACACACGCTAATAAATATAAAGTAAATTTTAATTAATTAAAATGGTAATTTTTTTAAAAAACTTAAAAAAGTGATAAAACATTTATGACTGCACAATAAATAAAAGTATTACTATTTCCCACGGATGCTTAAAAACTAAATAATAATGTTTTGGAGACATTTAACCAAATAAATTTTATCACATCATTTGTCATTCATTGAGCTTAATAATCAGGGATTTTTATATTCCTGTGAAAATATTTTAAAGATAAATGAAGCAGTCAGCTTAGTAATAGTTAATATTACTGAGTGATGATGTTATTGGGTCGAAACTTTTCCAAATTTTTGATTAATGTGATAGTTCACCCTTGCTGTCTACTTGATAGAATTGAAAAACACCTTGAGAATTGGTAAAACTCATTTCTGAGTGTGTCTGTGATTCTGGCCTGCAGACCAGAGAACTAAGGTGCAACTCCGAACATTGTATTGTTACCATATCATGAACCCAAATGAAACAAATGCTGATGAACTGGAAATATCAAGATTCACTATTAATCCTTGAAAGGGTTCATGTTTTTGTTGCTGCCACTGCCGGATAGATCAGACTTTAACCCCTTCAGTCATTGAATATTGATTCACACTGGTGTCTCAGGTGAACATTTAAGCCCTGGACCTCTGGCTAGGCATCATCTTTGGCCCCAGATCTTCTAAGGTCTTCCACCGTATTGGCTTGAGCATATTCTTTACTTTCAAGTCTTTTGAACAGTTTTTGTGGAACTACCCACTTTCTGGTTCTATAATCCAGTCTAATAAACTCTATCATATTGTTGTAAGTACAACTTATGATTCCGTTTGTTGAGAGAAATCTGGCGAATAGAATTGCTACAAGTTTTTTTGATTGTATGTAAGGAAAGTAATGTTGTTCTTCCATCTTGAGAAATAAGAAAACTGAAACACTTACAGAATTTAAGTATAAAAAAATTAGTACCTTACCCCAACTTGAGAGATACATTTGTCAATGGAAAAGCAAGACCAAAAAAGAAATGTACTGTGATTTTTGTCAAGAACTTGAAAAATCTGAAAAAAAAATCACAACAAAGACAGCATATCGAACACATATTGCAAAAACCAAAAAAAGCAGATGCTGTAATCAAAAGAGAGTGCCGAGAGGAATGAATGGTATGAGAATTAATGTGGGCTGGAGAGATGGCTCAGCCATTAAAGGCTAGGCTCACAACCATAAATATAAGAGAACTAATGTACCACAAAACTGCATAAAGTGATACTGTGAATTGTCAATGAAACAAGATTTGGAGGAGTTAATTTTCTTTTATCTCTAAAAACAAATCTCTGAAAAGCTATAAAAATGGAAACAAAAGTCTCTCCACCTTTCAGTTTCTATTTTATAAGTCAAGAGAAGGTGGTAGCAATTGAACAATGAATACAATGACTACACCAATAAACTGAAATATGTTCTGGAATCTTCTGTAGTCGATGACTTACATCTGACTGTCCTGACTGGTCATAGAGTCAAGATGGCTGAACTGCAAGCCATAAAATGGAGTTTTGTGTACTCAGGTATGGGGACAGTGGTGGTATTTGTGTAACATATATTTGTTTAGGTGAAGACGTAATACTAAAGGCCTCATGATTTTGTGCAAAAGTAGAGTACATAAACAGGGACATGGAGATTAAATTAATGATTAAAATCAGTAATACAGATATTCCTGGTGACACCTGGTGTTTTTTTTTTTAATTTTATTTTTTCTTATCAGTTACATTTTATTAACTCTGTATCCCAGCCGTGTCCGATCCCTCATTCCCTCCCAGCACCTGGTGTTAAGCTGTGGTAACAGGCACCTGCAGATATGTTAGGAGTTAGAGCCAAAGTGGAGTTCTGGAAATATACGAAGAGAAAATTATTACAAATTCAGTTTTAAAGAAAAGAATATCTAGAATAAGCAGAACATAAAAATTTTGGGAATGAACATATTTATTTATTTATTATTCTTGAAAGTTTTAAAGTAAATTTTGTTACAAATTCTCAAAAAATGTTTTTCTGTGTTTCCAAATGTGAACATGAACCCACATAAATGCATGTGTTAGACAGAATGACTAGCTTTGCAAATTATTTTTCTTAAATTGTAAAATAAAGGAAAGAGTTTTACAACATACAGTGAAGATCAGGATAAATTGAAAGCCGGTTATCATGGGTGTGTACTGAGAACAGCAGGATGGGGGAGGGGGGCCAGTCTTTGACCTGAAGCTGCTCAGTCTGTACAGCCTTGCTTATGCATTTCTCATTTGTGGAAGGACTGATGTGTGACACTGACATGAGAATTTCCAAGTCTTATTCTTGAGAAGGCAAATGGTAGCGATGCTGCTGTTGTTGAATGCTTTTGAATGGGAAAAAGTTAAGAGTCCCGTAAGTAATGTTTGTAGCAACAGTTTGATACTCTGACTGCTCTTTTTCAGGGAAGATGAGGTCTATGAAGGACTTCAGACATGTGGACTAAGAATGGGAAGTAGGGTGGACTTTTAGGAATTTCAGGAAGAGACTGTGTTTGTACAAGTGTTTGGAATAGGTACGTTCATCTGCTGTACCTCTTACCATGAGGAATGTATGAAGAAGCCAAACTGAGGAAATAGAATTTCCTTTTAAATTTATTGGAAAGCCTTTAGAATTACTAAATATTAAAGTTAGCATTTTCATTTCAAAGATGAGTCAGTCCAAGATTTAGAGATAGAAAAGGAACATATCATTTTGGGAGATTTTTGTTCTCTGAATAAAATATTACTTTTTATGTGATTTGATACTCAGTAATGCATTCTTTAGTCATACTGTAAATATTTGTGGGATAAAGTTATTTTTATTAGTTAGCATTAGATATGCATTTATATTTGTAATAGAAACAGATAATTGATCATTTTGCTATTTGTATTATCCTTCTATGTAGTATTCTGCTGTGCTATGGAAATCACAATGCTCAATAAATTGATTTGTTTAATAGGCATTAACTGATTTGACTCAAATATTAGCATATTTTTAATGTAAAATATGTATTTCCAAAGCCATTCCTAAGTGGATCGAGGATAAGAGAACTATTCACAGAGGCACCATTTTGAGTAACAATATATCACTCAATAAATTTTATAACTTTGGAATCATTTCATTTTATGAAAGTAATCATAGTCACGTCACAGACTGAACTAATTACACTTTAACAACTATAAGTTTCATCCTATCTTTATTTCATTTTCCTTAACTCTTTGAGGATTTTGTATAGTGTATCTTGATAGTAATCCTGCCCCTTTCCTGCCATTCCAACTCCTCCCAGATCCACCCCTCCTCTTTATTCACCCTACTTTATGTCAACTTATCTCCTTTCCAAACACAGCAAGTTTTGTACTGGTTTGTACTTCCCAGGTATTTGTGGATGTGTGGCCTTCCACCAGAGTGTAGTCTGCCTGCCAAAATCCACACCCTTAGGGACAGCTGACTCTTCCCTCTCCAAGCATCTCTCCATTCCCAATAGGTCCTTCGGTAGGGAGGGGAAAAAGCTTCAGAAAAAGAAGCTTCTCTGATTAGGGTTGAGAGATACACTATTCTATGGGTATAATATGTCACTAGGAGTTGGTTTAATACTATGGCCATTTAGAAAAATAATGGCAGTAGTTTCCCGACTAGATGCTATGACCACAAGCGCTTAGCGCCAATAACTGTGCCAGATATGACTTTCATCATGTGGAGTACACCTTAAATTCAGTCAGAAATTGGTTGGATATTCCATGGCATTTGTGCCATTATTGTGTCAGTGAGAGTATTTTGCCAGTTTTGTCATAATTGTACCTCACAGGGTTCACTTATTGTTTTCCTCAAGTCATAGCACCTTGCAGTACTGTACAAGCTAACCAATCGAATGAAGCTTCCAAATGCGTATCAATTTGATTTCTCCATAAAATATGGCATAAGTATGTGTTACCTTCAGCTACAGGGGCTTACTGTCAAGTTCTGAAGAGTAACCCAACTCACTAGCAATAGCCTAAATATTAAGCCTTATCGGATATATGCAAATCAACATAATTACAAAACTGACGGTGTATCATTCTATTAAAAGTTAAGATATTGGTAGTATATTAAAAAAGCAATATCATCAGCGGTTTTATGACACCAATAGCATCTACAGATGTCTGTGTACTTGTACTCTTAAACACCAGCTTCCAAAGTGTGACTAACAGCTGTATCTGAGGGAAAGTGAGCAACAAGCTGTAAGATAACCTTTGTAAAATGTTCTGGGCCACAGCAACACTATGCTCAGAATCCAGACTGCTAGTTGGTTTCTTTTGTTTTTTTATTAAAATACAAGTAACACTTTCTACAGCTGTGTGGAAACAGAGTAACCTAACTATGAATAACTTATTAGAGGTTGCTCAGCAAAGTTTTGTAATGTCCTTCCTTCTGTTGTCATAGGTATGAACACTGGGGCAGAGCTGCGCAGGAAAGTGTCACATCAGCTAAAGTCAGAGATTTGTTTGTGGATATTATTTTGCTTTCATTGCAATACGGACTATTTTCCACCTATATCTTTAAGGTGAAATGTTACCAAAGACTTTCCAGTTTCATTCTCATTCATGATACTGAGACAGAGAAAAAGGAGAAAGGAAAGAGAAAGTGGGAAAGGATGGGGAAAAGGCAATAGGAGGTTACATATAGCTCTTATTGTCCCTTTCTCAGATTTTCCTCAGGATGAATGAGGCTCTGTCATTTCACTTAATCATGAAAATTCAAGTCACATGACTCTCTGAAATGCCTCTTTTAGGACTTCATACCAAGGAGGTACTCAAGTCTTTGTAACAGCAATTATTCCTTTCTCTATTGCATTATATCCTTACAGCATGACAATTCTATGCTGTATTACTCAATAATAGGCTGTAGTTTTATTGTTTTTTTTTTTAGTAAGTGCTTTATCTCCTATTACTATACCTGACTCTTGGGAGATTTTTAACTATTCATTGTCAAAAAGAATAATCAAATGAATACAGAAATGACTGAATGAAAGAATGCATTGTAGTTAGGCTGGCACAAAAATAGTTTATTTTTTTTTTGTAGGTACTTTGTTTCATAATGCTTTGTCAGGGCTTTTTTCTTTCTTTTTTAAATCTTATAGGTCTATTTTATTTTATCATATTATTTTTTAGAGGCCCGTGTTCTAATAGGAGAGAAAAGAAGAATTATTGATTTCAGTGACTGGAAAGGAGTTGGGAGAAGGCAAACTGTAATCAAAATGTTTTATATGAAAAAAATATTTTCAATAAAGAAATAAAAATAAAATATAAAATTTATTTTATTCAAAAATTAAGGAATGCTTTGTAAATAGAAAGATAAATCATCAAAGTAAATAACTTTAAGGGAAAAGAAGTTAAATTTTGGCATGTTGAGTTTTTGCTACTAAACTAGGAATTGGGCCAGGATGCTAATTCAAAATCTGTGCCATTTTGATTCAGTTATGAGAGAAGGCTCAATTCAGAGTCATAAACACAGGTTTCAAATATGATTAGTATCATTGAAAGATAATTAAATATGCAAAATAAAATCTCTCAATAACCTCTTAGAATAAAATTATTTGTTTTATCATATGCCTGCTGACCTCAAACTGTCTAAGACTTTTCTCCTCCAAACTATGCATTTTAACCTGAAAAATAGACTTTTGCTCTATAAAACACAAATATCTGTGGGAAGAAAATGATCTATGGTGTCACGGGAGGCTGATTGCCTAACCAGATGTGCTCAGTTCTCCCTCTTTCTTTCTTTCTTTTTTCATAAGTTAACTTCCTACTGTTTTAAATGGGGAATTCTCTCTCCATAACTTCTTCATCTTCTGCTTCCATGATTAACATCTGGTATCAATTGCAGAATATTTTTGGGAAGCAATTTTGATCATAAGGGTTTGGGGAGGATCTGGTTTGTCTGAGATTGAACTTTTATTATTCACACATGGTGCCATTCTTTCCCATGTTCTCTTCAAAGCTCAAAATTAAAATGCTGACAAACTTATTTTCAAATCTTGAGGATTTGACTATCATGAAGATTGTGAACTTTTTCCAGTTACTTTAACAGATGCTTTAATTTCTTCTGTGGAGAGATTTTGTTTAGTCTTGCTGATTATTCACTTTACAGATGGTTTTCTAGCATTGTTTTCTCTTTATGGAAAAAGGTTAATGTGCCATAGAGAGTTTTAGGTTCTGATAAAGAAAAGAGGAAAAGTAATCTATTATAACACAAAATATATTGGAAAAAGCTCAGAATTGGAAAAAGGGACACTTTTGATGGTTAAAGTTATTTCTTTTTCAGATGGCAAATCTCATGGCAGAGGCAGAAACTGTCCCCCTTTGCTCTCATCTCTTAACACGGTCAAGATTAGATAAAACAGATGCAATCCTGTTCTCTCCTTTGCAGTTCTGTGAATAAGCACTGGTAATGGAGCATGATACCATATTGCCAGGCAAGCAATCTACTATTGACCCACATCTTTTGTTTTTAATCTAAATTGATTTTTTATAATTTATTCACTTTACATCTCAACCATAGCCCCCTTCCTTGTCTCCTCCCAGTCAGTCCCACCCTCCTTCTTCCCCCCTATACTCTCCCCCTATTTTTCAGAAAAAGGGATCCCTCTGGTCCACATCTTAAGCCCTTATAATTATTTCTTTCAGTGCTGCAAATATCCCGCCAAACGAGCATCATCATGTTAGATGCATAATTCTCCACTGAGATAGCTGCAGAGCCCAGTATATATATTAACATACTGTTTTCAAACTTTATCAAAAATGTCAGGTGCTTTGGACCCAGGCACATCCAGCTATCCATTTTATAGAGAAGAAAAAAATAGTCAGTGAGAATGGAAAAGACCTTCATATATATATGTATGACCAGTTTCCTCACCTAAAATGGACTTTTCATAAAGTGTGCCATATTTTCTTTCAGAGTCTAGGAATGGTTTAAATCCCATCATTCTGCTTTTTAATTTGTTCATGGCCTGTTCTCTACTGATGTTGCTCCTTTATTTCTTTAATTCCTTTAACGTCTAAAAGAAATATTCAGTCCCAAATGCTTGTCTCAAAAATCTCCTGTGTGGATAGTTGTAATAACGACAAAGGGAGACAGTGTCTAGCCTTTCCAGCCTTTCAGGATGAAGTTAGTTATGCACAGTAATCTATTTCTGCTTTAGAATCTATTTCTTATGACATTGCCTGGAATCATGTGTGAAGTCAACTGTGTGGTTGACATTCATCTAACCTTTCACCAAGCAGAGAACAAGACCTTGGTGCTCCTGCCTGGATTAAACTAAAAAGGGGAAGTGTATTAAACATTTTCCTTGGTTTATTCTGCAGTCCCTTTTCTCTGCATTCCAGACTAGAAAAAAAAATGTATCTGTTGTTCAGATTATCATAATAATAATTCCTTCAGGTGGCTCATGGAATCACAATGGTACTTTTATTGGTCACTATGTATTGCATGCAGACAGTGAGTGTTATTCAAGTTCCCCGGGATTCATTCTCAGTGATTAAAAGCAGATGTCATTGTGCTCTCTAATGGAATTTTTCTTCTTGATCTTTCCTATAACCTTAGAGACCAAAATATCTGCCTGGCTAACAGGTTAACTGCTTATAGAAACAAATACAACTGCTATCTAGATTCAGATGTCTTTTTCTAGAAGCTACCCTGTTCTGTATAATACAGATTGTGAAAATAACTTTTATTCACAAGATACAATTGTGATCTCAGAGGGTTACTGCCTCCCTCTGCTAACCTAGTCCTAGGCCCGGAAGCTTCTAACCTCCCTACAATATAACCTAAGCCTAGAATGTCTTCAGCCTCTAAGACTTAATGCTTAATGAACTCACCTTTACTTCTTACTGAGCTCTGTACTGGCTGGTTCAATTCAGCTGTTCTGGCTCAACCTCCTCTCTCAGCTGATTTATTCAATCTCTTGGCCTCTGAGTTGCTGTGCTTGACCTTAAACTAACTCCAGCAATCTATTATAATCTCCTCGGTCCTTCTCATGTTCTGATTCATTTGGTCTTCATCTGAGTTCTCTCTCTGCAATATGTCTCTGTATTATTGTCTCAGTAAAAAACTACCTCATCTCTCTCTCTCTCATTGTCCTTTAAGTAGCTTCCATTTCCTTTCTCTTGTCCTGATAGTTGGGCATGTATCCTATTTTGTCAAGTCTTTCTCTGATTCGTCGCTGTTTCTGCCATCAAATTAGACATCACTTTCAAATATGGCTACATCCTTCTACAGACTAACTTTACCTTCATTGTTTGGGATTAAAGGCTTTTCTTTACCTGAAACTTGCTCTATACCAGTCTGGCCTTGAACTCAGATCTGCTTGCTTCTGTCTCCTGGATTAAAGGCGTGTTTGTATTCCAGCTGGATCACACAGACCTAGAAGACCTTTGGATATCTTGCCAGATTGGCTATGTTATGAATTGAAATTTCTCCACAACTGATAAAAAAAAACAATAATGCTTTTTTTTTTTAAAAAAAAAATAGACTAGTCCCTTTCTCTGTTATCCCTGACATGCTTGTTTTACTTATAGATAGATTCTTCATATCCTCCCACACTTCCCTAAAGAAATTACACAGCCCTATAAAGGCTTGCTTAAGCAGTATAAGTAAAGGCTGACTTCTCACTTAGAAAAAGGGGCTAGCTCTCTCTGGAACTTCATTGCTTTCCAAGAATACTGCTAGATGTCATTCCAGAAATGAACACCATTATCATCACCCTAAATAAAGGGTGGGGAAATAAAGCAGGAACTCCAGAATCATTATGCTTTTGCTTTGCCGAAGAGTTTTATGTCTTGGGAGTTATGTAACTTTTGATAGATGATACTACATAATCTATTCCATCTGGAATCAAAATGCTTGTCATTTAATAAGGCAGATGAGAAAGAACATTTGGACATCTTTACTGTATTAATGTAGAATAAGCAATCTTAGAATTGTAGCAAATGATACACATAAAGAAATTGCCAACTTTCCCTTGCCTGCATGAAATATAAGAAATTAAATGTAAAGTGTTTTTTCTGGTGAACTTTTCCTTTGGGTTTGCCAATAAAGAGATGACATAATTCTTTCCAGATTGGTGTTGCTTTTATGACTTCGTGTAAGTGTGTGTGTGTGTGTGTGTGTGTGTGTGTGTGTGTGTGTAGGGGAACATGAAAAATGGGACAAGATTTTAGAATATATATTCTCATTTACCACTCTGCACAATTTAAATTTAGCAGAATTACAACATAATTTTGGCATGGAGTCACAGAACTAATTATGGTGCTTTTAATTGCAAAGCTGACTGGCACATATTTACATGGCATCTATAAAGGTCATTTGAAATGGGTATGAGATTATTGTATTTTGTGAGCATTCTCAATTTCATAACTTCATTTCAGAATAGCGGAATATTAATTCATTGCCCTCAGGGTCCTTAGTCACAGCTGCCATTTTACAGATGTCTGTACTTAGATGTGGAAGTTCTCATTTTGTTGTGCTGAGATCTTTTAGCAAACATTTCGGATTAATTCTTGGAACCAAGTGATTCTGTCAAACAAATTAGAAATCATTGAACTATCTTTATCATTCAGTTTTGCTGTGAGTTGATATGATTACTCATTCTTTGTAAAGTTCATTTCCTGAGATCCTCCCCCATAAAAGATGCCATTTGTGAGCAATCATATGATATGGACAACATTTCACTCATTAACTTCATTTCCATCTGAAATTATACATGTTAAAGCTTTATGTATTTTTAAGTCTAATGACTGAAGTAGGATTCTTTTTATCCAAGATTCCTTGCTTTCAAATGCTTTTCAAAAAAAAAAAAATCAGTTGAATCAGTCTTAAAGCTATAAAAACCAGTGCCACCAAAGTATCCCAGAACTATGAAATTCTAAACTTCCTGCATAACTGAGAATCAATAATTGGTAAACCAATGGTTGGATTGCCCAACAAAGAAGGAAATAAACATGCAAACTACAACTGTTTACATTTATTTGACAATAAATGTAAGGAAATAAGATAATTGCATCTTCAGATGGTATTTTGCATTACTTAACAAAATATCTAAGACTGAGAAATTTATTTTAAAAATATTTCTTTCTCAGCCCATGTGGCTCTCAGTCAACGATTGAGATTCTGGCTAACGAGGGTCTATTCTCTTCTCATCCTAACACATTTTTTGCTTTGATCTTCATAGGGTGAGGCTCACAAAGGTTGAATGCCTGCAAGTGTGAGATGCACAATACTTTAGGTAGTTCTTTTATGAAGGTCTTAAACCACACTATTGGAGAGGAGTATCTTTGCCGGCCCAACCTTCTAATGGCATTGCCTGCTCATTAAACTTAAAGACGCAAACTTTGGAATGCATATATCCAAACCACAGCACACAGTTTTACAAATGAACTGTGTATACCTCAAATTCCCCTATAACGCCAAGTACCTCAAACCATTCCTGTAAAAAATACAGGTTTTAAAATTTAAAATGAGATGTTTAAGGAAGAACCTAATCCAACCTGTTTGGTATTTTTATAAGGAGTTGGTTGTTGAGTTGTTGGGAAACATGACATGAGACTGCAAATGAGGGAAGGTACCACAAAAAATATATATAAGATATAAAATATATATTTAAGACGTTATATATATATATATTATATATAAGACGTTAATCGGTAAGCAATAAGAGCAGTCTTGAA
The DNA here is from genome assembly GCF_030254825.1 of Meriones unguiculatus. NCBI lineage: Eukaryota > Metazoa > Chordata > Mammalia > Rodentia > Muridae > Meriones > Meriones unguiculatus. The sequence continues at coordinate 105,462,327 of NC_083350.1, read as the reverse complement.
AGAACCCAGCTGATCTCTAGGACTGATAGGAAATTAATTTCTGTTATCCAACCTACTCAGTTGGAGGTATTTCTGCGGAAGCCCTCAAACCAGCACACCTATAACAGCAAAAGATGTTAGTAGTCACATTTTGTTGTTGTTGTTGTGGTGGTGGTGGTAAAGGCATCTTTTACGTGAAAGAGTTTATTTGTGCTTATGGTGTAAAACAGGCAAGAGTCCCTCATGATGGGAAGCCTGGAAAGAACCATGGTGGTGAGATAGGGAAGCTGGAAGATCATGGCACCACCAGAAATCATGAAGGAGAAAGAGTGAGCAAAGTAGGGCATTGCTGTATACTCTCAAACGTGGCTCCAGTGACACACTTCCAGCAAGGATGTTGCACCCGACCTCCTCCCACAGTGCCATCAACTGAAGACCAAAGTTTCAAATGCCACAGTGTGCAGGCTATATCCCTCGTTTGGACTACCAAAGATGGATATGGAAAAGGGGAAGCCTGGGTCCACTGGAACTTTGGAGTATATATTCAAATTCTTTTCATACACCAACATACTCTTACAAAATTCTCTCTTTTTATGTTTTTTTTTCTTTCAGATCATTCATTCAGTTCATAATGATGAGTTTGAACAAGGTCACAAATCTTGCCAGACAAAATTCATATCCACACTGGCCCCAGGTAAGCCACAGTCCCCCTAGGGCTGAAGGAATAAGGCAGGAACTAACGTTGCCCTTTGCGGTGTCTCCTGAGGCACTTTGGTCCTGGTGGATTTCCTCTCAGAGGGGTCTGAGTACAGCTCCCTGACCCATCAGCACACACCAGGCTCTTTGGTATCCGACCGAAGGGGCTGAGGAAGGGAGGCCGCCAGGATGTGATTCCCACTGGAGAGTATGACAGGTGCCTTCACTCACAGTGAAGGACTTGTAAAACAGAGAAGGCAACTAGAGAAGAGACTTCTCTCAAAATAAAGTTCCCAGAAATGGATCTGGATGTGATATCAAGACAGAATAGTCATTATCAAAGGGATAGAACTTAATGCTCCACATAAATGACTGTGTTCACTTTTTTATTTTGTTTTGTTTTGTTTCTCAAGACAGGATATTTCTCTGTGTGACCCTGAATGCTGGGATTACAGAAGTGCACCCCACCCCGACTCCATACACTCTTAAGTTTCTTTGGACCTGGTGGATTTCTGCTCATAGGTACCTCTTTCCTATCAGTATATGACAGTCTCTTTGGTATTTGTCCAGCTTTTTGTCCTTTTTAGTACAAATGACTCTAAACACTGAAAACTCAGATCTAGCAACATTCCCAATGAGGCATCCAAGTTGGGCCACAATGGGGAAGGGAAGAATGAGTCCTCAAGGACCTACAAACCGGTCCCTCTTCCTGATAGGAAGCTGGAGAGATAGCTCAGCAGGTAAGAGCAGAGGCTGCTCTTCCAAAGGACTGGGGTTTGATTTCCAGCACACATGAGGCTCACAGTGGTAACTCCAGTTACAGAGGATCTGACACCCTCTTCTGACCTCTGTGGGCACTATACACAGAGACACATAGATGAAGGCAAAACACCCATACACATAAAATAAAAATAAATGCTAAAAAGCCTTTTCAGAATCATATAGGTAAATGTTTCCCTTGCTTGGGAAGGAGGAAGTGGGAGGAAAGAGGAAGGGGACTTAGTCCATCTATGGTCTTGACTGGAAAAGATTCACAAGTTTCCTAATTACTCCAGATTATGTAAGTATAAAAGTATCTTCTGAGAAGGCCTTGGCTTCTGGACCCAAGGGACAGGAGTCAAAGACAAAGCAGACAGAATACTTCTGTCCTTCATCCCTCACTTTTTTGAGACACCTTCTCTAACTCAGGCTAGCCTGAAATTGCACATGGAGGTAAGGTTGACTTGGAACTTTTTTTTTTTCTTCCAGACAAGGTTTCTTTATGTAGCCCTGGCTGTCCTGGACTCCCTCTATAGATCAGGCTGGCCTCAAACTCACAGAGATCTGCCTGCCTCTGCCTCCGAGTGCTGGGATTAGAGGTGCGCACCACCACTTACCCCCAGAGTTTATACTTCTAATCCTCCTGCCTACCTCCCAAGTACAAGAATCACCAGCGTATAAAAGCACGCCCGAATCACATAGTGCCAAGGGTTGGATCCAGGGCTCTGGATGGGTGCTAGGCAAACACTCCCAATTGAGTTACACCCCCCACCACTACCTCGACCCCCTCGACTTTCTGTTCTATGGAGTCCAATTAATTAGGTGCCTGTATAGAAACAGGAGTCCCCTCCCCACCCACCTACTCTATTTTCCAGTCTAGCCTGGCTCAGACCTTACTGCAAGAGGAATGTGGACACAGGTATGCACAGCTGCCAGGAAAAAGCTGGTCCATCCAGGCTTGGTCCTTGCAGGCTCGGGGCACTTAGAGACCTTTATTAAAGTGGACAAAGAGGGTTTTTTCTCCGTGCTTGGCCTTGACGGCGTTCTGTAGCTCTGGTTCTAGATAGGAAACTGGTAATTCGCATTTCTGAGGGAAGAGCCCACACACCACTGGTACCATGAAGAGGAGGAAGCACCCACACAACAAGACCTGCAGCGGAGCACGCAGCACTTTCACTTTCTTCATCATGCGCCCCCTCTCCAGCCTCTCCATGAGGACCAGTAACAAGATCATGCCAGGGGCTGCCATGGTGATCCGAGAAATAACCAATTGGATGACGCCCACAGCTGCAGCTCTCTGAGAATAGCCAAGTTCATTTTGGTTCCTGTCCTTCACAGATGCCCTGGATGAGTTCCTGCCGTTGCATCACTGGGATATTAACACAGTTAGCTGCAGCTGCAGCGGCAAAGGGCACCCATCCCACTGCAGTGGCCACCGCAGTGGTTGTAGCTATGAAGTAGGAGAGGGCCATCTGCCTGACTGATGTGGGGGAAGCCGCATTCCTGTTGGTGTAGTTGACATTGAAGGCATTGAAGGATTGGTTCACCCACTGCCAGGAGATGACCGCAGGCATTGTCCTATAGAACTGGAGCATGAAGCCTGTGATGAGCATGCCGCCGGGGACCTGGAAGGACATCCGCCCGATGACATTCATCTTCTTCCCAGTGTCAGGGTGGAAGGCCCTGTCATACAGCTTCTTAGCCTACTGCAGCTGTTCAACGTTAGTGCCCTGGAGCACAAGCCCCATCCTGCTCTTCTGCACCATCACTTTGGCCCAGTCCAGCTCCTGCTCTGGTGCAAAGACAGTGCGCAGATCGGTGACATTAAAAAAGTGTTTCACACGCCCCAGGAAGGTGCCCTGATCCCAGCGGGGGGCATTGATGTTAAAGCCAGACAGACTGCAGACTGGTCCCAGAGGGATGCACCCGGGCTACGGCCACCAGGCGCAGCAGACTAGGTCTTTTTATGGTTTTTTTGTAAGTTTCTTTTTCCATTTTTTAGTATACGTACTACAAAAATTAAAAAATTATACAAATGAACATTTTATTTGTGGGTGCACATTACTTATGATTTAATATAATATTTTTATTATTTTTTGAGAATTTTTTTTACAATGTATTATGATCATATTTACCCCCACTCCTCTTACCAACTCCCTCTAGGTTTACTTTCCACCTCTCCAAATCCTCCCAATAAATGCTGATGTTTACAAGCCAGTTTACAGAAAATGTGAGGGAAAGATAGTTAATTGTTTAAGATAATATAAATCTGTACATATACAAAGGTAAAACTAAATAGGTATCTAATATATGATGGCAAGATGGAGGGTAGCACTAGAATAGTCATTAGCTTATCTGAAATAGAAAAAAAAATATGTGCAATGACTTTGTAGTGCTATTCAAACTAGACCTGTGAGTATGTGGTATTAATTGCTCAAAGTATATTAATTATAGAAATAAGATGATTGTTATTAACACATAGGAAAATGTAATATATATCCGTCTGTACTTATGTATTACATATCAAATTTATGTTAAAGGATATTCCATAACACAGTCTAAGTTCTTTAAAGTTGCTAAATCAAGAGAAATAGATGAAAGTATTTTGCTAGCCGTACAGGGGAAAATGAAGAAAAATAAAACCAGTAATTATTTCATGGAGCTTTTTCTAGACTCTCAGGGTGAATTAGGAGAACTGGAAAATAAAATTGTTGTTCCCACAGGACAATTTGCCCAGTTGTTTGAATTTTACCAAGCGTATGTATTATTTACAGAAAATTAAATTGCAAATATAACACTATGGAGCCCTCGGTGATTTGGATTTTATTAATTTATTACATTGAAAAGATACATAAAATATAAATGAATTATTCATGATAGGCTATTATGCTGTAATTGCAATGGCACAACTTTCACCAACAAGCCAAATGTTTCCTCGTCCATCGTCAGATCAGCTGTGCCACGTACCACCTTTCAGAGAGGAAACTGATGGGATGGCAGCTCCCTTGCAGGGGGCATCCTAACTTGTCAAAGCTTCCCTTCCTTCACAGCACTACAAACCTGTATCTTGAAAGTGCTATCTGGTGGCTCCACTCGTTTAAAGTATGCTTACTTTTTCTAGATTGGAAATGTTAACTTTTATATTCTGAAACAGAAGATAACAGCCATTTCTGTCAAAATCAGTCTATAGTTAGAGATTTGTGTAGGTACATTTGTATTTCATGGTGCACAGCGAGGCTCTTCCTGATATCTTCTATCTTCAATTTAAAGTAAATCAAATTAATTTCCCATGCTTTTTTTCCGACTAATTTAAAGACCACGAATCTGATATGAATTTTCAGGAGTAGAAGAAATCCTGTTGGCTCTTCTCTTTTTCCTGCTCTAAGGCATTTGCACTTACAGAGACAAACAACTTTGAATTGTTAGTTTGAATGCTAGCAAGGGGCCTGAAAAGGGAACAAAAGGCAGAATTTATCTCATTGGGAACAAACACTCAGAACCTGTTGTGTATTGCCTATAGCTTTACCGGATGGTTTTTGAAAAGCAAAAACAAACAAACAAAAAAACAATAACAAAAAAACAACCAATAATAATCATTTCTGCTAGTATTTTGCTGTTCTGATCTATTTCTCCAGGAACACTGTAACTTGTCTTATAAAACCTTTAAAAACTCAAAAAGTTTAATTCCATCACTCAGGGAAAGCAGAGGTTGAGTGATCTCTGTGAGTTCTTGGCCAGCCTGGGCTACAAAGTGAGCACAGGACAGCCAAGGCTACACAGAGAAACCGTGTCTCAAAAACAAAAACAAACAAAGAAATCTCAGAGTCTTTAGATTTCACTTGTTCAGCTGAATGTCTCAAAAAAAATTGATATTTTAAAACTAGGACAACAACAGAAATTTAAACAAACACACACAAAAAAAAACATTAAGTTTTATAATACAGTGTTAAACTTGCTTATGAGATTTGACTTTCTATAAATATGTATATATTTAATACATATCCTCACTATGTGGCCTTGGCTGGTTGGGTAACCTTGGGATGATTTAGTTGTTAACTTGACCACATGAGAAATTAACTAAATGAATTAACCAAATGAAGGACACACCTGTGAAGGACTTTTGCTTAACTTGAAGCAGTAAGATCCCCTTCTAATCCGGACCTTGAAGCAGAAAGACAGACCTTTAATACAAATCACTTGAGCCAGGAAAAGACTTGCTTTTAATCCTGATCATTGAGTTTAGAAGAGAGCCCTTTAATCCAGGTCACTCAACCAGGTAAAATCCACCTCTAATCTAGTTCACACCTTTTTCATGAAAGAAGAAAAACTTTCTCTTTGCCTGTTTCTTCTCACCTTGCTGGAGAGTCCATTCATTCACTGGCTTTAGAGCCTACTTGTTCAAGATTCCAGAGTATCAAGATTCCAGAGTATACCAAACCCAACTAAGACTCCCAGCCTTATTGACTGAGAAACTACTGGATTGTTAAATTTTCCAGTCATAGTCTGCCATTGTTGGATCAGCCTGTAAACAATTCCGAACATTCTCTCTGTGTATATAATATACAGAAAGAAAGAGAGAGAGAGAAGGAATATATGTATATATACATGTGTATATATGTGTATATATATGTATATATATATTCTTTCTCTTTCTATGTTTATATGTACATATGTATACGTATACATAGAAAGAGAAAGAATTCTTTATGTTTTGTTACTCTAGAGAACCCTGACTAATACAAGCATAGAAATTCATCAAACTCTGCCTCTTCAGTGTCGCAATTAAAGTCATGTGACACTGCATCCAGAATTGTAATATTATAATTTATTATTTATTGCTTTCTCAAAATAGAATTATTCTTAACAAGATATCTTACTATATAAGATACATAAAGAATATACTTTTAGGGAGATTTTGATAAATAAAACAAACTGCTACTTTAGTAAATCATAAATTACTTCCAATTTATGTAAAGCTTCCAATATTTTGCAAAAAAATGATCAAGGGGATACAGTTCAGACTAATATTTGTTGTTGTTGTTCTGAGACAGGGTTTATCTGTGCATCCTTGGCAGTCCTGGATTCTATTTGTAGACCAGGCAGGCCTCAAGCTCACAGAGATATGACTGCCTCTGCCTCCCCGCATGCTAATAATAAAAGGTGCACCACCATACAAAGCTAGACTAATATTTTAATAATTAGTCAGTCGTGAATATGTTTGACTTTAGAGTAAGTGTTGTAAGAGGTAATTAATATTTACTATTAGTTTATCTTCTGATAATGCTTACTGTTATTCCTAAATCACTGTATACCCAAATCACCACACAGAGACTGGGTTTATTTAGTTACCTTAGAATACAATGCCAAGCAATAGTTACTCCCTCCTAAACCTCCAAGCCCTCATAGTTTCCTAACATTTAGATTTCCCACATTATATTTGCTTTTAATGATATATTAGGTCCAGTCCATCTTGCCACCTCGTTTCAAAATCTGTCCTCCAGCTCTGCTCTCTTAGCTCTCCTTTCATACCTTCTCCTCCCAGTCATTTCCTGCCCTCTGGCTCCTCCCCTCTTTCCTGTCCTCTGGCTCCTCCCTTTGCACAACATTGTAGCTAGTGGTCTTATTTTGGCCTGTTTACACACAGTTGAGACAGGATGCTTAGAATAAGTATCACAATGCAATATCCTTGATTGAAACCAGAGAGTGTGTGTGGGGGGAAGAAATCAGCATTTGAATGAACAAGGGTAAGGTGTTTACATTTCAAAAGAACATTATACCAACAAGTAACCATGTATCTTTTTTCTTTTTATTTGCAGTAATGTATTTATTATTGCGATAATATTAGATTATGAAGATTAAATACTATCCCATAATATAACTACAAGAAATTGTGCTGACTGCATTTTGATTTAATCTAATGCCTTCTCATTAAATGGTAGTCTGATTAGCATAATGCATTAGTCACAAGCTGGTACAACTTTTAAATATACTTTTAATGATTCTTTGAAAAGCTCAGACCTCATGTGACTTGATGAGCTGCGGTGTGCTGGGAGGGGGCATGTTCCCCTTTTCTGAGGAATAGGGAACAGGGCTAGAGGAAAGAGGTAGTGAGGACGAGACCATGAGACCGGGAGGAGAGGAGAAGGGGGCTATGATCCGGATGTAAAATGAGTAAGTAAATAAATAAATAAAATTTTAAAAAGAAAACTTTTCATGATTTATTTTAATCATCCTCGTCTTACTGCTTCCCTAATGACCTTTAGATCTACCCCACCCCCACTGTTATGTCTTTTCATGATTTTAAATACCCCATCTAGTCCATGTTTTGCCCATGTACTCATGCATTTTGAACCATTCACTGGAATCAGAGACCTCATTTAAGTCAAGGGTAAGGCTCATGAGGCCCTTCTCCCTTGCCTCCACCCCATGCTTAGAAGTTGACTGCCTTGATCTTGTTCATGTCATGGGAAGATATCTACAAATGCTATGAGTTCATGACTTCTAACAGTCCTGTCATGTTCTGCTCTGGTCTTCCTGGACCTCCAGCTCTTACAATACTTCTGCCCCTCTTCAGTGATGCTCCTTGAGCCTGGAGTGGGTGAAGGTGATACACTTGTTCAATTTGTGGCTGAACACTTCATAGATACTTATTCTGTGCACTTCAGCCAGTTTTGAGTTTCTGTATTAACCACTGTCTACTCTGTAATGAACATTTCTGATGAGGGTTGGGAGCTGCACTAATCTATGGGTATAGGAATAGGAGCTTAGAGGACAGCTTGACAATATGTCTGTTAAGAATAGTAATCGTCAACCCTGGGGGTCTGTGAGTATACCAGCAATAGTCTTGTCCTCCTGTGCAGCGGTTCTTTAGATCCAATCAGGAGGTAGTAAGTACCACTGTTACGTCTCTGCCACTATTGCACCCACAGCAATGTCATCATCATATTGTACCCACTCTTGTCATTATCATAGTTCACAGCTTTCACAACAGGATGAAATTGTTGATGACTTTTTTATTTTTTCCTTCTAGAAACCTACACAGCGCCTTCTGGTATTATAAAGGCTATCTAGCATGGAGGAAGCTTTCTGGTTAGTACAAACTTGATTTCTCCACATCTTCTTGTCCTAGTCAGTGTTCCATTGCCATGAAGAGACACTATGACCATGACAACACTTACAAAAGAAAGCACTGGAGTCTTGCTTACAGTTTCAGAGGTTTATTCTACCCTTATCATGGCAGGAAACATGGTGGCACACAGGCAGATTTGCAGCTAGAAAAGTAGCTGAGAATTCTACATATGGATCCTCAGGCAACAGGGACAAGGTACAGCTGGTTCTGGCTTGGGCTCTTGAAATCCCAAAGACCACCTACAGTGACATACTTCCTCTTCCTCCAGTAAAGCCAAACCTGCTAATCCTTTTAAATAGTGCCATCTCCTGGTGACCAAATATTCAAATCTCTGAGGATGCCATTCTCATTCAATCCACCATACTTATAAATGAATTTCTTAGTGACTTCAGAAATAAAGTCTTTCCTATAAATAGTTCTGGTGGGCAACCAAAAGCACTAACTCTTGCCTTGTTGGGTGCCTCCATGAACATCTTGGAAAACAACTCCAGGGGGTCAGCACAGATGGCATTGGGCATTCATTTGGTCAACTGCAGTTTCTAGAAGAAATATATATATATGTATATATATATATTAGTGGATGTCAATATTTTATTAAAAGTGTTACAGCATAACTCATCATCAGAAGCTGGAGTTTTGAAGCCAGACTACTCAGGCTCATTGTCATTCAGCTGCTTAAGTGATGGCTTAAAAAAATACTCAAACTGTTAGTGTTACTCAAAAACCTATCATTTTGTACTGATTTTTCTGTGAGCACTTGTACTGGAGTCTTACACAATTTTGGTTATTTGATTTTCTGCCCTCCAGAATTTTAGTTTCTCTAATCTCCTTTTTCATTGCTTAGCCTAAAGACTTTGTAAATTATAATATCTAGGGCTCAAATAACTCTCTTTTGGACAGTAGTTTCCACAATCCCTTCAACCTGTATTTAGTTCCACAGAGACCTTGGTGTTTTTCTCCAAATAATCTCCAAATAATCTCTGCTAAATGAATTCCTTTCATGATCCAACATAACCTCAAGTCCCCCCACCTCTACATCATCACCCTTGTTTTTCCTTCACCAGAATTTCAAATTTTTAATTTTAATAAGTTCAATCATTTATTTTTCCCCCTTCTTGCTTTGTACGTTGGTCTGCTTTGGAAAGGAAAATCCTTAAATTTCCAAGTCTTAGTGCCAGTTAATAATAAAATTCTGATGTATCCTTTACTGGGTACTTTCCACACATCAGGTGATAAAAGATCAACATCTGCTCTCTCAATCTGTAGGATAGATGGTACTACTGCCTGTTTTATAGATGAGAACCCAGTGCCTGGAATCAGTGAGGCACTTGGCAATGACCAAAGCAATGCTAAATAGCACTGGCTGGTTAGAAGTATGATCTTTTTTTTCCCCCAATGCAGTTCATAATCACTGTGCCACCTGCTCAGTGAGATACAGGGCTTCTGATGTGTTGCTAAGCTCTCTGTCATGTGCTCCATTGTATTATCATAAATACTCTGATTTTATTTTGTCTTTGTATTAGTTTGACTGCTGCAAAATCTCTATGGTATGAATAACGTTGGAAAATAAAAGGTGTTCATAGGTTAATAAGCTTTCTACTCTCAGGCACAGGCGATCTCTTGGAGCTTTTACAGTATCACCCTATGTATTTATCTGTCAAACAAATATCCATATTTTGACAATAATATCTATATTGACCTCTGTTTCTAGGCCTTAGCCTTTGTAGTTGAGTACCCTAGGATAAGCTTTTGTTCTTACAGTTGGTTTTTGAGCCTGGTTACTGACATAGTTTTAAATCTCTCCAAATATTTTTAGTTAAAAAAAAATCATCTTCTTTGACAATTCTAAATGCCTCATCATAGAGACTGGTTGATAAGCAGACAAGTCTTATAATTGGACTTTAACTGATTCTCCCACTCTTACTTCTCAAAGGCTGGGATTAGAGGCATGTGCCAACACTCCGGTCCCAAAAGTCTATATTCTTTGACATCATCATTATTTGTTAACTGCCATTCTATTATTATATCTTTCTTTTGTTGTTGTTCATTTGTTTTTTACCTTTTTGCGTATTTGTGCTAAGTTCATATTACCTACATAGAGACACCATAGAACAAAGCCATTTATTTTATTTTGTGTTTTAAATTATAAAATAAGCAAGCATTTATTAAGGCCTTAGGGTTTCAAAATTGTTTAAGTTGATTTCCTAGTTAGTACTCTTTAATTTTTTTTTCATGGTCTTCACATGCATTGACATCAGATGAGGTCACCATTTGGTCTAAAAGCATATGTGCATAGAGAGATACTTTGACATATATTCAGATATTACTCAAATGTGCATGGTTTTATTTGCCATTACTTAGAATAATATCTACATGTTCAGGATCTGCCCCCAACCAATAATATTCTATAAATATTTCAGTGTAGAATTATTAAAAAATATTGGATGTATTAACAAAATCTAAGGAATATCACCACCTGCCTATTCATCCAGATCACTTCTTAAATTTAACTACATTTATATGATAAAAGCAATTTCAAGCTGCCTATGAATAAATGATCCTCTCTCTGAATGTATCTCTCTGGGTAAATGTATTGTTGTCAATCTTATTATTTGAAACACAAAAAAATGTTAACAATCTCCTTGCTCTAAGTCTCCTCTGTAGAGACCATCACTATCTCCTAACAATTTTGCCTCCAAATGTCGTCAAATGTGCAAGATGCTATTTCAAACATCATTACCAGTCCCCTACATTCTAAATCATGTTTGTTTGTTTGTTTGTTTGTTTAATTCTAATCAATGTATAGAACTGAAATCCTAGGTGATTTTTTTTCATGTGTGATCGTAGGTTCCCTTGAAGGTCATTCCTCTTGCCCAAAAGGAGCATGGGTGTGTACACCCAACAGTATTGATCAATCACAAGGCAATCACAAGGCACCAGGTGCCTGTCTAGACTTGTCCAGTGTTTACATCCCCTTAATCCACACCAGAAGGAACAGTTGTTACATGTCCCTATTTTACAGGTGAGGAGAAACTGAAGAACAGAACATTTGAAAGTTCTGCCCAAAGGTAAATGGCGAAGTTGAGATGTGAACTCGGAGATTTTAGCTTTATGCTTGATGGTTCCCCATTACAAGATGCTACTCTCAACGAACACAATTTTTTCCATATTAAAGGTCTTCTGGGATTTCTGAATTTTTCCAACAGTCTTTACACTTGGCCTGGAATATTCTTTTCTCCCACCATCTGTTATTAAGTATGTTTCATTCTTTATGTGTTTCGTTAATCATTATTTCTTTAGTAAATTCCCCGTTAAATTGGTATTACCAATTACTTTGCTGAATTCAAACATTTGTTAAATAAAACTAAAATTTTGTATGGTTTTCTAATAGTACATTAATCTGCATGTCATGCACTATAATGTAAACTGAACAAAACTTGACCTCACCTGTGTAATGCAGTCTGGTGCATGGGTACCTACCTACCTGCCTTCACACACACAAACTGCAATAAATACTAAAGATAATAAGATAATAAGAAGAAGATAATACAGGAAGGCAGGCAGAAAAGGAGGGAGGGGGATAAAGAGAGAGAGACTGAGGTTAAAGGAACAGTGAGAGAGGAAGGAGAGTGGGGGAGGGAAGGAATAAAGAAGCAAAGAAAGGAAGGAGGGAGTTGCAAATATCTGGCAGAAATATTTCAAAAACTGATGTAGATTTGGAACGATTTTGTACCACTTCTCTTGATTTATTTCCCAATCTCCATTTAAACAGTACTAATTGTCTCAAGATAAATTGCTGGGCAAATATGAATACATATGCTTTTACTTATCTGTGAAAGATGCATTTAAAGAGCCACAGTGGGCAGTTGAAATCATAGCCATTACTGAACCATAAGTATTCTGTGTTATTTCATCACACGCATACCCGTGACAGAACTGAATTTATGAGCTAAGAACAGAAAGAGATTCACAGTACTGACTAATGAAGAGAGTGATAATTATAATAATAGCAGTCTTTGATAACAATTTATTTGATATTCCTTTCCCAGAATGTCATAATGCACCCTTCGTATGGCTATGACTGGAGGTGACACAATGCCTACAGGAAAAGATGAGGTGAAATGAAGGATTCGGGCCTTGTGATACATGCATACAGAGTACTTAAAAGAAGAACATTGTGACTGCAGGTCACTTACCTGAGGTGGCTACTAAGGGCCTGAAGCCTGGGTTAGGGTTAATGACATGGGATACACTAGAGAAAGGGATAGTTCACTTTCTGATGGAGATGCAGCAGGGTAGCGGGAACTTCCACGGTCATTCTTGGAAAGGTTGTGTACATTAAAAGTCATTCTGGAATATTCCTTCTAACACTTTCCGACTACTGTGAACAGCAGTAACAGAAACTACAGAAAGCCAGTGGGATATGGTCATATGTAAAGCCTGTCTTTACATAGACTTTAATTCCTTAAAAATCTCACCCCATCTGGGAGATTTTTTTCCCTTTGAATTCCCTAAAATATATTTTCAAATCGCTATATTTTGAATACTTATATGTACTTTTTTCTTCATGCATGCTTTCTCCAAGTCTGATAATAGTAATAACCTACATTTTTAGGATATAATTGTACATGACATAATTTTTATAATGTATGTGCTTTAAAGTAATTTTTAAATTTTTATTTTAGCCCAATTTATTTCATTTCTTGCCTTAAGAATATTTTATTTGGCCTCTAATTTCACATAAATTTGAGTGTGAAAATAAACAGATAATATTTCATATCATGTTTTCTTTATGAGAATTCAGTTACAAAGTTGAAAAGTTTTTGAAGGGCTTTGAAGTAGAAGAACCTACTGAACTTTTGTAGTGTTTTTACAATTGTATATGGTCTTTTCCCTATGGAAATATATTAAGTTGTTGAGAAAATCATTTGGAAAGCATATGGAAATTCACGTGCAAATTTTCATATTATATATTTGTTATTATAGTATATAAAAATTTATAAAACTAGAATGCAACATCAAAGTGTACCTTGCTGAGGAACTAAATACTTAGTCTTTAAATACTCATCACAAACAGGGGTATTACATCATGTACTTGGAATATAATTTTTCTTTGCTTTCTGGAAGAAAAATAAGATAGGAAAACATTTCATATATGTTTGTATTCATGCTAGCAAAATAATTGAAACTATAACACTTTCTTATTATAACATGTTCCTAAATGGAAGTTGTGAATAGTGTCCTTGGAACAAATGTCACACTTCAAATTTGTTAGAAAACATTCAATCTTTTTATTTAGAAAATCACGAAAATCATGATCAAAATAAAAGCTGAATAATTTGCACTTTGAGAGAAATTCCCATGTTAGTACAGTGCGTTTCTATGAGAACTGTGTTATAATAACTGCAAATTTTAGGGATTTTAGTTGCTGGAGAAAGTGCATAAGATCTAAGAAAAATATAGATAGGAAATGATAATAAACCACCAGTGTCTCCTGCTTTCTTATTTAATCCAAAGTGACTAGACACTCTCTCTCTCCTGCTTTACTGTTTAATTCTAATGACCAGGTATCTCTTTTTATGAAGCAGTTGAATAGTAAGTAGCTTCATAATAATTATGATAGGGATATTTCATTTATTCATTTTCTTCAGAGCTTCCCACTGCTTTCTCATTTTTGTGTTTACAGGAAATACACATTACCAGAACAAATAAATTGGTCATATCCAAGCTAATCATTTTGAATGTGTAACAATGAAAAAAAAAAAACATTATTTGCTGTTAGTATCTGCAAAGGGAAAAAATAGCTTTGAGTTGAGAGGCTATCTCAGCTCTGTGTCAGTTTTGTTAATCAGAGAAAAGCAAACTGATAGAACAGGTTTTTGTATGTCACTGACCAAAGCATCTTTGAATAGAAACAATAGCTACGCATACAAAAATGGTGGTTGAAAACAACTTCAAATGTTGTTTGTGGCCTAAATCTAGGAGTAGCAATCAAATCTCATACCACACACATCTACTCTTAAACCAGGTTGGATTTGGTGAAGCTGTATTTTATATGATGAAAGCCTGAAGAAGCTTGAAGCATGTCACCAAATCTATTGGGATTGGTGGCTTGATTTCATTTCCATCCAGACGCAAGTAGCTCAGTTGAGGTCCGTGAATGAAGGCATCCTGTTCTGCACGCAGTGTGGTGGGACATATTACAGAGATGTTCACATCTATGGAGGCAGAGATAGCATGAGTGATTAAACTGAAACACCAGAGGATCTGGGGATCTAGACCTAGAAGGTACTACAATGGCCCTAAGGGGCCAAATGACCTTGAGCTATAGAGCTATAGCTATAGAGCTATTAACCCGTTGTCATACAAGTTAGTGTGCATGTTTGTCCCAGGAAAGTGATCCAGAAAATGTGGGAAGTAACAGCTGCAGTCTCCTCGCTCTGTGTTCTCCTATATTTTAGCATGGAACATTATATAGGTAATATTTTTGAAATCAGTGATGTAGTCATGGTAAATAAGATATATGAGTGAATTTCTAAGCTTACAGGTGAGATGACACATGTCTAAATTGCCTTACTATACAAATACGGAAAATGTATTCAATATAATTCTATATACTATAATTACAGACATGAATCTCCCTATGTAAATATATTTAGTTGGAGAGAAAGCATTTACCAACAGTTAACATGCAGAGGATTGAGATCAAGGAATATCCCATATGTATATACCTGGTATTAATGAAAGGACAAACACCTGCCTTAGACTAGAGTTCATGGCACCAAAGAGCCATATTGAGAGAATTCTCTAGGCTGAAGGGCTGCTCTACCATCAAAATTCAGAGAATTTTGGAGAAAATGATTTCAAACATCAGTTCATACTATCTCCTTTGAAAAGACCTCATTTTCAACTAGACCCTCCTAACTTGGAACTAGTTTCTTCCCTGTGTCCTATTGGTGCAAGAAAATTCACATTAGAAGTTAAATTATTTTATACTTATATAATGGCTGTGTTGTTCAAACCTTATGTTATCTTGTGAGTTAACTTGACATAAATAATGGCTCACATCTTGTAAATTTAGCTTTGTGATCATAGTGTTTTCACATACATAATCACTTTATCTTCACACAGACTTTATCAAGAAATATGACTACTCTTTTCACCTGCATATTGTAGAAAAAGTGAGCCCAGAGTAACTCTTTCCTCTTACCTGGGATCCTTGCTCACCAGGGTTACTGTGTTTCATTTTGTGCCTTATGTAATATTCTTATAACTCTCAAACCTCATATCTAGTACATCCAAATAACCAGAATATGAGAAACAGGAGTTCTGAATATAAGTATTTCCCATAAGTTAGGATTTTTCTCAGAGATTGTGGAGAAGTAAATTATTTAAGTAAATACACATTTTACATCAGATTTCACTTCACTTGTCATATTCAGGAGAAAAACATGTTTTTCCAAAATCACGTAAGAAACGTTGACTGGAAACTTCATATAAAAGTTTTGTTTCTTGGAAATTGTGCTTTAATAACTAGATTATGTGACAAGAAGAACTAACTACATTAAGGATTGTTATAACACTATGTGATTCAATTATGGTCCAGCAATTCTAACAAAAGGAATCTTTACTCTGCACTTATTTCTTTGGAAAAAAACAAAAACAAAACAGGATTAGTGTGTTAAATGAAGGAACATGCCTTCTCTGTGTTTAAGGAGGGAGGCTGGAGCCTCTGCTTCTGGCTCTGCAGTTATTCTCTGTCCTTGAACAGTTACTGTCACCCACCTGTACTTCATTTTCCTCTTTGAACTTCCCAACAATGTCACGTTTTGGGAGGTTTTGTGTTTCTCCAACCATGAGCAAAAAACAACAATATTGTTACAGAGCTGAATGGTCTAGCTCCACGTCAGAGCCTCTATCCATAAATACCTGGGGTTAAGGATCCCTACAACCTTCACAAAATCAGCTGCTTCAGACACATGCTAACATATAAAAATGAATAAGACATTGGAGTGTATAAACGCAGCCTCTGAAGATCCTCTGCAAAATTTCATTGAAGGGAGGCACATGCTTTCCTTCTTAATCTTGCTTTCAATGCCAGTCTTGGGCAGTCTCGAGTTCCCAGCACCTATAACTCACATGCAAAAGTCTGTACGGAATCCCTTAAAATCACCTTTCTACTGCCAGTTATCTGTGGAGTTTTATTGTGGATTAGGAATCCACACACAGGAGCATAGCCTTCTCAGGAAAAACTCACAAACTTGGGGTCTCCCTTAGGCATTACGATGCTTGATGCAGCTAAACATGCTCCTGTAATGATTTTTCTATGCTGCATTTTTTCCTTCTGACTGGAATATTAAAAGGTACATTGCCTCACCACAGGAGGAAAAAGTAACTGTTGTGGTGGCAGCATGCCATTCGGTTCCAGGATTTTACACTCAAGCACATGGCAACAATAATGAAAACAAAAATGTGATATCCAAGCGTGTTCTCAGTGGAAAGGTGTTCTCATCCTGTAATGGAATGCTTACATGATCATATGCTAAACGGAACGTTAGTGACTGGTAACTAAGCAGCCTAAACTTGCGGCATTTACCTGGTTTCCTTCCTATAAATCATTTTTATCAACTATCACTTCAAGACTGCACTTTAAAATATGCTTCAGAGAGAATTACCCCTTTGTTTTCTGACTAAACTGCTTATACCGAGACTGAAGATGAATTCTAGGCTGTGTCCAGGAACCTTGTGGATGGAATATGGAATTGCTCACTTCTGCCACTGGGGCTAGCCTGCCATAACTATGAACAGGTCAAGTTCATACCAAATGTTTCCAAGAATGTACTTCTTGTAACCACTTCACCACACAAAATCATCTTTGCCTCAGAAGACTTCAACCTGATTCACTCTCCACTCTATAAGTAGATACTAGACCTAAAAGATAGGATAAACATACTAAAATCTGTACACCCAAAGAAGCTAAACAAGAAGGAGGACCAGGGGGAAGATGATCCATCCTCACTTAGAAAGACAAATGGGATGGACATTGGAAATAGGAGAAAATAAGAAACAGGACAGGAGCCTACCATAGAGGGCCTCTGAAAGACTCTCCCTAGCAGTCTATCAAAGCAGATGCTGAGACTCATAACTAAACCTTGGGCAGAGTGCAGGGAATCTTATGAAAGAAGGGGGAGATAGTAAGACCTGGAGGGAACAGGAGCTCTAGGAGGAGAGCAGCAAACCCAAAACTTCTGGGCCCAGGAGGCTTTTCTGAGACTGATACTCCAACTAAGAATCATGCATGGAGATAACCTAGAATCCCTATTCAGATGTAGCCCATGGCAGCTCAGTGGGTTCCGTAGTTAAGGGAACAGGGACTGTCTCTGACATGAACTCAGTGGCTGGCTCTTTGATCACTTTTCCCTGAGGGAAGAGCAGCCTTACTAGGCCACAGAGGAGGTCAATACAGCCAGTCCTGATGAGGCCTGATAAGCTAGGGTCAGATGGAAGGGGAGGAGGACCTCCCCTATCAGTGGACTTAGGGGCAGGGAGGAGATGAGGGAGGGAGGGTGGGGTTGGGAGGGAATGAAGAAGGGGGCTACAGCTGGGATACAAAGTAAGTAGACTGTAATTAATATAAGAAAGTAAAAATTTAATTAAAAAAGAAAGAATAACTTTTCCTCTCCATGGGTAAGTCACTAAGTCCCAGTGATTAGCCGTTCCTCAGGCACTGGTTTCCATTTCAAATAAATGAAATCTCTAGCAGTGGCACTAATTCTCAGTGTGTGAATTCCCAGAGCATCAGGACCAGCACTTGGGAAGTTGATGAAAATGCAAGATCCATTGATTACCCAAATTCCAGTGACTCAGAAACTCAGGGGTGGGTACCTCAGCACGTGCTCTAAAAAGTGAGAAATCCACTCTAACAGGGCATATTTGATTGGTGATGATAGGAAAATCAGGCTTCAACTCTTCTGTAATCCCTTAAATCCTATTCTACATATTACTAATGAGGTTGAGTACACCGTATATACTTTCTTCAGCAAACTTAACTCAGAGTGTCAGTCAAGGTGGCACAAGCCTGTTGTATTCAAGGCCACCTTGAAAGACATGTTGCAGTATACCACAGAAGAAGTGTCAGAATCTTTACAGACATGAAGATAGGGCTGTTTCCTTTCTCCCCTACATAAAATTACTAAGATTCACTTTTCAATCTAGAACTTGAAGATTTGGGCATCTTGTTTTTGTTTGTTTGTTTGGTTGGTTGGTTTTTGATTTTTGTTTTGTTTTGTTTTTGTTTTAAAGCTGTATCAACAAAGATGTGTAATAAAAACTGAAAATATTTTGCCAATGCTAACAGCTCATTAATTAGGTTAGGGGACAGCACAGTTGCTACTCCTCAAAGAGACAGAGACTAGGCATAATGGTGGACATGCTAGTCATAGGCACATCCTTGTAGCTACTTACTTTTAATTTTGTTGTGATCGAGGTGAAGGTGTTGCAGGTTAGCATTGATTCGGGGGAAGTTTGTGAGCTGATTGTGAGACAGTTGAAGGTCTAGAATCGAGGACACATCAAAACCCCTTGACGGGAGGCCTGCATCTGACAGCTTGTTGTGGTTGAGTCTCAGGAAGGCCACTTTAGGAATCACATTGAAATAATTTTCAGGTATTTCTTCAATGGAGTTGTTGTCCAGAAACAGTTGCATGGTGTTGGCTGGTAACCTTGGGGGCATGTTCCTTAGGGAATTCTTGGCCATATTTAGCTGCATGAGGTTCTTAAGACCCTTGAAGGTATCTCTTTGGAAGGCATTATCTAACAGTTTGTTATGCTGTAGATCAAGAAGGGTCAGGTTTTCCAGATTGCTGAAGGTCCCCTGAGGGATTCTGGATACCTTGTTTCTAGCTAGTTGTAATTGTTCCAAACTTCTTGGCAGTGGAGAAGGTACCTCCTCTAGCTCATTGTCTTCTAGAAACAAGAAAAGAAGCTTCTTCAGCTGGCTTAAGGCCCCCTTCTCAATCCCGTAATTGGTTATTTTGTTCTTGTTTAAGTTGATCCATCTCAGCTGGGTCGCATTGGCAAATGCCTTCTCTGGTATGGTCTCTATCAGGTTGTTTTCCAGGTAGAGGTACCAGATCCTTGAAGGAATGATGGGGATTTTTGTGAGCCCTCTGTTCTCACAGTATAAGGCAGTAGGGAAACTGGGTGGACAGAAGCATTCTCTGGGACAGTAGAAGTCATCATGCACATCCCAGTCCTCTGGATCCGGTGCTTCATAGGCCTGTCTCACATTCTGCATCCACACAGTGTCTGCTATGAGTAACACCCACAGCATCAGACAGATTGAAGCTGCCATTTGTAACACCTGTAGAGTAAGCAACACACATGATCGATGGTATCTTTAAACATTGGCAGGCATCAAATTAGTAAGTATGGTTTCTTTAGAGGAGAGCTGAGAATATCAGCTGCTCATCCGTACATAGCTATTAATACACATTTACTGAGGACCCACAAAGCACTTTATAGACATTGAAACAAGTTCACAGGCACTTAGTATTCTGGGTTTAACTGAGTCACAGTGAAAGCTGAGAAATGGAAAGTGAAGTTTAGTAACTTTAAGTGTTTTTCCATTTCAAGTTATTAATTCAAGAAACTTTACTGAATCCAGTGCGTAGTATAAAAGAACAAAATGTGGTCTAATAAATGAAGTGGCTGCCCCATGCTGTTCCTAAGAGGTGTGCATCTGCGTGGACTTTTATTTTTAACCTTAAATGAGCCTAACATCTGGAGGAGATTTTCTATGTTCTTTTGCCTCTTGGACCAAAGAAGTGTAGAGATCAAAGGACAATTTAAAAGGTTATGGTGAAGGAAGGGTCTAGGATCTGAAGAAAAATTTGTGATTCATCTCTGGTTCTGAAATTTTCAGGTAAGTTTTCCTTTTGGGAAAGATATGTATAATTTTAAGTACAGGATCAGAATCAAGATGTGCAGTGAAGGAATGGAATTATGAATTCTCTCACATAACCATTATATCATATAATTCTTATAATCTCTATCATATAGCATATCTCTATTTTGTACAAATACAAATATATACATATATATTTGTATATCTGTACACACACACACACACACATATATATATGCTATTGCCTGCATGTGACACAGACTTCACATAGATCTAACATATCATTTTTGGTATATGCTTATTCAGGATTATTAGTCAGAATAAGGAAGAACAAGAAATATTTAGAACATATGTAAGAAATTCGTCTATATTTATATGTCCGATATATATAGTAACAATGCCTAGTTAAATACATTCTGATGTATGATCCTTTTAGAAGAGAGAAACTTTCCAAGTTGAATAATGCCAGATATAAGTCACAAAAAATACTGTCAAAAATTATGTATAGTAAATATTTATACATAAGCTTATAGCATATGTATTCCATATACATAGATAAAATTTTCAGTTTCCTCAGGGTGCATTTAGCTGAACCGACTAATAATAAGCACAAACACATTTTACTGATTTTACTAGGGACATGAAGATAAAATCTTTCACTAATTTGCTCTTTCGTTTTTCCCAGTAAATCTCAGAACTGCCCCTGCAAGCTGTCAGACTCCCTCTGATTGCAGAATGCTTCTCTGGACTGCTTCCAACAGAGACAAGTTAATTTTTTTCAGAATAAAGATTTGCATTAGTTATTGAAATTTTAACATTGCAACTTTCGAATTAGAAGTCTGAATTCCAAACTAAAAATTGTAAAAAGTACAAAATAGTTTACCTTGCTTTCCAGGAATATACCGTTGAGTCCTGTGGCTGGGTTTAAGTTAGCTAAATGGGGTTAAAAGAAGGAAATAATTTTGTTTTGAGTTTATGCTAGTAAACCTCCAATCAGTAAAAAAAAAAAAAAAAAAGAAAAAAGAAAGAAAGAAAAAAAGAAAGAAACGTATGGTGACTGGTCACCATGAAGACCTTTTGATGTATTGTTTCCACTCTGACAGGCTTCAGGATGGCTTACCTCAGCTTTCTTGGATCATCTCCTTCCTTTTCTATTGGTCACTGCTGCTCACAGTAATGTACTGACCCAATCTTTGCTGTCCGGTTTTTAGAGTCCTCCGGAAGATGCTGGCTCCAATTTCAACCCCTCCAACCTTTGCAGCACCTTGTCGCCTATGTAGCTTAGCATATAAAATTTTTGCTTTTAATTACAAGAATGAATTTTTCAATAGTCAAGACAATTTTCACTCTTAATTCAGAATTCCATGGATGTTAAAATGTACTGATGTATAGATGTGAACCACCAGCCAGCAACTGAGAAATTTTAATTGTAACAAAAACAAAAAGAAATTTCAAAATGTTTTTTTTCATCCTCTAGATGATCTTTTTAAACAATTAAATATAAAAGTAAAGGCCAATGTTTTCTGTTCATGTGGACATATTTTATTCATTTCTGATCTAAAACAGATGCTGGAATGTTTCGATTAATAGAAACATACATTTGAAAGAATTAAAATAGCTATAGAAGATTTAGGTAATGAATTTGGTAATCACCTTTGTTTCACAGAATCAAGTCTGGTATCTCTGTTCTCTACTCCTTAATAATAACTTTATGTAACAATTAAAACTGGATGTCTTTTACTATTATATTTTAACACATGTTTTGCATTTGGTGACTTAAAAGGCATTCTGGTGCATTGTTTTGTTTTGGTTTTTTTTCCCTTTAACTTATGTCTAAGTTCTATTACATTCAAGGGGAAAATCGGTAATTCTATTGATGGAGGCTGCAAACACAAATTTGTTTTATTTAGGCTCTATTCTGTTGACTGCAGTCTTTTTGTATGAGAAATATATGTTATCGGTGATGAAAGGCTTTAATGAATATGAGCCACCAACACTGCTCACAGAATTTGTGTCAAAGACAGGGGTCGCTCTTGTGGAAGGACCTTTCTGAACCACTTCTTGCCATATTCCTGGCCTTAAGTGGATCAATTAGAACTGTTTTATCATCTGCATAACAAGGAACTACTTCAAAGGATTATAATTGTTTTAAATACGTGAATATGCAAATACCAGCCTTTCTCTGGAATTTGTGCCATACACCCAACTACTAAATGCTTGCATAGATTAAATAAAAGGTATGACTCACACATACCTCTTCATATTCCTATAGTTACGCTCAGGACATGGTTTTTAAAAATAAAGTGTTTTTTGCAGTTTTTATACAACTCCCTTTTTCTACATTTTTCTATTCTCAGTTTCCTTTTCTTTTCTTTTTTCCTTTTTTTTTCTAAATTCATGGGACATAAGTGAAATGTGATTTACAAAGTCCCAATTTTCAATTGGAGGCAAACTGATTTAAGTTGTTTCTAAACTTATTATTAGCCAAATATCTCTAAGTGTCCAATAGGAAAATCAGCATATTTGACTTTGTTCTCTAGTCTATTTTCCATTTATCATTCTACTCTTTATCTACTTACCAAAATGTGGTTTCTAATTCTGTCAGTTCCCTTAAATTGCTCTGAAACATCAGCAGTAGTCTTCCTAATCACTAATTTATTGAACTCTTCATGACTCACTTACTTGACTTGGGATATTACCAAATCACCTAGTTCATTAAATGTCCCTCTAATTTGATGACATCATACTTTCTTGGATAATTTTTTTCTTATCATTAAATTCCTTTTGTCTGCTTCTTGAGGCTGTGATCCATTTTTACAACATTTTTTTTGATTATTATTATTTAGTACAATGTATTCATTTGTATCACAGATATAGCCCCCTCCCTCATCTCCTCCTGTTCCCACTCTCCCTCCCTATTTTATGTCCTTCCCCTAATCCACTGATAGGGGAGGTCTGTCTGACCCTAGCCTATCAGGTCTCATCAGAACTGTCTGGATTCTCTTTCCCTGTGGCCTAGTTACTCCCCCCCCCACCTTTTTAACACTTTGTATAATTATTAAGCTGTTTCCAAGCATTGAGATGTTCTGACATTCAGCCTGCTGTCCTGGGGCTTTTCCTGATGTATACACAGTTAATTCTACGCTCCAAGTCTGCCTTTCTAGTATAATTGCTCTTGAACAAGTTATCTCCAAACTAGCCTTGAAACAAAACCAGCACTGCAGGACATGTTTTTCTACCTGCTAGAAAGAAATGATAACTACGGATGATTATTTTTTTCTTGGTCTCTTTACGTATGAATTGAGACTAATACAATGGTTGATTTATAATAGCAAAAGTAACCATCTGATAGACTGGCAATGGCATTTAAATAAGTCAACATTTAAAAATGGTCAGGACTTTCTATGGATTAATAAAATTAGACATAGTAGGGCTACTACTGTTCTGACAGTTCAGTGGATGATCATACCTTCCTACCTCAAAGTAGTTTTGTTGCTGTGGCAAACTGAGGATAATTTGCCTAATCACCTATCTGAAATGAAGATAGGCCACAGTTGCTTCATTGGTAGCAGTGACTATCATAGGGATTTTCCCTTATAATTTACATGGATGCCTTGTGTCTAAATTAAAGTGTTTTCAATTGAATCTCATATCATGGACATTTATTTACAATTAGCTTTAACATCAAAGATGTGGATTTTCTTCATCATGAAGGTTATTCAAATTTTTCAGCGAGCCTACTAAACTCTGATTAGATCAAAATCACAGCACACCCTTTGTTGAAATACTGTTGCTCTGGAAACATTTATGAGTAACGCAACCCTGCCATCTGGGCCTGTGGGATCAGTGTACTCTAGGGATTCGTTTTGCGCTTCTCCATGCTCTAGATTTTATTTTCCAAGCTAGTTGCCTGAGTACTTCCTCCATCTATATTTATTTCTTTGAAGAGCTTACTTCTTCAAAATGCTTATTCAACCTACCCAATTCCCCAACATTTTGAATGGGCAGAATCCTAATGTGAAGTAATATTTTTGTAAGGTTTTGGAGATGTTTAAAGAAGCATAATCATGAATTTCAATAGTTTACATCAAAAAATAAAAACTTCCTGGCCAAAGTATAGAGTTCTCTTATCACATGTATTCAAATTCCTGTCTTTTTTTTTTTTCTTTTTAGTTACATTTTGTTAACTCTGTGTCCCAGCTGTATCCCACTCCCTCATTCCCTCCCCAACCCCACACTCCCTCCCTGGTCTCCTCCCTGCCCCTTTCCAAGTCCACTGATAGGGGAGGACCTCCTCCCCTTTCATTTGACCCTGTTTTATCAGATATCTTCAGGGCTGGCTGCAAAGTCCTCCTCTGTGGCCTAACAGGACTGCTCCTCCCCTGGGGGGGTGGGGAGGTCAAAGAGCCTGCCCTTGAGATCCTGTTAGAAATAGTCCTTGTTTCCCTTACTTTGGAAAACTACTTGGTTACTGAGCTACCACGGGCCACATCTGAGCAGAAGTTCTAGGTTATATCCATAGATGGTCCTTGGTTGAGTGTCAGGCTCAGAAAAGACCCTGTGCCCGGATATATTTGGTCCTTGTAGAGCTCCTATCCTTTCCATATCATACTAACTCTCCTTCCTTTATATGATTCCCTGCACTCTGCCGCGGGTTTGGTCATGAGTCTTAGTGTCTGCTTTGAAACACTGCTAGGTAGAGTCTTTCAGATGCCTTTTGCGGTAGACTGCTGTCAATGCACATTCCATTTGTCTTTCTAAATGAGGATTGATCATCTCAAATTCCTGTCTTAAAAGTCATTATGTTGTGTGTGTGTTTCATACTGGGGAGGCCTGCTCTTTCGTTAAAGGAAATGTAAAAGGAGTGGATAACAGGAGAGGAGAGTGAGAGGGAATGGGTGGAATGGAGGAAGGAAAAACTGTAGTCAGGATGCAATATAGAAGAAAAGAATAAATTTTTAAAAATTATTATTTTTTTGTCTTTAAAAATTAAAAAAAATTTATTTAAAAATACTTTTCACACAATATATTTTTATTATGCTCTTTCCCTATACAAACCTTTCTCAGTTTGTCTTCCTACCTCCTTACCCACTTAACTTCGTATTGTCTCTTTCTCTCAAAAAAAAAGCAGGAAGAAAAGCCAAATAAACCAGAAATCAAAACAAATAAATTGAACAAAAATAAACATGACAAAAAGTATCAAAACAAAATAAAAAAAATGCACACACAAAAAAATAGAGTTTTCTTCTCTCTCTTTCTCTCTGTGTGTGTGTGTGTGTGTGTGTGTGTGTGTGTGTGTTACCCAACTTCTTTCGGGTGTGGGACCTGCCCCACAGGAGGGTTGACCACCCAGTGACCTTCCATTGAGAAAATGGATATTTCCTTTCCCAATAATTGAAACTGCAAATAGCTTCTTGGTTAAGCTTCTTGGTAAGATTTTGAGTGGCTTTCCCAGCTCAATGTTGGGACTTTGTCGTTTTTGATCCTTTCCATGTCTTGTACATTGCTGCCACACATCAGGGACTTCATATGTGTCAGTCATTTTGCTTCTGGAAGAGTTTTATTGTATTTTGTGGATTTCATTAAGTTTTGTTTTCTATCCTGCTGTGTTGTACATAACAGTTACGATGGGAAGATATTCCTTACTTATCCTGTTCAAAAATTCTTTGTTTTCAGGTAGTTACTCTGTTCAGGATGTTATTGTGCAGTGTTTCAGGAATTACATAAAGCTTTATCGGTTACTTGACATAATTTTACTTTTTTCATGCTTCACTAATTTTGATTTTACTGTCTATATACAAAAATGAACCCACATATATGCATATATACATACATATGTGCATTCATACATATGTACATACACATACATAATGTATAAATTAACAAAAAGTTAACACATTTCTTCTTAGTATATATTTGTAGCTGTGGATTTTATATTTCTGCTCATGTGAATTTTCACTGTAATTATGAATTAAAAGCATAGTTCAGCCTTTGTGTGTGAAAGTGAACTGAGGCTGTACTGATTCCCAAATGAATTCAAACATTGTAATGACCCTGTTATTTCTAAGCTTCTAACATGTCATTTATTATTTATTACTCAAATGGTGCCAGGTGCTCCAGGACTCAACAAAGACTTTCATTACTGGACTTCAAAATACAAATAAATACAGTTTTGAAAATTACCTGAGCTGTGACCATTGTATTTTGCTTTGGGTTCTCAGATCCTCTCCATTTTCCTACAAAGTGAGACTTCACACCAGAACTTGTGAAGGTTATGGGAAAATAGAAACCAGTTAATGTCAATCTCATCCCACTATACTTCTGAAGGGATTTCTTAGAAGGTATTGTTCCATAACTATGTGAAGAAACTGCCATGCATTGCCTCTGTTTTCTCTGATGTTGAGAAGAAGCCATTGAATCCTAGATATACCCTTGCTGTCCTCAGCCTCTTACCCAACAGCTTGTTCTGATCACTCCAATCCAAAACAATGTTACCACAGCAATCCACATTCAATTATTTTATGTGTTTTCTTCTTGATCTTGTGATTTAGAGAAAGTCCTGACACACTCGCCTGAGTGTTTTAAGAGAGGGACAGCAGCAAAAAGCACTAGCAACTACTCCATTCTATGGCCTTGTATATTTTGTACTTGCTGATTCATGTCTGTGAGCAACTCTTATTGGCAGATCAGAAAATAATGTATGTCTCAATAGCAAATACCCAGCTATTATGCAAAAACTGCTAGGGTCTGGTTTCTCAAAATATTAATTTACTAGAGATAGGAAGGCTGTGAGTAGAAAATCAGAATTCTAAGTCTCCAATTGAGACTTACCAATAGGTAAATTTAATGCTCTCATCGAAGGCATACTCTTGAACATCCTTTAATGTTCTGGATAGTAAATAATGAGATACATTTAACCTCAACTATCTTCATAGTTTTCTTGTCATGTGACTCCTCAAAGTGAGCAATTTCTTGGGCATTGTGCTGTAGTAATATCTTACCTTTAAAAAGCAATGAGACTGTGCTTCCCATGGCAATGAAAACATTGTTTGGTGATTTGTTTTCACTTTGAAGAGTTGTGTTACCTTTTCTTTAGAATGCCAAACCTTTCTAACAAATCAATGACTCAGCCGACTTGCTATAGTCCTCTGTATTTATTGCCAAACTTAGTGGGTGCTGACACCCAACTTTTTTTTAGATTTGTTTATTAATTGTTTACACAGCATTCTGCCCACATGTGTACCTCCATGCCAGAAGAAGGCACCAGATCTCATAGATGGTTGTGAGCCACCATGTACTGCTGGGAATTGAACTCAGGACCTTTGGAAGAACAGCCAGTGTTCCTAACCACTGAGCCATCTCTCCAGCCAGAGATCCGACTTTTTAATTAATGTCTTCAGCTACGATTTACTCTGTAAATTGCATGGCATAATGTCATGTTGTGTGGTATTCCTGAAGACTGAAATATTGAACAAAGGAGTCAAAACAATTCAGGAATAATATGGCATGATTACATCGTTATTGAAAGCAGGTTGCCTCTAGTAATTATGTTTATTAGAATAGACCAGAAAGACGTTTTCAGAACACCAAGATCTGTGATAGGTTGGACTACACATGGAACAGAATTACAGAAGGAGTTGCCATCTGGTTAAACTTGTGAGAATTCCTTCTATATCTTCTGAGATTGTTCAGTGAATACACTGGCAGACATTAGATTTAGAGTAGAGTTTTAAAACATTAACCTTTTTTTATTTCCTCAAAGATTGTACATACTTTTTGATAAGTATGTTTTATTATAAATATATTCTTTCATGCAATATATCTCAGCCCAAGTATTTTATTACCCCTCTGTCCAGTCTCTAATCCCACAACATTTTTCCCATTCTCCCAGGATGTTCAATGAGCCTTGGAGGAGTAGATATCAATGTGCAACTTACAGATGAATACTCAGCAGTCAGTCATTCTCAGCACCTTAACTATGATGAGTGTCTACACCAAATACCACCCACCACAAGAGGCAGCTTGGAACAGTCTTTACTCCATGAGCCAGAGAACCCATGGGAGAATCAATCATTTTGCCATGTGGGCTATTCCAAATGTGCTTGCAAAAATTTGAGAAGTTTGTATCAGAAAGATAGAAGTTGAATAGAGGAAATCTTATGCTTGAAACCAAATTTCACTTCTGTGGGACTGTGAAGTGACTGCTGTCTCAAGATTAGTTATGTTTAAAAATGAAGATTTCTTCTTCAGGACACAATTGCTTTGGTAAACATATGCTTGGTTCTTTCAGGGAAAGAATAAGCTAAGACAATAAATGAAAGCATGTGATTGTGATATCACGAAGAGTTGATTTTTTGACTCACAGCACCCTCTTCTTCATTCCAGTCCCATGATTTGAATGATGTATTGGTGAGAAGCAGAAAGTCTGCCCAATATGCCGTAATAATCAAATAAACTATTTTGAAGAAGAAGGGTTGATAATTTGAACAACAGAATCCAACATCTTCATGTAAAATAATGAAAACCAGATTATTTGACATAAATTCCAGTTACCAAATTAAATTCAATTCACTCTTTTTTGGTTTCTTATCTCAGACTATCCTAATATTTAGTAAGTCCATAACCCATTTAAAGTAATGTTTTCACTCCAAGATTTCTCTTTTGAATGGTAGCAATCTTTCATTATAGGAACTGAGGAACATCAATGACTGAGGAGAGGAAGCATGAAAGAAATAATTTATATTAAATTCGTGACTTGAGGGAATACACCCCCTTTAATCAATAGTGGGATTGCTTTGACAGTCCATTTTCATGAGCCTTTTGCAAATGAGAAAGTTCAGTAGGGATTGGATTCACAGGCCCTCCTGCCATCTGGATTCTATTGTATGATTCCAGTTGCAATTCTAGAAGCCCTTTCCAGAACAATGCTTAACTATTTGGCTGTAAGACAAGATAAAGTACCTACACGCTAAACCAAAATGCACGTTTGAGTTTTTAGTTCTGTCATTCTGCAATGGAATTACATAAGAGACTCATTTTTAAAATGATTTCATGAAGTCAGTAGGCTTTAAGTCCTGAATTTGATCTGAGAGTTTGGAGAACTGAAATTCTTAGTCCTTTTGTTTCCAGCAGTTCCGTAGACCCTTAGACAAAGCTATCTGCCCATAATCTTGTTTCAAATCCTTCAGAGCCTCATCTTCAAGCAAAGTATCAACAGGTGATGCCTCTCTTCTGTGAAAGTCATCTTTCAGACTCTCATTCTTATTTAACTTGGGCGGCTTCACACACACACACACACACACACACACACACACACACACACATATATATATATATAACTTTGCACCTAACCAATAAATTTAATGCACAACCTACAATCTGATGTTAACAACATTATTTTTTAATGTCATTATTCAGCATGGTTCCGGGAGATAAGCACCAGAATGCTAACTGTGGTGTTTTAAGAAAAGAGAAATTTCTCTGAAAGTGTTTATAAGGAATAGAATAACAGAAATACAGCTTATTACTTGACTTGAAAACAGAAAGAAAACAGGAGGTTCCTGGGAAATTGAATTGATTTGGCCAGTGGGTCTCTGTCATTGCTGAAATCATTGGCAGCAGAGGGTCCCACTGATAGCCAGCCGATGGATCTAGTTTAAGAACAAAAAGCTGGAGATGTTTGCTCCAACCTGGCCATCGGAGGGCAGGGAGAGGAGAAATATTTGTGGGCTGCTGAGTCTCACCAGCACTGTAACCAAGGAGTCCTTTAGTTACACAACAAGCTATTGGACTTAGGACAGATGAAGTGACTCTGTGTGTGTGTGTATGTGTGTGTGTGTGTGTGTGTGTGTATAATATGTACATGATGTGTGTGCATGCCAACTCTTGTATATGGAGGTCAAATGACAAATAAGGGTGATGGTCTTATCCTTTACCTTTTCCCAGGAGGAATGTCTTTGCTGTTCACTGTTGTGTATGCCAGACTATCTGCTCAGTACACTTCTGGGATTCTCCTTTCTCTGCTTCCCACTTCACCATGACAGCACTGAGATTACAAACAGGTGCCACAGTGCCCGGATTCACATCCTCATACTTATGCAACAAGCGCTTACTCACTGAGCCATCTCTCTGGCCCCTGAAGCATATGTCTTTAAACAAGCGATACACAATAACCAGATTAGAATGGTGATTCAGATTCTTGTTGCCCCATGGGACCTATCTATGGTTTATTCTTTTCGCACTGCTCCAGGACTCCCTCTTCATCATATACCCACATGTCACTGGCTTCAGTCTTCTCTATCTGATTCCAATTTTCTGAATTTGCAGTAATGCCAGGTCATTTTCCTATGCTCCTATCTAACAATGCATTTTCCTATGCTCCTGGACTCAAACAATTTCTAATTCTTTCATATATGTTTCCTAAGCTAAAATCTCTTTGATGCTTGACATCTTTCTTTCTTTCTTTTTTTCTCTCTTTCTTCTTTCTTTCTTGCTTGCTTATTCCTCAATAATTGTAACTGTGTCAGGACATCATTGGTGCTTCTGAGAGCAATAAGAAATTATATTTAGTTAATCAATAGGTTCATACCATTACCTTCCAATCTAAATAACTTTAAGCAACTTCTACTCTTAATCTTAATGTCTGTATTTATTTTGTTGTTCTAGGGATAGAATTTAGGGCTTGTCTATGCTAGGTAAACATTTTATTGCTGAGCTTTATCTTCAGTACTCTTTTCAATTTTAAGCCCTGATTTTTCTAACTCAGTTGCATTGCAAAAATGAGTTATGAAAAATACAGTATTTAATAATAATGATTGGCATATTTATTCTTATTGCAACAGAAATTTTTAGTTCTACAGCATGTAACTATCATCTAGAACTAAACAATGCAATCACCCTCTTTATAGATACTTAATTCTCTTCATTTCTCTATTTTTCTTTTTGTTTTGTTTTATACACTCAGTTATTAAAATTTATGTGGAATTATCATTGAAAAGCAGCTAGAATATTTTATAACATGTTTATTGTCTTGTTGAAATACTTATTCATGTCTTTGACTAGAGATAGTTTTTGTATCTTCCATGTTCATAATTTTAGATGAGATGTTATTTCTTTTTGTACTAAGATCAGCCTATTCTTAGATGAGAACTTAGAAGAATTAACTTAAAGAAACACAAGGAAGCCAGGTGCTTGATGCTCTCTAGGGTCCCAATAGGTACAGATATTATGGAATTATAATAAAGTTCTACTTTTCTTGTGTAAAACTCTTGAATTTCCTGAGTTAACTAAATAAAATGGGTGTTTCTCCCTCTGTGTTGGTTTCAGGAGAGTAATGGGGATTCCAGAAACACTGTGAATTTTATTTATTGAATTTTAGGAAATAAACTGCACTGACATTAATACAGTAGATACATTTCCCTTCTACATTGGGATAATAGGAACAAAGTGACTCTAGTGCTGTGAAGGGCTGAACCTGAGGAATTTGTTCTATATCCACATTTTAAAGATACCTGTTCATAAAAGAGAAAAAAATTGACAAATGAGGTTTCCCATTTAAAAAAATATCCCATAGATTATTTTCATCTCTCATAGGGTGAACAGATATTTGTAATTTTATGTTGTAATCTAATCACTCTTGTTAAATTATTGTGTAAATAAGCAACACAACACAGGGTAAAAACAACCATATAATATAGGTATTCTGAGAGAAAAGTAAGAATGAAAAGCAAGAGGAGTTGAGAAATTTCTTCAGGAATGTCAAGAAACAGTGAATGTCAAATGCTCATTCCTTACTTTGTTTTAAGTGATTTGGAATTGGATGATAGTCACTAATGGACTTAATATAATTTTCTATTTGATAAGAGTAAACAATGTGAAATATGGGAACTTGAATGAAAAACAAGTAGAAAGACTGTTTTTAAAGAGTGAGCAAAAGTTTTCAAAACACAATCTGATTTTTCAGCTCTAAATTAAATCAACTCAAGTTGGTAGTCCTTTATAAACATCCATTATACAGTCTCCCATCTTCAGCAAAAGACTGTAGACATCAAGAAGCATGGTCCCAAGAATCAAACTCTGGTCAAGCTGCTTATTCACTTGCTTCTTCAAAAACTCTAGAGTAAAAAGCCCACACAAAGTCACTGTGGCATAATTACTATTAATTAAGAGGTCAGTGTATGTATAAATACAAAAACATATGCTAGCATATTGGATGAGCTAAGAGCATAGCACCTCTGATATTAAGACTTTTAATTTTTAATTTTATTTTTTATTAATTACAGTTTATTTACTTTGTATCCCAGCTGTAGCCCTCTCCCTCACCCCCTCCCAATCCCATCCTCCCTCCAGACTCAGTTTTTATAATCAATCTCTCTCTCATTTTCTCTCTCTCTCTCTCTCTCTCTGTGTGTGTGTGTGTGTGTGTGTGTGTGTGTACAGTGCCTGCAGAAGCCAGAAAAGGGTGAAAGATTTTTCTGGAGCTGAAGTTAAAAGCGATAGTGAGTCAGGCAATATGGATACTGAGAATCAAATTCATGCCTTTCACATGAGCAATATGAACTCTGAACTCCTAAGCCACTTCTCTATCCCCAGTACTTAACTATATTTTTTGTGATTTTTTTAACTTTTATTAATTACACTTTATTCACTTTGTATCCCCCCATAACCCCCTTCCTCCTCCCCTCCCGATCACACCCTTCCTCCCCTTCACACATGCCCCTCCCCAAGTCCACTGATAGGGAGGTCCTCCTCTCCTTCCTTCTGATCTTAGTCTATCAGATCTCATCAGGAATGGCTGCATTGTCATCTTCTGTGGCCCTCAAGGGGAGATGATCAAAGAGCAGGTCAATCAGATTATCAGTCAGAGGCAGTCCCTCTTCTCATTACTATGTAACCCACTTGGACACTAAACTGCCATGGGCTACATCTGTGCAGGGGTTGTAGGTTATCTCCATGCATGGTACTTGGTTAGATTATGAGTCTCTGGGAAGACCCCTGTGTTCAAATTTTCTGGTTCTGTTGCTCTCCTTGTGGAGTTTCTGTCCTCTCCATATCTTCCTATTTCCCACTTCTTACATAAGATTCCATGCACTCTACCCAACAGTTGGCCAGCGTCTCCTTTGATAGTGTGCAGGGCAGAGCCTTTCAGAGGCCCTCTGTGGTAGGTTCCTAGGTTGTTTCCTGTTTTCTTCTTCTTCTTATGTCCATCCTCTTTGCTTTTCAGGATGGCGATTGAGCATTTTAGTCAGGGTTCTCTCTCTTGATTAGTTTCTTTAGATGTACAGATTTTAGTGGGTTTATCCTATATTATATGTCTATGTGAGTGAGTATACACCGTGTGTGTCTTTCTGCTTCTGGGACAGCTCACACATCTAGGACAGCCAAGCCACACAGAGAAACTAATATAATAATGTTAGTACAAATCATAGAATTTGGCCATATGTGATGTTCATATGGCAAATTTTTCATAGACTTTTATCTATCATATCATTTTAATTGGACCTATTGATCGAGAGTCTTTTTCTCACACTTACTACTTCAGGTTTTATGGGTATGCAGAGAAAAGAACATGCTAAATGGCTTTATCCTTCTTAATTACCAAGATAGGAACAATACCAAATCAAACTTAATCCACACACTCCAATCTTTCTGAAGAGAAACCTGACCAGTCATGCCCTGTGAGATAGCACAAGAGCCAAGAGTAGCCTAAGCCTTTGAAGTAGCATTTGCATGGGAAACTTGACACTCTAAAGAAAAAACTGACAGGCTGGCTTTCCAAAAATATTTTTCCTGCTTCTGAAAACTCAGAATATTTTTTTTTCTTATTTGGCTGAAACTTTGTAGAGAGCTCAAGGTTTTAGTTCATAGAGAGTTAGTCACAGAAATGAGATGATTGTTTTGTTTGCTCTTGGATGTTTTCCATTGTAATTAAAGTTATTCTTAATATCTACTTGCAATTTCACTGAAGAGAATTAAAACAGAAAGGAGGTAAAATTGACAGGAGTGAAAACGGCCAAGCCTACACATTTTATAGAAAAGAATTCTTGTAAAGTAAAACGGCACTGGCGGAATCTGAAGGGAACTGGCAGGGGTTTGTGCCACCAAATATTTATTTTCCCCTTGTGTAGAGAATCATAGGTTTTATTTGAAGTCAGAGATTTAGAAAGAACTAGCCACATGACTTGAGACGTGTTTTACAGATTTGTTTCAGGCCAGCAACTTCAGTTTAAATACT
This sequence comes from Meriones unguiculatus, assembly GCF_030254825.1. NCBI lineage: Eukaryota > Metazoa > Chordata > Mammalia > Rodentia > Muridae > Meriones > Meriones unguiculatus. The sequence continues at coordinate 105,427,626 of NC_083350.1, read as the reverse complement.
CCCAGCCAAAAGACTGTAAATATTTTTACTGTTAAGTTCATCTTCATCTGCTGAGAAAGCCTTTAGTCTGTTGGTTTCAGAGTTGCAAACTCCCTCTCCCCATTTCTAGAATTTCAGCCATAAACTTTATTCAAGAATATGTGAATTATTTGGATTTTCAAGTTTGATGTAAAATGAATCACATTACCTTTAACACATGAATTCTGTAAATTTTGGGGAGAGTGCCCAAAAGTAATTTTAAACATATACCTTAACTTTTCCCCTAAGTTTTCAGAAGGGAGGAAGAGCTGTTTAACCTCAGATTGCAGGGAGCACCTTTCACAGATAATCCAAACAGTCCAGTCAGACAATGCTTACTGGTTAAAAGAAGCACTTTTCATACACGAACATTCCTTTTAGATTTTCTGTGTCCTTGCAATTCCCTTACCTCAGAGATTCTTAAAACCTGGGAAGTTTCATGTTACTAATCCCCAATTTTAGAAGTCTCATTAGGTAAAGTCAAGAGGAAGTTAGACCATCCAGCCTTCCATCAGGGATACAGTGTGGGCTTGGTTAGAGCTGCCAAACACAACTCGGTACAGACTTGCTTAATTGTTTTTTATTAAACTGTAACTTTCCCTCTTGACCATTTTCTTTTTCTCCTTGTTTCTTCGGTAGGCAGATCTGGGGCCAGAATATTCAAAGCCATTCTACATATATTATAATTGCCTAGAAAAAAGTTGCTGTTGCTTTAGGAGGCAAGAAAATTTATGAAGCTTGCTCTGTCTATTGTCCTTTAACCTTTAGAACTTTCCCCGGCCAATAAGAGGGAAAAGAAAGAGTGGAGAAATCTCCACCTTACACTGTTGCCAGTTGGCTGAAATGCTGATATGGGATTGTAACAAAAACCTGTGTTTTTTTTCTTGCCATTTTTACCAGATGGAATCTATTAGAGCAGTCCACTTCTGAAAGGCTCTTGGGCTGGGCAGGGTGGAGTAAATAGACAAAGTGTCAGCTCTAGTGGTGACAATCCCTGTTTCTAGGCATTGCATCTGTGTCTCCAGACATGCATAAATAAAGCTGCACAAAGTACTAATTAGTTGTTACCATTAATCCATGTTGCTCTTTCCTTTGTTTGATTGAGCTTTTTCCCTGGACACGGAAAAAGGAAACATCACTCTTTTCCCAAATGGCCCAGCACAGCAGATGTGTTGGCTTATTTGGCAGATTACAGTGACAGTAAGGAACTTCTTATCCCCCAAATCAAGGACACATTTTTAATGTATTATCCTTGATAATCACTTGAATAAATGAAGAATAACACCTCTTCCATATAATCAATGTTCTAAATGGGTTGCTAAGAGCTGTGAAACAAACACAAATAGATTAAAATAAGCTAAAACCTGGCTCCTATTGAGTACTTTAATTTTCTGTGTGTTTATTTTCTGGTTTGGATGGTTCAATAAAATCCCTCTTATTTTCTCTACCTACACATTTTTAATTTATTTTTTATTAATTACAGTTTATTCACTTTGTATTCCGCTGTAGCCCCCTCCCTTGCCCCCTCCCAATACCTCCCTCCCTCCCTCTTCTCCACCCACTGGTAGGGGAGGTCCTCCTCCCCTTCCATGTGATCCTAGTTTATCAGGTTTCATCAGGAGTGGCAGGATTGTCTTCCTCTGTTACCTAGTAAGGCTTCACCTTCCTCAGGGGTAGGTGACAAAAGAGCAAGCCACTGAGTTCATGTCAGAGGCAGTCCCTTTTCCCATTACTAGGGAACCCACTTGGACACTGAGCTGCCATGGGCTACATCTGTGCAGGGGTTCTAGGTTATCTCCATGCATGGTCCTTGGTTGGAGAAATCAGTCTCAGAAAACACCCCTGTGCCCAGATTTCTAGCTTCTATTGTTCTCTTTGTGGAGCTCCTGTCCCCTGCAGTTCTGTCTATCTCCCCCTGCTTTCATAATATTCCCCGCATTCTGCCCAAAGTTTGGTTATGAGTCTCAGCATATGCTTTGCTACCCTGCTGGGTAGAGTCTTTCAGAGGCCCTCTGTGGTAGGCTCCTGTCCTTTTCCCTGTTTTCTCCCTCTTCAAAGGTCTGTCCTGTTTGCCTATCTGAGTGTAGATTGATCATCTTAGCCAGGGACCTCCTTCTTGCATAGATCTTTGGTGTACAGATTTCAGTATGTTTGTTGTATATTATATGTTTAATATCCATTTATAAGTGAGTATATATCATGTGTGTCTTTCTGTTCCTGGGATACCTCACCCAGGATGATCTTTTCTAGTTCCCACCATTTGCCTGCAAATTTTATTATTTCCTTATTTTTAATTGCTGAGTAGTATTCCATTGTGTAAATGCATCACTATTTCTGTATCCATTCCTCATCTTAGGGACATCTGAGTTGTTTCCAACTTCTGGCTATTACAAATAAAGCTGCTACAAACATGGTTGAGTAAATGTCCTTGTTGTATACTTGAGCATCTTTTGGATATATGCCCAGGGATGGTATAGCTGGATCTTGAGGTAGGATTGTTCCTAATTGTCAGAGAAATAGCCAGATTGTTTTCCAAATTGGTTGTACAAGTTTATATTCCCACCAGTAATGGGAGTAAAGAGTTTTCTGTTCTTCACATACTTTCCAGCATGTATTGTCACTTGAGTTTTTGATCTTAGCCATTTTGATGGGTATAAGGTGAAATCTGATGATGGTTGTTTTTATTCGCATTTCCCTGATAGCTAAGGATGTTGAGCATTTACTTAAGTGCTTCTCTATATTCCTCTATTGAGAATTCTCTGTTTAGCTCTGTACACCATTTTTTAATTGGATTACTTGATTTGTTGCTGTTTAACTTCTTGAATTCTTCATATATTCTGGATAATAGCCCTCTGTCAGATGTAGGGTTGGTGAAGATCCTTTCCCAATCTGTAAGCTGTCATTTTGTTCTGATGACAGTGCTCTTTGCTTTCTAGGAGCTTTTCAGTTTCTTGAGATCCCATTTATTAATTGTTGATCTTAGAGCTTGTGCTGTTGGTGTTCTGTTCAGGAAGTTGTCTCTTGTGGCAATGAGTTCAAGGCTCTTCCCCACTCTTTCTTCTCACAGGTTTAGTGTGTCCGGTTTTATATTGAGGTCTTTGATCCACTTGGACTTTAGTTTTGTGCAGGGTCATACGTCATGGATCTATTTGCATTTTTCTACATTTAGACATCCAGTTAGACCAGCACCATTTGTTGAATATACTATCTTTTTCCTATTGTATAGTTTTGGCATCTTTCTCATGAATCAGATGTCCTTAAGTGTGTGAGTTTATTTCTGGATCTTCTATTCAATTCCATTGATCCACCAGTCGGTTTCTTTGCCAGTACCATGCAGTTTTTACTACTGTTCCTCTATAGTACATCTTGAGATCAGGAATGGAGATACCTCCAGAAGATCTCTTATTGTATAGGATTGTTTTAGCAATTCTGAGTTTCTTGTTATTCCATATGAAATTGAAAATTTTTCTTCAAGGTCCTGTGAGGAATTATGTTAGGAATTTGATGGGAATTGTATTGAATCTCTAGATTGCTTTTGGTAAGATGGTCATTTTTACTATGTTAATCCTACCAAACCATGAGCATGGGAGATCTTTCCATCTTCTGATATCTTCTTCTATGTCTTCCTTCAGAGACTGGAATTTTTTTTTCATACAAGTCTTTGGCTTGCTTGGTTAGAGTCACACCAAGGTACTTTATGTCTTTTGTGGCTATTGTGAAGGGTGTTGTTCCCCTAATTTTTTTTCTCAGCCTGTTTGTCTTCTATATACAGCATTTTTTGAGTTATTTTTGTATCCAGCCACTTTGCTGAATATGTTTATCAGCTGTAGAAGTTCCCTGGTCAAATTTTTGGGGTCACTCATGTGTAGTGTCGTATCATCTGCAAATAGTGATATTTTGACTTCTTCCTCTCCAATTTATATCCCCTTGATCTCCTTTAATAGTCTTATTGCTCAAGGACTTCAAGTACTATGTTGAAGAGGTATGGAGAGAGTGGGCAGCCTTGCCTTGTTCCTTATTTCAGTGGTATTGATTTAAGTTTCTCTCTGTTCAGTTTGATGTTGGCTATAGACTTGCTGTATATTGCCTTTACTATGTTTAGGTAAGTTCCTTGTATCCCTGATCTCTCCAAGAATTTTAACATGAATGGGTATTGGATTTTATCAAATGGTTTTTCAGCATCTAAGGAGATTATCATGTGTTTTTTTTTTCCTTTCAGTTTATTTATATGGTGGATTACATTGATGGGTTTCCTTATATTGAACCACCCCTGCATACCTGGGATGAAGCCTACTTGGTCATAGAGGATATCTTTTATGTGTTCTTGTATTTGGTTTGTGAGTATTTTGTTGAGAATTTTTACATCAATGTTCATAAGGGAGATTGGCTTGAAATTCTCTTTGTTTGTTGGGTCTTAGTGAGGTTTAGGTACCAAGGTGACTGTGGCTTCCTACAATGAGTTTGGTAATGTTCATTAGGTTTTCTTTGAAACTGGGTCTTCAGTTTTTCTTTAGGTATGTGTATGTGTGTGTGTGTCTCTCTCTCTGTGATATGCATATTGATTCATGAATATGAGAGATACTGTGTGAGTTCAGGACATGCATAGGCTCTGGTGCTTCACCATGCACCTTGTAGATAGCAATTGTTGTACAGAGCTGTGTACATCAGGCTAGCTAGTCTGGGGGCATCTGAAGATTCTCTGCCTCCCAAATCACAGTAGGAGCAATGAGACAGCAGGTGCATGCTACTCCATCTGGCCTTAGGTTGCTTCTGGGAATTTGGTCTCTGGTCTGCAAGCTTGCTCAGTGAGTGCTTTATTCACTATGCCATTCCATAAGCTCCTGTTACCTAGTTTCAAAATGTTGTATCTCCTTGATATTTCATTTCCCCTTAACTCTGCAGATGCCTGTATCAAAAGAGAGGCTATTCAATGGCCAACCTAAGAGGATGTTCACGTGCCTGTCATGCTTAATACTATTCCTCACCCAGGAACAAAAATAATAAATGATCAGTAGTGGAAGACACAGTGACTCAGTTTAAGTCACTATAAAATCAACCACAATGAAATGAGGCAGAGGAAGTGATTTTGCAGAGGTACATCACCAGGAAGACAGAGATAGCAAGGACTAACCTTGCAGTAAACATGGAATTTAGTCTGTTTGGATTTCAGCTTTCTGAGTCTGCTGTTCCTCATTAGAAGAATAAAGATCAGCTAGGATAATAAATATCCTGCCTAGGGCATCCTGCTTGATGTCTGATGTCTCTGAACAGTCAAAGGGTAGGATCAAGTTGCTGAAAGTTGACTGGACAGCCTAGAATACATAGATTGCAGGATGGTGGAGAAAGAAGAGACAGTCCAGGATGAGGCATAGGCCACCTCTACTTGTGCAAGACGATACGTGTCTAAACCCTTCTCTGTGATCACTGGGATATATCTGTCTCTGTTTCCTACTTATGGATAGAGCTGAATAGAAAAACTACTGGGGTATACAGTGAAAAGATCCCTGGAATGTACATGTCTAACTTTGTGGCATTGCATAAATTAGATAAGCAGAATCAGTGTTATCACCTATCTGTGGGGTCACCTAGTACAGTGTCCTTTTATTTATAAGATAATTACTTAGCCACACACTCACATCAGTTACGTGGGCCACCTTATTCCCGACTCCTACCCTCTCTCCAATATGTGAAACTAACTCTTCAGCCAGTAATATATTTCATTTTCTTATTCTTCAAATGTGTCAAAGCCTTTTTGGGAAAAAAAATCACTAGAATTTAAATATATACTCCAGAATTTACTATCCTCATGAAATCTGGTTTGGTGATTCAACTATCTTAAACCATAGATTTCTTAGTTGTTGGATGGAGATGAAGAAAGCTCCAAATGACCTGTTTTATAATTAAGATGAATACATGTGTATTTTAAGTCCAAATGATAGTGATTAAAATAACCTGTTTAAGTATTTTTCATGAATTGAATTATTTTACCAGTGTTCTTTGTGTTTATTGCCACAGTTTATGTTGTATAGTCCTTGGAAGGAGGAAGGAGATGGAGGATGGAAAGAAAGAGAGAAGAAGAGGAGGAAGAGGAAAGGAGGAGAAGTAAGAGCAGGAGGAAGGAAAGAAGTCAGAATAGGAGAAGGAGGAGGATGAGAAGGAGGGATTAAAAGAAGACAGTGAAAAAGAAGCCACCACACACAGGAGTTCTGTAAGGAAAGAGTAGCCAAACTTTCACATTTTGTCCTCATTCCAAACAAGAGATGGAAAAGGTATTGATGGATTCTACCTTAGCTAAGGGTTTCGGTGCTCTCATGAGGAAGGCGGAGTAACGCTGCTGGGTTTGGGTATCAGGTCAGCAAATGCTGGATGAATTTCCTTGGGAACAAAGAAAGCATTGAACTTCTATAGTGAAAAACTTATCTGGAACCAGGCAGACTGCCGCTGTCTAATATTTCATCTCTGAATAGAAAATTGGATATGGTTTAGTAAAAAGGCACAAAAATGAAATCCTTTTCTGGTGCTGGGTGTGAGACATCTATCATGGTAACAAATAGCCCTGAAATGTCTCTTGAAGTTTAAGTGAAATCAAACTGCACTTAGCTTTTGTACCTGGAGAGAGATAAAGTGTCCAGAGATAAGAGCAAACTCAGAAACTCTGTTTGAAATTGAGAATATTCCAAATATATCTGTTGCATAAAGGTAGGCCACAATTACTTGGGAGTTACTTTCTGACACTCATGAGGTTTCTTTTCAGGTAATTTATTTCAGCTGATTACCTTTGTACCTTTATAACTCAAGTAGTAAAATAGAAAAATAAAGGTGAAAATGGTACTTCTTTGTTGTGGTTTTGTCTGTATTGGCTTTAGAAGGAGAATAAGAGCCAAGAGACCCAAAGCTATCATAAAGGAGAGGTTAGCCTTAGTAAGAGTTACAATCTTCATGAAAAATTATCTTGAATCAGGACACAGAAGTTGTCTTACATTCCAACCCCAAGAATCCTCTCTTCATAAGTCTTCAAGAAAATCTATAAATATGTGCACCAGCCTGAGGGTATGGTAATTTTTATACCTTTCATGCTTTTGATGATATATTCAATGTGTGTTTACTGAGCAATCTCTCTCTCTCTCTATTTCACTCTCTAATGTGTGTGTTTCTATATGAGTTTATTTGAGATTACATGTGTGGTAGTCAAAGGTCAATACTAGATTCTTTCTCTGACACTTTCTACCTTATATTGTGAGACAGAATCTCATAGATTCAGCTAACCTGGCAGCCTAGTAATCTCTGAGATTCTGTTTCCATTCCTCCAATACTGGGGATACTGATGAACCAGTGTGCTTAAATTTCAAGTGGGTAAAGAATTTCCAAACTCAAGGTCTCATACCTGTAACTAGGGCACTTCAGTCACTGAGCCATTTCCTTAAACTGCAAATTTTTTAATGCTATAACCAGAAAATTTAGAAAATACCATTTGTTTTTCTGGTGTTTTCATTTTTTAAATCTTTTTTAAACAATTCTTGGCAAAACAATGGGGCAACACATTGACATTTTGAAGGCTAAGCCATATGAACATATCCATATGTCACAATAGCAATGAAATCATAGGCCTTGCAACTTGCTGTCTTTGGGCAAATAAAGGTCATTGTTTTCTCATAACAGTAGAAGTTGAAAAGTAAACCTACAATTAAGATGATTTTACTCAGAACTCAAAGCCATTTAAAAAAATGTTAAAATGAAACATTTATCCCAGATGGTTTCTGGGGAAGTGCCAACCAACAAAAATGGGAAGACAGATGGAAGATTTTGGCAAGTGAGTTGACAGCTCTGAGTAAGGACTGTAAAATCTGGAATAACTCGAGTTTAACTAACTCCACGGAGGAGAGACTGTGCTCCTCTGTGGACAAAATGCACAGGCCTCTTAGGAAAGGGCTGGTGTGTCTGTGTCTATCTGCCTGAGAGACAGAGCTACTCAAAGGGCAAGCACTTAGTAATGGGCAGTTTCAAAAGCAGACGATGTTCACAGCTCTCCCCATCATCCACCTGCAGTAACCTTTAAGACCAAACTGAAGTAATTTAGGAATCAATAGGACAACAAAAAGAGAAGGGAAAACAAGGCAGTTTCTAAGTCAACAGCTTTGTTCACTGAGGAAAGAATTTTGAAAATCTTAAGAATTCAGATTTTGGTTCTTATATAACATCCTTTTGAGTTAGAAAGGTTTGGACTTACAGATAGGAATCTTTGAGAGATACATTTAACTCATAATGGGAGTTAGGATGATAGAGAAAAGATTAGTTAGAAAATGGTGAAGTCTCTCTTAGTTCAGGTTACCTAAACTTGGCATTCAGGTCTAGCAAGAGATACAAGGAAAATTAGAATTTGGATACATTTTGGTAAATGTCATTAATGTACTACTGATGGGATGAGAAGCATGACTCAGAGTCCAAGAGGCAGAACATCACCAATATCTTCCATCTGAATCTTATCACCTCCATCTGTTTGCCACCCCCATTAGCAAAAGCATAGTCTAAATTTTGTGTTTGCTGTGTTCATGTTTTGTTTTAATAATTGCAACATGACTAGGAAAAATACACCTTACCATCTCAGGTTCACAACTTAAAAACATCAATAATAAACTATTGGGTAACCCATCACCCTGCTGGAGTTTGGTTCAATTGTTGTTGTGTTCTGTTGTAGGTTCTCTATCTGGTGTGAGGAAGCATGTGTTGTTTATCTCCAGAAAAAATATTTTGTTTGTAAGCATTATGATAATTGTTTTATTATTCAATCTATGTTCCTATGTTTTAATAAAATTAAGTGTTAGGAGAAAGATCACTAATGTTAGACAATAAACTTTGGACAGAGAGAGTAATCACAGAAGTCTTTGCATAAGTTTTATCTGTCGCAATTGCTTTATGTTTGCAAATGGTATTATCTCCTTAACTTCTATTTAAGTTTTCCTTAAGTCTACTACATCATGACCCATATTTTCTTAAAAAAAAAAAAAAGAGTCAATGAGAACAATTTTGGAGAAGACCAGGAGTAAATGGAATTCCTGCACATGGCTACTGTAAATAAATGTTAGCAGTTTCACAATGGGAAACAGCATAAATGTACCTTAAGCAACAGTAGCAAAGCTCACACATGACCCAACCCTCCCACTTCTGGGAGTGCACCTAAATAGCTAAAAGAATGGCAACAATTATTTCTCAGGATACGGGCATTCCTGTGTTCATTGCATCTTTATGCATAATAGATTCAAGATGGTCATTGATGGACACACAAATTTTTAAAGTGGTCAAAGATTCATAGCGAAATGTTAGCTAAATATATAACAAGTGGAGAAATGCAGCAGTTTGTAATATAACAGATGAACCTGGAAAGCATTCGACTAAGTGGAGTATCATTTATTTATATAATCTGAATAGGCAAACTTTAAGAGACAAAGGGAGCAGAATAGTCCTATCCAAGATCAGATATTAGACAAGCATAACCTTTCAATATAGAGAGCATAAACAAACATGGAGATCTATAGCTCAGCATGGCAATTGTAGTTAATAGTGATAAAGAGCAGTGGTTCTCAGCCTGTGGGTGACAACCTCTTTTGTGACTCTGCATATCAGATATTCTGCATATCAGATATTTACATTATGACTCATAGCAGTTAGCAAATCACAGTTATGAAGTATCAAGGAAATAATTTTATGGTAGGGAGTGACCACAGCATGAGGAACTATATTAAAAAGTCACATTAGGAAAGGTGAGAACCAGTGACATAGCACACACTTGAAATATTTCTAACATAGTACGTATAAAATATTTTCAAAACAGAAGCTTTTAATAATGTGAGATGATAGGAGTGTTATTAGCTTGATTAAACCATGACACATTCTATATGCACATGTGTGTACATGTTATCTATTGTCAAGATATATAAAGTTGACAATTGTATCTGAGGAATATATTTAACATACAGAAGTGAATGGTCCTAGGAGTTAAAGTAATTTCCAAGTATTTCTTTTAGGTTAAAGAGAGTGGACAAAGGACCTTCTTGGACTTGCCAGAAGAGACTGAGTTCAAGATCAACTTTTGTAGTTTGTACTTTTCCATCACTGTTTAGTTACACTAACTCCAGTCAACAATCACACCTTAAGAACTCATTAGCTTATCTCCATTTATGGTCCTTGTTTGGAGAATCAGTCTCAGAAAAGACCCCTGTGCCTAGATATAATTGGTCCTTGTGGAGTTCCTTTCCTCTTCAGGTCATATTAACAATCCCCTTCATTCATTTGATTCCCTGCACTCTGCCAAAGGTTTGGTTATGAGTTTCAGAATCTGCTTTGATACACTGCTAGGTAGAGTCTTTCAGAAGCCCTCTGTGGTAGGCACCTGTCCGATTTCTTGTTTTCTCCCACCTCCAATGTCCATCCCATTTGTCCTTCTAAGTGAGGATTGGTCATCTTACCCTGGATCCTCCTTGTTTAGCTTCTTTAGCTATAAAAATTCTAGTATGTTTATCCTATCTTATAGGTCTAGTATCCACTTATAAGTGAGTATATACCATGTGTGCCTTTCTGCATGAATATAACCTACAACTCCTGGTCTGACATAGCCCATGGCAGCTCAGTATCCAAGTGGGTTCCCTAGTAAGGGAACAGGGACTGTCTCTGACATGAACTCAGTGGCTGGCTCTTTGACCACCCCCACCCCCTGTGGGAGGAGCAGCCTAGCTAGGACACAGAGGAGGACAATGCAGCCAGTCCTGATGAGACCTGATAAGCTAGGGTCAGATGGAATGGGAGGAGGACCTCCCCTCCATCACCTCGGAGAACAGGGCTCTCCGAGAACAGGGCTCTACCTGAGAACAGGACTCTCCCCGAGAACAGGGCTGTCCAGAGAACAGGGCTCTCCCCGAGAACAGGGCTGTCTTGAATATACTATCAATGCCTCTACTTGCTCTTTAACCTTAGTGCACCCCTACAGTAGGGTCCCTACAATAGAGACTGGAATTCCTCCCTTTGCGATTTGCTCTCTGGATCTAATAAACTCTTGGTTGGAGGTCATCTCTCTATGGCCACTTATTAGTTAATAAAAGGATAGTATCTGTATATGAGGCAAGTGGTCTTAGCATGAGATGGTGTGAACACTCACAGAGGAAAGAAAAACCTTGTCGTCTAGTATAAAGTAGGAGCTGTAGACTTAGTATCAGTAGACTTAGAGAGGGGCAGGGAGGAGATGAGGGAGGGAGGGTGAGATTGGGAGGGAATGAAGGAGGGGGCTACAGCTAGGATACAAAGTAAATAAACTGTAATTAATATAAAAAATAAAAATGTAATTAAAAATTAAAAAAAAGAACTCAGTACCAAGCTCTGTGTTTTGTCAGTGCTTGAAATGGGGAATTTATAGACAGAACTGTAAGCACATTTGAGCCCCAACAGCTTGTTGAATGAAAACCTTCAGGCTGCAAATAGAGATGTAGTAACATTTGGAGTTAATAGTTAAAAATGTGCCCGAGTCTATATATTGGTACTTCCTCCTTCAGAGTAGGAATGTAACTTATAAATATTGAGTGAAAAGAACATATAAGAATCATTCCTGTTTTATTTTCTTCTTTAAGTTTTTGAGTATATATTATAATCATAACATTTCTACCTTCATGATTTCCCATAAAACCCACTTTCCTCTTATTCAAATTTGTGGACTCTATTTTTTTGCTAATTGTTATTGCATACACACACACACACACACACACACACACACAAATATTTTGCCTTGTTTCAAACATTATAACATGTAACAACATTATTATAAGTAGTTCACTTTCCCAATCTTCTAATGAAATAATCAATTATCCTTCTTTCCTTTTATGGATTAAGTGATTTTTCTTCAAAGCATTGGTTTTTAACTGATGGCTTACAGGATGAGTGCTCAATCCCCTATGAATATTAACAGTGGGAGGGTAAGAATTTGTTAAACATGTTCAGAAAAGTTTTTCCCTAGCAAGAAATCTATTTCATGGAGTAGGAAAGCAGAGTAATAAATGTTTGTTGAATAAATTAATTAAAGCATACCTACAGAAGTACACACAGAGAGCTTTTAATAGAATGAGCAAGTCAGATAATTAATTTTAACCTTGTATTATTTTTTCATTTTATCATAAAAGATATTAATCATATCCTATATGGCACTTGACTGGCCTTAGAAAATCTGGCAAGAGATGTTTAGAAAGGCCAATGAGGACCAGATCACAAGGGGCTTTGATATCCCTGTGTCCTCCTCTGAGGAGCTCTGGTCAGATCCAGAAAGCAATGGCACATCTCAGCTAGTTTTGAACAGTAGATAAGGATGAAACAGGATTCTACACTGGAAAATGCTCTATAGATGATGAAGTGAGTAATAGCAGGATCTGCTTCATTCCTCTAGATAAAATCTGAGCAAGTTTTGAAAGAAAGCAGCGGTAGTGGAAACACGTGGTGAGTTGTGCAAAATGCAATCCAATGTATTTAGGACCACAGAACATTTATTATTTTTATAGAATGTCAGGTACACAACATACCAGATATATTTTGGAGACACAAGGGATAAATAGTAGATGTACTCAAATTTAGTCAATATTTAGACAATCTGAGATAGGTGCTGCCACACAGGAGTTCAATGTTGAGATTATACAGTGAGATTAATAATAACTCATCCACTGATGTCACCTGAACTCCAGCTTTTCTTTTCACACATTGTGTTTCCACCTCACATATCTTTTCAAGAAAATCTATCGATTGTATAAGTTAATAATAAATATAAATCTTTGGATATCTTTTAAATACATTCCTATTCTATTCATACACTTTCAACAAATATAAGTTAATGTCATTCTTGTTTTTCATTTTAAATCCTTTTATTAAAGTTGACTTTGGATCTCTTTAAATATAAAGACCATTTTTTTTCTTACTCTGAATAAATGTTAAGCATGCACGGTGGATGCATCCAACCAAGAAAATGTCTAAGGCCATCATTATGACAAAAATCATAGCTGTGGAAATACTGAACCCCAAACTTAAAAGACTATAAGCAAAGAAATTCAGTTCTCTGTAAACCCAATCGTTAAACCCTCCAGCATTTCTGAAAACCTAGCTATTACCAGCAAACAAGCTTTTAACTAAGAAATCAGCATTCTTCTGGTTGATTTAGTGGTCTGTTACTCATGTATCTTCTATACTTAATAGAGTATTACAGATCTTCTAAAACCTCAAGACCAAAGAACATTACAGTCTCCTGTGTTATGAAGGCCTAATTTTCAAATGGACATTTTGAGAACAAAGAAGGGCTTTTCTTTTTCTTTCTATCTTTTTTTTCCATTCCTTTTAATTAAGGGACCACAGTTAAGAATTTAAGTAAATCCAACTGAGGAGAGAAAAAAAAATCTTTATGGGTCAGAGATTAGCTCCATTCATGGGGAAATTTATTTCAAAAGAGATGAAATGAAAACCATAGTTTGAGTCAGCTAAGATACTGTGCTACCCTAAATTCATCTTATTTTGGTTGATTTCCTTTGGTATCTTCTTAAAAATTCAACCAAAACGAATGAATCAAAATGAACAAATTTTTCTAGCTGGAGTCCAGACTGGGTCGTTCTGAAAGAGAAGTTTCCTAGAAATGTCTAATCATTTCAATGTCCATATCTTTCTTCAAAATTAAAAGTTTGCTAGTGTGAATATGCCAAAGGTTTTTATTCTCATTTGCATATGTTGTGAACAGCAGGCGTCTTTATTTTTATCATGTTTCTCTGTGAAAAGAACAATGTCTATCTTTTATGGTTTGAGAAGACTTCACTAGCTTAACCACAGGCCTACGCTGAGTCAGTATGATAAAAAATAAATGCAGAGATGTTGTTTCTGAATCCTAAATCCTAGGCTACACATCTTGCTGAGACTCTGTATCTGGGGCCTTTGTGTTGGGTAGACAGTAGACATTTTGAAAAACACTGTCCTACCTGGAATTATAAGGAAAGAACACATCTGTCTGTGTCTGACTTTTCCAACCTGTATACCTGTGTAAAACTGGCCCAAAATATAGAGAAGACTACATGTCTCTGCCCAGTTGTGCATGGAGAAGATGACAACCAGACATGAGATGTTAATTCTCTCAGATGCTTCTCCAGGGAAGTACTTTCCTGTAATTTTATTTCATCCTTGTCAAGTCAACCCAACTCCAAAGAGGATTGCTTTATTGAATTACTGCTTATATTTCAGATTTAAGAATAATATTATATTTTGGATAGAGGTAGTACTAAAGCCTTTAAAGATACAGACACTTGTCCAGCCTACTCAGGATCCCAGAACTCAATAAAGTCAAAAAGCGCATCTACGTCCCCATATTAGGAGAGAACTTAAGACACGTTTTTTCCTCTATCTACCTGAGATCAGGTTTTCACGAACTATAGCGAATTTTATGAAAAGAGAAAGAAATTTAAATTTTGTTTCTTCTACAAAATGTTTGTTGAGGAAAAAAAAAATTAAGTTTGTGCCAAGAACTTGACCCTACAGAAAAAAGAAAGGAGACTGTAACAGATAGACAGTCAGCTGATACAAAATTCTTCCACTCTAGTCTTAGTGGCTCCAGGCTCTTTGGACAGGTCTTCAGTGACAGTACACTAAAACAGGAAGCAAGTTCATTAACTCTGTTCTGTGAAAACACCGTGCTACAAAGACATGCTTCCTTTTATTTTGGGTTCATACACAGTGGGTTCTGGATGAGTGTAGTTTTGACCACACAACACTTGATAACAATGTTTACACTGATGGGGAGAGGTGGACACAAGCAATCATCCATAACCAAAAAGCTATCTCCAACTGGTGACCATTCACAAAGGAAAAAAAAAATGGAGTCTCAGTGCGTCTACAAATCACACATAAGGGCAAGCCCAATACCTAGAAGTAGATGGCCACCAGAAAACAAATTCAGTTTGGGGAGGGTTTTTTTGTTTTGTTTTGTTTTGTTTTTATTTTATTTTTTTCATCTCATAATGTTTTGTCCGTGTATGTCTTTTGTTTTGTTTTGTTTTTTTACCTTACTGGTCTTTTGCTTATCTAATATTGTTCACAGTGTTTTTATTTATTTATTTTATGTGTGTATTTGTATATGTGTTTCTTATACTTTTACTTTCTTTCTCTTTTTATATTTTTTTACTGTTTGTTATATTCTATTTGTCATTGTTGTTTTAGTTTACCTGCTTGTTTCCTAAAGAGTGAGAGAGAAAAAAGAAGGCATGTTCAGCATGGGGAATTAGAAAGAATCTAGAAACAAATTAAGGAGGGGAAAACATGATCAGAATATACTCTGAAAAAAATATTTTCAATTAAAAAAAATCAGATCCACAAATGACATGAAGTATGTATGTGTAGGTTGGTCATTCTTAGGAGAAAATTGAGGTATGGGAGTGAATATAATCAAGATACATTGCACAGAACTCTCTCAGAATAAAAATATCTAGGAATAAAACATAAATTATTTATGGCTGTGAGCCTACCCTCCAAATAGGTCCCTAGTAAGGGGATCAGGTGCTTTCCCTGGCATTAACTCAGTGGCAGGCTCTCTGATCACCTCCCCCGAGGGATACAGCCTCTCCAAGCTACAGAGGAAGACAATGCCGATGGTCCTGATGAGACCTGATAAGCTAGGGTCAGATGGAAGGGGAGGAGGACCTCCCCTAACAGTGGACTGGGGGAGGGACATAAGGGGGAAGAAGGAAGGAGGATGTGATTGGGAGGGAATGATGGAGGGGAACACAGCCAGGATACAAATTGAATAAATGATAATAATAAAAAACAATAAATAAACAAATTAAAAGTAAAAAAATAAAAGAAAACAACAACAAAAGCGTTAATGTCCAGTGGGTACAAAAGGTTGTTTTCCTTAGTGGCATTTCCCACTGTTTCCTGTTGTGAACAACCGTGCATCCGTATGGAGCAATGAAATCTGTCATTACTGAAACAAAGTCAATACCTATTTCTCAAACACATTGGATTAAGGACACAATGACTGTTATTTTAAAATGTTTTTTTTTTTTCCAGAATGTTTTAAATTTATTGGTCTTGGTCTTAGAATATCTCACCACTTTCATTTACAAATTCAGCAGTGACTGCTGAGATTTTTTCCCGAGTTCCTTCTGGAATGGAGTCCCACCATACAGAATTGAAGAAAACAAAATGAATGGTGACGCCAACAGTATCCAAAAAGGTGTGGGATCTATCTGCATTTTATGATACGGGTTTAGTAATCCATTGCAAGCTGATACTACTGTAAGACAAACTGGTAAATTCTATGATCAGACAAGTGAAATACTACAAGCTAGGGCCATGTTGATGTGTTCATGCAGCTTTATGTGTTTTATAAGAGATATGATTTCCGTAAGAATTAACACCCTGATGCCATTTGCATTGTTTTATTTTGCTATTAGCTTGTTATTCATAACATGCAAATAATCAAAAAGAAACATACATATGACAGAGAAAAATGAACCAAGAAAAGTTGCATTAAGTAACTATGCAAATCCTTACTACTAAATACATTTCTTTAGGTGGATGTGTCTTCATAAATTTCCTTTGGTATATTGCAAAATTACTAGTCTCAAAATACAGACTCTATATTTTAGTAAAACTAATTTAACATGTCAAAATAATTTGGATTAGGATAACAAACTTTCATGCATATTTATTTGATGTTTTTTCAAGTCATTCAATTAAAAATTAGGGACCATAAAAACTTGGCTGATTTCCATGCAATCAATAAAAAGCCTTCATGTCTTTTGAACATAGAGCTGTAGAAAACACTAAATTTACAAACAAAGACGTAAGTTTAATGTGTTTTTGTGTGTCTCTTCTCACGATGAAATAGGCCTGCTTTTCATCTTTTATTTTAAAAGTGGCAAATGTTCACAAAACATTTCCTTCATTAATTAAAATCCATGAAGTAATAACAACAGCAACAACAACAAGACAATACTTTGAAAACTTTACACACATCCCCCAAATACCTAACCATGAAGTGCTGCTCCAGAACGTACTTCAATGTATTGGAGTGGGAAGATGTTAATTAACAGTGATTTCACTCGCTACACGTAGACACTCGTACATGTCAGGTGGCAGGCTGCTTTGGGTGAGGGGATTACCATCCAGGCGTAGATGCTTGATCTTGGAGTAAGACAGTGGCCCCAAGATCTTACAGAAGCTCTTGACATCAAACTCTGCAAAGGCAAGAATGGAAAAGTCCAGTCATCTTTCATTGTACTATCTTGAAATGACTCTGATTTGTTATCAGGTAGTCTGTTCCATGTAGAAAGTCATCTTTACTATGTGCTTTTGAGATAAAAACCACTGAGCTTCTATTTCAGGCTACTAAAGCGGCCCAGTACTATTCAGTAAACACTAACTAGGGTAAATCAGGGGTCTCAATGACATTTCTCAAAAAATAGAAATTTTTAATTTTGATAGTAAGGTTTAGAATGGCCTTCAACTAATATGAGGTGTTTAGACTTACCTGAAGAAATATGGATTGTATGAATAACCTTATCAATGAAAAACTCATCTTTTGTTTTTCCAGATGAAAATGACAGACTTGATGATCACTAAAGAATTTTCTGTTAACCACACATTCTTCCAGGGAATCAAAATTCTAAGGCCTAAACCAAATCATTGATTGTGTAGCCAGTGTTCCTTGGTGGTTGAGAAGCTGCCATGGACAAAAACAAAAGAACCAAAACAAAACAACAACAAAAACTAGTCTAGTTTTGAATAGAACCTAAGATCCTAACTAGAGCCATGTTTTCCCACGTCAGTTTGAACTTCTCTGGTCCTTGGATAGCTATTTTTATTCTCAAACTCTAGCAGTGAAGAGTAAAACTCATGCGCACTGTTCTCTCTTCTCCTTTGATGCTTATTTGAACAACATTTTAGTGTAACCGTGGTCTTTCTATAATGCCCATCACTGGGAAAGTATGGTGCAAAGAAAGAAGATGGCTTTAGGTCTGTGCTTGTAGTCTTGCTCTGCTACTTAGTTGGGAACTTGCAGCTCTCAGCTTCTACCTCTGTCTAATATACTATATTGTTTTCAGCAAGTTACATTAAATCTATTAAATTGTTCAAAGCACACTTCACTTGAAGAAGTTAAAGACTGATTTAATCTTTAATATGTTCATTTAGACTAAGATAAGCACAATTAATAAATGTAATCATTAGTTAGGAAAATTGAAGACCATGAGTTGTCACATTGCGAACTTTAAAATAAAAGCGATTGTGCTAATAGAATTGTTATAGCCTGAACTATCTATCATGTGACAGTGAAACAGTTCCAAACCTTGCTTTGATGACTTTAAAAATGAAGTAGAGAGCATGGTGTTTATGTTAGCAATCACATTCTTCTTCATGGCAATTGCAACTTGGATACTACAAGAAATTAAAGAAACATTGCAAAGTAGCCACGATGTCCAATATAACTTTCCTGATAGCAACATATTTTTACCTTGATAAGAGAAGTGATCTTCTCACTAGACAAAAAAGTTCGGTTTCAATAGGCTATAGTTGCTTTATATGTGAAATGGTGTTTTCCACTCGAATTTTTTATATATTGGTGAACTGACACGTTTCTGTACCAAACTCTACTTACTAAATGGTAAAAATTGTGATGGAATAGTTTTATTCCTTCCTGATTTCACATTGTCTAAACTGAGTGTATCGTGTACAGCTCCATCATTCAGGTAAATAAAAATAAAATACAGAAGCACATGAAGAGGTGTGACTGTGCCAAACATGAAGGACTGTTCAAAAAGGCTCTAGAAGAACCCCATCAACAGCTTTCCTTTTTAATCTTTTAGATCCTTCTGAAAATGCTATGAAGAGTACATTCACCATGCCAGATAAGGGGGGTGGCGCTGGCTTTATAAATAGGGTAACACACTGAACCTCAAGATGTTAGGGAAGACGGGATGAGACGTGTGGGCTCTGAGTCAGACAATGGGGGTGGGGCGGGGTGCTTAAGGAGGCCTGTGCTCTCTGCATCTCCTCTGAACTTTTTCTTTCTTTCCTTCACTGGATCTTGCCAATGAATAAAAGCAGCACACCATCCTATGTAAGGAAAAAACTAAGCAATAACAGAAGATTAAAGTTATCAGCATCAATTAGCCTCAAATAATCAATCCAGAGAAATTTAATGTAAAATTATACGGCTTTAGCTGCTCTTGGTCTTGCCCCTCTCAGGAAGGGCTAGGAAGGATTCGGTGTGTGACTGAGCTAGCGTTCCGTATTTGAATTTGGTTGTTTTCTTTTAATCCTTTCTTATTACGTTGTGCAACTTAGGTATTTTAACACCGTATCTGTCAATCAAACAAGGGGGCAGCTTTATACTTACTTTGGAGCTCGTTGACCTCCAGGTAATAGTTTTCAAGGTTTTCATTAACCGTTGGAATGCTTTTCAGCTTATTGTAGGAGAGGTCCAGCTCGAGCAGGGATGAGATATTGAAGGAGTTTCCGGGTACCCCACTATCAGCCAGTTCGTTGTGAGATAACCGCAGGTACTGCAGCGCCGTGAAACGTTTAAAATATTCATCCGGGATGTTGCTGATCTTATTATTGTCCAGGTAGAGTGTCAGAAGAGATGTTGGGAGACCAGAAGGCAGCTTGCTCATCTGATTGAAGCTCAAGTCAAGGTACTCTAGTGATTTGAGGCCTTTCAGAGAAGCCGACACAGCGTCCTCTTTGAGCTGGTTGTGTTGAAGGTAAATAAAGGTCAGGTTTGCGAGCCCTTCGAAGGAGCCGAGCTTGCTGATCTTATTATGGGCAAGCTGTAGGTCTTGCAGGGACTTCGGAAGTGGACCGACCGACTCTGTCAGGTTGTTGAAATTTATATGCAGTTTCTTCAGTTGTTTCAGCTTAGAGAAAACTTTCCCTTTTATCTTGGAGTTTTCTAGAAGGTTGTGATCAAGAATGAGCCACTGCAGATCAGTGACATTCTCAAAAGCCTTTTCATCAATGTGGTCAATCTGGTTATTCCTCAGGTAAAGGTACTTAATACCAGGAGGCACCATGGGCACACTTTTCAACTTCAGATCATCACAGTACATGGCGGTGGGGTAGCTGTGTGGACAGTTACACTCAGGTGCACAGTTGGGTGAAAGTTGCCCATACATGAAGGCAGGCATTTCATAATCATAGTATTGGCCACTGACACTACCGACTAATGCCAAGACAAGAGCAGATGCACATAGGTTCATTTTCAGCAAGTGCTTTGAATCCTAAATAAAGCAGAAACAAATCATTACAAAATAATATACTTTCAGGAAAATGTTCAATTTACATTAAATTCCTTAACGAAGTGTGTTTTGCTATTTCATTTTCAGAGCCCTGAAAAATAGTGTCTTCGCTGTCATTTGAATTTTTATGTTTAAGCATTAGGAGAAGGGCGTGTCTATTTACACCTTTGGGTTGAAACAGGTTTCAGGTGTATACACCTGCGCCCCCTTCTGGGGAGGGGTTGACAGAAATGTAACAGTCCTTGTCTTCTCATACTCCCTGAAGTGATATTTCCTGCTGGCACCCATCTCCCCCAGTGTCAGAACCCTCCTTTAGAACATCCCCTAGGCCAAGAGGAATGACAATTAGAGGACTGCTGTAAATTCTTCTGTGCACTCTACCGTCAACATGATTAGAATGTCTCATCAGAAAGATCCTGACTGGTAACAGGGCAATCTATGGTTTTCCCTGAGGAGAGCTGCCCTGGCTATATAGGAGGCAGAGGAGACATCAACTGCATTCCTCCCAAAGGACCTTGTTATCACTGTGGTTCTTCACTGAGGAAGGAGGCTGAATTCTTAGATGGATGTTTACCTTACTGGAAGCCTAACATTCCACGCTTTAAAATCCGCTGAAAAACTGTACTCTGAAGCTAATATTTAGCAAATTAATTTTACAAGAACAAATGTTTACCCAAAAGGGAAAAGCTACACAGTGTTGGCTTTTAAATCCGAACAGAAAAGGAGACCAGTTATAGAAAAATAACTTTTTTCCAACTTTAAAAATTGCTCTTCTTCCCCTTTTTAATACAGTATAATTTCATCTTCTTTGTGTCAAAGTGTAAGGTGGCATGATTTTCTAATCCAAATTTTAGTGTCCTCACAAAGTGGAAGTAGAAGAGAAGAGAGAATGAAGGAGAGAAAAACAACAACAATAAAATAATAGCAATGATGGCATCATGAACTATATGTAAGCTGAAAGTATAAATGCAAAATATTTTCTGGTATTTCCACATAACATGTTTCTAAGTTGAGGAGCAATGATGTTTCAGAGAAATTTCAGAGAAAAGCTAGCAACTTACACAAAAGAAAGCTAGAATATAAGATTTGGGATTCATAGAATGCATTATTTTAAAAAGCTGGTATTCCTGTAAGAAAAATAATATGAAAAGAATTCAAATTCAAATACTCAGAGCATTGCGCAATAGTTATGTAAATAGTATGAGACATGCATTTGCATCAGGTAGTTTGGAGCAAGTAGAAGTTGAGAGACCATGTATTTTAAATATATATGTTTTGCTTTAGTGTATAATCATAACAGATTTCATGAAATGAAACACTGAAAGAGTTTTTATGAAAGAAACACTTAAAATTCTAGCATCAGATATAGTCACAGTGGTCATCAATACTACCCCACCCCAAACCCATGATTCTTTTGGTAGGTGTTAAGTTAGTGGACAGGATTTGCCCATAGCCAAGCACCAGCAGGACAGAATTCCTCATAGGTTTCTGTACATTAATGGTCCATAATGGATTATTGATTCATTAATAACTTTTAACTTTTTTAAATGGAATATGCAAAGCAGCCAAAAGTTCTTCCACAGTTTTGGCAAAGTAAAAGTTTACACTGAATTCAAAGTGTACTTGTAGACATACAATGCCTCCAGTGTGAGGGAAAGTCACACTGTATTTTTGCCCATACTTTTCAAGAACCAGTGTCCATGGAAGAAATGCTTTTTTGAAAAAAAAAAAAAAAAAGTAAATTGTTTCCCAGAATTTCTTTAAAACATGCTTCTTAATGTATACAGCTCAAACCACAAATCTTTAAAATGAGCAAAACCTGAAGAAGCAGTCCACACAAGGATCTGAGTCCTTCAGCTAACATTTTATATTGCAGAATGTTTATTGCAACCTGTAACAACATTTTTTATTGCAAAATCTGTTGAGTGCTGGTGACAGTGGCCTTTCTTTGCTCCAACACTAGCTTTCAACAGTATTAGCATATGTAGCCAGTTAGCATAAATGGTTAGCATTTTAATTTCTGTACTTTCTGAATGTCTAGTTCAAATATATTTTCATTGTGACCTTGGAACACTTTAAATCCCCCTTTGCCAATCAATCCAGCACACACTGTGAAATTACCCATAAATGATGGAAAGCATATTAGGTAAAACATGAAAATAAATGTTCAAAACTGTCATTGAATAGCAAACTGGCAAAATTCCTCTAGATTTTTTTTTCCCTTGTTCCTGTTAAAATTAAAAGCTGTCCCAAAGAATCGACATTCCCTTGGGCTATAGTTAAAACTGCACTTACCTTAGTCTCTTGACACTGCTTCCGTTAATTCCTTAAACAGACGCACGGTGAACAAGGACCCACTAATATATGCCGTGAACTCTGTCAGGGTGGAACTGGCCGCGAGACTCTCAGTGATACAAGAGCCGAGGAGGGTGGGGGGACCAGCCCAATCACGCCATTCTCTGGATGAAGTTATGTCACTGTGGGCTCTTGTGGAGTTGCATGTGAGCACGCTGCTGCTCTCTAACAAAGTGCAGGTGGACAGAACAGCCCCTTCCCTATGGAATGGGGGAGGGGGAGATGTGTTTTGCTGGATCAGACCTCCTAAGGATCGAGCCTGCTGCAAAGGAGGCAGTTTGGTGTGAGAATGTTTCCCTTACAAACTTCTGAACTTCTACGTGTGTGGTGGCAGCTGAGCGAGATCTGTTCAGCCAGCTGTTGTGCTCATGTAAATATCTCATAAATCACAAACAGAGCAAAGGATCTCAGGAAAATGCAAATTATCAAAGTCAAAAGAACGGAGTCTCTTTTGCCTATCCCTTTCAGATATTATATTTGATTCTCTGGGACCAGTTTGCTTATTGTCCTAATGATAAGTTCATGTCCATGCTATGAAGAGTGCTTCAAATACACTTTGATACAGATCATAGTATGAACATTTCATTTCACTTTTCGTGTTGAAGAAACTCTTTGTGTTCCTTAGATCTGGAAACACTCAGCAATGTCTGAACTGTTTCTCATTTGTGGATTTCCCTCAGGAACTCACTCCAAACCCTACTTTCAGATAATATTCTATAGCTCAAAGCCAAAAAAACAGAACAAAGAAAACATAAATATCTCCTAAAAATATCACAAGTCACTAATCTTTCATTCTGTCACCACACGCTTCTGACTTTTTTTCCAAAGTGGAAATTACCCAACGTTGTGGTCTCTTCAAAGGCCTGGCTTCATAGATCCTTCCAAGTCATGTTCTGGTGCATACTTTATAGCAAAGGAGCAATTTACTCCCTTACCTCCTTAATTCCTTAGATTAGTTGTATTTGTAGGGTCATTTTTCATTAAAAAATAATCCATTTTTTTCATACTTATGAAAACTTTTAGATGTTCCAAAATAGGTTGCTGCAATATAATTATTTTTCTTTAAAAATAGCTTGATACACCGCTCAGTTTGTGTAATGTTTGCAAAGCCCTTATAAAGCCCCACAATCACGTAAAGTGAATGCATACGGTAATGGTAATCCCAGTACTCCAAAGGCAGAGGCAGACAGATCCCGAATTCAAGGTCATACTCAGCGACATAGTGCATTTGAGTCCCGCCTGGGACTCATGAGACCCCATCTCAGCATAACAAAACACAAAATATGAAGACATATAATATTTTTCACCTTTTAGTAGTGAGATCCAAGGAAAGCTAATTTCCATGACCACACTACCTTATTTCCCTGGGAATAACACTAGAATAAGTGCTGTATGTTTACAACAACAGTTAAAAGACAAAACTCGTGCTTTGTCCTTACATGTAACAGGCAGAATCAAAAATTTATGAGTGTGGCTTACTGCTACCACTATCATTATTAATAACATCAATAACACTAACTGTTATTATTTATAAGAGTATTGTGGGGAAGTATGTTTAGAACAAAGGAAATGCATAAGTTATTAGAAAAAAGACAAATACATCAAATAGAATTAAGTGGCCTTGCAATGAAACATTTGACAAATCTAAACAGTAGTTGTAAATACCTCAGATTTTAAAATCTTGGATCTTTGAAAAATATCATGTACTTATGCCTTAAGACTTTTCTTTATAAACCAAGGAGTATATTTTTATTTTTAATAGGTTTTAAATGGAATATTAGATTTAGATCTGCAAAGTTAATATGATCAAAGCACACCTTTTAATAAAATTGTTCACATGGGTACAATTAATTTAATAATTGCATTTTAATATTTAACTAATTGTCACACTTACAGGTTTATCATGATAATTTTACACATGCTCACTCTGAACTTGACTAACATTCATTCCCCATTACTCTTCTTCTTCCCAATGACCACATTTCCTTCTAAAAATAATCTTCATTCAATTTCATGTTATATATGCACTATCTAAATATATGTCACATATTTTAAAAGCTCCAATCCCAAATGTGAAAGAATGTAGTACCTGCCTTTTGACTACAGCTTATTTCACGTAACACAGTCATCTCTAATTCCACTCAAATTTCTGAAAATCACATCATAACCCCATCGTGAGGCACTGCAGCAACTGCCCATCAGAACTCTGAGGTGAAGCACGGCCTCTCCACCCTGCCAAGTAGAGGTTCACAGGATGTGTGACAGTGCATGATGAAGGCTAAATAAATGGATTTCATCTGAACAAGGGCTGACAGACTGAGCGACCCTCTGCTTCCTGATCACCAGATCCCCTGTACCCCAAGACCAGCCAGTATTCTGAGGAAGGTGGAGAAACTATTACATTGGTTCTGGACTCTAAGCCTCAGGGTCAACCCAGTCAGGTTACTCTTTTTTTTCATAAAAGTTCCAGTGAGAAATCCTGCTTGCCCAAAGCTAGCTGTTGAACTGAAAAGGCGGTTCTAAAAGACTTTAGTAGAAAAGCAGATAAACAAACAAAAACCTCATCCTCATAAATTTACTTTAACAAAAATCAACAGACGCGCACAAACATTCACACCCTCTGTGCACGGCAGGCTTATACTATTCTGGCAAAGGATGGGTTCTGCATGGAAAATTACTCTTGCACCCACCCTTCACCTGGTCCAGCCTTTTGATGTCTCTGTGCCACCTTTTCCTGTGTAGACTGATTTTCTATATTTTGCCAAAACCAGATCAAGTAATAGGGCAGCTCAATTAAAACCTGTGAGACATTTTAGAAGGTGGACGGAGGTTTTTAAGGACTCTGTGGCAGAAAAGTTAGCTGTAATCGGCCAAAATGAGGTGGCTAATAGGCTGTGCACTCTCCACGGTTGGTCTCCATAATCATCGTACCTATCTGGGCGTCCAAAATTTTGATTGGAAATTCATATTTTGTCAAAAACTGTCATTTTATTTTGTTTTGAAAGATAAACTTGGTTTTTTGAGAATGTATTTGTCAGACATACTAATCTAATGTGTGCTTGTGTGTATGTTGTGTGTGTGTGTGTAAAACACTTTTGATTAATGATGGAGTGACAATTCAGGCCTGATAGATGACTTGGGGCTGGTTACCTCAGCTATTAGGGAAGCTTAGTTAAGAAGATAACCAGTTCAAGGCCAACCTGCACAGTAAAGTAAGTTGAAGATCAGCCTAACCAAATTAATAAAACACTGTCTCAGAATATAATCCAAAAACAGGGTTTAGCATATAGCTTAAAAATAAAGGGCTTTCTGACTAATGACAAAGCTTTCTTTGTGATTTAAGCATGTGGGTGCATGTAAACTTCTTAGAGAAAATTTTACAGAGTAGGTGCTGCTGTTACACAGGCCCTTCACCTCAGCATGTTTGAAAGACACAGAAGGCAGCCCACAGAAGCACTGGTACAGCAGATTGCCTGAAGTGAAATCTTCATTATCTCTTCTGACCTTTGATTTGAAGAAATTCTCTCTGCGTCCGTCTCTTCTGTCTTATCTCTGTCTCTCCTCTCTGACTCTCTTTCTGTCTCTGTCTTTCTCTTTTTCTCACCCCTCCCTTCCTCTCACTTCTATCCCCTTTTCCTGATATGGCCAATGATCTCTATCTTGAGGGTGTTTACAGTACCAGATGACTAGATATGCTAAAATATTTGAACACTGTAAGCATATTGCATTGTATTTTAAGTTAAACAAGAGATTTCCAAATTTACAAATTTATGCTTAATAATTACATTAACATTTATATATTGAAAAATAAAAATCTAGTGAAATTATAAATTGTTATAAATGTTATACAATAATGTAATAAAGCATCTAAGGAGAATATGAAGAATTTCCTATCATGATTCAACTTATTGTTTCACTTTATAGTAGTTTTGTAAGTGAAGCATAGTTATCAGCCACCATGTAATCAAGAGGGCAAACGTTCAACTCTCTAAAACTAGGTGTTGTCAAGCTAGGAGGCTCTGTAAGTATCTTTGCTTTCTCCTACTGTACCAGAATAACTGATGCTAAGTGCTTTATAACGAAAAGATGCTTACTTAAAGTCCTGGAGGCTGAAAGTCCAAGTTTTGGCAGTCTTATCTACTCCCTGTCTAGTATATACCCCCCTGCCTACATTACAACATAGTGGCACAGCTGTTATAGAAATGCTAATGTGCTCAAGAGGCCAACTATATGGGCATGAGGTTGCTCTTTCGAGAAATAACCAGAGTCCTGTGATAAACATATTAATCTCTTCTGAAGACTGAACACTAATGAAATCCCCAGAACGCAGTGGTGTTATTTCCCAACATGCAATGCAAGTTAAAATCAACACAAAGTTGCATGTGCTATGTTTTTGATCTGAAACACACACCCAGGCTCACTTTTTGAACACCAGTCCCCTTGACTGTGATACTCTTTGAGGGATGGTAGTCTTTAGGTGGGGCCAGGCTGTTGGAAGTGGGAAACCAGGAGAAGGCCTTTGAAAGTTAGACCCACTTTCAGTTCTTGCTTCACTCTCTGTGTTCACTGCCTCCCTTCTACTGCCATGGACAGAGTCACTTTTCCTGGCCTTTCCTGTCATGATGGTTGAAAATGTATATAAGCATTAAAGCAATCCTTTCTTCACACAGATGGTTCCTGTCGGGTATTTTATCAAATGAAAAAGTAAATAATGCAATGAGTTCCAGGTATCTTTCAAAAATCTGATGTGTCTACTACAATCCAAAGACCTAAAGACTCTTAGTAGCAAGGAAGACCCTAGGGAGAATGCTTACCTCTCATTCAGAAGGGCAAATAGAATAGACACAGTAAGCGGTAGAAGAGAAGGAACAGCGTGGGAGCCTACCACAGATGTCCTGACTCCACCCAGCAGGGGATCAAAGCAGATGCTGAGACTCACAGACAAACTTTCTGCAGAATGCAGGGAGTCTTATGGAAGAAGGGGGTGTGGTATAGAAGGACCCAAAGGGGACAGGAGCTCCACAAAAAGACCAACAGAGCAACAAATTTGGGCCAGAGGGGCTTGCACAGACTGATGCATCAACCAGGGACTGTGCATGAAGAGGACCTAGATGCCCTGCCCAGATGTAGCCAATAGGTAGCTGAGTCTCTATGTGAGTACCCTAGTAAGGGGAGCAGGGGCTGTCTCTGACATGGACTCTGTTGCCTGTTCTTTGATCACTTCCCCCTGGTGGGGCAGCCTTGCCAGGCCACAGAGGAATAGGATGGAGGCAGTCCTGAAGAGACTAGATAGTCTGGTGTCAGTTAGTAAAAGAGGAGGCCTCCCCCTTTCTGAGGACTAGGGAAGATGGATAGGTGGAAGGAAGTAGGGAGGGTAGGACCAGGAGGAGACATGGGAAAAGACTACAATTGGAATGTAAAGTGAATAAGTTAAAAATTAAATTTAAATAAAAAGAATATTTTACCTTCTTAAGCACAAGTGTAACATTTTAATAAATTAAAATATTTTAAAAAATCTGTTGTGTTCCTTAAATGAAAACCTGATCATTCATTCATATATAACCATGAGAATAATTCTCTAAACTGAGAAACACAAAGCTTAACCAAGAGTGTGTAAGAACTTGCATACAATTTTGATACAATGTGACCATATCTTTCCTAGATCAAAAAAGTGATCTTCCGAAATGGGGAACCACAGGTTGGCCCCAGCCCTTTGTCATGGGAGGAGGTTTAATATGATGGATGGAACACAAAGACAAGTTTTTGGGGAGTGAGCTGAAGTTTGCCCAGAGAGAAAAGTCCACACCGCCCTATGCAGAAGAAAGCTCTAAAAAAGGCCTGAGGGAGTGCAAGGTTCTAAAGTGTGGAGACTGACTCCTCATGGCTGAACGCATGAAGAGAAGGTGTATGGAGACACTGGGGTGTATAAATTTATTTGCTTTTCTTCAGAGCTCATCTATGATGGTTCAGAACCCAATGTTGTCCGAAAGACTAACCCAGATTGAAAAACGCGTTAAGTTAAAAAGCATTTCTAATCTGCTTGCTAACAAATGTTTCCTGAGGAATCTAATAGGTATGTACTCATAAAAGTATAGCATTTTAAAGACATGGCTAATTCTCTCATGTGTTTTCATCATGAAAACCACAGAGCATGTTTTTAAAATGATATAATGTTGACTTGTCAGCAAATAGTTTCCGCTAGAAACTGATTGGTCTATCCCAGTAAGTTCTAATGGGTAGTTCTTACGATTTTCGTATGAACAGTTTGGGTCCTGACCTTCATGTGCAGCTATCATAGAGATGCCTGCTATTTTGTATTGGCAAGGAAATGTTTGTGTTATAAGATGAGGTTGTTAATATACTTGAGATACTATGCTTTTCCAGACGTACGTGGTTTCCCCTAAACTTCTGAGGGGAGTTTCAGAGAATAGCTCTGGGGTTTTAAAATGCAATATAGTTGACTTATTCATAAACCACAAATATGTTTTTGCAATAATTATTTCAATATTGAACATCCTGACGTTTCTAAGCCTCCCTTGTGACTTGTGTGGAACATGGTTTTGCATGCGTACCCAAACTTCTCATGTTCCAACCCAATCCAAATGTTTTCCTTTGTACAACAGCAGAATTACCTGATGTCTGTACACTTTCTTCTAAACTTCCAAAAGAAAATTCTGTGGATACACTGAGTTAATCTTGGCAAAGTTTTGGTTTTCTACCTACATACCTATCTATCTATCTATCGTTATTTTTTTTTTCCTGGGTATAGTTTGACTGGCACATGTAGTTTTTTATTACTTGTAGAGCAGCTAACCAATGCTTTCTGGGTTTCATGGTTTCCAGTAAAATATTTACTGTTATTATGATAGGCCTGCCTTTGCATGTGGCTTGTTTTTTCTCTCTTGTATCTTTTAATATACTTTCTTTGTTCTGTAAATTTAGTGTGTTGATGATTATATGACATGAGGATTACATTTATGGTTCTATTTGGTGTTCTGTATGCCTCTTAATTATTTTTAATCATTTATTTAACTTTTATTAATTACACATTATTCATTTTGTATCCCCTCATAAGCCCTTCCCTTCTCCCATCCCGATCCCACCCTCCTTCCCCTTTCTGCATGCATGCCCCTCCCCAAGTCTACTGATAGGGGAGGTCCTCCTCTCCTTCTTTCTGATCTTATTCTATCAGTTCTCATCAGAAGTGGCTGCATTGTCATTTTCTGTGGCCTGGTAAAGCTGCTCCTCCTTCAGAGGGAGGTGATCAAAGAGCAGGCCAATCAGATTATGTCAGAGGCAGTCCCTCTTTCCATTACTAGGTAACCTACTTGGACACTGAACTGCCATGGGCTACATCTGTGCAGGGGTTCTAGGTTATCTCCACGAATAGTCCTTGGTTGGACTATGAGTCTCTGGGAAGTTCCCTGTGTTCAAATTTTCTTGTTCTGTTGCTCTCCTTGTGGAGTTCCTGTCCTCTCCAGCTCTTACTATTTCCCACTTTTTACCTAAAATTCCATTCACTCTGCCCGACAGTTGGCCATCAGGCTCAGCATCTACTTTGATAGTCTGCAGGGCAGAGGCTTTCAGAGGCCCTCTGTGGTAGGTTCCTAGTTTGTTTCCTGTTTTCTTCTTCTGGCTTTCAGAGGCCCTCTGTACCAGGTTCCTAGTTTGTTTCCTGTTTTCTTCTTCTGGCTTTCAGAGGCCCTCTGTACCAGGTTCCTAGTTTGTTTCCTGTTTTCTTCTTCTTCTGATGTCCATCCTCTTTGCCTTTCAAGATTGGAGTTGAACATTTTAGTTAGGGTCCTCTCCCTTGTTTAGTTTCTTTAGATATACAGATTTTAGTGGGTTTATCCTATGTTGCATGTCTATATGAGTGAGTATATACCATGTGTGTCTTTTTGCTTCTGGGACAGCACACTCAGGATGATCCTTTCCAGGTCCCACCATTTACAGGGTTGCTCTATGTAGCCTTGGCTGCCCCAGCCTCACTTTGCTGACCAGGCTGGCCTCAGACTCAGACTGCCTGTGTCTGCCTCCCTGAGTGCTGGGATTAAAGGCACATGTCATCTGTCATCGTGCCCAGCTGTTCTGATTGTTTAAATGTTTTTAATATATTTTTTTATTTATTACAATTTAGTCACTTTGTATCCCAGCTGTAACCCCACCCTTACCCCCTCCCAATCCCGCTTTCCCTACCTCCCTCCCTCATTTCCTCCTATGTCCCTTCCCCAGTGTACTGAGAGTGGAGGGCCTCCACCCCTTCCATCTGAGCCTAGCCTATCAGGTCTCATCAGGACTGTCTTACATAGTCTTCCTCTGTGTCCTGGTCAGGCTGTTCCCACCTCAGGGGATGGTGCTCAAAGAGCGAGCCACTGAGTTCATGTTAGAGACAGTCGCTGCTCCCTTTTTTCAAAGTTTTGATTCTTTTACTTATGATTGGCAATATCTCAGATTTTGAGGAAAAGTTAATTTTCTTTTTTTTAAGGTGGATTGTTGTAGGAAGTTATTAATAATTACTATTGGTTTATCTTCTTATAATGCTGCTGTTAATCCTCAGCAGCTGTATAACCAAATCACCACACAGACACTGGGTTTTTAGTTAACCTAGAACACAATGCTGGGCAATATTTACTGCCTCCTAAACCTCTAAGCCCTCAGTTTCCTAACATTTAGATTTCCCACATTATACTTGTCTTTTGTGAAATCTTAGGTCTGTTATGCTCCAAGTCCTCCAAGCTCTCTCCTCCAGCTCTGCGCTCCTTGCTCTCCTCTCAACCCCTCTCTTCCCACTCATCTCCTACTCTCTAGCTCCTCCCATTGCACAACATTGTATCTAGTTGCTTTAGTTTGTCCTGTTTACACAAGAGTTGAGACAGGATGCTTATAGTGAGTATCACAGTGCAATATCTGGATTGAAACCAGAGAGTTGAGGGTGGGGAAATCAGCATTTCAATTAACAAGGGTAAGGCATATATATTTTAAAAGAACATTATACCAACAGTAGATATCCAGAAATTTCCTTTAAAGTTTCAGGCTGAATGTGAGTATCCAAGATATTTACATTTTTAGCAAATGTTATAAGTGACTAAAATAATTGAAAGGTGCACAGAAGGTATGCTCTTTGAGTTGGTTGGTTGAATAATTTTTACCTCTAAATGGAGCAGGAAATCCCATTATGCCAACTTTGAAAGTCTTGGGCTGCATAAGGCCCAGCTCCCTACCAGGCATTATTAAAATGATCACCTCCTAAGAACTTCATATTCCAAAACACACATCTCTTGTGCTGGCTGACACAATTAATTATCACTGTACAGTATGTTATTTTTTTCAATTTTTATGTGCAGATAGTGTCCCTGCTTTATTTATTTTTGACGAAAAATAATGCAAATACAGTAGCAGAGATGTAGAATGTCCTCACATGGGAAAGGGAGGTTACTTATTCTCTCCACAAGTAATTCAAATTTATGAAAAGATATTTAAAATTTCAGGATCTTTGAGAATAGTTCTCAGCCATGTGCTCAGGAACCTGGAAGGCAGTTAGTCCCTGTGAATAGAAATACCCCGCACAGGCACATAGGGAGTGGGATTATTCCAAAGGATTAGAATTTGTGGCCTTGTTAGAGTAGGATGGCCATGTTGGTGAAAGTGTGTCACTGCGGATAGGCTTTGAGATTTCAGAAGCTCAAGCCAGCCCCAGTCATTGTCTCTTATTGCTGCCTACAGATCCCAACATAGAACTCCCAGCTACTGTAAGACCTGGGGTCTCACAGCTCAGGAGTTCAATCGCGCCCTTCCCAGAAACTCCCCCAGACCAAGACTCATTGCAGAAGCAAGAGGTTTATTAACCATTGTACAATGGGGTCACCCCTGCCGGTCAGCAAAGAGTGGCACCGGGAGACAAAGGCCTTTAGGTTTTTAAAAGAAAAATTGCGGGAAATTTGAAGTTGCAGTTTTGGCAATTTAGGATTGGATGAGGAAGTTATAAAGTAAGATAATTGGTTAGTCTTAGGTGCTCA
Source organism: Meriones unguiculatus (assembly GCF_030254825.1). NCBI lineage: Eukaryota > Metazoa > Chordata > Mammalia > Rodentia > Muridae > Meriones > Meriones unguiculatus. The sequence goes on along the minus strand of NC_083350.1, from coordinate 105,394,940 downwards.
AGCTTGGCCAGTCCTGCCAAGTGTGGATGCAGCTGCAATTGAAGGTGGGGGTGGTTAGCTCATCCTTGAAGATTAAGGGCTACAGACTTTTGGCTGGAGGTCAAAAGCTACTCAGAAGAAGTCTAGGTTCGTTGCTAAGAAATGCTATCTCAAGGACAAGGGTCTGGTCCTTCTTTTGCTGAGTGAAGGTCATTGCTTGCTTGCCCTTTTTTTATATCTGTCCTCACAGATAGGGTCACATTCCTTCACTCTCTGGAAAGGTACTAAGAGGCTTTAGCTTAACCTGGACCTAGAACTCAAAACTATAGGCTTTAGAAGACATATAGGTTACAAAGTTAGTCTAACCCTTTCACTACCTCTCTAGCACCAAGTCTGCACGCTGCCATGCTTCTCGCCATAACTATAATGGATGAAATTTCTGAAATGTAAGCCAACTCCAATTAAGTGTTTTTCTTCTTCAGAGTTGCCTTGGTCATGGGTTTCTTCACAGCAATAGAAACCTTAGCTAAGACAGTCCCAGAATAGTTGTCTTATTTATGTTGTCTAAAAATGAATGTTTATCCAGCTTCCCTAAATAGCTTTTACTTTCTTTTTTAATTTTAATTTTTTATATTAATTATAGTTTATTCACTTTGTATCCCAGCTGTAGCTCCCTCCCTCATTCCTTCCCAATCCCACCCCATCTTCCTCATCTCTTCCTATGCCCCTCTCAAAGTCCACTGATAGGGGAGGTCCTCCTCCCTTTCCATCTGACCCTAGCCTATCAGGTCTCATTAGGACTGGCTGGATTGTCTTCCTCTGTGGCCTGGTAAGGCTGCTCCCCCTTCAGGGGGAGGTGATCAAAGAGCCAGCCACTGAGTTCACGTCAGAGACAGTCCTTGTTTCCCTTACTAGGGAACCCATTTGTTATATTTTATTTTATTTTATTTTATTTTATTTTACAATTTACTCATTATCTATCCTAATTGAAGTCCCCTCTCTCAACTACTCCCAGTCTCACCCTCCCTCCCTCTTTCCCCCATCCCATTTGCATAATCCACTGAAAGGGGGAGTTCTCCTCCTCTCCCATCTGCCCATAGCTTATCAAGACTCATCATGACTGCCTGGGTCCTCTTCCTCTGTGGCCTGGCAAGGCCGCATCACCAGAGGCAAGGAATCAAAGAACAAGCAATAGAGTTCATGAGAGAGGTAACCCTTGTTCCCCTTACTGGAGAACCCATGTGGAGAATGAGCTGCCATTCATCTACATCTGAGCAGGGGTCTATGTCCTCTTCATGCATAGTCCTTGGTTGGTGCATCAGTCCCTGTAGGACTCCTGGGCTCAGATTTCTTAGCTTTGTTGGTCTCCTTGTAGGCCTCCTCCCCTCCATATCCTTCTATCCCTCCTTCTTCCATAAGACTTCCTGTATTCTGCCCAAAGTTTAGCTATGAGTTTCAGCATCTGCTTAGATTCTCTTTTAGGTGGAGCCTTTTAGAGGACCCTCTATAGTAGGTTTCCACCCTGTTCCCTCTCTTCCACTGCTTTTGGTGTCTATTCTATTTCCCATTCTGAATGAAACTGAAGCATCCTCTCTAAGGTCTTCCTTATGGTTTAGCTTCTTTGAGTCTGTAGCCTTTGATATGGCTATCCCATATTACATGGCTAATATCTGCTTATACGTGTCTTTCTATTTTTTGGATGATCTTTTTTACTCAGGATGATCTTTTCTAGTTCCATCCATTTCCATACAAATTTCCTGATATCCTTGTTTTTAATAGCTGAGTAGTTTTACTTTCATTTATAATATACTCTTTCTTTCTTGAACTGTAGGTGGTAAGACATTTAAACCGATTGACACTTTTTTATAATTTTTTTTATTATTAGTTACATTTTATTAGCTCTGTATCTCAGCTACATCCCGCTCCCTCATTCCCTTCCAAACCCTCCCTCCCTCCCTCATTTCCTCCCTCCCTCCCTCTCTTCTCCCTGCCCCTTTCCAAGTCCACTGATTGGGGAGGACCTCCTCCCCTTTCATCTGACCCTGTTTTATCAGGTATCTTCAGGACTGGCTGCAAAGCCCTCCTCTGTGGCCTAACAGGACTGCTCTTCCCTTGGGGGTGGGGAGGTCAAAGAGCCTGCCATTGAGTTCCTGTTAGAAATAGTCCATGTTCCCTGACTATGGGAAAACAATTGGTTACTGAGCTACCATGGGCTACATCGGAGCAGAGGTTCTAGGTTATATCCATACATGGTCCTTGGTTGAATGTCAGTCTCATAAAAGACCCCTGTGCCCAGATATATTTGGTCCTTGTGGAGCTTCTATTCTTTCCACGTCATACTAACTCCCCCTTCTTTCATATGATTCCCTGCACTCTGCCGAAGGTTTGGTTATGACCCTGATTGACACTTTTTTCATCTGTATTTAAAGTCATGTTCAAAATGTATAGTTACTTTAGAACTCTCTATTTGAATAATCTCACCTTTGCCCTTTACAAAATGGAATTTGAAAGCTAGGAAGCTGAGTTACTATTTCTAGTGGACAGAAACTGTGTAAGGTCTAGCTGTGGGGGTCTGTTTCATAGTTCTATTGACCCTCTGAGTTTTTTTTATTGACAGTATTCTGAAGCTGTTAACAGTAGCCCATGGGTCTACATCACTGAACTGTGCTTTGCAATTACATCAGTGCTTCAGCAGTGACTCTGGAGTAAAGGGAAAAGGATAGGACCCCTAGAGTATCATGAGGGAAGAGGACATTCCAGGAGATCCCCTGTGCTTCCTATCATTTCTGTAACAAATTGTTACAAGTTCTGTAACAAATTGACATGGAGAACAAAAAAAATTTTTTTTTAGCTCTGTATATCCTCCAAAATTCCAAATTGAGATTTGTGGGCAGGCTAACATACAGACATCTGTCAAACAGCATTCATTCGGGCATGTATTTCTGTCTTTTACTTTCTGCTACAAACCTGATTCCTCAGCTCTAACACCAATTTCAAAGACAACTATGGCCTGTGAGTTCTGCTTCCAACAACTCACTTTGACAGTGAGTCTTCTGCCCCCTTTTCCCTGTTTAAGAATCCTGTGGTTGCACTGAGTTTACCCAGATTATCCTGGATCAACTCTAATAATAGAGTCAACTGTGGCACCGTTAATCCCACCAGATATCTTCATTCCTGTTTGTTTGTTGTAAGATATAACATCCTCACAACACCTGAGAATTAAAATGTACTTTACTCTGACTACAGTGTTTTAAAACACCTTGTGAAAGTGGTTCATCTCAGTTACACACACACACACACACACACACAGTTCAGAGAAAATGTTGTTTTAGATGACTTTGATTGTACTCATTAATAGTTTTTAAAAATACTAATTAAAGATACACATGATGTAAAAATTCCTAATCTGTACCATTATTTGAGAACCTAATGTTTTGTTTTTATGTTTCAAGCCAGTAAAGAAGGTCATTTGAAATGCGATGTTTAGTAGAGTCTTTCAGCAATTACGTGTCCAAATTGTTAAAATCTTATCCCTTTCAAAGCCAAGGAAAGTACAATTATGATGTATTTAATCTGGATCTGGTTAATGTCCTTTCTGGGAGTAGACTTTGGAATAATTTTAAAAGTACTCTGGGAATGTACTTGTGGGAATGTGGATTGCTCTTCCCAGAAGTAATATTGCAGTGTAGATGGGCCAATAAGAGTCAGGGCATGAGAGCTTGCAAGCCTGCATGGACTTGTGGCTGCCATGACCATGATTCAAGTGGAACCTTGAAATGAATCATGATTTCATTTGCCACTTTGGAAAAATAGAATGAAAAAAAAAAAAGAATCCAAAAAAGGAAAACACACCACACTTGTGCTAGGTCATCAATAACTGCCAGCAAAAACTCTCCCCCAAGTCCTTAATGTCATCTTGGCCCTGAACATTTACATCCTCATGGTTGAGCCCACCACCCTCAGCCCATCCTCTGTGCATTCTTCTAAGGCATTTTCTTCCATTTCCACCCTTCCTTCCAATCCCTTATGCCACTTTCTACCATCCTGTCTATGTGTATCTGCTGCCCAAACATCTTCTCTTTCCAGAGTGCAATGGAACAGGGCAAGAAAACAGAGATGCAGAGGGATGTCCCAATATTTTTAGATAAACTTCATGCTTTGCTATTCAACACTTATATAGTATCTTTATTTATATCATCTCTAACCAAAGGAATACCTCTGTTGTCTACACTTTTAGGGAGAACTTAAAAAGATATATGTCTTCTGGAGATGAAGTAAATACCCCTCAATATGATCAATATGTCATAATTTGAATTCCATAATCCCTTCCTCAGGTCTAAGTACCATTTTTTCCAGTTATTTAATATTACAGTGTGGAAAAATAAAAGTCATACTACCTGATGAGTCTCTAAGGTTCTGTGAGCCTAGCAATACTCAAGTCTTCAGAGAGCAGATAGCTTGGTGTCGGGAGGCTGTCACCAGTCCTCCATATTCAATGTGGTTGTTCTAAACAGCCTTCTGAGTTTAAGTCATGCTTCACACAGCTCTGATTTTAATCTTTAATTCCTTAATGACTCTGACAGCAGTGAGGACTGCACCTGTCTGCCACTCTTGAAAAGGATGATAATGATTATTCACCTTTACTTGATAATTTATAAGACAGACATTCTTCTCTTGGCTGGCCAGATGGCTTACGTGGAGACCTGAGTTCAGTCTTTGGAATTTTTGTAAGGGTGGAAGGACAGAACCAACTCCACAAAGTTGTCCCTCTAACCTCCATGCAATCACATACAATAGCACCCATACCCACACATTCACATCCTGTGCTTTTCTTGCACTTGTAAGTACACACATAGAAATGCACTAATAATAATCTTTTTAAAGAAAAGTCTCCTCTGTCTATTATTTCCTTGACACTTGCTAAATTCCAGTAAAATGAATACTGAACTCACATGAGATGAAGCCTCAGAAATGAGCATTGCCTACAAACTCTACCGCCCTAGGTTTTGTCTCCTGTTGCCTGTTTTGTCTTTGTATTGATTTTAGCAGTCCAGCTCATCTCACTCGCAACTCAAATCACATTATTTCTCCATACAGAGGATATTTCAGCTTCACTCTCAGCAAGCCAGCTGATCAGCCTGGCCACTGCTTTGTTTTTGACAGAGCAGCTATTACATTTCATTGTTCACTCTTTTGCCTGCTTTCCCCAGATATAGGATTGTGTGCATGACCCTCTTTTTTGGTTTCTTTGGTTGGATTTTAGGCAAGATCCCGTGACTTTTTTTTTCAAGGTTATTATTTGTTTAGTTATCGCTAGAGATATTATACATATATACAGTGTATTGTGATCACATTCAAACCCCCATTGCTCTTTTTTCACCCCTTCCCACTCCTGTTGACATCTTCTCTTCTCAACAAATTTTGGGCCCATGTATGTTGCCACAAACCTGTTATGTTTGTGATTGCAGCACCTATCTGTACCCTGACTCTTACATTCTTTCTGCCTCCTCTATCTGTCTTGTTTCCTGGCCCTTAGATGTCTTGTTTTGGGCTTAGCACTCAGCAGTTCCTTACGCTCAGCATTTAGGCCAGTTATGAAAAGTTTATCTAGGCTCCATTCATGCTTTATGCAATTGCTTTCAGGGTAGGGCCTCCAGCATCTAACCCAATGGAGAGCCAAGAGCAGTAGTTCAAATGCATATACTCTTAGACTAATATTGTCTTAGACAAAGCATTATACATAGCAAATGATGGAAATTTTGTTAGAAGTTCTTAAAAAAAAATTTTAAAAGGATTACACCATTATATACTACTCCAGAGGTAGTGGGACCTAAGAAAATGAACCTAATGAATTATGTGAACTAAAGTCTCATGCAATAGCCAACTTTATTATTAGTATTGTTATGCCTAGTTCATGAGACCCCCCAAAGAACACCAGGAATCAACTCGCTGCAAAATACATGAGGGTTTATTGTATACATGTTCAAACAGGGGACGCAAACTTCCTGTGGAAGCAGGAGAGGAATGAGGCCCCATTCCTCCCGTCCAAAAACTAGAGGAACAAGTTTTTTTTTTTTTTAATTTTTACTTTTTAATATTAAGCATAGGTTATTTACTTTGTATCCCAGCCATAGCCTCCTCCCTAATTCCCTTCCAATTCCACCCTCCCTTCCTTATCTCCTCCCTGTCTCTTTCCAAATCCACTGCTAAGGGAGGTCTTCCTCCCCTCCCATCTGACCCTAGCTTATCAGGTATCTTCAGGACTGGCTGCAATGTCCTCCTCTGTGGCTTAGCAAGGCTGTTCCTCCCTCGGGGTCTGGGGAGGAGGTAAAGGAGCCAGTCATTGAGTTCATGTCAGAAATAGTTCCTGTTCCCCTTACTAGGGTACACACTTGGATATTGAGCTACCATGGGCTACATCTGAGCAGGGGTTCTAGGATATATCCATACATTGTCCTTTGTTGGAGGAACAATCTCATAGAGGACCCTGTGCCCTAGAATATAGAATGGCAGAGAAACACCTAAAGAGATGCTCAACATCCTTAGCCATCAGAGAGATGCAAATCAAAACGACTCTGAGATTTCACCTTACACCTGTCAGAATGGCAAAGGTTAAAAACTCAAGTGGGAACACATGCTGGAGAGGTTGTGGAGAATTGGGAACCCTCCTCCATTGCTGATGGGAATGTAAACTTGTACAATCACTTTGGAAATCAATCTGGCGCTTTCTCAGACAATTAGGAATAGTTTTTCTTCAAGATTCAGCTACACCACTCCTAAGCATATATCTAAAAGAAGCTCAAGTATACAACAAGGGCATTTGCTCAACCATGTTTGTAGCAGCTTTATTCATAATAGCCAGAACCTGGAAACAACCCAGATGTCCTTCAACAGAGGAATGGATACAGAAACTGTGGTTCTTTTACACAATGGAATACTACTCAGCAATTAAAAACAAGGAAATCATGAAATTTGCAGGTAAATGGTGGGATCTAGAAACGATCATCCTAAGTGAGGTATCCCAGAAGCAGAAAGACACACATGGTATATGCTAGCTTATATAGTCCTATAAGATAGGATAAATATACTAAAATATGTGCACCTAAAGACGATAAACAAGAAAGAGGACCAGGAGTAAGATGATCAATCCTCACTTAAAAAGACAAATGGGATGGATATTGGAAATAGGAGAACACAAGTAACTTGGACAGGAGCCTACCACAGAAGGCCTTTGAAAGATTCTACCTGGCAGTGTATCAAAGCAGATGCTGAGACTCATAACCAAACCTTCAGTAGAGTGTAGGGAGTCATATGATAAAAGGGAAAGGTAGTATGACCGTATGACTGGGAAAGGATAGGAGCTCCACAAGGACAAAATATATCAGGGAACAAGGTTTTTAAAGGGCAAAACCGCAAGCAGGGGCTTACATGCTTTGGCATTACAAGAGTGGGTAAGGGAAATAGACTTTTGAAATGTTTGGTCAATTTTAGGCGCCAACACCACACACAGTTCTGGCCTGCCCATATGAGCCAGTTTCCTACCAACTGTATAACTAGTGGGTGGGGAAAGAATGCAATAAGGCTAGTTCTTCCTCACAGGTGGCTGGACATATCTCCATTTGCTGGCCTCTGTTCAGGCTTGTACTTTAAACTTTAAAACAATACCCACTGATTTTTAATTCTTTGGTCTCTCAGTATCAGCCAATTTGTACTGAGGGTTATAATCAAAAGGACAATTTATATTAAGAGAAAAACAAAACAAAACAAAAACATTTTATTTTTCTATAGAGGCATATAAACAAATGACAATCGCCAGTTATAATACATAATCCAAAGTAAACTCACTCCAATCTGCTTCACCTGGGAGGGCCATGAAAACACATTCCTAGAACGGGTTCCTTGCTTTTAAAGAAACTGAGGTCACAAAACTCTTGTCTAAGCTGGAGGGGGCCTGGCTGTGATGAATGCTGAAGGCCAGTGCCAGAGGGCCTGGCTGTTGCTAGTTTCACTAACCTGTTTGAGTTTTCAGGGAGATCAGGCACTTAACTCCTTTGATCTTTGAGCTCTACCATCTTTAAAATTTAATGAAGTTAAAAAGATGTAAATAAGCAGCATGTTTGGGGAGATGCTTGCTCTGAGAATTAGACATGCTGCCATGTGTCTGCAATTTAGCAGTGAAGAAGCAAGGACTGGAAAATTCCTGGAGCTTTCTGACCAGCTACTCTCAATTCATCTCCTGACTGACTCCAGTTTCAGTGAGTGATTCTGTCTCAAAAAAAGAAAATGAGGTGGAGAATAAATGAAAAATACATCAGAAGTCTTTGTCCTATACAGACAGACAGACACACAGACGCACAAACACATATAAATACAAACACATATGTAATTAAGTAAACATGACTAACAAAAGAGTACAAGAATATAATTTATCTGCTAAAATACATTTAATACTTAATGTTATAGTGATAATAATTTCAGAACAGCTTAAAATATCGTTGTGAACCAAAATGTTCATAATGTCTACTCCCATGGTGACAATATTTTGATTTTAAAATGTTAAGTAACTGTATTAATATAGTTCTCTAGAGAAACAGAATTTATAATACATATATTATGTATATACACAGGATTAATTAGAATGATTTACAGGCTATAATCCAGCTAATACAATAATGGCTGGCTATGAATAGAAGTTCAAGAATCCAGAATTTGCTCAGTCCATGAGGCTGGATGTTTCATTTGTCTTTGGTATATGCTAGACTCCCAAAGACATAGACAACAGAAAGAAGGCAAAGAGCAAAAGGTTCCCTTCTTCCATGTTCTTTATATAGGGCGCCAGAGAAAGATGTGGCTCAGACTGAAGGTAGATCTTCTCACCCAAAAGTCTGAATTAGAAGAGGATTTACCCACTTCAAACCAAGTAAAAACTTATGGGTGTGACCTCTATTTCTAGACTGTAGTTCATTCCAGTGTAGTAAAGTTGTCAACCAAGAATAGACGTCCCAGTGATCTATGATCAGAACACTGAACTTTAAAATGCTAAAATAGAGGAATAAAAGCACACATAAATGAATACATGGATAACCAACATTATGAACCATGATTACAATTATGTCTTTATTGTGCAATAAATATAAATTAGCAAATATGTATAAAGAGTAGTAATTCATAATGACTTAGCATAAATACTTGGACAGTTCAACATATCAATGATGTCATGAGTTTTTTATTTCCATTTATTTCAATTTGGGTTATCTTTAGGGATTCTATTTCTTTGTTTAGGCCTTCCATTGTTTTCATTTTTTCATTCAACTGTTTGTATTTTCACAGTCTTCATTAAGTCATTTATTCGTATCTTCTTTAAGGTCTTAGAACATATTTATAATTGCTTTTTATTTCTTTTTTGATATCCTTGTCTTGTTCTTCAGCTTTTCTCACTGACTATTGCAATAGTGTTTCTAGGTTTTGGAGAAGGCATGTTGTCTTAGTATCTTCGTGCTTGTGTTTTTGCCTTGGGATATACATACATGGAGTTTAATGTTTGAGGCCTTTCATAGTATAGATATCAGATCTTGTCCTTGTTAAGTGTGTGTCTCATTGTCCACTATGCATCCTAGCCTAGTGAAGTGGCCTTGGGGTTTCTGATAGAGAGTGGTACTGCTGATCAGCCTGAGTCATATAAGAATGGAGATGAGCTAGAAAGAAAGGCTGAGAGGGTGATGGGAAAGAATTAAGGAGAGCCTGGATCCATACAAAGAGACAGAGTCCCTAGTGCTGCAGTTCTCAGCCTTTTCATAGTTCCTCATGTTGTGGAGATGCCATAACCATATTTTTTGTTGTTGCTCCTACTTCATAACTATAATTTTGCTACAGTTGTGAATTCTTTTGCAAATGTCTGACATTTCGGATGTTCTCAGGTGATCCCTGTAAAAGAGTCTTTCAACCTACAAATGGGTTGGACTCACAAGTTGAGAACCACTGCTCTAACTGATAGATTTGGGTTGGAAGGAAGAGATCTGATGGCAGGCTGTAATAGGACTAAGGTTAGGTCTGGAGATACTGGGATGGAGGTCATGTAGAACAATAACGGTTGCCTACCTGAATTGCAGCTCAGTGTGTCTTCTGTGGGTCCCTGGCAGACAGTGGCTCTGCAGATCAGCTGGAGACTCAGAGGAACGGTGGTGGGCTACAAAGAAAGACTAGATGGGATGTCAAAAAAAAAAATGAAGGGCCATGGGTCAGCACCAAGAGGCTGAGTCGCTAGGAGATACACACGTAAGAATAGAATAAAAATAAAACAAAATGAAAGCAGCAACATCATGATTTCCTTGAACTGAAGATTATTTCAGCATCATTATTGTACACAGCCTGAAACCAAATGATGCATCTAAGGATGATCAATAAATATTCTAAGTGCAGGCTGAGTATTCATTCATCTTACAGGCACTTTTGTAATTGTGATCTTACTAACTCATTCTGTTCATATATTCCTGATCAAACTATAAATAGAGTGAAAGTTTTAGTTGTCCAATTTATCTGTGCATTTTGTATAAATCCTTGAAAACTTCTTTTAAACATCATGGTTACTATAGTAGTTTGATGAAATGCAAGTATACGTTCTCAATAAAATATGAAAATAGCTCAGTAGAAAGTCTTATGTGTGGACTGCTGCAGACAAGCATGTGGAACCCCACCACAACTTCAGGGCGTGGGGTACAGAACCAAAACAGAGAATCACATTTGGCGGTGTCTCACTTTCTAATTTAAATTTCGCTCAACTCTGCACTCTTGCTCTTTCTTTCTGCCTCACACTCCCAATGCTTAGCAAAATAAAAACAATGATGTTGAAAGTCCCAGTTTCTTCCTGTAAGTGATGGAGGATGCACTGCATTCACTGATGCTGTGTCACTTTGAGCTCTGTCCACCCCCGTAGTGTTCTGATTCCTCCTCCAGCTTCTCCTGGCAGCCCTAAGTAAGAAAATGTCCCTTTAAGCCAATGTTCGGAACTCCATTATTCCAAAATGATGTGATAGAGGTAAAGACAAATGGTCACACACTTCTGAATAATAATTCCAAACATGTTGAGTTGTTGTCAGAGTAAATATATTGACTAAAAAATATAATAAACCCTTTTATTGTTCAGTCATTCATTTATTTTAGCATCCATTCATTTATTTATCCAGTAACGTTGAATGCCTATCTAGACTTATCCTATTTTGGCCAATGCAACTTCCAAACCGAAAAGATCTCTGATCTCAAAAGATTATGTGTTGAGAAGAAAAAAAAAAGATGATTAGCCAGTAAACAATATATCTTTAGCAAGAATAAGGGAAGAAATGGGAAGGCTGGAGGGAAAAAAGGGAAATGTGGGAGTGATGTCATCACATTTTAATTAATAATGTAAAAATTTAAAAAAATTAGTGAAACAGAGAAAAGTATTCCAGATACCTCAGAAAGAATACAGTCATTCTTTGTAAAGAATAAAGTCCAAGTAAAGCACTTTAAATCAAAACCTGAAGAGTATCAAAAAGTGAATAAAATATAGTAAAAGTCTTTCAGCCAAATTTACATTAGAAAGTGAGACACCGCCAAATGAGATTCTCTGTTTTGGTTCTGTACCCCACGCCCTGAAGTTGTGGTGGGGTTCCACATGCTTGTCTGCAGCAGCAGAAGTGAGAACCCCATCCTGTCAGCAGTAAGGGACTGTGTGTGCTGGTGGCTTACTCAGTCTTTGGAAAAAGCCTAGGAGGATATCTGGTGATGTAAAGAATAAGAAAGTTTAACAGAAGCTACAGCAAAGATCTTTCTCTGCAGGTCTTGTTTGTGTGCACCATGGATGGATGGAATGTTTGGGAAAGAAATAAGTGGTGCTGTAAAAATCAAAAATAAATGAAGCTGTATTCTATAGAGAAACAAGAATTCATGTTTACTTCTATAATTCTAAGATAATGTAAAGTATGATTATGTATGTTTTAGAAAATGGTCAGCCTAGGAAACATACCTATGAATAACAAACATACACGTTTTCAAATGATTAAAAAGATGTGCTTTCTTCACATGTTGACTTGTTCCTTCTTCCATCTCCTCAACAAGTCCTTGTAAGCCAGCTATCATCATACAGATATGAGGAAATACCACAAATAGTGACACAGGAAGATATAGTCAGTTTTATTTCCTACTAAAATTGTTATAATCTTTTCACTTTGTCCTAAGACTTAGTTCTCAGTACAAATGTAAAATGAGTACAATATCTTATACTCTACAGAGATTTTATTTCATTTATGGTGTGTCCCCCATATCTTTATGTAAATTTTATATTGGTGTTAATTTTTTTAAATTCAAAAAATTTAAACTTTTACTACATTTTATTCACTTTTTGATACTCCATTCCTACTCTTTAGGTTTTGATTTAAAATTTAGAGAGTGCTTTACTTGGACTTTATTCTTTACAAAGAATGACTGTATTCTTTCTCAGGTATCTGGAATACTTTTCTCTGTTTCACTTAATTTATTTATTTTTTTACATTATTGATTAAAATGTGATCACATCACTTCCACATTTCCCTTTCTTCCCTCCAGCCCTTCCCATTTCTCCCCTTATTCTCAATGGGTAACCTCTGGTTTTTGTTTTGTTTTTGTGTGTTTATGTTTGTGTGTATGTGTGTGTCCGTGTATACGTGTGTGTGTGTGTGTGTGTGTGTGTGTGTGTACATGCCCAAGCACATGAATACAACCTGAAGATTGTAAGAGGTTGAATACTTTCTCTTTAAGAACAGCAATTGGCCATAAGCTAGTATCCTGGTTTGCTTTTCTGTTGCTATGATAAAACACTAAACAAAAGCAACTTGGGAGAAAGAGATTCCCATTGCAGTCCATCACTGATGGAAATCAGAGTAAGAACTCAAGCAGGAATCTGCATGCAGAAACTGAAGCAGAGACCTTAGAAGAATTCCGTTTACTGGCTCCTTTTTCATGTCTCTCTCAAATGACTTGCATACAAATCCAGAACCACTTACCCAGAGATGACACTGTCCACAGTGAGCTGGGCTCTCCCATATTAATCATTAATCAAGAAAATGCCTCACAAAAGGACAGACATTGGAAGAAGGAGAAAACTGGAAACACGACAGGAGCCTACCACAGAGGGCCTCTGAAAGACTCTACCCAGCGATATATCAAAGCAGATACTGAGACGTATAACCAAACTTTGGGCAGAGTGCAGGCTATCTTAGGAAAGAAAGGGTAGATAGTAAGACAGGACAGGAACTCCATAAGAAGAGCAACAAAACCAAAATATCTGGTCCCAGGGGTCTTTTCTGAGACTGATACTCCAACCAAGGATCATTCATGGAGATGACCTAGAACCCCTGCTCAGATGTAGCCCATGGCAGCTCAGTCTCCAAGTGTGTACCCTAGTAATGGGAACGGGGACTGTTTCTGCCATGAACTCAGTGGCTAGCTCTTTGACCGCCTCCCCCTGATGGGGAGCAGCCTTGCCAGGCCACAGAGGAAGACAATGCAGCCAGTCCTGATGAGACCTGATAAGCTAGCGTCAGATAGAAGGGGAGGAGGACCTCCCCTATCAGTGGACTTGGAGAGGGGCATGAGAGGAGATGAGGGAGGTAGGGTAGGAATGTGAGGGAATGTGGGATACAACTGGGATACAAAATGAATAAACTGTAATTAATATAAAAATAAAATTTAATAAAAAAATAAAATAAAATGCCTCAAAGATATGCTCACCAGCAAGCCTGACAGGGACTACTTCTCCATTGAGATTTCTTCCTCCAAAATATGTCAAGTTGGCAAAAATTAGCCAGCATAGTTTGTTCCCACTGCTATATGTCATAGCAATTGATCATGCATCTCTTCTTTTTCCTTTGCCTCTCATTGTGCAAGCAACATTGGAACTAATACTGATATGAACTTTGTTCTATTTAGTTATTTCTGGAGTAGCTCGGAAAAAAAAATGTTTTTCATTAATCATTAAACTCAACCTATTACCCAGTCTGTTGTGCTCCTACATCTTTCTGTTTTATACACTAGTCAGTATTTAGTTGGACAGAGTATAAGGTTAAGCCTTTGCAGTTGTGTTTGAAGCACTGCTTTCTTTTCACAGACTTGCTGTTTACTTTGTGTGGCCAGATCTTTGTAGAAAGTTCGTGGCTTCAGCCTTGAGTGATTTCTATCCTGGGTGACATTTTTCTCACAAGTGGAATTTACAGATCTCGGTATGTTTTTCTTTCAGCTTGTTAAACACCAATCCCTTCAGAAAGCAAAAACAAGACAGCATGGAGCTTGACAGTTTGTAATATTTGAATATTTCTCGAAGGCATATCTGATAAGATGAAACTTCTGATTCCGTTGCCTGGTTATTTTTCTTACCAACACAAATTTAGTAACTTGAAGACTCAAAAAGAGGAAATTTTGTGTCTTCCAGGCAACATAAAATTAAATTCTGTATATATGTGCTGTGATGGATTGCATTCCTGTATCCAACTTGACATTGTTAGCCAAGAAATATCATCCTCTCAAATTGCCATTCAACCTTTTAATTTATTCTTTGTTTTTGAGTTTATAATGTAACTGCATCATTCTTTCCTTCTCTTTCTTCCCTTCAAACCCTTCCATATACCCTTTCTAACTCTTTTTTCAAATTTGTGGCTTCTTTTGTCATAATTATTGTTTCATACACACACACACACCACATGCACATGTGTATGTGTGTGTGTGTATGTGTGTGTGTGTCCCTAAATATGACCTGTTTGTCTGTATAGAATTAGTTGTATGCATGTTTTCAGGGATGAACATTTATTTGTCACTGTATATCTAAGGGATGTGCTCTTCTCTGGGAAAGATTATTTCTCCAGTTCTCACTATTCTTTAGTGGCCCACGACTATATGTGTAACATTTTTTAATTAAATTTTTATTTTTATATTAATTACAGTTTATTTACTTTGTATCCAGCTGTAGCCCCCTCCTTCTTTCCCTCCCACTCCCACCCTCCCTCCCTTATCTCTTACCTGCCCCTCTTCAAGTCCACTGATAGGGGAGGTCCTCCTCCCCTTTTATCTGACCCTAGCTTATCAGTTCTCATCAGGACTGGCTGCAATATCCTCCTCTGTGGCCTAGCAAGGCTGCTCCTTCCTCTGTGGTGCGGGGAGGTCAAAGAGTCAGCCTTTGAGTTCATGTCAGAGACAGTTTCTGTTCCCCTTACTATGGTACCCACTTAGATAATGAGCTGCCATGGACTACATCTGAGCAGGGGTTCTAGGTTAATCTCCATGAATGGTTCTTGGTTGGAGAATCAGTCTCAGAAAAGACCCCTGTGCACAGTCCTTGTGGAGTGCCTGGCCTCTCCATGTCTTATGAAGTCCCCCTTCTTTCATATAATTCCCTGCACTCTGCCCAAAGTTTGGTTATGAGTCTCAGCATCTGCTTTGGTACACTGCTAGGTAGAGTCTTTTAGGCCTGCTGGGCTTTCTTCATCCATGTTGGCATGTCTATTGTTGTCATGCTAGTTCAGCCCATGTTTAGACAATCATGGTGGTGAGACTTTATGGGCATCTCTTCTGACATTATTATGAGATGCAACTTCACAAGAAACTCCTGAATCTTACAATCTTTCTTTTAACTTTCTTTTTTTGCATTTTTGTTAATTATTATTTATTACAATTTATTCACTTTGTATTCTGTCTGTAGTCCCCTCCCTCATCTCCTCCCAGTCTCCTCACCTCTGTCTTCTCCCCCTACGTCCCTCTCCTATTCCACTGATAGGGGAGCTGCTCCTCCCCTTTTCTCTGACCCTAGCCTATCTGGTCTCATCAGGACTGGTTGCATTGTCTTCCTCTGTGGCTTGGTAAGGCTGCACCTCCAGGGGGAGGTGATCAGAGAGCCTGCCACTGAGTTCATGCCAGAGACAGCCCCTGCTCCCTTTACTAGGAAACCCACTTGGAGACTGAGCAGGTGTCTCATAGCCAAACTTTGAGCAGAATGCATGCAATTTTATAAAAGATGGGAAGACCTGGAGGGGACAGGAGCTCCAGAAGGAGACCAACAGATCAAAAAAAAAAAAAAAAAAAAAACAAAACTGGGACATGGAGGCGCTGCAGAGACCTATACTCAACCTAGGACCATGCATGGAGAGGACCTAGAATCTTACAATCTTAATGCCTCCTCTGATATCAGAATTATTGCTAAATAAATGAGCTAATTAGATATTTGAAAAGCTTTTGCTACCCTAGAAATTAACTTAAGGTTGTTTTTGTTTGTTTGTTTGTTTGTTTTGTTTTTCATTTATCAGTCTAGCCAACCAGTATAGTGATGGTAGAATAACTCAGCTGTTGTTATAGATCCTTAAATTATACTCCATGTCTCCCTCCGGTTCTATAAAATGCCGCTCAATAGCTCTCTCAATCATCTTTTCAAATAGAAGCCTGGTTTGGGGCAAACTTCCTGGAACCTGTCAGGCAGTTCATCAACAGCATAATTTTTTAAGTTCTTGAAAACTTGTAGCTTCTGGTAAAAACCCATCAAATTTTCTATTTCTTTCTGGAATTCATTTTCTATTCATGCCTTCAGCAGAGAAGGTGCTATAACTAATAGGCACCATGAAGACATGAATGTCAGGAATGACTGGCAAGTCCAGGTTCGGACATGTAGGATACGGAATTTTATTTCTCACATTGTTGCCTGCTGGCTGGGTGTAAACCATGCACATCTTTCAGAAAATGTGAAGGCATGGATGGAAGAAGTCTGTTTTACTACTTTCCACAGGGGGACAAGGGGTATATCAGTCTACAGTATTCATATTCCACTACTGCATTTACATGTGAGAAATGAGAGCTTATTGTATTAAACAAAGGGTCAGAATATCTGTTTTCTTTTTTCTAAACAAACTTTTACCTTCTTGAACATTTCACTGTGAAGTAATGTAGAATGCAAACCAAGTGTTTTATACTCTACAATGACTCTCAAAAATAGTTCAGAATTCAGTACAACAAGCCCCCCAAGACCCTTCCATTCTCTCAGTATTTTACGTGGATTGAAATGTACAGTCCTGGATGACTGCTTCAACTACAAGCCACCTTCCATAAACATTTCTATGAATCTACATGTTTTTCTTATATCTCCTTTTGTAAATGTGTTACCAAGTAATCTCCCCTTCTGAGTAATTAATTCTACTGAAGAATTCAAGCTATGCCACATTTGAAAGGGATGCTTCTCTTAAACCTGCAACACACACACTATTGGATAGCATTTGGATACTAAGAAAAGCATAGTATATATGTTATTGTCCTATTTCTCATAACAAATGGCAAGACAAATCAACTCAAAAGATAAATGTTCATTTTGGCTTGCACTTTTGGAAATTTTGGCTCTCAGACATGGAGGCCCATTGTTTCAGATCTTCAGAAATATATTCATTCATCTGGAGCTTATGATGGTGGATAAAGATTGTTCACCTGCCCGGAGAGACAAGAGGAAATGAATTCTCCTTTAGGGACACACTGCCAATGACCCAAAGCCCTGCCACTGTTCCTAATCTGCTGAAGGTTCTACCTCCTGCCAACCAAACCACAGGTGGTTTATAGGCGAAGCAACTTTTAGGGGAAAGCACAGAACTAGGCTACCACAACACAGAAGAGACAAATTTAAATGAAGTATCACTTGTCACTGTTTGCACAGCCCTTGACAACACTCTCTCTGGCTATCTCTCACTGTACTTCCTACACGTGTGTCATGTGGTACACAGCTGAGAAAACTTTCATATCCTCTATTACTATCCCCTGTGTCTCATTTCCTTATCCAAATAACACATGAACCTGCTGAACACATTTTTAAATTTCTTTATTTGTTTGTTTATGTATTTACTTATTCACTTTACATCCTGATTGTAGCCCCCTTCCTCCTCTCCTCCTGGTCCCACCTTCCCTTCCTCATCCCCCATTCTTCCTCTCTATTCCTTAGAAAAGGGGAGCTCTCCCTACCCACCCACTCACCCCAGTTCATTAAGTCATATCAGGACAGAGTGTGTCTTCTTCCCTTGGGCATGGTGAGGCACAGGGGAAAGCAATGAAATATCAGGCAACAAGATCCATGTTAGAGTCAGCTCCAGCTCCCCTTACTAGGGAACACACATGAATCCTAAGCTGCCATTCTGCTACATTTATATAGGGGGCTTAGGTTTGGTCTATGCATGGTCCTTTCTTGGTGCTTCAGGCTCTGCAAGTCCCTCTGACCCCTAATTAGTTGGCTCTGTTGGCCTTCTTGTGGAACTCCTGTCACCCCCAGGTTCTTCTATCTTTCTCCCCACTTTTCCACAAGATTCCTTATACTTTGCCCAATGTTTGACTTTCAGTCTCTGAATTTGTTTCGATCTGCTGCTGGGTAGAAACTCTCAGAGGACAGCTATGCTAGATCCTGTGAACACAGCAGAATATTGTTAATAGTGTCAGGGGTTAGCTCTCTCTCAGTAGGTGGGTCTTAGGCTAGGCTAGACATTAGTTGGACGTTCCCTCAATCTCTGCTCTATCTTAATGCCTGCACATCTTGTAGGCAGTGTAAATTTTCAGTGCCGAATACATTTAATGTGCACCATTTTATTCTTCATGGTAGATATACAGACCCCTGAAACTTTTCCCTTAATCATCGTGAACAGCATAAACATTATTATTACAAAAAGATTTCTCTTCCCCTTCATATTCCATCCTTTGTATGACCTTCTTTATATGATTATTACTTAATTTTATTAATAAACTACTTTTTAGGGGAAAATTTCTGCATCTATCAATGGATATTCCAATGGTTTCTACATTTGGGTTATCATGGAACTTTTTTCAATACTCACATTCAAATATATTCAAATGAATATATTTTTCTGGTAAATATTTTGACATTAAATAGCTGGATTAAATAATGGGTTTGCACTTCAACCCTTTTTACTTGAACTCTTTGACTATCTACTTGAATGAACTGAGAATCACCAAGGAAGACAGTCTTAGTTCAGTGATACCCTAGGTCAGATTTGCCTGTGGACATGCCTGTAGGGGACTGTCATGAAGATGCACACAATACAATGTTATGATCTAGGCCCTGAACTGTGGAGGGTCAAGTAAAACACCAAAATAAGTAGCAGGCAGCACGTGTTAACAACTTTTTCTCTGTATTTGACTGTCATTACACTATGGCCAGGTCTACAAGTTCCTGGTACTGAGATTTCTCTGCATTTAGGGACTGCTATCAAAATTATGAGTCATATTAACTTTTCTTCTATAAATTGCTCTTTTTTTTTTTTAGGGAGTTTGTCATAGTAACAGATATGAAACTAAAGCAGAAACAAGAAAAACGAGGTCTTGTTCTGGTAGACCTAACCATGTGGCTTTTGTTCCTCAGACTTTTGTTCCTTGTTTTTTTGTTCTTTGAGGATATCTGGAAGCAATGGCCCGTTAGGCTGAAGATGATGGGGAGTGCTAGAGGCAGAGCTTAACAGGCCAATCTAGTGCAAACTTGTCATATAAAAATGTGAGAGAAATGTGGACTGCGGATGCCTGGTTTAGACGGGGGTTGGGGGGGACAAGATCTTGAGCAGGAGTGGAGACAGGCTTGGAGCCATTCACATGATTTGGGCTAAGAATGTGTGTGTGGGTATGGAACATGTAGGCGCACTAGGTTGGGGCTGAAGCAGTTTTGATTGGTTTGAGATTAGTGTTCCTGAGGAAGAACTTTCTGGGTTGCATTCGCATATAGGACATATATGCCACATAAACATATAGAAAAACAAAACAAAACAATAATGTTTCCTCTGGATGAGTACACAAAAGTTGCTGGAGCTGTGGTCCAGGGGAACTAATCGACATATCAACAAAACGAGGCAATGTAAGAGCTGTCAACATGGTTTTGGAGGCAAAAAACAGGTGGTGGCGAGCATTTAAGGCTTGGCATCTTGTGTCAGGATGATTGAAATCTCCTCAAAGAGGCCTTGGGATACCATTAGCCAAGATGAAGCCTCTGTGGCAATGGAGACCTCAGAACAGTTGAGTTGCCAGGACTGTGTTGCATCTACCCAAGAGAGGTTCAGGGGTGGAATGGAGCTGGCACAAGCCTAAGAGAGTATCTGTGCTGCAGACGGCACAGCTGGAAGAAGGAGGCTACAGAAATCTCTGGAGCCTGGAGATAAGCTCCAGATATTGAATACTGAACTCCTGGATTTGGATTTACACTGACGAATTTCAGTTTTGTTTAAGTGTCATTATTCCTTTGCTATGGCCTGCCACAGTTCTTCCCTTTCAGAATAACAAGATTTGTGTATATAACTTAAAAAAAAATAAAGGTGTGTGTGTCTGTGTGTGGGTTTGTGCCAGTGAATCCAGGTACAGACAGAAGACTCCTGGAACTGCAGTTACAAGCAGCTGAAAGCTTCCTGATACGAGTGCTGGAAAATGACCTTGGGTCCTCTGAAAAATAGTATGTGTTCTCTACCACTGAATAACCTGCCTAGTCCTTATAACATTAAAAAGGCAGAGGGGGGCACAGTTATTTTGGACTTGTAAAGAGGGTTTTGAATTCTAAGATGCCTACAATTTTTTAAGTGTTTAAATATTTAAAAACTACAATCTTAAAAACTGTACTGTAGTTTACATTATGAAATTAACCTGAGACTTTGGGAATACCAGGGCAAAGTTATGTCTTAAAGTAATGTGACTGGGTTGTTAAGCACACAAGGGCAATTGTGCTGGTCATTTTTAATGTCAACTTGATAAAAATCTGGAATCACCTAAGAAGGGAGTCTTGATTGCATAGATCAAATTGGCCTGCGGCTGATAACTTGATTCATTGAGGTGGGCATCCACTCTGAATGCAGGCAGCACCATTTCATTGCCTGGGTTTTGCAACGTGAAAGAGTGAAGGAAGGTAGCTGAGTACAAGCAGTAGGCAAGCAAGCAGGCCAACACAGAAGGAGCCCAGGCATTTATTCTTCCCCTGTTCCTGTTTGTAAATACGGTGCTTTAAGTTCCCAGAACAATGGACTATAACCTGGAGCTGTGAACAAAATAAAACTGTCCGTTCCCTAACTTGCCCTTTTCAGGTTTTTGTCAGAGCAACATGAATGGAAGGAAGAAATTTCCATTTTTATCACAAGTGTATACCTTCTATTTGTTTCACATAATTTTCAAGTCCTAAGAATAGAGATCTTTGAAATTTTAGCCAATTCTACATATACACGTAATACCTGATGACTATGGTGTTGATTTTTTGTTTTTCTTTAGTATTTATGTACATGTAAAACACACAACAGGATACAAATTTTCTCAATTTTTCTCAATTCTAAAGGTTTTTGTGTCCTCATAGTATTTGTATATCATATGCAAAAGTTATTAAAGGACTTCTTTTGTTGTTGTTGTTGCTGGGGGGTGTTAGCATTTAATTCACCTCTCTGGGTGGCTTCAAGCCATCTGGGCACAGGCACCTCCAACAGCCATAATCTCCTCTTCAGCTCTTCTGCTGAAGAATCTGGCCTTTCAGGTGACAAGCTGCATGGGGAACCGGCCTTTCCCCAGAATGGTGGAGTACCCTGACCACACAACGTCACTCATGGGAGCAGCGCTTGCCTTGTTTTGTTTTGTTTTGTTTTGTTTTGTTTTGTTTTGTTTTGTTTCAGCATTGACCCATGTCTGCTCACTGGCCAGAACCACAATTTCTCCGGGTTGAGAGTTGAGCAGAAGCTCTGGTTCCTCTTTAAGTGGTAACACCTCACACCAATTTCCCCAAAGTAACGTGCATGTTTCTTGTCGAAGTTGCTCCTGCAGTGACGCTTGCCGCCAGCCTTCCTCGGCCTCCTGGGTCTTGCAGTGAGTCCCGAGACCATGGCTTATGTGGTCCCAGAGTTGGCTGCGCTTCTTCAGTGTGGATGGCGTGGCAGCGGCAGGAAGGAAAGAGTTAAGGGGCTTCGTTAAGCTCACACGTTGAGTATATATTATTTGTTAAATATGTAATTCGTTAAAATTTTGCTCAGTCTGTCCCTTTCTTTTTTTATATATTATAATACGCTTTTCAAATAGGTTTAAATTTCAGAAAATAATTATCAACTTTCTCTGTTTTGGTTAATACTATTTTCAATTTATTCAACGGATTTTACCTACTTCAAGTTCCCACAGATTTTTTCCCCCATATTTTTCTTCTAATATTAGTTTTTATTTATTTTCGTGATACCTTTCAATTCAGGTCGGAATGGGAATGCCACACTGATTTTGGGTACTACTATCTCCACTCGCTGAAGACATTTGCTTTTCCATTTGTATTTCCTTCTCATTTCTCCTGAAAATCTGTTCTTTGTTTTATTTTATGTTCTTAAGACTTATTTTACTTTATGAATTTGAATGTTTTATCCACAGGTTTGTATGTGAACCATTCGCATGCGTAGGCACCAGTAGAAGTCGCAAGAGGATTTCAGATCCGTTGGGAGTGAAATTACGAGAGGTTGCGATCTGCCGTGTGGGTGCTGTGACTCAAACTCAGGTCATCGTGTTAACAACCAGTGCTCATAACAGCTGGAACATCTGTCTAGCCCTGTGCGCAATTTTAAATCCCTTCTTCTGTTCGGTTGGATTTTGGAAATATCAGTATAGCCTTGGAGAAAAATTTAAAGGCAAGGAGCTCAATTTTTCTTATAAAAAGCTTTCTCTTTATTAAAAGACCTCCTCCTCCTCTCGCTCCTCCTCCTTTTCTGCTTTTTTTTTTTTTTTTTTTTTTTTGTATTTCCACATAATCTTTAGGACTTACTAATTTACAAATGGAGATTTATTGAAATTTTATTTTAAATTATTATGAACTCATTACTCAGCTATCTTGGCAGTGTCAAATCTTGAACTATCTAGCATCATTTGAATACCTCTATTATTCAATGTCTCTAATTTATGTTGTGAATACTTAATTGGGGGGGGGACTCTGAAAACACCAGCAGAGTGTGAGTCTAGGGAGAGGTCTAATGCAGCAATTCACGAAGGGTCAAACCTCAAGAATGTGGCAGCACAATTTGGAAAAAAAAAAAAATCCATGCTGTAACATAAACTTCTGTGCAAGATAAGGGATAACTAAGTTGAATTTTTTTCCAAGTGCATGCTAGCTCTTCCATAAAGATGGGTTTTTATACGTAGATTCCATCTGCTATCTTAAGAGCCTGAGGAGGATCTGAGTGTCCTTAGTTATACGATACTATGCGGGTCACCTAGACTATAAGCCATGTCCAGCTGTTTGCAAATGTCTGGAGATCCAAGTGTGGCCTGGTCCTACAGATACTACAGAGGTCACTAGGATATTAATCACATCCTTTCCCAGGCTTCTGGATGGAAAACAAACAAACAAACACATCTTTTCGAAGAAACAATCCTGTGTGCTTAACAGTCTTGATATCCCCAGTGCTTATCTGTATCACAAGGACTTCATGATCTCTACATGTATATATATATATATATATATATATATATATATATATATATATAATAGTTTATATATATTAGAAAAAGCATATATATGACTTATGTAACTTTGGCTAATTGTAATAAATTTTAATGTATTTGGTGATTCTAAGGTAAATTTATCTTTAAAATTTCCTTTAAAATTATTTTTCTTCTTTTTCTTTCCTCCTTCTTTTGAAATTGGTGAGTAAAATAAAAATGCTCTATATTCTGTTTATACTCATGCTTTCCAGCAATGGGTTTTGTCAGTGTAAGGATTTTCTGTATATACACTATTATCATCATCTAAAGAATACAGATTTAGGTTTTCTTGCTCAACACTTGCACTTTTTATTTATTTTTCATGTCTCCTGTACTGTTGAGGACTTTTAGGTCAACATTTAATAGAAATGGTAAGGTTAACAGCTTTGTAATTTTCTGATCTTAAAAGACCATTCTGTCTTTCATTGTTAATAAAACATCTGCTAATCTGTGCCTAATTTTTTTATGATAGGCACTTTTATCACAACCTTAAGCTTACTGATGGTACATAAATTATACATGCAGAAGCAAAGGCTGTTCTGGGTCAGTCTGCCCACAGACATTTTGTCCTAATGACTCCTCTGCATTGTTCTGGCAGAGGCTGGATCATATCTGGCAGCTACAGTTCGGCTTTGGCACAGGCTTCTTGAGCTCAGGCTGCCTGCCCACCCTTTCTATACCCTGTGACCTGAGTCTGCACTGGCCACACCGCCAGGCCCCATCCTCTTTACCATTCATATAGCTAAGGTGTGCCTCAGTTATGTGTGTGCATAAGTGGGAGAAGTGAAGTTAATGTAAGAGAAAAATAAAGAGAACCCAGTGAGGATGGAGGCTAGAAAAGATTCGTTTTCTTCACCAACACTTTTAGCTCTTTAGCTCCTTTCCCTGTGTCTAGTCATGTAGACACATTCATAAATGTATCAATACCTCCATGAGTCTTTTAGTTCTTCTCTCCTTTTTTTACCAAAATGTAACTTGGTTTCATTATTAGTTGAGAAACATCAATGATAATACATCCATGAATACACTTGTAAACCAAAACAACCACACAGAAATGCAGAGTGTAGCCCTGGGTTGCTGTTGTGAGTTACTCTGACACCCACAGAATGGACATAATCCAATAGCAGTTGTTTTCAAGAGTCAAAGGTCTAGTTCCATCCATAGCGTTGCAAATGAGAATTCCATTGTTTTTTTCCCACTAGCCTTTCCCCTCCGGGATGCTAATTCATACTTGCGACCCAGCATTTGTGAGGCCGGCACAGGAGGATTTGCTATGATCTCTGGCCAGCCTGGGTTCCACTATAATACTGTCTAAAACAAACAAACACCAAGTATTCCATGGTATATATGCAAAGAAATAGAGTTGGAAGATTGTTGTCCTAAGTGCAGTAAATGAGAAACAGATGGACAAGAGGCTCATGCCCTCACCCACAAGCTTAATCTAAAAAAGCTGATCTCATAAAAGATGGGGGCAGAGAGGAGGCTGCCAGAGCTGGAGAAAGCTGAGGAAAGGTTGAATAGTGCTAACTACATACTAAGAATCAAAAGTTCTGTGATCTTATGGCACAAACAATGACCACAAACATTGATAACAAACTGCATAATTAAAAAGTGAAACTGGTAGCTCCAACAGCTGCCAATGTGGCAGTAACAATGGGGGCTGTAATTCCAAGATCCCTTTTCTGTCTGAAGAGAGTCATAGCGTGAGGGGCATCAACGGGCACAGGCACCCAGCAAGGTATGCGAGTAACCACGGCATACCTAAATTCACTAGCATTCCAGCATTGGGCAAAAAAGCAAGTATCATTACCACAATTACTTGGCTCTATCTGGCTAATAATGAATAAAAATGGGGGATATAAACAAACAGGTGTGGGCTTATAGGAAATATTATGAGAAGCCTTAACCCCCTCATTGGAACATCCTGCATCAGTTCTAGAACTAGCAGTGGTGGTGTCCGAGGTCTGAGTAGGTTCAGGAGAACATTGCCCCCAGGGGGGAGATGTGCTCCATGTAAATTGACTAACTCCATGTTTTCCTCCACTTTTGAAAGTCATTTAAGGTTCTTAAATTATCTTTTTTTTTCCTTTTTTTTAAAAATTTTTCATCAATTACACTTTAGTTATTTTGCATCCCCCCATAAGCCCCTCCCTCCTCCCCTCCCAATCCCACCCTCCCTCCTCCCTCTGCATGCATGCCACTCCCCAAGTCCACTGATAGGGGAGGTTCTCCTCTCCTTTCTGATCTTAGTCCATCAGTTCACATCAAAAGTGGCTGCATTGTCCTCTCCTATGGCCTGGTAAGGCTGCTCGCCCCCAGGGAGAGGTGATCAAAGAGCAGGCCAATCAGATTATGTCAAAGGCAGTCCCTCTTCACATTATTATGTAACCCACTTGGACTCTGAACTGCCCTGGGCTAAGAATCGTCTGAAGGAATGGGCGGGCATGGGAGCATTAGCAGGCCTTCTGGTGTTGGTCTCCTTGGTTTGCCTGTGGTGTATATGCAAGACTAGAGTTTCACAACAGCGTAATGCAGCCATGACCATTCAGGCCTTTACAGCCATTGAAGCAGGACAGTCTCCCCAAGCATGGAAGCTAAAATGTTACGCTCAGGATGCGAGGCTAAGCACTGCACTCAGGGTCAGCTGCTTTCGACCCAGAGAAGAGCATGTCTGATTGCATGCGGGTTGATGCCCCAGGTCCCGCCTCTGAGAAAAAGGTATCAGACGGGTCTGATGCTCTTTGGGTGGATGACACCTAAATGAACATCAGTACAAAGTCCCAATTTATTTCTAATATCAGAGATCAGACCTCTACTCTTGCCTGATGCATCTAAAACAAGAAGGGGGAACTGTAGAGAGCTGCGTAATGCCGCGCCTTAAAGATGGAGCTGGTTTCCGCCTTCCACCTTCCCCCTGGTGAGTGCTCTCTGTCACAAACAACTCCATATTTGGCTAAGGCTGAGGATCTGGCTTGCTTCCATGTATGTAGACCTATCTGCATTGCCCACGTGGCATGCTGGGGTTGGCTACCCAGAGGCTATTTAAGCTGTGGGCTGGCTTTCCCCAGGGTCAGAAGATTGTTCAAGGTTCCTGAATAAACTGCACTGAAAAAAAAAAAAAAAAAAGTGAAACTGGGAGGATTGTGAATGTCATTGCTCATGAAATGACTAATATTTGAGGAATTAGGTATGCTTAAACCGATTTGCTTCTGTTGCTGTTTACTTATTTGTTTATTTTTATTTTTTTGACAGAGTCTCATTGTGTATTTAGGTGGAACCAAACCTCACCATGCAAACCAGGGTGGTTTCAAACTTACAGCTCAACTTTTACCCCTCTCTCCACTCCAATGGCTAGAGTAGTGGGTATGTATGATTTGCATGTTACACATTGTACATGTGACATGAACTATCATACAGCATCTCCATGCCATATCCTCACTGTGTTTTGATATATCCATCAAAAACATAAAATACACACACATACAAACAAAACAAAAACAAAAAGAGCACTAGCAATCCCCAAAAGACTGCTATTTGCATTACTATCACTTTAGTCCAACCAGAGTCTAAAACCATTCCTGCGAAAGAAATTTAGAAATAGACACTGACATCTGGAGAAAACGTCTGCTCTGTGAGAATGACAGCAACTTGAAAACTTGAGCTGAATTGGTTACTCTCGGGAGAAATCTCCATTAATTTCCTCTTTAGAGAACCACTGCTTTACTAGCCTCTGCCTTTACAAAATAAAACTCTCATCAATGAGCAGTGAAGAGTCCAGAAAGGAATAACTTTCAAAGTCACCTATCAATCCAGATGTTGTGAGAAGAGTTTTAGCTTTAAAAAAAAAGCAGCATCTGGAAACATCTGGAGCTGTGGCTTTGTTTGTCATTTCCTGAATCCAGGTAAAAGCTGTCCCTTGACTTGTAGGTGGCCTGGCATTTGTTACAACCTTCCAGATGACTTTCCTGAAGTGGGATCAGCCACAGGAAATTTGTATAGCATTATACTTTTTAATCACCAATGACTATGCAGTAGTTTTGACTTTCATTTCCTCTTAGGATCATATTATATATTGTCATTTAATTCATTTCTTAAGATTTGTTGCAGCCAGATGTGGTGTTATATGCCTGTAATTCAAGCACTAGGGAAGCTGATATAAGAGGGTCATAAGTTCAAGAAAAGCCTCAGCTGCATAGAGAAATCCCTGTCTGAAGAGAGAAAGGAATAAAAAAGAAGGAAAGAATAAATAAAGAAGAAGGAAGGAAGAAAAGAAGGAAGGAAAGAAGAAAGGAAAATACTGAAGTAATATCTCATATTTAAAATTTATTAAACCAAAGAAAACATTTTGTTTTTGTTTCCTTCAAATCTAGCATAATCTCTGTAATATTTTACCTCCTCAATATACACGTGAATTAAATAAACAGCTAAGTTGTCAGAGTGAGATTTCATTCCATTTTCTGTCGTAAAAACATGTTCAAGTTGGAAGAGCACACACCTCACACCTAACTTGCATACTTTATAAAAAGAGAAAGACAAGTAAGTTATTTCAAGACTTCTTTTTGCTTTTTCTTGTTGCCAGATCAAGCCATTGTAATGTGTTCTGTGTGAAACAGTGATTAGTGTAACTTATAAAAGAACTGTCTATCTGGATGAAGATTGAATATCTTACCCAAGGCCCTCCTTCTTGCTTAGTTTCTTTTTTTTTTTTTTTTTTTTTTTTTTCCCCAATGCAGTTTATTCAGGAACCTTGAACAATCATCTGACCCCGGGGAAAGCCAGCCCACAGCTTAAATAGCCTCTGGGTAGCCAACCCCAGCATGCCACGTGGGCAATGCAGATAGGTCCAGATACATGGAAGGAAGCCAGATCCTCAGCCTTAGCCAAATGTGGAGTTGTTCGTGACAGAGAGCACTTAGCATTGGGAAGGTGGAAGGCGGAAACCAGCTCCATCTTTAAGGCGCGGCATTACGCAGCTCTCTACAGTTCCCCCTTCTTGTTTTAGATGCATCAGGCAAAAGTAGAGGTCTGATCTCTGATATTAGAAATAACTTGGGACTTTGTACCGATGTTCATTTAGGTGTCATCCACCCAAAGAGCATCAGACCCGTCTGATACCTTTTTCTCAGAGGCGGGACCTGGGGCATCAACCCGCATACTATCAGACATGCTCTTCTCTGGGTCCAAAGCAGCTGACCCTGAGTGCAGTGCTTAGCCTCGCATCCTGAGCATAACATTTTAGCTTTTTATGGTAGCCAACCATGCTTGGGGAGACTGTCCTGCTTCAATGGCTGTAAAGGCCTGAATGGTCATGGCTGCATTACGCTGTTGTGATACTCTAGTCTTGCATATATACCACAGGCAAACCAAGGAGACCAACACCAGAAGGCCTGCTAACGCTCCTATGCCCGCCCATTCCTTCAGATGATTCATGGCTGCAGCAATCCATGATGATAATCCTGTGGCTAGTCCTGCGTCCACTCTGGTAGAACTTACCGTGACAATGGCCACTCTCAGCTGCTCCATCGTAGTATCGAATTCTCCAGTCCAATTACCTAAAGTATAGCTAGACAATTGTTTAGACAGATTTGCAGCACAGGGAAAATTCTCATGTTGTATGCTAGTGACTCAAAGTCCAGCATACTTTCATTGACAGCCAAGTTGAGTGATTTGCCATAGGGTATCAATTTGCTCCTGCACGAGGTCAATCCTCTGATTGAACACCATCAAGCCTCCTTTTAGTTGAGCATTAATTCCTTTTTGTACATCTAAAGCATGAGCTACTTTGGCTAAAAGGTTATTCAGGGTCTGAGCAGTCTGCACAGTATGACTCCTGGCTAATGCCGCGGTGGTAGCTCCAACAGCTGCCAATGAGATGGCAGTAACAATGGCAGCTGTAATTCCAAAATCCCTTTTCTGTCTGAAGAGAGTCATAGTGTGAGGGGCATCAATGGGCACAGGCACCCAGCGAGGCATGCGAGTAACCAGCTAGTAAATTTACTACTTGCTTAGTTTCTTTTTTTTTATTTTTTTATTTTTGCTTATTCATTTTTGACGTTTTATTCATATAGTGTGTGGATGATACATTATAGCTAAAGCAGACATTTAAAAGGAAGGACGTTAAGCCGGCAAGATGGGTTATTAGTTGGTAAAGCGCTTGTTGAGTAAGCTTGATATACTGAGTTCAATCCCTACATCCCAGAACGGAAGAAAAAACAACTCCCAAAAGTCATCTTTTGATCTCCACACCATGCCATAGCAGGTGTGCCCCTGTAGAACACACACACACACACACACACACACACACACACACACACACACACCTGCATCTGGATTTCATGAATTCATCCAGACAGATTTTAGTATGTTTATCCTATATTACATATCTAATATCCACTTACAAGTGAATATTTACCATGTGTGTCTTTCTGTTTCTAGGATACCTCTCTCAGGATGATCTTTTCTAGTTTCCACCATTTACCTGCAAATTTCATGATTTTCTTGTTTTTAATAGCTAAGTACTATTCCATTGTGTAAATGGAATTTTTGTATCCATTCTTCAATTGATGGACACCTGGGTTGTTTCCAGATTCTGGCTATTACACATAAAGCTGCTATGAACATGGTTGAGCAAATGTCCTTGTATACTTGAAAGGCAAATGGGATAGACGTTGGAAGAAGGTGAAAATAAGAAACAAAACAGGAGCCTACCTCAGAGGGCCTCTGAAAAACTCTATCCAGCAGGGTATTAAAGCGGATACTGAGATTCATAGCCAAATTTTGGGCAGATTGCAGGGAATTTTATGAAAGAAGGGGGAGATAGAAAGACCTGGAAGGGTCTGGAGCTCTACAAGGAAAACAACAGAACCAAAAATTCTGGTCCTAAGGGTCTTTTCTGAGACTGATATTCCAATAAAGGACCATGCATGGAGGTAACCTGGAACTCCTGCACAGACATAGCCTATGGCAACTCGTCTCCAAGCGGTTTCTCTAGTAAGGGGAACAGGGGCTGTCTCTGACATGAACTCAGTGTCTGGCTCTTTGATCAACTCCCCCTGAGGGGGGAACAGCCTTACCAGGCCACAGAGGAAGACTATGAAAGACAGTACTGATGAGACTTGATAGGCTAGGGTCAGATGGAAGGGCAGAGTTCCTACACTATCAGTGAACTAGGAAAGGGATATGGGAGGAGATGAGGGAGGGAGGGCTGGGCTGGACGGGATGAGGGACAGGGCTATAGCTGGGAGACAAAGTGAATAAACTGTAGTAAATAAAAATATATATTAAAAAGATAAAAAAGAGTATTGTCTAAATGTGCCTCTTACCATCCCATGTGAAAGGGCTTTAGCTATGAAATTCACACATTTTTATGGCTTTACAGTTACATATGCCTGTTCCGTTAGTGCCTGAGCCCCACTGAGACCAGCTACAGCTTCAGGAATACCTTATTTTAGGTTTTAGTGCTGTTTATTTGTGACTGTGAAACCATCAACAAGTTATCAGGAGCCTGTCAAGGCTGCTCGAGCAACGCTTTTGTTAACATGAACCCTTGGGGAATGAGAAACTAGAGTACTTTTACACAATTCGAGAAAACCACTGGATGTTAATAAAAACAATGAAATCCTTAATCAGGAAGTTTTCCGTTCTTGGTGTGGTTCAGCAGGGCCAGATTGGGATATGCTGACATGATGACAGTGAAGGCATCCAGAGGGCTGCATATAATGTTTATTTATCTTAGCAACCACAGGAACATTGCAGACAGCCAGAGCTGGCCCGGTACAATGTGTTGCTAACGTGTATGGAATGATGGCTTAGTTTGGATAAAGTCAAGTTGTTTCTGTGCTGATAAAGAACAACCAGCGTTGCTATTTTGTCTTCTACAGGATTTATGTCTACGGAGAAACCCCAAGGCCTAAGTTCTGTTTGATAGATCCACATGCAATGAATCTGTGTCTTTAAAAGTATAGATTCCAAACTAAACATTCCATTTTCAGTCCCTCCAGCTCAGCCTCCTCACTCTCTTCCATCTCTGCCCATGGTGACTCCATCCTTCCAGTGGCTCAAGCCAAAACACAGATTCATCTCTTTTCTCATGCTCCTGCTTGTGGGTCAGCCAAACCTGTGTTTGTCTTCCAAACTGATCTCTGTCTTGATCTCCCTCAGCATCCTTTCTGTGCATATGCAAGCCAAAGCCACCATCTTCTCTTGCTTGACAACTTTATCAGCCATCTGCATATTCTTCCCCTGTCCATCCCTGTGGCCCGGATTCTGTCAAATACTGTTTAAAGTATTCTGGCAAACACAATTTAATAAAGTGATCCCCCTGGTGACCACTTCAATCAGTTTTTGTCTTGCCAAAGTCAATGTGATTCTTGGGCTGGAGAGATGGCTCAGCTGTTAAACAACTTTGCTGTCCTTGCAGTAGGACAGGAGTTTGGTTCGTGGTACCCAAGTTAGGTGGCTCAAAACTGCCAGAAAATTCCATCTCCAGAAAATTCTATGCAACCGTCACCATTTCTTTTGAGATAAGGTTTTATGTAGCATGGATTAGTCTCAAATTAGCTATACAACAGAAGATGGTCTTGACCCACCAACCTCTGTGTTAGCCATCAAACAAAGAAAGATTTAATGGGCCATGTAAAACTAAACAAACATACCCATCTTCTTAGTACACAAATTTGCTTAGTCTTTAATAAGTGTTAAAATTATATGTATATATGTTTCCCTTGTCTCTCTTGCTCATTTTGCTGGGCTCACAGTTTCCTTCTCTGCTAGTTCTGGAACTCAACCTTCATAGCCTGAGTCTCCCTGGGCTCACTTTATCCCTTTCATTCTTCACATTCTTTCTCAAATACTACTTCCAACAAAAAGGTAGTCCTTCAGCCATTACATTAAAAAATAAATTAGCTAGTCCATCTTCTCTTGTTCCTCACTACTGAATCCTACCTTGCTTTCCTCCATTTCATGTCAGGCCCTGCAATGTTTCTTCCTGCTGCCCTATTTTCTACATAAGGACAAGGAATTTGTCTCCAAAGCACCTCAGCCAGAGAAATAGTGTCAAGAACACAGCAGCTCTGTAAGAGATATTGTTGAATTAATACAGTAACATTTTGATAGGCATTTAAAAAAATCCAGGTAGGGTGGTTTTAATATTCTGTGCACATTTTAAATTGATTTGTTCTTCTCAGCTTCTTGCTGATGACCAGGAAACATTGACTATGTCTCTAGTGAAGTAAGTGCCTGAGGTCATCTGAAGGCATGGATTGGGGCTCATACACTCAGAGAGGGTCTTACCCAGTCCTGTTCTGGTTATTATCAGGGTCAGGGACATCATAAAGTTTTTCCTTTTCCTCATGAGCATTTTATGCCACTGAAGGTTATTTAACCTTATAAAATATTTAGGATTAGATGTGAATTTGCAAAAAGTTATACTTTGTTTTCTATTGTTGTGTAGGGTAGCTTGAAGCTAGCTCTAGAAAGCCTGCGTAGCATTTGTGGCAGATGGCTTGCTTGAGTACGTAGACAGTTCCCCTAAAAGTGTTTTAGCAGATCAGTGTGGTAATCTTAAAATGACTACAGCGATTGCTCAGAAGCTCATAATCCCTGTGCTATGGAGATGGATATCTGAAGGATGCAGAGGTCTCACAAGGGTCCAGCGTGGCGGTCTTGGAATAGGCATGCCTGGGGTCGAGGATGAATGGGAAACATCTGGGTAGAATGCTTTTAGTTTACTTAAGGGATTAGGTGTTTCTCCGTTTACACAGAGATAAGATAGTTATGTCCTGCGCCTGCAGCAGCTATAAAGCTGTGGGGTGGGAAGAAGTGCCTTGGCACAGTGTTATGGAGAAAAAAAGAAGGGAAAATGAAAGATGATAATGATGACTCAGAGAGATGAACACTCCAGGTGGAACACAGAGACCTGGGTTATACTTACTTATGAGGGTGAAAATTACATCGCAACATCCGTTGCCAAATCAAGGTCACAGATGAAAAATGCATTAAAAGACCATGTGAGCTGTGTTCTGGAAAGTGTGTGTCCTTTGCAGAAGACAGGAGGAGGAGGTACAGAATAGCTTAACACTTGTGTGAGCGCTGCAAGGTTAGAGGCAGATTCATGGTTTCAGCCTTTATATAAACCATATACTAGTCAAATTAAATTGTTAATAAAAAGAAAACAAAATAATTATTTTATAAAATTAAAATATTTCTTAATAGTGGGTTTGTGACATGCTAAGGATATTTAAGATTAAGCAGCAGTGCCTGTAAATGTAACATTGTTAGGAGGTAGCATCTGCAAATGTAATCAAATAATAATGACTTCATGATGAATCAGAGTGACCTCTCATCTATGTTAGCTAAAGACAAAGTCAACCAGTGAAAGGAGAGACAGAGAGAGATTGCAATTTCCATAAGCTCTGGGGCTGGAAGAAACATGGATAGGTTACCAAGAGGCTTTAGGGGGAGTACAGCTACATCCTTCAGCATTTCATTACTATAACAAAACACTGGACATAATCAGTCTATAAAGAAATAAAAATCTATTTGTATAGGCTTAGTAGAGACCATCCAAAAAATCATGATGATAACATGTTTTAACCAAACCATTCATCCCCTAATTGGAACGTGGAATGTGAGAAGAAGATGGCTTTCTACAGTCAATTGTATCCCGGCTGTAGCCCCCTTCCTCTTAAAACTCCCAATGCCTTGCAATAGTGCAGAGCTGAGTCTGGATCCCTCTTTGGGAAGAGACATTCTAGGTTTAAATTACAGCAAAGGTTGAACCAACACTTTTGAACTCTCGTACTCTGAAATCATAACAGAATAAATTTCTATTTTTTAAAGCTACCCAGCTAGCATTACTATGTTACAAAAGCTTAGAAACTTCATGCAATTTTGGTTTTGCATAAGGGGACATAGAAAGAAGTGGTCCAGCAAGAACCAAGCAAACTTCCCATTGCCGACTTCCTCAAAAGATAGGACCAGAGCAGTGGTTCTCAGCCTTCCTAATACTGCAACCCTTTAATACAATTCCCCATGTATGGCGACCCTAACCACAAAAATATTTTCATTGCCAACTCATAACTAATTTTGCTACTGCTATGAATCATAATTGACATATGTGATATTTTCAATGGTTTTAGGCCACCCCTGTGATCCAAAGGGGTCACAACCCGCAGGTTAAGAACTGCTGGCCTCAAGTATAAACATCCCTGTTCTTATCTGGAATGTAGAATCTCCGATTCCAACCGAGGCCTGGACAAAGGAATTTCCCTAGAGATGACTGCAGCTCAAAGTGTGTGTCTGGAGAAGGATAGTAGCAATCTCAGCAAACTCCTCTCATCTTTGGGGTTCTCATACTTGTGTAAACACTGCATTAACTCAATTACACCACACGCCAACTTCCCTTAGCTGTGCAAATGGTGAGTTTGGAAGAGATGGGGAGGAGATACCCTGATCTCTGTCTGAAAGAATGAGAATGGGAAGTTGTGTTGGCATATGAAGATGAGTTCTGAAGAGTCAGCCTGCAGCCTCACTTCTCAGTAACAAAATTATAAATAACTATAATTATAGGCAAGATGTGTTAGAGAATTTGAGAGGTAATTCAAAGTCTTCTTCCCTCCCTTCTGTCTCAACACATCTCTCACTCCAGCTGTCAGGTAAGCAACAGGACATCACTGGACTTCCACCTAACAAGAGACATGCTATAATATGGGGGAAAGTTTCATTCAGGTTTAACACAACAGAAAACATATCATCTAAAGTCCAGATCTGTGATGACAGCAAAAATATATTCTATGACAGATAAAGCTTTGAATTAAATGTCCTCAAAAGAAATCTCTTTTCTCTCTCCCTTTGAACATACTGGGATGTCCAGAGAAAGAAAGAAAGCGGTGTTGGTGTCCCCTAATACCATTAGATAGATTTATTGCAAATGCAAATGTCTTTTGTTTTTTTCTTTTTTACAGGGTGGAGAAGTTGAGTGTGGCCTCTGCATTAGTTCCCCTTCTCATAGCTGTGACCATATTCCTGACACAGAAAAGAAGAGTAATCTAGTTCACAGTGTGTAGGTTCCAGTCATCCTAGTATGGGGCAGTGTGGCAGTGGGGAACAGCTCCTGGCTTTTGCAGCAGGGACAGGAGTCTACCTGCATCACAACAGGGAAAAATGGGAATCAAAGGGCAAAGGAACAGAACTAGACTTAAACTTCAAGGTTTGTTCTCAGGAGGTCCCCAAACAGCTACCAGCTGGCAAGTGTCTGCTAACTGAGCCAGTATGGGGCATTTTATACTGAATCAAAACACTTTCTTTTAGGCTCAAGTTTCAGGGGGTCTTGCTCAGACACAGTACTTTTCTTTATGCTTACTTTAAGCTCTGAATCATCCCTCCGAAAGCAATCTCCTTGATAGCTGTCATTTATCAGTGATTCTTTTTTTCTCTTTTTTCTTTTATTATTATTATTATTTATAACAATTCATTCAATTTGTATCTGTGCTATGGCTTCATCCCTCTTCTGCCCCTATGCCCTTCCCCTAGTCCACTGACAGGGGAGGTCTTCCTCCCCTTCTATTTGACCCTAGCCCATCAGGTCTCATCAGGACTGGTTGCATTGTCTTCTTCTGTGGCCTAGCAAGGCTGCACCTTCCTGGAGGAGGTGATCAGAGAGCTTGCCACCAAGTTCATGCCAGAGAAAGCCCCTGCTCCCCTTAGTAGAAAACCCACTTGGAGACTGAGTCTATGGGCTACATCTGGGCAGGAATTTTAGAACTTCTCCATACATTGTCTTTGTTGGGCTATCATTGTCTTTAGAGACTCCAGGGTTCAGTATTTTTTTACTCTGTTGGTCTATTTTTAGAGCTCCTGTGCCCTCCAAGTCTTCCTCTCTTCCCCGTTCTTTCATAAGATTCCCTGCACTCTGCTCCAAGTTTGGCTATGAGTCTCAGCCTCTTCTTCAATATCTCTATCAGTAGAATTTTTCAGAGACCCTCTGTGGTAGGCTCCTGTCCTGTTCTGTCTTCTCTGACTTCTGATGTCTATTGCCTTTGTCCTTCTGAATAAGGATTGATCATCTTCTCCAGGGTCTTCCTTGTTGTTTGGCTTCTTTAGGAGAATAGTTTTAGTATGTTTATCCTACATTATATGGCTAATACCCACTTATGAGTGAGTATATATCATATGTGTCTTTCTGTTTCTGGGTTACCTCATTCAAGATGATATTTTCTAGTTCCCACTATTTGCCAGCAAATTTCATGATTTCCTTGTTTTTAATAATAAGTAGTATTCTATTGTATAAATGAACCACAATATCTGTATCCATTCCTCTGCTGAGGGACATCTAAGTTATTTCCAGCTTCTGGCTATTGCAGATAGAGCTGCTACGAACATGGTTGAGCAAATGTCCTTGTTGTATGTTTGAGCATATTTAGATATATGCCTAGGAGTGGTATAACTGTGATTTTTACTATCTTCCAGCTACTCCATGATATCTCCCATGTTCCTTTGCACTGATGCTTTGATTGCAGAACATAGCCAGCTCCTCTCAGTCACTGCTGTGAGTAGGTGTATCTCTATATTAAAATGTTTCCTGATGCATTTGTTACTTGCATTTGTTATTTTGACCTTAAATTCAAGTGTCACATCTTATTCACTGTTTGGATTGTGTATCTGGCATAGGCCTATTTGAATATTTTGTTGTTGTTGTTCAGGTCAAAATCCACTTCATGAAAATAATATTTATGATCATTAGGAGTGACTGACTATATTTACCCAAAGCAATATGATCTCAGTTAATTGTGTGTGCTAGTTTAAATTTAAGTTCATGGTTGAAGGGACAGCTCAGTTGTTAATATGATTGCTGGGCAAGCATAAGGACCCGAGTTCAGATCCTTCACACCAAATGGAACGCCAGGAGTGGCGTCATATTCCTGTCAACCCTAAGGCTAAGAGGCTTGTTCAGGTGCATCCTGGAGGCTCGTTGAACAGCCTAAGCTGCAAACTCCAAGTTCATTGTGACATTCTATCTCAAAAGAAATGAATAAATGAATTAGATAGATAGATAGATAGATAGATAGATAGATAGATAGATAGATAGATAGATAAATGGTAGTTAGTGACTACTAGAAAAGCCCTCATTTACCTGTAGTATCACATGTTGAATGCTCTACAGCTCTCTATAGTTAGAGAATGGCAGAGAGGGTAATAAAAATTTAGGACATTTAGAAAAAATTGTCAACAAACCCATCTCTTCTGACACTGAAATAATGCCACTTCGGGTTATGGTCTGTCAACCTACTGCACACTATTGTAAGGGAGACTCAGAGGCTATGCTGTTTGCGGTGCCTTTGATAAGAGAACTCACGTTTCTAAAGTGTCAAGAAGAAACACGATAGAAAGTTTGCCTTCTGCCTTTATAGCTGTATTGCAGGGGCCTATTCCTTGACATCGCTGGGACTTCAGTAAGAGGAATGACAAATACTGACATGTCGCCTGCAAAGCTATTGCAAGTGTTGAATTTGACATCACGATGTGATAAACAGTAAATAATTCCTATTGCTGTACCACGTGTGGCTTTCAGACTCTGACCTAGTCATGATTAGTAAAAAAAAAAAAAAAAAAAAAGTGAAGAAGAATCAGATTCATGGGTTGCTCACACCTGGTGACCTTAGTTCAATCCCCAGAGCCCAGGTAAAGTGGAAGGAGGGGAAAAACACAGAGTTGTCTCCTGATCTTTACATGTGCACCATAGCACCTCGGCCCTCCCCCCCACATTAAAATACGCAAGCATGCATATTATACATACAGTAGTTCTTTGTTTAGGGATGGAATCTATGAGATTTTTCTCCTTCCCTGTCATCATGGCTATTTGTGTTGTCATTGGTCAGGTCTTGTTTAGGTTGAAGTATCATGGGTAAACTTTCCCTTTTATTTTTAATAGACACAGTCCCACAGAAGATTTATTGAACCTCTGGCCCTATTAATCTTTCTAACTTCTCCTTTTTCTCCTTCCCCTCTTCCTCCTCCTCTTCTTCCTCCTCCTCTTCTTCTTCTCCAATGTTCTCTGAGCATTAGGAGCAGGGATTGTATTTTAGATATAGCCATTGGTACTGAGATCTCCATAATCAGTCCTCGTTTTCTGTATTAGTCTTTTTCTGTTGCAAAGAGAAGCTTTCCCAATAAAGGATGGGAACTACACTTGTCTGAGGATAAAAAAATAAATGTTTAGTATGCTGTTTCGGAAAATAGTGATAGTGGATCCTCCTCTAAGATCCATGACCTCTCAAGTCCCATGTATTTGACTAGGTCTCCAGTATTCATCATGATCCCCTTCCTAGTTCATTTTCAAAGAACAGGTGGATTTCATACTTTACAGGCAGAAGTGAAGCCAGCCTGGGAATGAAAGGAAAGGGTAGGGTAGAGCTGAAAGAGCAGGCAGAGAAAGTTGGGAAGAGCTCTGTCTGACTAAAGTGAACTTGAAGGTTCATCACAAATCCTGGGTATACCCTTTATGGTTAAAGCCAGGTTTATTTTTCTGTCTTATGATTGCTGAAAAAAATTCCAACTTTGCAGCAGAAACAAGACATTTTCCCCATACTTTCCCACTAGGTTTTGATGTCGCAAACATTCAAGTCATAAGTTCTCCAAGCCCAGCAGCCCACTCCTGAGACGTGCTTACTTGCCTGATTTGATAGCTGTTACAAAATCCAACTCAAAAAAAGTTTTCCTAAGGTCAGTGGCTAAATAATGGAAAAGCTTATTTCTAATGTATCAGTAAATGCAGAGATGTCTAGAAAAGCAGCCTGGTTTATGCACATAGTAATTTTAAAGCTGACTTTGTACGGTAATGCTGGAAATATGTGTTCTCCATACTAGTAAGACAGAATCTACTTTGTGCTTTATGAGCCTAATGATGATTGTAGATGATATGCAGTGTCATTCTCCAATATAAATAAAAAGAGTAGAAGAAAAGATAACAATTTGAAAATAAATACCGTAACTGTTTACTGTGCAGAAATTTCAGGACTATTTAAAATTAATCATGTATACAATATCTATTTTGAATGCATTTTGAAGTTTTTATTTTATATATTCAAATGAGTCTTTACCAATAGTAAAGGAGATTAATACATTGCTAGAGTTTGGCACTTGACTTTATGTTAAAAGAGTTAATTTATCTCTATGAATTACAGAAGATTTTGTAAAATCTTTTAAAGCTTTACTAATGGTTGACCCCTATGGTTACATCAGACTTTGATAGCTCAGTTCACCTCTACAGAAATCTTTAAAAATGATTCTGAATACTGCAGGCAAAATATTCTTATTGTAAGCAATTATTCCATTTGCATATTTGGCTTAATGCATGATAGGTCATGTGGAAAATGAATCCACAATGTGTTTTAGTTTTCAGAATGGAGCTTTTTTTTTTTTTTTTCTTTTTAGTAATGATATTGACAGATTGGGTTTTTTTTTTTTAATTTTTTTTTCTCCAGATTATAAAAACTGTGGCTGTTTAGGAGTTACTTGTAGTTTCCAAGTTGAATGGCGCCGCGCACGTAGACGCACCGGAAGGTGGTGGAAGGGATCTCCCAGTACTTGACCGGGTTGCCGAAAAGACTGACTGCAGAGTACGAAGTCTTTTTAGTGTTGTATCCAAGTGGGCAGAAGTCGTTTGTCCCAACATGGGAGATGTTGTTGTTATGAAGGTAGACGACCTGCAACGTGAAATAGTACAGAATGGTTATCCTCCAGATGTGCATTGAGGTGCTTCCGGTAAACATGTTTAATGTGAATATTAAAATATTTGGTGTGACTGTATTACAACTCCTCAAACCAAAATTAGTTTTTTGCCTTCTTTTCGAGAGTTGCCTTTCCTGCCTCAGTGTAAGCTGCATCTCAAACATTCTAGATGCCCATGCTAAAAAAATTTCAGCAACCCTTGCACTCAGCCTTCTCCCATACTCCCTGCTTCATCACTCAGTTCTGCATTTAATCTTCAAAGCACATACATAGCACATCCCTCTTATGTCTGCTCCCACAAGCCTAAGCCCCCAGGGTCTCTTCTTCAACTGTTGAAATTACTGGATGCCCTTCCTACTTTTGCCTTTGTTTTTCAAAACCCCATTGTATTATTTTATATCCTGAAGGAATTCTAAGGAAAAAAAAAAGTCAGGCCCAAAATAAATTTAAAAGAATATCGATTTCACAAAAACAGAATCGTGTGAAAATTTCACCTTGCCTTTTTCAGCAGAAAAAAAAAAAAAAACAAGTTCTCACCAGGGCCTTCACATCTTTCAGTCTGACACCATTCTGCCCTGAGCCTGTGTCATATCCTGTCCCTGTCCAAGCCCCGTCCATTGACACATGCACAGGTTTCCTCTGCTGCAATGCGTTCCCTAAGCCACCTGCATGCTTGCTGCCTTGTTTCCTTGTAGCGGACAAGCCTTCCCTCACTAGCCCAATCTGACTCTCTTAACTCAGAATTATATCTTTAGCTTTATTCACAACAGTTCTCGTTCTGCAGGGAGACTGCATTTATTTGCCTTTTTCTGTTTTTCTTCTTTAAAGAAAAAGCATAATGAAAGAGGAAGCTGCTCTCTTTGGTTATGTCTCCAGTGCCTGCTATTGAAGAGGAGATAACCAAGAAATACATGAAATGAATGTTGCTTAATATATAGGATATGTATGCATATACCATATACCAGTTAGATGAAATATTAAACTCAGAGCAAAACCCAAAATATTGAACCTCTTATTGAAGATCTATAGAATAAGGAAGTAATGTGTAATGAACTGATCAGAAAAGGAAAATACATACATTAGAATTTAAATAAAGAATCACAAACTCCAAATATATTTAAGTATCACATTTACATAGGTAGGCCTAAAAGGGGTTTCCTTTTATCTTTTATTTTGTTTGTTTGTTTGTTTGTTTTTGAGACACTCTTCCTGGGTGACGCAAGCTGTCCTCAGACTTTCAAGTCCCCTGCCTCAGCATCTCCAGTGCTGAGACTACCAGTGAGTGCCAACATATTACTCTGCTAATATCTTACAAACTCTTCTTTAAAAATATTGAACTTTAATTCCTCAGAATATTTCATAAAATACATTTTGCTGTCATGCTTAATGCAATGGTAATTTGTTCATACATTTTCTTAGTGTTACTGGACATCACACTGATTTAAAAACTAAAGAAACATTAAAAAGCAGGCATGCTGATGCATATCTAATATTCTAACACTTAGGTGATGGGGCAAGAGGCTCAGGAGTTTGAGGGCAGCCAAGGCTCTAAAGTGATATAAAAATAAAAAAAAAAAAAGAAGTACGGGTTTAGAAATAAGATCTTCAAGCGATGATTTGCATTCTATTACCCACAGGGAAATCCATATCTGTGTAGTGTTAAAACATCCTTATTCCATTGTGCAAATGTACCACAATATCTGTATCCATTCCTCAGCTGAGGGACATCTGGGTTTTTTCCAGGTTCTGGCTATTATAAATAAAGCTGCTACAAACATGGTTGAGA
The DNA here is from genome assembly GCF_030254825.1 of Meriones unguiculatus. Taxonomy (NCBI): domain Eukaryota; kingdom Metazoa; phylum Chordata; class Mammalia; order Rodentia; family Muridae; genus Meriones; species Meriones unguiculatus. The sequence continues at coordinate 105,352,948 of NC_083350.1, read as the reverse complement.
AAATGTCCTTGTTGTGTACTTGAGCATATTTTGGATATATGCCAAGGAGTCATATAGCTGGATATTGAGGAAGTGCTATTCCTAATTATCTGAGAAAGTGCCAGATTGATTTCCAAAGTGGTTGTTCAAGTTTATATTCCTACCATCAATGGAGGTGCTTTCCCATTTCCCCACTACCTCTCCAGCATGTATTGTCACTTGAGTTTTTGATTTTAGCTATTCTGATGAGTATAAGGTGAAATACTACTCAGCAATAAAAAAACAAACAAACAAAAAACAAACAAACAAGGAAATAATTACATTTGCAGGCAAATGATAGGATCTAGAAAAGATCATCCTGAGTGAGGTATCTCAAAAGCAGAAAGATACACACCATATATACTCACTTATAAGTGGATATTAGACATTTAATATAGGATAAACATATAAAATCTGTTCACTTAAAGAAGCTAAGCAAGAAAAAGGACCATGGGTAAGATGATCAATCTACATTCAGAAAAACAAATGGGAAAGACATAGGAAGAGGTCAAAAACAGGGAACAAAATAGGAGCTTATCACAGAGGGCCTCTGAAAAACTCTTCCCATAAGTGAATCAAAGCAGTTGCTGAGGCTCATAACCAAAGTTTAAGCAGAGTACAGGGAAGCTTATTGAAAGAAAGGGGATATAGAAATACCTGGAGGGGACAGGAGTTCCACAAGGAGAGCAACAAAACCAAAAATCTGGGCACAGGGGTCTTTTCTGAAACTGATGCTTCATCCAAGGGCCACGCATGGAGGTAACCTAGAACCCCTGAACTGATTTAGCCCATGGCAGCTCAGTCTCCAAGTGGGTACCCTAGTAATGGGAACAGGAACTGTCTCTGACATGCACTCAGCGGCTGGTTCTTTGATCACTTCCTCCCTGAGGGAGGAGCAGCCTTGCCAGGTCACAGAGGAAGAAAATGCAGCCAGTCCTGATGAGACCTGATAAGCTAGGGTCAGACAGAAGGGGAGGAAGACTTCCCCTATCAGTGGACTTGGAGAGGGACATGGGAGGAGATGAGGGAGGGAGGTGGGGGGGATTGGGAGGGAATGAAAGAGGGGGCTACAGCTGGGATACAAAGTGAATAAACTGTAATTACTATAAAAATTAACATTAAAATTTTAAAATAACTTCCTTATTCATATAATTGCTTAAAGGGACAATAGCATGTAGCATTAAGACAGAAAAGGAACCTGATAAACTAGGATCAGATGGAAGAAGAGGAGGTCTTCCTCTATCAGTGGACTTAGAGAGGGGCAGGGAGGAGATGAGGGAAGGAGGGTGGGATTGGGAGGGAATGAAGGAGGGGGCTACAGCTGGGATACACAGTAAATAAACTGTAATTAATATAAAACATTTAAAAAAGACAAAAAGGAGTGTTTTTTTAAAATCAAAGCAATAGTTTTGACAATTGTTTTCGGGTTTTTAAATTTGGAAAATGTTGTAAATCAACTATCTTCAGGAGATAACATGTGAATATATGAGCAGCACAAATTGTATTCTGTGCATTGTACAGAAAGAGAGAGAAAAGGAAATGTTACATGATATTTGAAGGTTTGAGGGATGAGATATGGACAAAGGGAATTTAGGGGAAAGAGTGATGACATACAGATATGACAATGTGCAAAATACCTTGTATAAATTCCCAAAGAATTAAATATATATTTTAAATAACAAACATTTATAAGTTTTGTGAAGTAACTGAAAAGCTAAGAGAAATAATATGTGTGACATCCTCAGGATCTTGAAGGAGAAAGAAAATAGGATGCAGGTACTAACAAATTAAAAATATTTTCTTAGGTTCAACAGACTTCAGAGTGCCATGCTTAATTATCCTTCTCTGTGACACACAAGAAAACATGTGCCACGTCATGAAGCTAAGACCAGAAATACATAAAGCAAAAATATATGAAGTAGCATCAAAATGCACAACTGTTTTCTATTGTGTTGCATTCTTTAATGTTCCTAGAAAAGCAATTCCCCTATCTCCATAGTGTGTGCTAACCTCACGAGAAAAACAGTAATAAAATGGGTAAATCAGGAGGGCAGGGGACCAAAAACCAAAACCAAGCACAATGAGAACCTTTACAGTAAAAAGCATAGCTAGCTCTTTCAACTCTTCTAAGTCACTCATTTAAAAACACACCAACCAACAAATAAAAACAACCAACAACAAAAAACTTTCAATTCAGCACCACTGCCAAGCACCCCACTGAAAATAATCGACACTCAAGAAAATATTTCAAATCTTTTGCTCCCATTTATGTCAAACACTTACTAAACTCAATGTCACAGTTACTGTCAGTTGAACTTGGAGTTTTTGTCACAACTAAACAACAGAAGGGAGATGAGACATCTGCCTGCTAACATCTCTGACAGCACCAGCGACATGTAGACATTATGGTATTTTACCTATAATATTTTCCTTCAGACTCGGTGGTTGGACTTAACACCTATTTAAGTGTAAAAAGCTTTAAAAAAGTGTCGTGGCACATGCCTTTAATCCTAGCAGCTGAGAGGCAGAGGAGGTGGATTTTTGTGAGTTTGAGGCCAGCCTGGTCTACATAGTGAGTTCTAATATAGCTAGCGCTACATAGTGAGACATATCTCAAACAAACAAACAAACAAACAAAAAACAAGCAAAGAAAAAACCAAACAACCCTGAAATTTAAAAAATAATGTACATAAAGCCATTAAAAAGCACTTTAAGTGAGTAACTTGAATCAAGATAATTTTTTTTGGTTTTATTTCTCAAAGTAGTAGTGGAAGTCTGTATATAATTGTTTTTATCACTACTTAGTAAGTATATCTTTATTTTTAGATTTATAGACACAACTATCAACCCCACTGGACCACTGGATCCAGTATTCCTCTCTTTACCAAGCTATGTAATTTGATAATTTGAATAAACTTAACTCAATACATTGCTTTTTTTTCAGCTGCTGATCTGCTCTAGCTTACAATCACTAGTTTAGTCTGTCACTCATCATGCGATCATTGCCTTATACAACATATGCTTATTTGTTACACTGAGCTAATAGCTTCAAGCCAGCCTACCTCATACGAAACATTTGTTTCAGCATTGAGTTTCATAATACATTCAAGGTGTAGTTATTTTAAAAATTAATAAGTCGTGTTTTTTCTATACAGTAAGAATGTATACGTGACGATATTCCAAGTTTCTTTCTATGAAATAGCTTAAAATTTGTATCTACCTAAACTCATGTTTTAAAACTCTAATCCCAATAATGTGGACTGGAGGATGGGCCTTGGGGAAGTGGCCAGTCTCAAATGTGATTACTTCCCTTACAAGAAAGCACTTTTCTTCTTGCTATGTGAGAATTAAAGGGTGACATCAGGGCCTCAGTTTCTGGGTGAGGCCCTCAGCAGAACCTAGTCATTGATGGCCCATTGATCTCTGAGCATGAATGCTTTTCAAGCTCCCAGATTATATAATTATATTTTATTATAATAGAAAGCTATGGCACATAAACGATTTCAGAAGAGAGTGCCTTTCTCCAGAGTCATGCTGTGAGATTCCTCTCCAGATAGTCCTCATAAGTGAGAATGCCTTGGCATTACCTGGATGTACTTATGCTCTGCCAGCCCACTAGGCACTCTGGTGAGTTTGTTGTTTTCCAAGTGGATTTCCCTCAGATGAGGAGCGTTGGCCAGAGAGCCATTTTCCACAGAAGAGATGCTGTTGAAACTCAAACCCAACCTGCAGATGAGAGCAGAAATTGGTGTGCACAACAGTCAGGAAGCCATTTCTTATAAGGCAGTAGGTAATTGAGCAACTGATAACACATACTTTGATTTACATCAACTGTTCCTGTCATTTGGGTCATTTTCTTTCAACCTTTCTGGGCCTAGACAAAGCTCTAACAGGGAAAGGTAACTTCTGTATTGACTTGATCACTGATAATTCTCAAAGATAAAGAAAGAGAAGTACTCTGAGCCGGGCTTGGTGGTGCAGGCCTTTAATCTCCACTCAGGGAGGCAGAGGCAGGAAGATCTTTGTAAATTCAAGGTCAGCATGGTATATAAACTGATTCCAGGACATCCAAGGCTACACAGATAAACCCTGGCTCTGTAAACCAAGAGAGGGAAAGAGCACGAGAGTGAGAGAGAGAGAGAGAGAGAGAGAGAGAGAGAGAGAGAGGTGTACTCTTGTGTATTCATTTGTCTACCGTGTTGACTTGGCATAACACTACAGCAGAAACATTTCCTATAAAAATATTCAGATACATGCTTGTCAAGGACAGAGTATTCCTTGAAGACTGCCAGGCAAGCTCATCAGCTTGGTTGTTTTCTGTTTGTTTATTTTCTTATGTAATCAAGTTTTAAATACAGAGGATTTGAAACCAAGTTAGAAAGCAGACACCTGGTGATGTACAGTTAGGCAGGGCTATGATTTTTTTTTTTTCCTTTTGGGAGCTTGCAGTAGGTGTGTGCAATGACATTTTCTGTTAAGCCTTTCAGAAAATATGGGTTAGATAATTTTGTTGCAGTTTTCATGAAAGTAATATTTCTATGTCCATATAGATGCCTTTTGAATATATTCTCAAATTTGGGTCAACATGTTACAGTTTTTCTTAATTCTCTATGATGACACTGAATTAGAATATATTAAATGGACTTTTAAAACCTGTTTTAACTGAGCACCTTTATGAAAAATTTATAAACAACAAAATATTCACAAAGTATACAAAACATGAGACCAATCATGTTTTCTGCAGTAATTATAGTACTTCATTGAATTTTGTTAAGAAATCATCAGGTATGCATTTTACTTACCAACAATAATAAAGTGTGATAGTTTTAAAAACTGATAGAGCATTGTGTTTCTAAAAATTAAAAACACACTCCCTCATCCTTTAATAGAAAATAATGCATTTCTTACTTAGCCAAATTAACCATTCCTTTCAGGCTGGATGAATCAACTTTGGTGATCTTGTTGTTATCCAGATGCAATTCAGTGAGAGAAGTAGGGAGGCCTGGAACATGACAAAAAGGAGGCTGAATTAGCCAACAAACATTATAAATACATGATATGTTTCGATGAGGACACATACTGTAAGTTTCTGAAATTTCTGAAAATTGATTATAAGTAATTTCGGTTGTCATTTTTTTTTGATAAGAACAATACACACTGATGTGATGTGATACCTACTGCTTTTATCTTGAAGAGACAAAATAAGGACTATGCATCGCGTGATGGATTTTTGTGCTGGCAACTACAGAATTGAAGTCAAACAAAACCTCATTGCTCTCTCCACCTGTGTCAGTGAGCTTACATTTCTGTTATTATATTAAACTTTCATGTTGTAAAAACATGAAATGAGTAAACATTGGTACTCTAGTGGAATTAGTGTGTCAGTTAAATCTATGTATAAATGTAAACAGATATTTCATTTACACGAATTATCCTAAGAAGCACTTGGTGTGTTGTGTTGGTGTTGGCCCTTATGCCTAAATTCTTTCTTAGAGCATTTAATACTCTGCACCACGGCTGTGCAGCAATAGCTAAAACTTACATGAACCTACCAAATCCAGATAGTTTCATTGTAAGAGGGGTGTGCAGAGCCCTCTAACCAAGTAACCAGCCGGATGAAGAGCCCCTGGGTAAATAATGTAAGGTCCAAAAGGCCCAATGAACTCTCAACATTTTGTGAATGGTTGTGAATTCCAAAGGTTCAATAAATACTACGCAATATTTGTTCTTATTTTCGTCTCTTCCTGCCTTCTAAAGGGCCGTGTGGTTACATGGGTGCTAATTATGCAGTGTTCCAGTTGAAAGAGTAGCATCAGCTACAAAGAAAACAGTGAATTGATACCTACAGATCTAGTACCTGGTAGAAACACATTTTCCTTCCTTCCTTCTTTCTTTCCTTCCTTCCTTCCTTCCTTCCTTCCTTCCTTCTTTCTTTCTTTCTTTCTTTCATTTGTTGTTTATAAAGACACAGAATTGGAAAATTTTGGAAAATAATAAATTGCATTACTATGAAATTTGCCTCACAACCACCAAAGTATGTTAATGATTTTATTTATTGAGGTAAATTTTCTGTGTTTGTTTTAAATTTATTGTATTTTTTTCATGGAGTGTGTTTTGAATATCTGTTGACATGAAAACATAAACAAACAAACAAACTTCTAGCCCTGTCTCTGTTATGTACCAAACATTGGCCATGTTTCTTTTCTCAGTCACATTAATGTTTTTCAATGTGCAAAATGATGAAACCAATTCCCTTTTTTTGGGGGGGTAAGGAAACAGAGACTCAAATTTATAAATTTGTAAGTTTCAAACAAGAAGTGTACTATGCTCCCACCCAGACAGGTGAGTTTAAAATAGCATTCTCTGAGCCAGAGAAAATTAAATAATAATTAAATTTTGCTCATGAATAAATATTGGGAAATCACAACTACTTTTATAATAAGATATTTCAACCACTGGCTTCTTCTAGACATAAATAAATAGAAATTTAAAAGCCCTCCTCTATGTGCAACAAGGGAGCATTTAATAAAGCAAATTCAAGATACATTCCCCTTCTCTAATGCAGTGGCAGTGAAGTTTCCTGCTTCCTAAATGCCTCTCTTTCCTGGAACTCAGTTTCCCATAAGTTAGGGCCTGGAAGAAGTTTGACTATGGAAGAAAAGTTTGCATTATTGCAGAGAAGTGAATTTTAAATGATCCTCATCATCTTTCCCCACAGTGACATTTGGTCAAAGTATCTATTCTCTAGTGACATGCTTTTTCTTTAACATTTTATTTTGGAGACAAAAATAAATCAAGATCAGCTAGGTACTAGGTATTTTCCCTACATATTACAAGCTGTACTTCCATGCATACAAGAATATACCTGATATTAATACTTCAATTTGCTGTTGGTCATGCATTACAGATGTGAATATTTAGCCTAAAGTCAAACTATGTTATTCTCCTTTCTGAACTGGTCTAACTCAAAACTACAATATCATAATCTCTGCAGTTTTATGAGTTAGGGGTGTTTAATTAATTGTACTTGTAAGTTTCCTGTGATTAAGAGGAAGTCAATAAAAGCAAGCAGGAAATTATGATTATTTGTTCAAGGGATAGAGAGGACAAAGAGTAGAGGAAAGCAGACACTCCATGATTAAGTGTGTTACCTAGAGACATTTTGCAGGATGAATCAGGAGAGACCTTAAAGTCAAAGTAAAAATTTGTGAATAATGCAAGTCACATGACAGCAGCAAGGGATAGAAAACTTTCAACTGTTTCACTTCTTACAGCTTTAGGATGTTATGGATACATTAGATATAGTTTATAAGATACATTCATAGCATATAGTATATATGGATACACACTTCTCAGTGTGTGAAGGTATACATACATGCATTTATCCCTCAGTATCTGAAGAAATGGTGCAGAAACTCTGTGTGTGCCAAAATCTGCTGATGTTCAACTCCATTGCATAAATGATGTTTGCATAAAATCTATTTGCATGTACCCTCATTTTCTAAATTATCTGCATATTACTCATGATTTCTAATACAATTTAAATGCCTTGTGAATAATTCTTACACTCTGTCTCAGGAATAGTGCCAACAATAGTCTGTACATGTTTGATATACATATGAAGTCTCTTAAGCATTTTTGATGGATAGTTAATTAAATATATGTGAATATTTATTCAATTCTCCCTCTTTTATATTCCATATAAAAAGCATTTGTTATATGCGAGAAATTAGAAATTCAAAATTATGACTTCAATACCTTTGAAGTAATGAATAAATATTATTTAGCTAGCTATCTTATTAATCTATCATTTAGCATATACCTGTGTAAGTATGTATGTATGTATGCGTGTATGTATGTATGGTAGTTATCTATCCCTAGGGCACCAAGACCACCCTCTGTATAAAAAGACAGTGGAGTAGACAGGGGTTATAAGAAAGCTTTCTATGACCTAATTACATTTAAGAGTTAATTTTACAGAAGTGCAGAAAACAAAACAAAATAGTTTTTCTTGTAGATGAGAATTTGCATCTAGTTCCAGAGCAAGCACCTGTGTTGAGGAGGGCGAGGATGAGGGATATAGATGGGAAATATGGAGGGACTGTGTGAAACTATACTTTGAGGTGGGAGGAAAGTGAAATTCAAGGTGGTCTTTGCTGGTTCAGAAGGATGGTTTTCCTTGTGGCAACAGAAGCAGCTTAGGCACTGTCGACACTGATCACCCTTAAATGTACTGGCTCTGATTGACATAGAAACAGCCTCCCCTACTTACGTGTATGTCTGCAGTGTGCACTGGTTAAATTTAAAACCTACACATTTTCAAACATTAATGGATGGAATATTAGTTCTCTATGTATCTACACCCCAGATGTTCTGCTACTTCATTTTAAGACCATAACCCTGATAATCTGAGGTTCCTTGAGCCAATTAGTGACAACTTGAATTGCCAGTTCTGAAGTTTGCGTTCTTAATGATCACCAAGATTAATTAAACAGTTCTAACTCCTTATTGAGATATTGATGAGCCTGGAATGGTGGTGCACACCAGGAGTTTCAGCAAACTACAGAGGCAAAGACAGTTGGATCTCTGTGAGTGCAAGGCCAGCCTGGTCTACAAAGAGAGTCTAGGACAGCCAAGGCTACACAGAGAAACCCTGTCTTGAAAAAACAAACAAACAAAAGTTACATCTTAGAGGGGGTCTATTTGTGCCTGCTCAAGCCAATTTCAATGGGTCTCCACAGAAACACTATCAGGAACTGAGAGATCACTGAGGGTAAGGGTTGCCATGTGTGTCCCAATTTAAAGCACCACAATTTTTTTTTCTCATTTTAGACTTGTTGGAGTTTGATTCCTCAAAGCATTTTGGAGAATTTCATGTTACCTTGAGGAATAGCAGTTATGTTGGTGTCTGCAATGCGGATGTATGAGAGCCTCTTCATTCCCTGGAAGGCTCCATTTTCAATCCCAGAACTTTTCAGGGGGTTGGTGCCCAGTTCTACAGAGACAAAGAAGACAAGGTGCTTAGAGGACACTGAAGGATGTCTGCTTCACTGGGGATTCTAGAAAAAAAATTATCGTAATAGCTTCTTGACTGAGAAACAAACAAAGGAAGAAAGGCTGCTCTTCAGAGAAAGACTGAGATGAAACTTTGTCCTAATAAAACAAAGCCTGGTGTGATGGGACAGGTGATGGCCCCACACCCCAACACTCAGGAACTTCTGATAGGAAGATTACTATTCAAGGGCAGTTTGTTTTATGCAGTGAAAGTCTATATTGATTGACTGACTGACTGACTGACTGACTGACTGCTTGATTGATTGATTGAGTCTGATTAATTAATTAACCAATAAAACAAGTGTTTATGCATAAAACAATAGCCATGGCACTATTTATAATTCTCTCAGAAATGTTAAGCAGGTGTTAAATAATACTTTATGCTATAAATTTCCTAAGCAACTTTAAAAAGTTGCTAAAGAATTCAAATCTGTCATCTTGTAAGCCAGTTGTAAAATTACATTTAATAATCATGTACACATCAAGATCTTATTTTCACGTACAGATGGTCAGAACACAGCTTAACTCTGCTATGGAAAGGTTTTCCCCAAATCTCTCTGATTAAGCACTGTCCATCCCAGATCCTGCTCATGTGATCAGGTATGGTCAGTCTCTCTGCCACATTCTCAGATCAAGGTAAAAGAAGTCAGACACAGGAGCCTTGAGACTGCTGTTCACAAAGCCGAAGACCCACAGCCCTCCTGCTCATCCCTTCCTGCTGTTAAAGATTACTTGAAATCCCTTCACATCCCCAGGGACCTGGTCCTCAAGCTATAATGAAATCTGTACCAATGACAATCATCTGGTTCAGTCCATTGAACACGGTTTTCCGCACTTTGCTGATCTCATTCTCGTGGGCACGAAGCTCCTGGAGCGTTTTGGGCATTTTTTCGGGCAGTTCCTTCAGTTGGTTCTTAGACAGATAAAGCCGTTCCAATTTCACTAGAGGTGTGAACGCCCCGGGGCTGATCTTGCTGATCTTGTTGTTGACAAGAATCAAGGTCTGTTGAAATGAAGCAAAAGGATACCTGAAATCAGAGAGCTTCCACACGTATTCATACAACAAGTTTGTAGTCAATTAATTCTTTTCATAAAAGGAGCAGAGAAAATATACACATGTGCTCCTCTCGTGTGGACGTGTGTGCACACATGTAATTGAAAAATATTTTTAAAAATAAATGATGGGAAAGAAATCACTGAACCACACCAATTCCTAAAAACCACCAGTGCCACAGATTTCCTCTCCCCATTAGCCTTTCTGCCCAAGGCCTAGCTTAGCTGCCTGTCCAGCAGAGACCTACCACTGCGAATGTGAGTGTAACCGGAGTGGATGACTGTAAAGAGGCCCTCTGCTAACCCCCCTGCTGTCTGTCGGTGACTTCAGGAAGACATGCTTAGATCTCCATTCTCTTGGGTTGGCTTTTTTCCTGCTGTGCCTCTAAAGACAGGGCCTGTCAGATCTAGGAGGAAGTTTGGCTTGGCTTTCTGGAGCAGCGGTTCTTGAGTTTCCTAATTCAGAAAGCCTTTAATACAGTCCTCCTGCTGTAGTGATCCCAAGCTTAAAATTATTGTGTTGCTACTTTATAACTGTAATTTTGCTACTGTTAGGAATCATAATGTATATATCTGATATGCAGGATATCTGATACGTGACCCCTGTGTAGGGCTCGTTTGAGCCCCAGGGTGCTCTGGGCTCACAGGATGAGAACACTGTTCTAGAGTGTCAAATATAGTAAAGGGATAAACACATAATCTGACGGTGACACCACTTGTAAGACAGGCTTTGTCAATTTGGAAGCTGGGCTGAACAAGTTTGGAGTGCTTTCAAGCATTTGACATAGGACAAAAAGGGTTGGGGACATTAAAGTTCTGTGGAACCATTTCAAATAGAGACAAGAGAGCTGAGACCTGTAATGATTTATGTGATGATGAAAATATTAAGGTTCTACTAATTTGGTACTCCTACAGAGAATTGAAGCTGACTAATAAAAACTTATATATAAATATAAATAATAATATACATTTATATATTATATAATATATTATATATTAATACTATATTCATAATTAAAAATAATATATATTATATAATATATTATATAATAATATAGTAATATATAAATATAAATAATAAATATAAACTTGGGGTGATTTGTTAAATAATAATGGAGCAAAGACCAGTCTGCCTTTGGAGCTCCCGAAAAGGAAACGTTGGCATTTCAGTTTTGCTTTTCTGTTTTAAAGTCGTTGTGCACCAATAATCATGCCTGGCACACCCTTTAGAGATAGATATGAATGTTTGTGTGTGCAATTATGTTTAGCATCATGTTGGTCTATAAAAGAGTAATCACTTCTGTGAGTGTTTCTTTTTTCGACCTTGACAGTCTTCTCCAAATTACTTGAAATGTTAATTTTAAAGTTATTCTTAAAATGGCTTGAGTCTGATGCTTATCAAACTCTGACTGATAACCCAGAGACTCATACTCCAACCAAGGACTATTTATGGAGATAACCTAGAACCCCTGCACAGATGTAGCCCATGGCAGTTCAGTCTCCAAGTGGATTACATAGTAATGTGAAGAGGGACTGCCTCTGACATAATCTGACTGGCCTTCTCTTTGATCACCTTCCCCTGAGGGGGGAGCAGCCTTACCAGGCCATAGTAGAGGACAATGCAGCCATTTTTGATGTGAACTGATGGACTAAGATCAGAAAGGAGAGGAGAACCTCCCCTATGGATTTGGGGAGTGGCATGCATGCAGAAAGGGGAGGGAGGATGGGATTGGGAGAGGAGGAGGGAGGGGCTTATGGGGGGATGCAAAATAACTAAAGTGTAATTAATGAAAAATTTAAAAAAAAGGAAAAAAAAAGATAATTTAAGAACCTTAAATGACTTTCAAAAGTGGAGGAAAACATGGAGTTAGTCAATTTACATGGAGCACGTCTCCCCCCTGGGGGCAATGGTCTCCTGAACCTACTCAGACCTCGGACACCACCACTGCTAGTTCTAGAACTGATGCAGGATGTTCCAACGAGGGGGTTAAGGCTTCTCATAATATTTCCTATAAGTCCACACCTGTTTGTTTATATCCCCCATTTTTATTCATTGTTAGCCAGATAGAGCCAAGTAATTGTGGTAATGATACTTGCTTTTTTGCCCAATGTTGGAATGCTAGTGAATTTAGGTATGCCCTGGTTACTCGCATGCCTCGCTGGGTGCCTGTGCCCGTTGATGCCCCTCACACTATGACTCTCTTCAGACAGAAAAGGGATCTTGGAATTACAGCTGCCATTGTTACTGCCATCTCATTGGCGGCTGTTGGAGCTACCACATTAGCTATCAGCGGCATTAGCCATGAGTCATACTGTGCACACTGCTCAGACCCTAAATAATCTTTTAGCCAATGTAGCTCATGCTTTAGATGTACAAAAAGGAATTAATGCTCAACTAAAAGGAGGCTTGATGGTGTTCAATCAGAGGATTGACCTCATGCAGGAGCAAATTGATACCCTATGGCAAATCGCTCAACTTGGCTGTCAATGGAAGTATGCTGGACTTTGTGTCACTAGCATACAATATGAGAATTTTTCCCGTGCTGCAAATCTGTCTAAACAATTGTCTAGCTATATTTTAGGTAATTGGACTGGAGAATTCAATACTATGATGGAGCAGCTGAGAGTGGTCATTGTTACAGCAAATTCTACCAGAGTGGATGCAGGACTACCCACAGGATTATCATCATGGATTGCTGCAGCCATGAATCATCTGAAGGAATGGGTGGGCATGAGAGCGTTAGCAGGCCTTCTGGTGTTGGTCTCCTTGGTTTGCCTGTGGTGTATATGCAAGATTAGAGTCTCACAACAGCATAATGCAGCCATGATCATTCAGGCCTTTACAGCCATTGAAGTCTCCCTAAGCATGGTTGGCTACCATAAAAAGCTAAAATGTTACGCTCAGGAGATGCGAGGCTAAGCACTGCACTCAGGGTCAGCCGCTTTGGACCCAGAGAAGAGCATGTTTGATTGCATGCGGGTTGATGCCCCAGGTCCCACCTCTGAGAAAAAGGTATCAGACGGGTCTGATGCTCTTTGGGTGAATGACACCTAAATGAACATCGGTACAAAGTCCCAATTTATTTCTAATATCAGAGATCAGACCTCTACTCTTGCCTGTTGCATCTAAAACAAAAAGGGGGAACTGTAGAGAGCTGTGTAATGCCGCGCCTTAAAGATGGAGCTGGTTTCCGCCTTCCACCTTCCCGATGGTGAGTGCTCTCTGTCACAAACAACTCCATATTTGGCTAAGGCTGAGAATCTGGCTTGCTTCCATGTATGTTGACTTATCTGCATTGCCCACGTGGCATGCTGGGGTTGGCTACCCAGAGGCTATTTAAGCTGTGGGCTGGCTTTCCCCAGGGTCAGAAGATTGTTCAAGGTTCCTGAATAAACTGCATTGAGAAGAAAAAAAAAAAAGATCAGAAAGGAGAGGAGAACCTCCCCTATCAGTGGACTTGGGGAGGGGCATGCAAGCAGAAAGGGGGGGAGGGTGGGACTGGGAGGGGAGGAGGGAGGGACTTATGGGGGGATACAAAATGAATAAAGTGTAATTAATAAAAGTCAAATAAAAAAATTCTGATTACAAAATTTAGGAAAGATAATGCAAAGATGGGTAAGTATATATTTTTATTATAAGTCTATACTTTATTATAAAAATCTGAACTTCTTTTGCTAGACAAACATAGAATGTAAACAAAAAGATTAAATTCAGACAATATTCAAAACAATAATGTCAATTTAGAGTAAGCTCATAGCCGACATCCTCTTTAATGGAACGATACCTAAAAAATTTCCGCTAAAATCACGAACAAGAAAAAGTTATGCACTTTCTTTATACTTAGTAAACATAAAACTTGAAGTCTTAGCTAGAATAATAAGACAATGAAAAATATCAAAGGGATACAAATAGGAAGGGAAGTAACTTTATCTGCAGATGATAATGTTTTATAACTTAAAGTCAATGAAAACTCCACCAAGAAACTTCCACTGCTAATAAACACTTTCAACAAAGTAGCAGGGTTAAATAAAGAAATATATCTCCATGATAACTCAAAAAGCTACTGAAAGCCTTGTATATAATTTTAAAAACTTTAAGACATTGAAAGGAAATTGGAGAATACATCAGAATATGGGGAGATCTTCATGCTCATGGATTGATAAGACTAATGCTGTGAAAATGGTCATCCTACCCAAAGCAATCTACAGATTCAAAGAAATCCTCTCCTCATCAAAACTCCAACACCATTCTTCATTGAAATTGAAAAACAATTTTCAACTTCATATGAATACAAATACACACAAATAAGCAAACAAAACACAATAAGCTAACATAACCCTGAATAATAATAATAATAATAATAATAAAACTATTGGAGATATCACCATCTCAAAATTCAAGTTGTATTATAGAACTATATAAATAAAAGCAGCATAATATTGGCATAAAAACAGACATATCAATAAATAGAAAAAATTGGAAGACAACTCCACACACCTACAGATAACTAGTTTTGGCAAAGAAGCCAAAAACACAACTGGAGAAAAAACAACATCTTCAACAAATTGTGCTGGTCAAACCAGATGGCTGCATGTAAAAGAATGAGAATAGATCTACATCCGTGACCTGCACAAAACTTAACTGGAAATATTTCAAAGACCTCAACATAAGACCAGATACCCTGCATATGATTAAAGAAAAATTAGAGAACAGGCTTGAAAACATTGACACAAGAAAAAAACTTTCTTAACAGGACCCCAATAGGTACTATTCAGACATTAAGACCAACAATTAAAAAATGGTCTGGGTAAGATACCCCTCAGTTGAGGAGCGGATACAGAAATTGTGGTACATGTACACAATGAAATATTACTCAGCAATAAAAAATAAGGAAATCATGAAATTTGCAGGCAAATGGTGGGAACTGGAAAAGATCATCCTGATTGAGATATCCCAGAAGCAGAAAGACACACAGGGTATATACTCACTTGTAAGTTGATATTAGAAATATAATATAGGTTAAGCACACTAAAATTTGTACACCTGAAGAAACTAATCAAGAAGGAGGATTCTGGCTAAGATGCTCAAGACCCATTCAGAAAGGCAAAGAGGATGGACATCAGAAGAGGGAGAAAACAGGGAACAGGACAGGAGCCTACCACAGAAGGCCTCTACCCTGAAGGGTATCAGAGCAGATGCTGAGACTTACAGTCAAACTTTGGGCGGAGTGCAGGGAATCTTATGAAAGAAGGTGGAGATAGTAAGACCTGGAGAGGACAAGAGCTCCACAAGGACAGCAAGAGAACCAAAAAATCTGGGCACAGAGGTCTTTTCTGAGACTGATACTACAACCAAGGACCATTCACGGAGATAACCTAAAACCCCTGCACAGATATAGCCCATGGCAGTTCAGTGTCCAAGTAAGTTCCATAGTAATGGGAACAGGGACTATCTCTGACATGAACTGATTGGCCTGCTCTTTGATCACCTCCCCTGAGTGGGGGAGAAACCTTAACAGGCCACAGAGGAATACAATGCAGCCATTCCTGGTGAGACCTGATAGACTAGGCTCAGAAGGAAGGAGAGGAGGACCTCCCCCAGCAGTGGACTTGGGAAAGGGCATGAGTGGAAAAGAAGGAGGAAGGGAAGGATTGGGAGGGGAAGATGGAGGGAACTACAGGAGGCTACAAAGTAAATAAAGTGTAATTAATAAAAAATTAAAAAAAGAAATAAAATACATACTACTAATAAAAAAAGCTGAAATACAAATGGCTGAGAAACACTTAAAGAAATGTTCAACATTCTTAGCCATCAGGAAAATGCAAATTAAATTTTGAGATTTCATCTTGGAAATTTAGAATTTTAGGAGCCTACTGCAGAGATACTTGCTCATCTATCTTTATTGCTGCTCTATAATAGTCAGCCAGAAACTGGAAAAAGCCAAGCTGCTAATCCCAATTAGCTGATTAATGGATAATGAAAATACAGTACATTCCACAGTGGAATTTTATTCAGCTTTTGAACATTAAATTGTTTACAGGTAAATGAAAATGAATTGAATGGAGCTATAAACAGTCATCCTGTCTGGGATAAAACAGACCCTAAAAACATATATTACATTTTTTATATATACACGCTATCTTGATGCTTTAGATATGAGTGTTTCAATTTAAATAAACAGAAAGTAACCTCTACGTAGCTACTGAGGGACAAGGAGGCGGGAGAGAATCCTTCAAGTAAGGGGAAATAGAATATAGGATTATTAAGAGGTAAACAGAAACTAAAAGGATTAATAGGTAGGGGCATGGGGAAAGGTAAAGGAGGGACTATTGGAAAAGACAAATAGCACTGAAGACTTTTGTAACAGGCATACGGAAACCTACCACAGTAGAAACCTCAGTCTCATATAACAGGTGCGAATGCCCCAACTAGACACCTTATGCTACCAAGTAGAACTCTCTGTGCCAGGGATAGGTTACATCATTTTGGATAATGGCCCTCCCCCCCAAAAAAAAATTAAAAAATATTGCGAAGGTCATTGGTCATCCTGTACAATGGCAAAGCCCTATTCCTGAAGACATTACTTACTTCTGCCATCAAACATGGAGAAATTGAGCTGGTGCCCACCTAGAAACTCCACGAGTTGCCAATCAGTTTTTAATTGTACTTGAGGCCCACTCTGTAAGATGGAACCACACTTGACGCCACTAACTTGGCCAAGAGCATGAGACTAAGCAAGTCATGAACCTAGCAGGAAGCCTACCACTATTATTCTGCTAAAATATAATAGCAATGAAATGACTCCTAATGGCATAATTCTATAGACAAGATCACTCCTCAACCTTAAATAGAGACACTTCTTTTCGCAGTAGATAGTAATTAACAGATGGTAATTAATTGTCCAACAACTGGACAATGTGTAGGGAGTAAGATATTTTGGAACATTCAGCACTAATTGGGATATCTTTATCAACCACACCTTTTCCCAAGACACAAGGATTTATGTGGAAGAGGAGGAAAAATTTTCAGAGTCAAGGATGGTGAATGACTACAAGCAAACAACATATTCCAGACACAATAGGACTTATGCACAAATGAACTAAAAAACTGTGACAGTGCTCATAATACTTGCACAGATTCGAATCAGAAAGAACACCAGCACTGGGGGAAAAGAACCCAAGTTAAGAACTAATAAGCCGTTTGCTATTGATACCCACTGGGAAACAGAAAATGAGTTTTCTCCAATGGAAGGCCACTGGATAGACCAGTTGTACCCCAGACCAGGCCTCATGCCCATGAGCATCTGGCTAGCACAAGATGGATTCTCTATCTTTTGTTTTATTTTGGTACTTTTTGTCATATTAGTTTTTTTCTTTTTTTCTGGTTATGTATTTTTACATGATTTTGTTGAGAGACAGAGAAAGAGAGGTTGAACTTGATGGGCAGGGAAATGGGGAGCATCTGGGAGGAGTTGTGAGAGGGTAAAAAGCATAATCAATTGTTTAGACAGATTTGCAGCACAGGAAAAATTCTCATGTTATATGCTAGTGACTCAAAGTCCAGCATATTTTCATTGACAGCCAAGTTGAGCGATTTGCCATAGGGTATCAATTTGCTCCTGCACGAGGTCAATCCTCTGATTGAACACCATCAAGCTTCCTTTTAGTTGAACATTAATTCCTTTATGTACAACTAAGGCATGAGCTACATTGGCTAAATGATTGTTCAGGGTTTGAGCAGTCTGCCCAGTATGACTCATGGCTAATGCCCTGGTGGTAGCTCCAACAGCCGCCAATGAGATGGTAGTAACAATGGTGGCTGTAGTTCCAAGATCGAGCTATATTTTAGGTAATTGGACTGGAGAATTCGATACTACGATGGAGCAGCTGAGAGTGGCCATTGTCACAGTAAATTCTACCAGAGTGGACGCAGGACTACCCACAGGATTATCATCATGGATTGCTGCAGCCATGAATCATCTGAAGGAATGGGCGGGCATGGGAGCGTTAGCAGACCTTCTGGTGTTGGTCTCCTTGGTTTGCCTGTGGTATATATGCAAGATTAGAGTCTCACAACAGTGTGATGCAGCCATGATCATTCAGGCCTTTACAGCCATTGAAGCAGGACATTCTCCCCAAGCATGGTTGGATACCATAAAAAGCTAAAATGTTACGCTCAGGATGCGAGGCTAAGCACTGCACTCAGGGTCAGCCGCTTTGGACCCAGAGAAGAGCATGTCTAGTTGCATGCGGGTTGATGCCCCAGGTCCCGCCTCTGAGAAAAAGGTATCAGACGGGTCTGATGCTCTTTGGGTGGATAACACCTAAATAAACATCGGTACAAAGTCCCAATTTATTTCTAATATCAGAGATCAGACCTCTACTCTTGCCTGATGCGTCTAAAACAAAAAGGGGGAACTGTAGAGAGCTGCGGAATGCTATGCCTTAAAGATGGAGCTGGTTTCCGCCTTCCACCTTCCCGATGGTGAGTGCTCTCTGTCACGAACAATTCCACATTTGGCTAAGGCTGAGGATCTGGCTTGCTTCCATGTATGTGGACCTATCTGCATTGCCCACGTGGCACGCCTGGGTTGGCTACCCAGAGGCTATTTAAGCTGTGGGCTGGCTTTCCCCAGGGTCCAAGGATTGTTCAAGGTTCCTGAATAAACTGCATTGAAAAAAAAAAAGCATAATCAAAATACATAATTTTTTTTAACTGAAAGTTGTTTTTAAAGGAAAACAGAGTTGATGAAAGCCTGAGCTAGAAGAACACAGACTAAGGCAAACTGCAGCATTTGCCTGTACTTAAGATCGCAGAACCTTAATTTAAGATGAAGTAGAAATCCTTCAATGCCAGACCTAGAAGGAAGTAATGAAGACTTGACATTGGCAATGTATGAATCCAGTCAAAAAATCGGTTTACTCTGTGGAATGTTGAAATGCGACTCTTACTATTGCATACATGTTTCTCAAAAGACTTTTATGTGGGGCCCCTACTGTCCCAAGTGTTGCTCCGAGAGTCCAGTTGGGTCACTCTCACGTCTAGGCTCCTGGCCTTCTATACTCAAGTTCTGGCTCTTTTGTGCTGCGTGACTATGAAAATGCAACCAATCTCTGTCTGCTTGTGTTTCCTCATCCATAGAGAGGTGATATTAAATGACACTAGTCGGGAGGGTTAAAATAAGGCTTCCTAGGTTTGAAAGCTCCAACAGGAGCATTGAATAGTAAACAGATATTGCTGGCATTCAGCGGCTGACAATTGCTGCTTTTTATTTAAAAACCCATTCCTTACTATATCTATTTTCCTGTAGTTTAAAACAAGCATATCAAATGCTGTTTCATAATTATATAAAAGTTATGCATGCTTCTCTATATGTATAGATGGTCTATAAAACTACCCAAGAAATAACCCACAGGGTTGTATATGAAGATAACAATTGGGGAATAAAGGACTCCCCCCTAACCCCCTAAACCTTTTCTATTTTAATCTTTACTAAACTTTTGTTTCTTCCCTTCCTTATCATTCGGTTACAGTTATCCTAACCACAATTATAATGTCCGTTTGCATAATAACAGGGTAGCAAAAAAGAGAATGAAAGACTGAGAAAAATATCTGTCATCCCCCGCATGATCACAGGTTCTATTAAACTCTCCGCTTCTTCCGATGAACACATTGAAGCAGAAGCAGAGGCCTGCCAAGTTGACGGCTGCTTCAAAAACCTTCCAGAAGGAAACTTATGGAAAGAAAAAAAAAACAAAACAAAACAACAACAAAAATTCCTGCCATGTATACAGGAGTTTTGAAATGAGCCCTACAAAACAGGATGCCTTTCTATTAGGAACTTTCAAAACTTACTCAGATTATACTTGTATGTCTAAAAGGTTTTACCTATTGTGAGAGAACTCTCCCTCCCTAAAAAAAAAGTACACTTGGAATAAAATTTATGCAAAGTTAATTCATATTTCAAGTTGTATCAACTAATTTAAATGACCCTTGCTCTTTATTTTCACTTTTATGAAAATCGTTTTAGCAGGGACTCAGACAATCCTAGACAAATATGGCTGTCTTTGTCATGAAGCCTTCATATGCAAGCCATGGGCTGGAGTGGGACTCAGAGGCATCCAAGCAGAAGAGAGGAAGAGGATGCAGGCAGTCCTGAAGAGCCTTGATAGTCTGGGGGCAGTTGTTAATGGAGGAGGGTTCCCTCTTTATGAGGTACTAGGGGACAGTGATAAAGGAGAAAAGGAAGGGAGAGTGGGATCTGGAGGAGATGAAGGAGGGGATACTATCAGGATATAAAATTAACAAATTTTTAAAAATACTCAAAAAATGCTCTTTGCTCATGTCTGTAATCCCAATACTTGAGGAGGCAGAGGCAGACGCAGGTGGATCTCTGTTGAGTTCAAGGCTAGCCTGTTCTAAAAAGGACAGCTGAGGCTACACAGAGAAACCCTGTCTCAAAAAAAAAAAAAAAAAAGGAAAAAGAAAAAAAAAGCTTCAGGTCTTTTCCTCATTCATGCAAACCTGTAATCCCAATACTTGAGGAGGCAGAGGCAGACGCAGGTGGATCTCTGTTGAGTTCAAGACTAGCCTGTTCTAAAAAGGACAGCTGAGGCTACACAGAGAAACCCTGTCTCAAAAAAAAAAAAAAAAAGGAAAAAGAAAAAAAAAGCTTCAGGTCTTTTCCTCATTCATGCAAACCTGTAACTTTCAGTCAAACCTACATGTCATTTTATCATCACTTGTTCATTTTTCTACTGCCTTACAAAGCCTGATTTTCTCTTTACTTTTCTACACTCCAATAATCCTTTAAAGTGCTTTTGTCACATTTTTCTCAAAATGCTGCTTTTTAAATTGGGTATGCACTGTTGTCTGATTTTTCTCTGAACATGCACAATTTTTATGTTGTTTATGTTGGGACATACTGACAAAACTGACCTCACCATTTTCACATATACTATCTCAACTGTTTGATAAAAATTTAAAACTTGTTGCACTCTAGAATCTTATTTTTAATTCTTTAAATTTATACATTAGTTAGCATCATCAATGTAGAATCTATAGCTTGAGAAAATATTTGATCTCTTTTATAATCTAGTATACTGTCTCATGAATATTCATTGCTACGGTCATCTAAGCTATCAAGTAATTCACTACTAAATCTTACCTTGACTACTATAAATCTGTATTGTTCTCAGGCCAACATATTCCATTTTGCATTTCATTATTGATTTAATATCTACAATTTCTATTCTAATATGTAGCAGGTAGCTGATTCATTTTATATATTGCCTATTTTATTTTACATCTCCTCAATTATTTCAACAGTGAGTATAATAAATAAATAAATAAATACAAATTAAATGCTCTAAGCCTCAGAATTATATTGTTATGACACCTCAGCAATAAAATAAATGTCTATTAACTATTATCAGCACAGCTGGGGTTGTATCACTAGAAGTTCTATTTTCTGGCAATTCTCTTTAAATTAGGTTTTAATGGGGAGTTAAACTATGCTTCTCCCCTCATTGTTGATAGAAGTATTATAGTCACTCTTCCTCTTTGTGGCTTCTCAAAAAAAATATGTCACCTTCCTTTCAATGTAGACATAGAGTTATCTATGTCTTATATATCATTGACACAAAGAAATATCATTGTGTCAAGGACACATGACATTCACATTCTTTCTCCCCATGTCTGGCCCTCTCTGAGTTTTCTTTTAAACCATCTTCTTAAGCTTTATTAAGGATCATACCCAGTGCTTCAATAGTGGCCCTGCAGTGACATACAGATATTGAGCTTTTTTATAGTGTAATAAACTAAAGACAATGATGCCTAGCTTGCCTATTTTAAATGGCCACTGTTATTTTGAAAGGAATCATAGTTATCCCTGAAAAACTGGTAAGTTTCATAGTGATTCCACTGTTCTTTGCAGGCAGTCTTTTCAAAGGTTTGCCTCAGAAAGCATGGCACTACTTGAGTTGGTCATGGCATACTTTACATTACAATGATGCTCAGTCTTTGCTGTTTTGGATACTAATCTATGTTCAAGGAAGCTGACTTCTACCTCAACCTAGTACCTTTATAACCCTCTAAGAAGATTCAGCAGTATAGACAATTGTGAGAAGTCAGGAGTAAGACCTTCTAGTGTTGTATCCCATGGCTCTCGTCCTCCTCCTTCCTTCATATTTGAAGCTTCACAGCACCTTATTTTCCAGATGCCTTATGGACAGGCCCTGATCCCTTCTCATGAAATGCGCCTGAAAGTACCTTCTATTTTCTGATGTACTTTTGATCATTATAATGAATATTAAAATAGAATAGTGATAAGTGAAAACACACACATGTACAAATACACAATCTAAAGTACAAAATAGGATTGATTTAAGTTTCTCTCCATTTAGTTTGATATTGGCTATAGGCTTGCTGTATAGTGCCTTGTATCTCTGATCTCTCCAGGACTTTAATCATGAATGGGTGTTGGATTTTGTCAAATGCTTTCTCAGCATCTAAGGAGATGGTCACATGTTTATTTGTTTGTTTTTTTTTCTTTAAGTTTGTTTATATGGTGGATTACATTGATGGATTTCCATGCATTGAACCACTCCTGCATATCTGGGATGAAGCTTACTTGGTCATAATCTTGGTCTTTGATGTATTCTTGGATTCAGGCCAAACTCTGGGCAGACTGCAGGGAGACTTATGGAGGAAGAAAGGGTTGGGATTACAGGGACATGGAGGGGACAGGACCCCCACAAGGAGCCCAGAGGTTTCTGCAGAGACTGTTGTACCCACAGAGGACCATGTATGGAGAGGACCTAGACCCAATGCTCAGATGTGGCAGTTCAGTCTCCATGTGGACCTTTGAGTGAGGGGCTGTTCACTCATTACTGCCTCAGTAATGAACTCAGTTGACTGCTCTCTGATCACTCACCCCTGATGCTGCAGCCTTGCCAGGCCACAGAGGAAGTGGGTCCAGGCAGTCCTGATGAGACTTAACAAGCTATGGGCAGATGGCAGTAGCAGAGAACTCCCCCATTCAGTGGACTAGAGGAAGGCGAAGGGGGAAAGAAAGAAGGAGGAAGGGACTTGGGGAAGTTGAAGGAGGGGGCTTCAATTGGGATATATAACGAATAAACTATGAAGAAAAGTCTAAAAATTAAAAAAATAAAGTACAAAGTAATAAATTTGTATATTGTAGAATTACATTTCCTTAACAACATATGGATGGTTATTATTTATTCTGTTGTTACCAAGAGAATATCAAAGGTTATCTATACCCATCTTAGAGAATGAATCACACACCAAAAAACAAAAGAAAGAAAAACATAAAATAGCATTAGAATTAAGGTGTTCTGTGTTTTATTCTGTGGTTGAAATGCAATCTACTGTGGCAGTATATAAATTTACTCATGAAAACAATGATAAAGATTGAAGTATAAAGACTTTGAAGTAAATAGTAAAGACACGTGGATTATGTAAAAACACTGGTGACGTTTCTTTTTAGTGTCTACTTAATGCGTTACTCTGCTTCCTTCTCTTCGCCAGGAAGAGAATCTAATAAACAAAGTCGTGTGTACTATTTTATCACCACAGCTAGTTTTGGTCTTATTGTTGGTTTCTTCTGAAAAGACAAATAGAGCCTGACCTTATAACAAATAAAAAGATAAAATAATTCTTACATGCAAGTTCTTCAGGTTCTTGAAGTCCCCATCTTTGATCTCAGTTATTTTGTTGTTCTGCAGGTCTAGCAACGTTGTGTCAGATGGAAGGTTCTTGGGCACTGTTGCCATACCTAGTATAAGAGAAACAAGAATGCATAGTCCATGAGAAGGATTTCCAAACTACAGAATCACGAAGGATATTTTTAAATTTTTTGAGGCAATATTTCACTTTGCAGGCTTCCCTTCCATTTGCCATCCTCCTGCCTACATCTACTGAGTAATGGAATCACAACTGATTCCAAATTATAAAGTGTGTGTTTATAAGCAAAGTGAGGATTCAATTGATCTGTAAATGTGTTTTTCTCCAAGACTTACATCAATTGTAGTTGAAAATATTTGTTTTATCTTTCCCAGCAAAATCAAGGATTTTTTTTCCCTTAGTCATAACTGAAAATGTTTCCTTTATAATTAATTTTTTTTCTGCATAGAGGAAAATTGTGTTTCCTTTAGTATGTGGCTCAAATATCTTTCTACATGTTGTGCCCTAACAATGTTTTGTCGATATTTGATAGGAGTGAATTGTAAATCTGTACTACCCATATAAATGCCTTATCAACCGAGTGCTCCAACCAAGTGTGCATCTCCTTTTACACACCCAACACCGACAGGGATTTCCAGTTAAACTTAGAGTTATTTGAACTTGTAACCAAGTTCTTGTCTGTATATTGAAAATGTATCTAGGCTTTTTGGGGACTTTTTTTTTTTATTTGAATTAGAATGCTAGGACGCTATGGGTTTTAATGGCCATTTTATAATCACAGGTCTATGGACAACTAGGAGAAAAAATAAATGTAGTGTCCTAAGTTCTGTGAACTTAATCTGTGAAGCTTTAATTTTTGAAAATAGATGTTCACTATGCTAATGTATGTGCATAACCACCAAGTGTTTCTTGGTCTTAAAAATATGTTTCACTAGTCATTTACCAATTTTGTTACAAAATTTCATTTTTGTTTTGGGGAGTGTACGAAGTAAAATAAAAACTGGACATTTGAGTCCAGAGAGATGGCTCAGTGCTTAATGATGCGTACCGCAGATGCATGGGGTCTGGTTTGGCTGCCTACCCTCCACATGAAGAGCTCACAACTGTGACTCCAGCTGCAGGGAATCCAAGGTCCTCTTTATCTCCATGGGCACTTTTTATATACACACAAAGCAGGTATAGACACAGGCACACTCCTGGTTACACACATGCACACACATACACACATAACAAATTTTACTTAAAAATACCTAGAAATTCTATTTTTACAAAGTATGTCAATATCTATAATTTAAGATATAACAAAAATTCTATTTAAAAAAATTTGGATAGAAACAAGTTCTACATCATTATAAAACTCTAAGTAATAAAGAACTCTGACTCATTTGACAGTACTTTATATCATTGACTAAAGTTTGGATATGCAGTTGGAGCAAGCAGACTTTCCCCACTTAGGAATATAACTCATGAAAAATATATTTCACTGGGGCTTTCCATTAAAATTAAAATCACAACAGCATTCAATAGCTACTATGTTGGGAAGATAAAATTCCAGTTCTGAGCCTTTAATGAGCATGTACTCAGAAACCACATGGCAATCAAATTTCAAATGTCTTCATTTCTACCATGAAAATTATATAAATTTAAAATCACTTAATTCTAAGAGGTCTTTTTTTTCTTGTTATTGTTGCTGGTCTTGTCCACAGACCACCACCCCGATGACCCTGGGAGGAAATACTATTCATATCAATGACCAGCATCTTAAGAAAGTTAAGCCTTGAATGTATGTGGTACTCAGCTGACATAATATTCTCTATAAACACTGATCTCATTACAGACATGGTTCCCATAGCAATGGAAGATTGAAGCGTTTTCAGCACTAGGAAGTAAACGACAGAACAGCTACCTCGTGGAAGGGTGTGTGAGGCTACTCCACAATCTTAATCACTGCCATTTTCAAAAATGTCAATTTGCTAATTGTGTGCAATTAGAGGATGCAGACTTTTGCCAAATCTTTGATAATTAGTGTGATCCAACCACGAAAAGACATAATTTCCTTTCCTTTGGAATATAGTGCCATGTCTCATTATTACTTGTTTTCTGTCAAAGATTTGATTTCCATTTATGCTTACTTTTGTATAATTGTGAACTAAAATTCTACAGGCTGTCTTAACATTTGGACAATGCGAGGCTGACAGGAAATCTCACATGTGTAAGGAAAGAATGCTATCTCTGAATGGCTGCTCCTTTTATTCATTTTGTCACCGTTGAACTTTATAACAGAAGCTGCTTGAGCTAAGCTATATGCTACTTACCTGAAGACTTAAGCATAAAAATAAACTTTTAGACTTGTTGTTTTTGCAGATTAGCTCTTGGACCTCCATTTTTATAATAAAAAAATATAATACTTACGGATCTGCTCATCATTATTTTGAATTAGATACAATTAGAGATCATTTTCAGTTAAATCTGTTATGCTCTTCTTTCACAACAGTATTATGATAACTTATTTTTAAATTTGTTTATTTATTTTCACTTATTATAATTTATTTACTTTGTATCTCAGCTGTAGCCCCCTCCTTTATCCTCTCCAAGTCATATCCTCCCTCCCTCTTTTTCCCCCATGCCCTTCCCCTAGTCCACTGATAGGGGAGGTCCTCTTCACCTTCCATCTGACACTAGCCTATCAGGTCTCATCAGGACTGGTTGAATTGTCTTCTTCAGCAGACTGGTAGGGCTGCTCGCCCCTCAGGGGGAGGTGATCAAAGAGCCAGCCACTGAGATCATGTCAGAGACAGTCCCTGTTCCCCTTACTAGGGTACCCACTTGGAGACTGAGCTGCTATAGGCTACATATGTGCAGGGGATCTAAGTTATCTCCATGCATGGTCTTCAGTTGGAGTATCAGTCTTAAAAAAGACCCCTGTGCCAGATTTTTTGGTTCTGTTGCTCTCCTTGTGGAGCTCCTGTCTCCTCCACGTTTTTCTATCTCCCCCTTCTTTCATAAGATTCCCTGCACTCAGCCCATAGTTTCGCTATGAGTCTCAGAATCTGCTTTGATATCCCGCTAGATAGAGTCTTTCAGAGGCCCTCTGTGGTAGGCTCCTGTACTGTTCCCTGTTTTCTCCCTCTTCTGATGTCCTTTCCATTTGCCTTTCTGAGTGAGGATTGATCATCTTACTCAGGGTCCTCCTTCTTGCTTAGCTTCTTTAGGTGTATATATTTTAGTATATTTATCCTATATTATATGTCTAATATCCATTTATAAGTGGGCAAATACCATGTGTGTATTTCTGCTTCTGGGATATCTCATTCAGGATGAATTTTTTCTATTTCCCACCATTTGCCTGCAAATTTCATGATCTCCTTCAGAGACTGATACCCCAACCAAGGACAATGCATGGAGAGTACCTAAAACTCCGCCTCAGATGTAGCCCATAGACTGTCTCCAAGTGGGTACCCTAGTAAGTGGAGCAGGGGTTTTCTTTCCCATGAACTCAGTGGCAGACTCTTTGATCACATCCCCCTGAGGGGTGTAGCCTTGTCAGAGAACAGAGGAAGACAATGCAAACAGTCCTGATGAAACCTAATAGGCTAGGGTCAAATAAAAGGGGAGGAGGACCTCCCTATCAATGGACTAGGGGGAGGGCATAGAGGGAGAAGAAGATAGGAGGGTGGGATTGGAAGGAGATGAAGGAGGGGACCACAGCCACTATACAAATTGAATAAATTGTAATAAATGATAATAATAATAATAATAAAAGACTTAACAGTTATTCTTAAAGCTGGCGAGTGACTCCAGTTCACAGTCCAGTGGAAAAGCATCAACTTTTACGCATGCAAGAATATGAATTTAGAAACTGGTGATACTGTCTCTCCAGAACGCTGCAATGTTTGTACTACATGGGTTATAATAAACATTGATTAGGTGTGGAATAAGTGTGGTACTATTTACAGAATCATTGGAAATATACACATTGAGTGATTGTTAATTTTAGATATAAACTCGTTATGACTATTTTATTTACTTTTTATTATTTAATTCATTATATGTTACAAAAATACACTTGATATGCATTATATAAAATATCTGAAATTACCTCAAAGTTATTTGGGATAGGAGGCATATGTGAATAAGTGTAATTCATTGAGACTCGTTGATGCTCTTTGGTAGATTAAAATTTTTTCATCTTATTAAAAGAACTTCAATATTTATTCATTTTACTCATATGTGTGTGGATGTTTAGCCGCCTGCATGTTTTTGTACCAGATGTGTGCCTTGTGCTGATGGAGGTCCAAACTGAACATTGGGTTACTCTTGGTTCTGGAGTTACAGATGAAGGTGTACTACCATGTGAGTCCTGGGAATTAAACAACAATTCCCTTCTAGAGCAACAACTGATTTGAACAGCTGAGCTGTTATCTTATTTTACAGAATTGCATATTGAAAGATATTTACATAATTTTACTCTTGTGCTTTCAATATCAATAATAGCTTTTTGTCTTGGTCATTATGGCCAGAAGGCAAATTTGGATGAGACCTTTGACATGACTTTGGTCAGCAATCAAAAAACGGTAGTACAGATTAATTATCACAGTGCAGAGCTGGGTCTCAATTCCTATCGACTATGATTAGTATCAATAAGGAAGAATGGAAGAATGGAGGCTATTTTTTTTTCCATTAGAATCTGGGTCTATTTTTCTCTTCCACACATTACAATTATTAATAAATGTTATCCTGAAGACGACAATCTATTTTGCAGGTATGTCAAACACAGATTTTTAGTGTAAACGTCTTAGCCCTGAGTTGGTTCTTCTTGTCAGTAATGTCCAGTATTATGTTCATTGTTGTTGTATGAATTTCCGGACCTTCAGAGAGTTTATCTACAAAACTCCATGTGTGGATGAAAAGCCTTCGTTCAGTTACCAGATGCTTTTTAACAAATGATTATAGTCAAATTGTACCCTCTTCAACTTTATTCTATTTAATGAGGAAACAGACTCCAGATGATTTTTTTAAATCAATAAAATATCAGATATGTTAAACATTTTTTAACTTCAGAATGACTTGGGTTAAAACTAACCCATCTGTGAATTACAGATGGGTAGGACACCGAGTTCAAACACTCGAGCCTCTCTGCTCTCATTTGAAAACACTGAGATGAAAATACCCTTAAGCTAAGGATCATTTTGATAGCTAAACACTGTCAGGAAGAAATAAAACTAATCCTCAATGTTTATAAAAGAAGGTGATAGGTTATGATAACAAAGCCTCTCTACCTTTTATTTTGATAATATCTTTCTATTTGCCTAAAATGACCTTTGAACTCGCTCTCTGTCTTTCTCACATGCTGTCTATCTCTGCCTCTCTGTCTCTCCCTGTGTCTCTCCCTCTCTCTGTCTCTATCCCTTCCCACTCCCTCTCCACAACCTAAAGAGTTCTTGAACTTGCAACTCTGCTTCCTCAGTCTCCTGAGTAGCTGGGAATACAGGATTTTGCCACCATACCTGGCTTTGTACAGGTTCATGAGCCATGTGCACATCAGGAAATCAATTTCAAGTAAGAGAAAACACATCACAAACTGCTTTGAGGTCTAGATGCTTATCTATGAGATAGTATCCTGAACATAAATGTTACTGTTTTAAGACTGTTTTTAACATTTTTTAGTTTCTATCTAGCAACATAAAATACATATCAATTCATTAAATGATAAAAAAAGCTTTTTAAAATATCAAGTTGCATATAGGAGAGGGCAAATTTCTCTTTAACTCCTTCCCATAGAATTCAGGAACTCCCTTTTTGACACCTTCCTAAGCATTGACTATTTATTTAGTTTTTTAATTTATTTTTTCAAGACAGGGTTTCTCTGTGTAGCCTTGGCTGTCCTGGACTTACTTTGTAGATCAGGCTGCTCTCAAACTCACAGAGATCTGTCTGCCTCTACTTTCCCGAGTGCTGGGATTACAAGAGTGTGCCACTGAACTTGGCTAACATTCACTATTTTTAGTATTCTTGATAAAGTCTTTCTTCCTGCTGTCTGCTGATAGTTTCGATTAGCATTTCCCCAGTAATAAATGACCTTTATTATTTTTTTTCATGTATTAAGTGTCTCTTCTGAGAAATGTGAATGTAGGTCTATTGCTCAATTTTAAAATGTAACTGTTACCATTGATGAATGCCCCTCAAACATGGCAGCTTTTAAACATTTTCACTTAGTTTACAACCTAAAATAAGAAATCTGGCAAGGGATCAGAAAGTTTGCTTTAAATTAGTGTCTCTCATGCATTTGTAACTAAATATTATAAGGACCAAAGGTCATGAAAGTCTAGTCTGGCTGGATCCCCCAAGACTCAGTCTTATGAATAGCTGTCTGTGCTGCTCTGGGCTCTGAGCTGGAGCTGTCTGGAGTACCTGAAATTCCCTTTCTAGGCACAGCCTCAGTCCTGATCTATGTATTCTTGGCTTTAGTTTACTTACTTACTTACTTTCTTATTGCTAGCAGATTTTTGAAGGTCCTTATATGTTCTGAAAAAAAATATAAAAGCCTTTCATGGTTATATAGCTGAAAATATGCTCTCCCATTAGGCTCCCAATAGAGGCTGTCACTCACCTCTATTGTTTCATTTCCTAGACAAAGTTTTGTAATTTGATACAATACTATTTCTAGTATGCATTACCTAATGAATAGTGAGAGAAATTGTGGTGCACATATAAAAGAGACTACTGTTCTTTAAAAGTTGTTAAATCCTGTCTTATGCAACAAGAATGCAATTGGAGAGATTTATGTTAAATGAAACAAACAGTAAATAGAAAAATGAGTGCTGTATGAGTTCATCCCTGTGTGGAATGTACACAAGCTGATCTTACCGAAGCTAAGGGTAGAATGGTGATGAGTCAGCAACAGGTAGTTCATGAGGAAAGTCTGATGATCCATGGTTATTAACTTCAGTTAGAGAATGATAATTTGTTGTAGGTTGCACAGTCAAGCAACTCTAGATAGCTGGAAGGTACTATATATTTCCAAATGCTAGAGGAAAGAGTTTGGAAAGATTATTTCCATGGGGAACTAGTAAGTGTTCGAGATGATGGGTATGATGGATGGATAGATTTAAGCATAACCCAATGTATATGTGCATCAAAATATTACACGGTAGACATAATGCATCCAATTCTTATAAAAATTACATATTTGTAAAAAATATGTATAAAAAGTACATATGTAAAAAGAACTAGTTGTATTTTCTGTTTACTGTCTTAAGATAACAGCTGGACTTGTTAATTTGTTAAAGACTACACTTGCTGCTTAGCTTTTCAAGTTAAAGATTTCTTCATCTGATAATGATAGAAGAGAAGCTATGGGTCTCACACTGAATTCTGGTAAAATCACAAACTAAATTACAAGAAAATGTGCAGAAGAATTTGGCCATCATCTATGGCAAATTCATGTTTACTTTCTCAGTCCTCTGTGTTCTAGATAAGCACAAAATAATACTACACTCAAGTGTGATAACTACAGACAAAGAGTTCATGCATCTTCCAGAAGCTTTTCAGGTTTGTTTGTTTGTTTGTTTGTTTGTTTGGTAGACAAATGGCAGGGCTTTACTTTCTCAATTTTCATTTATTCTCTTTGAAAGGACTGTTTAACAATCAATGCTGTTTAACATCAGAACAAATAACC
The DNA here is from genome assembly GCF_030254825.1 of Meriones unguiculatus. Lineage (NCBI taxonomy): Eukaryota > Metazoa > Chordata > Mammalia > Rodentia > Muridae > Meriones > Meriones unguiculatus. The sequence goes on along the minus strand of NC_083350.1, from coordinate 105,321,440 downwards.
CTTCTTGCCATGGTTTTCAATCTGTAGGTCATGATCCCTTTAGCAAGCTTCTGTTCCCCAAAATATTAACATTATGCTTCACAACAGTAGCAGGATTACAGTTATGAAGTAGCAGTGAAAATTATTTTATGGTTGGGGAGTCACCAAAACATGAGGAACTGTATTAAAAGGTTGCAGCAGTAGAAAGGCTGAACACCAGTGCCTTAGAGGAAGCATTTAAATAGAAAAATGTCTGCTTGTATTAAATAGTACATAGACAATGTTAAGACTGAGCATTGTATCTCTTTTGCCTCATTAAAAACTCTGACAAGGATAACCCTAAGGAAACTGATAATAATTCATGTTCTCACACCTAGAATGCCACTGTTTCATCACAGGTTACAACCTACTCACCAAATTAATGAGTGGATTGATGCTGCTGCCTCTAACCTCCTGAAAGTGTCTGTATAGCTCACGCTGGAGATTTAAGGTAAAGTACAATTTGTGTCAGCACTGAAGGCAACTGAGATAAGTATTCCTCAGCTGTTGATGCTGAACAGTTTTATGCTTGTCTGAGTTCCTTTGTGTGGTATATTTCCCTGGTTAATACTATGGGTCATTTCTCTGCAAAATATGGCTAGCAAATTGCCCTGAATAAATATGGAGCTTCGCAGAGAAGCATAGTCTTATGTTGTGGTATTTCTTCCATAAACATACACACACACACACACACACACACACACACACACACATGTAAAATACTAGTCCTCTTATCATGTTTTCCTTTACAAGCAAAGAGAAAGAAAGAAATACCAGCTGCCATCTGAGCCAAGTTCACTAACCTTTAAACCAACTGTGGAGCCTTCAAACTTTCTGAAGATTTATCTTCTAAGCATGTGGCTCTTGGAATTCCACTTTTTCGATTTTTACTTTTAAAAGGATAAGTCAGCTGTCTTTAGTGTATTAGGCTAGAGTTACATGCTCCGAAATTATTCCAGGTATTTACATTGTGCTTTAGTTGTAAATATTTCTTTTGAAATTGTCTAAAGCCCATAATCAGTTGGCTAAAAAGTGCCAAAGGTAAGAGAAAAACCAAGAGTGGAGGATGAAGGGAGGGCTTATGTATCTGGAAGATAATTTTCTGTTACACTATCCAACTCACTTTGTTTCTGATAACTGCATATTTTGCAAGTTAGTAATGTTTAATCTCTGTTGCCTGGACCTCATAAAGAATAAAGGGACACTCCAGGCTTTTTTGGAATCTAGTATTTTAGGAAAACAAATCAAGAATTAAAAAAAAAAAAAAGGAAGAAAGAAAGAAAAAAAAGAAAAAGAAAAAGTACAGCTTTAGAAACAAAATATAAGACGATGCATTGTTAGATGTTTTACTTTACCAAAGGAAGTCTATTAAAGTCAGGAAAATTTTATTTTTAAGTGATTCATTACAAATTGCGGAGTTGGTGGAACTGACTTAAAAAGGGGTTGGGGGAGGGTGGCGTCTATCAAAAGCATGGAGTGTCCTAGCCTCAAAATTAATTCTCTTTCTCTCTGACTGCTTTCCCTACTCCTCATTAGGTGGCGCTGTCTCTCACTTCTGGAACTAAAGAAATACCACCTGAAGATGCCACCCAAGAGAAGAAAGAAACTCAGGAGAATCCGGTTCCGCGAATTAGAGGTACAAGGCTGGCCCAGCTTACTTACCCAAATCAGAACACTGCACCACTCGAAGATGACACTGGCAGCTGAAGGGACACTCGGGTACCAGTGGCATTATGTCCGGTAGATCAGGCAGAGGAAGACGCTGATCTTCCTCGCTCATCCCAGAAGCCTCATCTTCTAGCATGAAGTCAAATAAGCCTCTCTGTTCAAATGGTCCAGCCCAAGAGACTTGTGCCAGAAGGAGTAAAATGAGAGTTGCCTTCATGATTGTATCATGTAATGTCACAACCTGGAAACCTGGAAAACAAAGTGAAGGGTTTAGGAGCAAGGCCTCCACTTAATTTATGTGTTATTTGTTTCATAAAATCTCACAGCAGAGAGAGTACAGAGAAAAATATAGAAAATAATGTTTGTTATGAAGAGGTCAGGCATGCAAAAAAGTGTTTGAAAGGTTGTAAAGGTGATTACAGACGAAAGCAAACCATTTGCTTACCAGTAGCAATCCAAACAGGACTAAAACTTTGTTGCACCTTGGGGCCTGGGTTAAGACGGTGTGATAAATGACTGGCCCGGTGTTTTTTAATAAAAAGTCAGGTTGGTATGCTCCATGCGCACTCAGCAGTGCCATACAACAGTCAAATAAAACTTCGCCTATCCGCTGACACACGCCCTAGTCCTACCAGAGACACCTCATCCATCCATGTCCATCTCTAGACCCTCCTCTGTTTTCTTTGGTCTAGGATTCCTCACCACCACCCCCGCAAGTTGTTGTAAGATGCTCCTGCTCATTCTTGCTCTGAACATTTCTCTTACTCAGGATCATCTTCCACGTTGCTGCCCAAGTCATTGTCTAAAACTTAAGGTTCACCTTGTTCAGTTCTACTGCCACCGTTTGTTGCCAGCTCATGTGACCTGATATTGGTAACCATGGCGTGAGTTGTATGTGAAGCCACTCCTAATTTGATGCCAATGGATACTCAGACCTACATTTCTCCGCACGTTCTCTCTCTATCTTAAGACTGCACCTCAGCCCTGACACTCAGACACTTTGCCATTTTGATTACATACCTTCTGAGAAAGTTTAAAGGTTATGTGAGATTCTGGGTTTCCCTCCTGTAGTTCCTGACTGTTTGCTGCCTCTTCTGTGATCCTAAGCACGCTGCTATCACATCTTTTAATGAACTTATGACATATTATAATGTTTTTTGTGTGTTCACTCTGTCCCCACATTACCGGATGTTCTCCCTCAGGGTGTGTCTTTTTATTCCTTGTTCTGTACTCATGCCTTGCACAATATTTGGAACACAAATGACTCAGCTGACCATCAGCTTATTAACAATAGAGTGCATTCTGTTTTTTTTTTCCAAGAAACCAAAATGCCTCATGTTTCAAAGCACAATTTGCATATTTACACCAAATTTCTAGTTCTTTGGATATGAATTAAATTGCCGCAAATGAATGTTCTAAACAGAGATCAAGCAATCTATATTTTGAGTCGACATGGTGTAAGATCCCCGCTGCAGTAAGCATTCCTAAAACCTATTGCAGGTGTTTCCTTTAGACTCATAATCTCAACGTAGAATTGTAAGTTTACAAGCAAGCTGCACCTTAAAGTTTTGCCAGATCCACTAGGAAAGAAACAAATGCTTTACAGTTAAAAAAAAAATCGCCTTTCATTTTAAATTTATATTTAATACTGGAACATGCCTAAAGGAGCACATATCATGCAGGATTATAATTTTTCAATTTAAAAGATCATAAGGAGTGTGATTCATCCAACTGTCTCCAGTTCACTAACAAGTGTCCTCTAGCAATGCATTCTCACTCAGTTACTGGGTTTGTCTTAAAGAGAGGTTATTGTTTAGGGAAGAAGTTTATTTGGATTGCTGGAAAAGAGAAGCCTTCTATCTGTTTCACATTAAAATACAATGTTCATGGTTTACCACAGGTTTGCTGGCCTTGCATATTTAATGCCTTGTAATTTTAGAAGAAAAAAAATGAAACAAAGTAATCTCAGATTTAATAAAAAGTAAGGAGAGTTACTGCAGATGTCTCTGTATAATCCATTCTCCCAACAGAACTGCCTGGTGGCTGCTCTAACAGTCCTAAAAAGGCAACACTGAACACTGGCTCAGAAGAACACTGTCATTATTTATATTTGTTTATCATTGGTAAAATAGTGCAAATTCTCTGTGTAATCTCCCTTTAGATTGAAGCTGGCTACTGTCAGACTGCATACCATTTCAGCTACTTGCTTTTTTTCTGTGTGTGTGTGTGTGTGTGTGTGTGAGAGAGAGAGAGAGAGAGAGAGAGCCCTAAATTATCCTAGAAAAGAAAAAAAAACATGCTTATAAAGTTTGTTCAAATTCTCCCATGAAATTCCTTTTTTTAAAAATATGTATAATGCTCAAAGATCCAGCATGTTAGAGCGATTAATATTTGCCAATGGTCCTCATGATTTCTTCAGTGTTTTTTTTCCTTTTCTGATAAATATCAACAAGAACAACAAAAAGAGGTTTTCCATATACAAAGAAAAGAGGCTGTAACAGAGGCGACACACTTTTTATCTCGTGAAAACTGTTCCTCCCAAATATCTGTAAAGTTACTCTTCTATTAATAATGGTTGTTGTAGTTTAGAACTGTCTCATCAAAAGTAATACTTCTGGCCCCTTGACAACCTTACTTTATTTACTTAGCCATATGATCCAGATTAACATTTGTATAAACATGTTTATACCTTGGTAGGTGTTTCAAAGTCAAAACTTAACAACTAAGTACCCAAGAGAATCTGTAAATACAGAACAAAATTTAAATCCTCCACTGCTAGGTGAACTTAAAACTTCAGTAACAATAGAAATTATTAAAAGATAAGCAATAAGAGTAGCATTTGTCCATAAACACGAGCTATTATAAAACCCAAAGTGCTTTTTTTTGGGGGGGAGGGTCTGCTAAAATAAAGAGCAAGAGGCAGAAACAGCCATAAGTACAGAGATCACTGGGGCTCGTGAACCAGTGGTCTTCTGGTTACTCTGCCTGAAGTTAAATAAGAACCCCCACCCTCACCTCATAATGAATGCACCTCATAGGAAAGTTTCATTTACACTGAAAATATTGACATGAACACTTATTTATATCCAAGAAAGTATGCAGCTGTACTGTCTCAGATCTTTAATATAACAAATATTTTCACAGGAACATAATAAATATGTTCCTTTTCACCTCTCTAGTAGTAATTCCTATTCATTTCTGATGTTACAGAAATAGACATTATACCTCTACAGCCAGAGACTTGACCTGCTGAGGTTTTAAAGATTTGTGAAGTATGCAAGATTCCAGAAAAAGAAATCTTTAAATACTTAATCTAGGCACGAGCAGTATTCTAGCTTAGAATGTTTTTCTGTTAACAGTTCATAAAGAGAAAAGCATTTCATCAGTACAAATGCAAAAACATCAATATAGACAGTCATGGTGTTAGATTACAAATTTTTAATAAGCATCTTTGTAAGAACACAAGAGAAAGCACTAAAACAATGCATGCAACCAGCTTTTAAGCGAGGATGCAACTTCTGTTTTCAAGCAACTCGTTTCTAAGCTTGCACAAAGATTATTAAAAGTTTAGCACAATTTCTTTTCCTTTCTTTCTCTCCCCAGATATTTCCTTCTGCCCTCCACTTGACAGAAGTTTTATTAGCCTGTAGCAGAGTTCAGGACAATTATTGAAAGCCATACCTTTTAATCCGGGTATTTGCCACAGGAGCCCTCAAAGCTGAGATGTAATTACACTAAATATTCAGCCCAAGCAAAAGAGTTTGCAGGTGTGGAAAGGAGGAGGGGGAAGTGCTGCTCTGTGACTGTCACTGGGTTGAAAACCTCCTGCGCCTACTCCATAGCTCAGTTAAAAACTAAGGTTTCACTCAGGGAGGCATCCAGCTGACACCCACATTAGATCATATGGTAATGATACGTCTCTTGTATTGTAGCCAGAAACTTTATCGGCCTCCTTTTCCTTCCCCCCTCCACGTTCGCTTTATTCCTTTTGCATCCGCCTAACATTCCAAACTGCTTTTGTAGTCTAGTGGAGCAACTTGATTTGAAATTTGTCTTATTTTTTCCCCCCCTGAAACATTGTAACTGAAGAGTTTTTCTCCCCATCCCCCAACCCCATTCCACTCTCCACCGTTTCCAGCCTTGTTTATAAGTACTATTTATTATCCTTCTGAAATGACATTTTTTTTTCCTGCTTTCCAGAGGTGAGGGTCTGGAAAATGGAGTGAAATTAATCTGCTAGCTGTTTTGAACGTGGTCTGCCAAGATGTCTGAGTAACGAGTGGAACTACTCGTGGGCTCTGAGGTACAACTGCTCTGCAGTTTCCTGCATTTTGAGTGCATTTCTAGGATGTTCTGGGATAAAGTCAGAATTTAATCCGGAAAATATGTCATTTATTATTTTCATTATCCACGGTTTAAAAATCATTCTTATTGCCCCCCCTTGTTGTTGTTAAACAAAACACATAGAAACAAGAAGCTGGTTACAGTAGAGTTACTTTGTATGTAAAACACACACAAAAAAAGTGATTTTTATAGATGGGACCCTTATGTAATCAGGACTTTCTGTGGCCGTTTCCAAATTTCAGTAAATAGAAGAAGACAGAGAGAAAGAGAGGGAGAGCACACACAAATAGAGGAGATGTTTACTCAGCCACTGGCAAACGTCTTAGAGATCTTCTAACTCCATCTCTGGGTGCTGTGGTTTGTTCTGCTTGCTCGCCCAGGTTCTGACTTGCATTTTTATGCTGGGGGGGCCTCAGGCTCTTCCCAGATGGGAACTTGAAATCAACATCTGTAAAAACTGAGAAGATCCCCCCTCTGTACCTCCCCTATCCTTCCTCTAGCCCTCTAACTATGTGTTTTTGCAGTAAATATTCTTTAGCTTCGTGAAGCTTGAAGGAACTAAATTCTTGAGAGGAAATCTGAAGGAGGGAGAGGATGTAGCTCCACTTATTTTGACTTCTTTCCCAAGTGTAACCGCCTGTCTTTTAACTCCTCATTCCACCCACCCCCTTCTCCACTGAGTAACAACTGTACTGGGCTATTCTGGTGGTTTAGAAGGAGGCAAGAACAAGCATTATTTGACATTGGTATAAAGACCTTGACCTTTTATCTGGCATTAATTTATTTTCTCTTCTGAATGTTCCTTGTATTAATATTGTCTTCAGGCATGTGATAACTCCTTGTTCATATTACAGTTGTTTATGCCTGTCTTACTCCCACAGAGCATGCTGAGTCCCCCTAACTTAGTTACAACGTATAGGGAACTACTTCAGAGGTTCCCTACCCCATGAATTACCAAAGACAAATATTTGACTACGGACTGCACTATGATCATTGTCTTTCTTAAGCTCTGATTTGTTCCTTAGCAATACCGAAGTTGACTACAGTGAATCATGACAGATTTTGGTACCACTTCTTGGTTACTATTGAACAAGACAGAAGAAGAACAAAAGGAAAAGGTGTAGGGAAGAAAAGTAGAATAACGATGACAAGATTAAAAGAAAGAGGTATATAAATCATTTTTTTTTCACTAGGATAGCCACCAGGTTTAAGGTTCACATCCAAGTTCCTCGCTGTGACAACAGGTTTATGAATTAAATCAATTCCCCTAACTTTTCTGAACTTAAGTTTCCACACCTGTTGAATGCACAGAAAACATTACTCAGTTTCTAGCCTTAAATGGAACATGAAAGAAAACAGTATGTTGAAAAAATTTACTTAACTTTACATTCAGTTTACTTTGTAAACATTACCTTCCTATATTTTCTGGTGTATTATATATTTTACTCTTGAGACAGGGGAAGGGAAACAGTACTTTCTCATTCCATTTTACAAATATGATAAATGGAGACCAGTGACCTGTCCACGTTCATGCAGCTAGGAAGAAGCAAAGCAAAACACAACTTCCAAGACTACTCATTCTGAATCCAGGTGTACATCACTCTGCTACATCATATGGGTAATAAACAACACACGGAGAGTTACTATTGAATCTTCAAGAGAGCATGCCTTCTCGTTTTCAAAACTGTGGTGAAGTTCAATACTGGGACCAGATAGATGGATTAGAAAATAAAGGTATTTAGTGCTCTAGCCTGTCTATGTCAATACAACCTCTGGAGCCCAGGTAAAGAGACCCAGTGCCCCCCTCACACATCATCATCATCACCCAATTTTTACAATGTTATAAAAGTTATAATACCACATAAACTGTGTGTGTGTGTGTGTAGAAACTAAAACTTTCATTTGCTGTCACAATTTTTTTAATTTAATGACAACTTTAAATTTCTACACGTTTATCAAACTTCATCTTATGTGCAAACAGCCATTATGTGTTATATCAATTATATTGTTTCCTTTGATAGGAATAAGACTCTTTTAATCACCGCAAAGTCATATGCAGTTAAGTAAAAGCAAGATCAGGACACCCTCAATGGGTTTCCTGTCTCTGCATTTTAACATAAAGAGTGAGGCAGAGGCTGGAGAGCGTGCTTCTTAGAGATTGCTTAAGTGCCCCCTGGTCCACAGTGTTTGATGGTTATTCCCTGAAAGCCTGACTCCCATAGAGATATGTGAAATATTCCAGTTCTGAGTGAATAGCACAACTGTTGCAAAAAACCACTCACACTGTGATTCCTACTGACAGCCCACCAGCTAGTATAACCGCAATTCATATGCTGTCAAAGTCTATTTTAAGGCTAGCCAAGCATGCTCACCAAAGTCACATGCAAGTGAGTTATGTTATACTCTGAACATTACAGAATACTGGGGCCTAGCCAGGCCTCTAGACACCATCTTATTTAAGAAGACTAGAAGCAGGCGACCACCTTCTGAAACCCGATAAGACTGTTTTACTTTCAGGGTGATTCTCTAAAATAAAGTCAGGACTTGAGGGGATTCTTAACAACAAAGACAAATTTCTTTCTCAGTGAAGGGAGATGGCTAGAGTGGGATTTAGGAAAGCTTGAGATAGGTTAAAGGGGGAAAAATGCGCGCAGGGAATTTTCGCTTCGGCTCTCTTCTACCTCTACATCCCCCCACCCCACATCCACCATGTTCCTTCCAATTTCACCTTGCACAAATTAGCTTCACTTTTCTGATCCACAGGCATCCCACATTTAAAATGTGGGCAGGCGCCGTGCTGCTTCCTGTGGGAAGGCTAGTACATAAGACATCAAGAACTCTGTCTGACCCTTTCCTAACAACACACACACACACACACACACACACACGTGTTTTCCTCGGTTGCCATGTCCCTTAAGGGCATTGGTTTATAAGCTTTGCTTTAAATATTCAATTTCAAAAGTGAAAACCGCATACCCTCTGCAGCCCAGCAACTCTCACCCCAATGACCCCCAAAGCACTGACGTCGTATTACAACTGGAGGACTTATTCCTCAGTGTTCGAGTTAGATAAGACTGGGCTGAATATTCTACTTTGCATTTATTAATGGCACAGCTTTCTTTAAGCCTTAAATTCTTTCTTTGGTGATTCTAAGATGCATTTTTGGACTTTATAAACCTTCACACACTCCATGTTAAAAACTTTTACTCTGAGCCATGTGCACAGAAACAGGGTTGATGTAAGCAGTATGTAAGAAAAGGTATAAAGACACAGCTTTTCACTGCAAGGCCATCTGCCAACACTTAGCTGTACAACTCTTCAATGCTGAAAATATCTCCTTTGTCAGTTTCTGTCAAAATATTTAACTTCCTTTCCATGCTATTAATCAATCACTGTGCTCTTGGACAACTCAACATTTACTGAATAGCTGGCAATGCCTAGGCAAGGCATATATAGAAGGAAATGTCTAGTAACCATCAATCAAAAAGCATATATTGACTAAGGAACCATCAGCTTTGGGACCATAAGGGGCACAAGAAATACAGAGAACAACTCAAAAGCCATGCATCAAAGGATTTCCACAGCATAAAAAGTAAGAGAAAACTACTTATTTATATAACAGCATCTTAGTATTATTACACCAGAGACCATATTCTCTTAATATATGTAAAGCACAATTTCTGGGGAAAATAAAATATGATGTACTTAACAATAACTGTCTTAGCAAGCCAGAGGAGGAGAAAGGCAGAGACCATTTTACAGTTGAGTGCTGAGATAGCTGTTGTGGAGAACAAGGAGGTAAAATTTGAGCTGAATCCTGAGGGATTAAAAGGGCTACATTTGGCATGAAAGGAAAAAAAAATGGCTTTATTGAGGCAGACAGAACAGCACCAGTAAAACCTTAAATGCAGAAAAGCAAAAGATAATTTGTACATGAATAGAACTTTAAAAAGGTGGAGCTCTTCTGTCTTCCCTTGAATGTCCAAGAGTTGCCATGAGTGTTCAAGGCTTAACGAAATAAATGAGGGTAGAGCCAAACTGCAGAAGGACTTTAAAAGTGTCCCATGAGGCAATTGTCCAAGTGCCACTTGTCCATACATTTATTCAGCAAATATTCAGTTAATGATTAACATGCTCCCCCTGCTGTGTAGAAGCTAGATTTGTCTCAAAGGCATTGAAGGACATAATAACAAGAGAAAACCACCAGGTCATATCTATCCAGTTTGTCCAGTGTAGGAATATAACAGTCGAGTTTGGACTATAATTGGAAGCCCTTGCTCTGGTCTTGGCAATAATATGTTAGCAATATGATAAACATGCCAGACATGAGGCCACTGCTCAGGAATCTGATATGATAGAGTTCAGATATGAGTCTGGAGTGCCTATCACGTCAGGCCTTGTGGTAGGTTTTTAAAAAGAATTGCCCCGATGGAAACTCATGTTGATCATCTACAAAGGTAAAGATGTAATTGTAAGAAGTCCATGTTCTCCAGATGTTCCACCTCTCCAACTGTGTGTGCCATGTTGGTGGCTGCAGAAGACTGACTGCTCTGCTTGCACTGTCTTGAATGGGAATGTTAAGTGGAAGAACCACCACAACAAAAAAGAATGAGTTGTCTAAATCTCCTGATATTTGGAAAAATCATAAATCAACCGTTCTAGATGGGTTCAACTCTTAGGACAGCAGAAATAACAGGTGGTCTGAATAGCAATGCTGACATAATGGTGGAGCGGCCATTTAGCCTGAGATCCCGAATAGGAAGAAGAAAGAATTAGCATAGAATCTTTGTCCCACTGCTTAATGCACTTATGGATGGAGAACGACCTCACCTGAATAAAGGTTTCTCTTACTAAATTTTGGAGATGCTGACATTTCACACATGAACTTGCCTCTGGGACTACAAGTATTAGAAATGAGTATAAACTTTCCTGGAAAGTGGCAAAAAACAGATATTAATTAGAAGAAAATGTCCTGGGCTCTTCCTGTACCTTTTCATAGACAAACTGACCTGTACTCTGGAAACAAGGCCTGCTTCCAAAGGCCTGATCTCTTGGTAACATTCAACAAAGACCAAGGTCACACGTAAGAGGCTAAGCATGGAAAGATGCAATAAAACAGCAGATAAAGCCTGGCCTGCAGATACTGCTCATGGGCGGACTAGCTGCCTAGCATATGCAAGGAAACATGGGTTCAATGTCCAATCCAAGCACTGAGTGCTTTTAAATTAAGGAAATAGTAATTTAAATCACTGTGTTTGGAAACTCCTTCACCAAGTATTTCTTCTTTGCATTATGCTATAGCAAGTTAGCAGTTGTAGGGGGTAAGAGCACAGACTCCAGGTTGCTGGCGTTTGATTCTGTTCTGCCCATGACCATCTATGGAACTATGTATGTAATCTATGTAATCACCTTCACTGTAAATGAAATGAGCACTTCCATGCATGGATAAAAATGAGCCAATGATGTAAGAAGAGCCTAAACAAGCCTCCTAGAGTTGACAAGTCCATAAGTTCATGTCAAGTAACTGATTTTGGATTGGACCAAGGATTTAAGGAATTTCTGTCTCCTCCTGGCTTTTCTTTTATACCTTCCCCCGAAAGCTATCATTCTGTTGACTTTGGAACATTCAGATGCAGGTCATGTCTGCAGTGTATGTTTAATTCAGGGCACCTATTTGGTCTGTAAATATTCTCCTTTTACTTCTCACTGTAGCCTAGGAAAAGTAAATGCTCCACCGCCAAAGCAGCCTTCCAGAGTTTACAAAGGCAGATGAATGAAAAGTTTTATTCTAATGTCAGTACTGTAAAATAATGATTTCATTTAGGATCTTCCTATGCAGTCCTTTGAGAACTACATCTACAAATCAACTTGTCCTGTCCATGGCAATAGTGCACTCCTTGTCATTTGCGCTATTCAGGGTATTGCTTAAACAGTTTATGAGATGAAACTTTGAGGCAGATGGATATAAACACAACAATATGAAACAACATTTAATTTGAATTTGGTAACTGTCATTTCCAGTTTGGAGACATTTTTGTGTCTTGAATAAACCCGTTTCAAACACCTGAGCAAAGAATTGGAAAGAATTTACGTGCCCATTTTTTAGAAGGTGGAATGAACTTACCGTCTACAAAGGCAGTAAATCAGCAATGTATAAGCCTACTTTATAATTAGGAGCCTGTGGGGACAACAAAAGGAACTTGGAGCATGATCACATTTGGCGTGGCGTTTCAGTTCTAAATCTCCTTGGCACTTCCTTCATCAAAAGATTGGCTTCTCATGAAACATCTTTCTTCCTGGAGGCCAGTTTCAGTCATTTCTCGAGCATTACTAATGGCCTATGATAATACAAAACCCAACTAGAAAGAGAGTGCTTAATTCTTCCCACAGGCCAAAACCCAGACAAGTTTCTGCTATCAAAACTTTCTCGAATAGGTGACTTGGTTACGGTCTGGAAGATGAGAACGTTATGTGCCACATAGTGAAAGCTACTGAGAATTTTAAAAACACTGTTGAGATTGGTTTTGATTTCTATTCCATTTCCTGCAGTTGCACGTCTTTACCGTTACCAGCTGGTGATTAAAATGTGATGGCACCAGGACTATCTATGCCCACAAGCATTTGGTGATGTTATTGAAGATCAGGTGGCTTTGAAAGAATGCTTTCCTTTCTATTTTGTTTGTTTTCCTTTTTATGTGGTAAATAAGTGTAAATATTCCCATTTTACACTTGAAGCGGTTATGCTAGCAGGATAAAGTGTGTTTTCAGTGTCATTCTTGTGGCCCATTTTCAGAGTTTTCTCATCCCCCATGCAGAACTGCACCAACGTATTTCCTTCCCTACCCCCAGCCCCGGTGCTTGGAACCTCCATTCTGCTTCTGCTTTCAGGAATTCATTCATGAAAGGGCAAATAACAGGATCGTAATAAACTTTTAATTTGGAAACAATAACCAGGATTTATATTTTGTAATGGATAGGTCAGTTTTTCTTCTCAAAATTGAACAGGAGGAGAATGGAGAATGGCAAAGAACTGTCGGTGAAGTTGCTGTCCTGCTGATTCTGTGGCAGAAATTCCGAACGACAATCCTGAAGTCATCCAAGAAATCCCAAAGGACCAGAAGGCCTCAGAGCTTGCTGTTCTTACACCAAAGGTAGAATTTGGAATTTCTTATTGAAATTTATGAGAAAAAAAAATGCCAAAACAAATGTAATAATCACAATGTAGAGGTTTTCTGTAGAAAACAACCCTTCAAGGAAGACTTAATGGCATCAAATGTGTGTTTATAAAATGCCTGTCATGGACCAGCTGATGCATTTAGAGAACAGAGCTGACTCTTTATATGCAGGTTAAGATTCGAAGTTCTTTCCATACCAAGAGCAGAGCCTCAGGAATACACCTGCAGCTTCAAGGACACACCTGTCTTGTTTCAACAGATCTGTTAAAGGGGGAAAGAATGTGGTTTATGATTATACAGATCAGCTAAACATAATAAAATAAAACCTTTAATCTTGGCCTCAATAGAAAAAAGTCTACACGAATTAGTGATTTTCTGAAAACATTACAGACTTATATCTTCCTAAGAAAATAGCATCTGTTAAAGGCTTTAATTATTTAATCCGTTGAAATTGTGAAGAGAACACGTAAATATTTAATTCTGAATAACAAATAATTTAAATATTATATAAACTTCCTCAGAGTAAAAGTCAGTGCCAGACAAAGTTACTTTGGAGAAATGGACTTCCTTTAGTTTTATTTTAAACATTCACTTATATATTTCATGCATGTGTAGATGTTTATGCTGGTATACATATATACACATGGGTGCTCACCATGTGCATGCAGCTTCCTGCAGAGGGTGTCAGAGAGTCTGTAAACAGAGATAGAGGAAGTTTTGACCTACCCCAGGTGGGATATGGAAACTGAGCTCCAGTGTTCTCCAAGAACAGAAAGTGCTCTTAACCACTGACCAATCTTCATAATTTACTTAGACTCATTTTTAAAGATCATAGCTTAGTTCACCCCCAAGCTTGGTTATTGCTGGTCATTTTAGAGTGTGTTCTCTGTTAAGATGGACTATTGTCTTTTCTGTTCCTTGCGCTGTCTCTCCTGTCTATTAGGCATTGGCACACAAGGAAATGAGTAAATTCAAGGTTTCTTACCTATTACCCAGTGTGACTTAAGGTTTTTCAAACTCAAGGCACACATTCGAATTTTCTGCATTTCGTCTTTCAAGCCTTAAATGTCTGTATTGAGAGGCCACTGCTTGCTCCGTTGGCCTACTGTCAAGTTCAAGTTTGAACCAAGCTGAATGTCTCTTTAGAGTGTGAATTTTGGACATCTCAGCTCTGGTTTTCCTCTTGCATTCCAGAGCTGACACTTCAGCATCCAGAAATGCTCAGAACCACCCATAAATGACCCACTCAGCTATGCTGCAAAACTTCTCTGTCTTTTCTTCCTTACTACCTCCATTTTCAACCCGAATCTTTTCTACCATTTTGCCTAAAATTTAATGAGGCTGGGATTTTGGCTCAACAGTTATGAGAATCTGAGTGTAGTTCCCAGCATCTACATGTGATATTTCATAAACATCTGTGAGTCCAGCTCAAAGGGAAAAGGTGTCTTCTTGAACCCACTGGTACCTGTCCACATGGACACATGTTCACATAATTAAAAATAAAACAAAATAAATCTTGAACATCCCGATAGAGACAGAGGGGAAACACCTTGGAGAAACAACAGAGAGCCAACAGAATGGTGAAGAAGACACATCTACTCCTGAGGACAAGGAGAGTGGGCGGGAGGTGGTTGACAGCAGGGAGGTAGAAGGGGCCAGTGATAATAACCCTGGCTCAGAGAGCAGCAGTGCCACAAAGAGGAGCCACCCACAGACCCATGAGGATGAGAAAAAGGAATGAATGTTACCTTGTTTTATGTATCCTAAAACTTTTTTAAATGAAAAAAAAAAAAAAGGTGTTTTGGTTTTAATGATGAAAAAGAAATCAGTCCATTGATTTTCAGCTTTATATAGCATTTATCTCCTGTTCTTTGCTGAGTATTTTTTAATAAATAGTCTTGAAAGTGCCACTTAGTGGCAGTTACATTTTCTAACATACATGAAAGAAGTACATAATTATTAAAATTCCATGTAACCCACTGTTCCTACGACCAACTGCCAATGTGTCTTGATGGCACTTAACTGATAAAAAACTTCAGGCCTGTAGACACATGAAGGGTTTCCATCCAAAATACCTTTAAATGTTTGAGAGGCTCACATCAAACGTCATTCACTACACTTGGGAGGTCCACCAAAACTGTGTTTTCAACATCTCAGTGAATTCATGCCAATTTGAAACCTAAAGGAACTTTGTATCCCCCGTCAAATGCTCTCTCTGAATGGCCAGATGTGTCCAGACTGACCCTACTAAGTGAAGTTATTTCAAACATTGTTCAATGTGTCCCACATTGCTGCTTTTCTGAAAGAGTTCCTCATTTTTTGCCATGCCCCATTCTTAGAATCCCAAGTCTCACATTTTCCTAGGTACTTTGGACTCTTAAGTGGATGCAAAAGCAGAGGTGGTGGGTTCACAAGAAAGCAGACTGTGATACTACCTTATAGGAGGTGAACTTGGGAAGTTTTAGAAATGGTCTTTATTATGAAGCAAGGAAAACGGTATGAGAATGTGATGCACAATATTGACTTTACTGAACCCCACTGAAGCCAGGAAGCTTTGAAGATCAGATATATTTCTGTGTGACTTGAATGTAGGAAGGAGCTGATCGTCAGTGTCCCATAAACATGACAATCTGTAAGTCACCCTGAGGAAAGGGTTATAATCTGGCACAAAAGAGTTCTCTTCATCCAAGGGACAGAACTGTGAAATCTCTGAGGTTCAAAAAGAAAAAAATAATCTAACATCTGGAGACTGTCTTGGTACTGAAGACAGCATTAGGTACTGGCTTGTAACATCCACCAGAGACCTTCTTGTGCTGTCACGTGGAAAACACGAAACCACCCGTTCACAGACATGATGTTCACGGTACTTTCTGTTGTTGTGAAACATCTTTGTAATTCTTTGTCTCTTCAAATCCAAGCTGGGGAGAGGGAAGCTCAAAGCCTTTCAACAGGTTGTCTCTGACACCTGGCATGAAAGCTATACAGATAGTTAACAGTGGTTTGCAAAATAAACTAAAGTAAGCAAACGTGTAAAAACTGGAAACTTTCCACAAGTATACTAGCTCTTACTCAAATTACACAGTAATTTCTAACCATAGGAGTGCACACCTGGAACCCCAGCACTTGGGAGGCTGAGGCAGAAAGGATGGTGAATCTGAGGTGACCATCATGATACAAATGAAAAATGTCCTGCCCTCTCCAGTGCTTTGTTTTGAAGTGTGATAGCTAATTGTCTAGTCAGTGGAGTCTCAAACATGAGGCCTTTGAAAGAGATAGATGATTCTTCTCCAAATCTCTTTTTAACCACAGTAACCCTGAGATTTTCTGTCCAAATGACGGGCCATTAAGAAAAATCTCATAAAATAAGTTCTGCAGCCATCTCACAGCATATGTCTAAAACATAAGACTCTTTGTTTTGATTTACCGTATAAACATATATAAAGTAATTTAAAGTTATCTACAAAAGCAGATGCAGCATATCAGCTTTACAATGCAATTGCAAGTAGATAGGATTAAATATATATATCATTTCCTAGTCTGAAGCTGAGGCCATTGGTTTTAGATGGCATATATTTTTGTAGCCCGTTTCCCACAGCCCCAGTTCTACAGGTTTTGATAAGTTGAATTATTTTTATTTTCAGTTTCTTAGACATTTAAATTTTTTCAAAAGTGTCTTCTATGATCTAAATACTATTTACAATGTGTTGTCTGGTTTGAAATATGTAGAGCTAGCTATCTTTCTGGTTTATTTTTATTTTTAATCTGAAGGCATTTTTTAATGTTTTCTGTCCTTTTAGATTAGGGAAGGCTTTTTCAGTGTGCCTCAATGTGGTCATTCTTGCTGCATGTCCTATGGGAGCCAGAGAAGCACATGTTGCTCTTGGATATAGCTTCTACGAATGTCAGTTAGAGCAATTTGATTGATAGTAATTTTCAGGCTAAGAACAGCTTAGTATTTTGCAGATAGTCTGCCAGTGACTGAAAGAGAGATGTGAAAGCTACCAACTCCATAGGAGATTATTTTCTACTTCTTTCAGTTTGGCGGTGTTTTTAGGCAGGACTATTCACATTTACAAAAAATAAATAAATAAAAAAAAATAAAACTCACTTCTTTCCCAAGATGTAGTATCTCATTTTTCTCACAGTGTTTCTGTTCTGAAGTATGTTTTTTATATTTATGTGCGCACACACACGCGTGTGTGTGTGTGTGTGTGTGTGTGTGTGTGTGTGTGTGTAGGGGCATGTGTATCACGTTGAGTTTATGGAGGTGAGAAGAAAACTTTCAGGAGTAAATTTTCTCCTTCCACCATGGTTATATAGATAGACCCAGATCATCAGGCTTGTGTGAAAACACCTTCACTTACTCAGCCATTTTGCCAGCTCAAGTGAACTTTAAAAATATACAATAATGACACAAGGCTTTTTTTATTAGTATGAATATACTATATCTCCTTTCACCCTTTTATGTAAAACCAACATGCTATTCTATTGATTATTTTGCACTTGTGTATATGTTTATATGTGCTTACGTGTGTGAGACACACATACATGTGTGGGCACAGTTGTACATGCATGTTTGCCTCATGTGAAGACTGAAGGGCCATCCTTATTGTTCCGAGGTGCGGCCCATCTTGTTTGGAGAAAAAAATCTTTCATTGGCCTGGAATTCAGGAAAGAGGCTATGCTGGCTGGCCAAGGAGCACCCTGAACTGAGCTAACTCAGCATGCCCAGTGCTGGTATCGTGGGTGTGCTGTCATGCATAGATTTGGGAGGGAGTTTCTGGGGATGGAACTCGGGTCTGCATGGCAGTAACTTTACAGAGAGAGCTCTCTCTCTCTCACCTTGACATTTCATAATCTTCTTTTTGAAGTTAGTTTCTAGCCCTTGCTTCCGGTCACTTCTCACAATTTTAAATGTTCTTTTTTTATATGCTCACAATTAGGAATTACTGTTGATGAAATGAAAATAATATCTAATCTAATACACTATTTGAATCATGTTATGCCTTTCTGTTGTTGTTTTTGCTTTAGCACATTCTGTTTTCATTCATTTTAGGTGAATATCTCACAGGATTCCACAGTTACCTGTTAAGAGTAAAGATCATTTTATATTCAATGATATCTATGCTTTTGTCATGCATATTTTAACTATATAATTTTCATTAAAAAAATCTCAACTCGTTTCTGTAGCAACTTTTATTTTTATGTGTATATGGCCAGCCACTTTGCATTAGACAACCAATAAAGAGACTAATCTCTTGGAGAGGCCAATTCTTTCTTTCTAAGCAATGATTAGTTGCCTATTGTTCTTCATCTAGGGGTGTGCCTTCATGAGATTTTTTCCTTTTTCTGGATTATTCAGGTCTTATATATGCACTATTTAATAGCATTCTCAATTCTTCCGTCATCTCTCAAGGACTATGTTGCCACTCCATTTTTCCATGGTAAATTTTGCCATTCACTTCACTTTCCCATGGTACAATAATCCGTATGATTGAAGAAAGTTTCTGTTATTTGTAAATATCTTCCTTACACCACAGCACATTCTGGTTTCTCTACTTAGAGCTATGCTCACAACTTATACATTTTCTTTCTGCCTTAAGAAAAAAAATTAACCATTTTTTTTCATATGAATATTTTGGGAATGTTTGACTGAGAACATCTTTAAGTTCCACTAATTCAGTAATATATTTTTCATGTAATTCCTATAACTCATAGCTGGGTTTTATTCTCTTCCTCTTTCTATAATTTAGATACTTGACTCTCTGCTTAATTTGTGACACATCATCTACTCCAAATGGAGATAACTGTTTTCTCTGGACTCTGTTAAGATTTTTTTTCTTTCTCTCTCATAAAAGAGAGAAGGGAGTCCTAAAGTATAGGGGTATGTTTTGGGTTTTTGTTTGTTCTGGAATCCAGAGCATTTTGTGTTCCTCAGACTTCCAGTAGTGGTGGTTAGTGATTTCCATTAACCTTAGAGAATTCTCATTCACTATTCCTTTACACTATTTTTTTATCTTTATTGTAGATGTAAGAGTGTTCAACAGGTTGGATTTTTCTTGTTTGTTTGTTTTACTAATTTGTTTTCCTTTCTTTCTCCTTTTCCTTTGGGGCTTTCATATTAGAAACTTTCTGATGACCTCTCTTTCAGCTAGCTGTGGTCTCCTCGGAAATAATGACTTTCCAAAACACCATTTGTTGAAAAATATATTTTCTCCAGTGTTTCCTTGGGGTCCTGGACAACAATCCAAGAACTATATATTCAGTATACTGTATACTTCTATGCCTTATCTTCATTTTTCATGTTTATGTCTGTAATTAAAATAATTTCATGCTGAAATTACTTTTGCAGTGTCCTGGAAACAAAAAAGTGTGTTGTCTTTGATTTTACTGCTTTCCACCCATTCTTGCTTTGGCTTTTAATTTTTCTTATCAATTCCTCTTCTTTTTAATATATTGTAGTTAAAACATAATTATGTTCTTACTCTCCCCCTTTTGTCCTCTCTCCAGTCAATTCCAGTTACCTTTTAAATTGCTGTTTTCATTATTTTTATTACTGCGACATAGTGTCTCTTTCTCCTCTCTCTTTTTCTCTCTCTCTCTTTCTCTGTCTCATATGTAAGTATGTGTGTGTTTGCATAAGGCAAAATACATAAATACAGCTCATTAAGTACAACTTTTATTTTTACACATATATGGCAGGCCACTTTGCATTGGACAACCAATAAAGAGACTAATCTCTTGGAGAGGCCAATTCTTTCTTTCTAAGCAATGATTAGTTGCCTATTGTTCTTCATTAGGGGTGTGCCTTCATGAGATTTTCCTTCTTCTGGATTATTCAGGTCTTATATATGCACTACTTTATAGAAGAGACAGGGTCACAGATGATTTATTGGACCTCTGACTCTTACATAGAATTCTTTCTGGTCCAATTCCTATGATGACCCTTGACATTTGGGTGCAGAAGAAGTATCTTCTAGGGATGAGATCTCCATAATGTATTGATCTCTGCACTGAGTCCAGTTTTAAATTCCTGTAATGGTCTCTATTTGCTGTATAGAAAAGCTGCTTTGATGGGGGAGTGGTAGTTACACATGTCTGTTCATGCCAAATAAATTTTAGAGCATAATTAAGAATTATGCTGGTCTACTAAACACCAATACTAGGTTCTTTTCTAAGATCCATGATCTCATTTGCCAGATTGCTAGGTTTCTAAAACTAGGTATGATCTTCTCTCCTGTTGAGTGGGCCTTTAGTCCTCTTAGAAAGCTATTAGTTATCACCAAGATATGAGTGATACTATTAGTCTTTTAGGATATGCTGTTTAAAGCTGTTTTTCATAGCTGTCCTCATCATAGCTGTTCTTTTTATTTGAAGAGAAGTCACCATGATAAAAGAAAGCACTTAATTGGGGATTTGCTCATAGTTTCAGAGATTTATTCCATTATCATCATGGCAGGGAGCATGCGTGACAAGCATGCAAGTGCTGGGGCAGAAGCTGAGAGTTATTTTCAGATATGTAGACAGAGAGAGAGAGAAAGAAACACACACACACACACACACAGAGAGAGAGAGAGAGAGATAGGACACTGAGTTTGGCATGGTTTTTTGAAAACTTTAAGCTCAACCCCTACTGACACATTTCCTCCATCAAGGCCACACCTCTTAATCCTTCTAATCTTTTAAAATGTTGTCACCCCTGCTAACCAAGCATTCAAACCTGTGAGCTTATGGGGGTCATTCTTATTCAAACCAACACATTGTACTCCCTGGCCTTCATAGGCTTGTAGCCATATCCTAATGCAAAAGTGCATTCAGTTAACTTCAAAAGTCCCCATAGTCTATCACAGTCTCAGTATTGTTTAAAAACAAGTCTAAAGTTCAGAGTCTCTTTTGAAACTCAAGGAAATCTCTTAACGGTACCCATCTGCACAATCAAAATTAAAAAGCAGATAATATATCCAGCCTACAATGACAAAAGATAAACCTTTTACCATTTGAAAAAGGAGAAAACAGAACATGGTGAAAAAACAGTGGACCAAACCAAGATTAAAAACAAGCAAGGGAAACTCCAAACTTTGTATCTCTGTGCCTAATGCCAAAGGACCTTTCAGATCTTCAATTATTTTCAGCTTTGTTGATTGCAACACACTTCTCTCTCTTGAGCTCCTTCCACACCCTGTTAGCAGCTTTCTTTGCCAGGTATCCCATGATTCTGGCGTTTCCAACATTTTGAGATCTCCAACATGATCCAGGCTTCAGTTTCACACACTGTCCTTTCTAAGCCTCCATGCAGGGAAACCTTTGTCACCAGCTTAGCTTCAGTGACTTGTTTTTAGCCGTGGTTAAAGATTCTACAACCACTTTCTTGTATCCTTGACTCTAAATCCAGAGCCCTTGACTCTAAATCCAGAGCCACATGGTTGAAGCTGCACAGTTCTGCGGCTGGATGGGGCTGGAACTTGATCCCTCTTAAAACTATATTTTCCATGAACTGATTGGCCTGCTCTTTGATCACCTCACCCTGAGTGGGGAGCAGCCTTACCAGGCCACCGAAGATGACAATGCAGCCACTCCTCATGAGACCTAATTGACTAGGATCAGAAGGAAGGAGAGGAGGACTTTCCCTATCAGTGGACTTGGGGAGGGGCATGTGTAGAGAAGGGGGAGGGAAGGTGGAATTAGGAGGGGAGGAGGGAGGGGTTTATGGGAGGGGGATACAAAGTAAATAAAGTATAATTAATAAAAATTAAAATAAAAAAGAACAACAACAAAAAAAAACTGTTTTCCAATGGCAACCTCTTTGACCTTCCCACCCCCCCAAGGGAGGAACAGGCCTGCTAGGCCACAGAGGAGTACTTTGCAGCCAGTCCTGAAGATACCTGATAAAACAGGGCCAGACGAAAGGGGAGGAGGTCCTCCCCAATGAGTGGACTTGGCAAGGGGCAGGGAGGAGATGAGGGAGGGAGGGAGGGGTTGGAAGGGAATTAGGGGGTGGGATACAGCTGGGATACAGAGTTAATAAAATATAACTAATAATAAAAAATAAAAAATAAAAATAAATCAAAAAACTTTATTTTCATGTATTGTTGGTGGTTTTCTTCACTACTAAAGCTTTTCTTTCTTTTTCTTTCTTTTTTCCTTTCTTTCTTTTTTCACAAGTTGAAAGCTTAGCTGGATGAGCTTTTCTCCTGAGGTTCAGGTCACCACTCCCTTTACTGCATTTAGCATCAGGCTTTTATTTAAATATTTTTTTATTCTTGAACGCTGAATTTTTGTCTTCTACATGACATTCCTTGGTGCTTCTTTTCTCCTCAAACTGTACATTTTTATTTTTTTCCAGTTTGTTCCTTTTCATTATAGATCTGCATAAGAGTAGTCAGTAAAAACCATGCAACACAGTCAGTACTAAGCTCTCTTAAAAATCTCCTCTGCCAATGCTAATAGTCCAAGACTCTTAGTGTCAGGCAAATTTTTAGTATTTAGGCAAAAAGCAGCTACATTTTTTGTCAAAACACCACAAGAATGGTCTCTAGAACCCTTACTAGTATTCATCCCCTCTGAAAGCTCTTGAGCTGGTCCCACAAATTCCACTTTATCCTAAGCATTGGGATCTTCGGTGCTTTCAGGTTAGAATGGACTTGAATCATCTGAGTCCTGCATACCCAGTATTGAATGCCTTCACTGATAGAAAATTAATTTTAACTTCTAAGAGTCAAGCTATGTCAGTAGCAATAGCCAGATGTTGAATGGGGAGTCACTTGAACCTGACTAGCAGTTTGGATGAAGGCTTCTCTAGCCTGGTATTGTGGTTTCTGTTAGGTGGTCCACAGCTCTTACAAGAAGCATTGTCAACCTAAGTAGCAAAATTTCCTTCAAAATATTTACATATATGCGTACATATGTGTGTAGTGTACATAATTTTAAGGGAATGTGTGTGTGTGTGTGTGTGTGTGTGTGTGTGTGTGTGTGTGTGTGTATGTGTGTGAGATTCCATGAGGCTTTCTCAAACTACCTTGGTGCTATTTATCTTTGAAGTGTCTTTTGTGGCTCACTATTGATGTTAATATATTTTTAACATTTCTGTGAAACATACCAATTTGAAAGGATTGTACTTAGAAAAAATTGTGTCAATTAGTTCTCTCCTCCCACCATGTGGGGTCATAGGTTAACCTGAGATCCCAAGGCTTGGCAACAAGTGCTTCCCGTCTCACCAGAATACAAAAAGAGTTCTTAATAGAATTTTTTTTTGGTTCATAAATAGAAAAACAAAAGGGCTAAGTTCATAAGGTTGTTGGGAAATGTGCATATATACTGAGCACACTAAGCTACTTTTTAAAAAGAGCAAACATTTAATAGGGGCTTTTTGCAGAATAGCAAGTACATTCTATGCATAGGTCCCTCATTTTATTTTTTATCTCTTTGTCACTGAACACTCCTTTTGATAACTGATCGTTACCTTAAGGGAATATGCTTCATTGTTATTTAACCAATATTCATGTTCCTTGTCAGTTCTCCACAAAGAAAATGAGTAAATACCTATTCACTTTTTCAGACTATATTCATGTGTGTGTCTAATTTTATATATGTGTGTTTGTGTGTGTGTGTTTGTTCTTTGTTTCTCAGTGCTACTTTTCTTTTCTCTCTGGCTTCAAGATTTTTCAAGGGATATTTATCAACATCTCTTTGTCCATATTATGCTTCTTTCATTGGGGTATTCTTCACTGTCTCAAATAAATAGTTGTTATAATCTTCCTCCAACATTTATTCCTTCCAATCAATCAAGCTACCAAAGTGATCCATGGAAATAATACATGGAATAAAAACAACACATTATACAAGTATGACATCTGCTACTCAATTTTTTTTCAAAACCTACATACAGGTCATAAAAGCAACTTTACATAATTATATTTAGCACATTTTATTTATTTATTTATTTATTTATAATATTTTTTATTTTTTATATTAATCACAGGTTATTTACTTTGTATCCCAGGTGTAGTCCCCTCCCTCATTCCCTCCCAATCCCACCCTTCCTCCCTCATCTCCTCCCTGCCCCTTTCCAAGTCCACTGATAGGGGAAGTCCTCCTCCCCTTTCATCTGACCCTCGCTTCTCAGGTATCTTCAGGACTGGCTGTAATGTCCTCTTCTGTGGCCTAGCAGGGCTGCTCCTCCCTTGGGGGGGGGGTGGTTCAAAGAGCCAGTCATTGAGTTCATGTCAGAAATAGTCCCTTTTCTCCTTACTAGAGAACCCACTTGGATAATGAACCACCATGGGCTACATCTGAGCAGGGGTTCTAGGTTATATCCATACATGGTCATTTGGTTGAGGAAACAGTCTCATAAAACACCCATGTGCCCTCTCCAGGTCTTACTAACTCCCCCTTCTTTCATATGATTCCCTGCACTCTGCCGAAGGTTCGGTTATGAGTCTTAATGTCTGCTTTGATACACTGCTAGGTAGAGTCTTTCAGAGGCCCTCTGTGGTAGGCTTCTGTCCTGTTACTTGTTTTCTCCGACATCCAATGTCCATCCCATTTGTCTTTCTAAGTGAGGATTGATCATCTTACCCCGGGTCCTCCTTTTTGTTTATCTTCTTTAGGTGTACAGATTTTAGTATGTTTATCCTATCATATATATATAGGTCTATATAAGTGAGTATATACCATGTGTGTCTTTCTGCTTTTGGGATACCTCACTCAGGATGATTGTTTCTAGGTCCCACCATTTGCCTGCAAATTTCATGATTTCCTCATTTTTAATTGCTGAGTAGTATTCCATTGTGTAAAAGAACCACAATTTCTGTATCCATTCCTCAACTGAGGGACATCTGGGTTGTTTCTAGGTTCTGGCTATTATGAATAAAGCTGTTACAAACATGGTTGAGCAAATGTCCTTGTTGTTATTTTTAACATGTGTATTTTAATGGGTTTTAATTTTTTGAGACTTTTTTCTTTATTAATTACACTTTATACACTGTGTATCCCCCCTGTGGTTCCCTCCCTCCACCTGTCCCAATCCCTCCCTTCCTCCACCCTCTGCATGCATGCCCCTCCCCAAGTCCACTGATAGGGGAGGACTTCTTTTCCTTCTTCTGATCCTAGTCAATTAGGTCTCATCAGGAGTGGCTGTATTGATCTTCTGTTGCCTGGAAATGCTACTTCCCCCTCAGGGGGAGGTAATTAAAGAGCAGGCCAATCAGTTCATGTCAGAGACAGTCCCTGTTCCTATTACAATGGAACCCACTTGGATACTGGACTGCCATGGGCTACATCTGTGCAAGGGTCTTAGGTTATCTCCATACATAGTCCTTGGCTGGAGTATCAGTCTCAGGAAAGACCCCTGTGCTCAGATTTTTTGGTTCTGTTGCTCTCCTTGTGGAGTTCCTGTTCTCTCCAGATTTTACCCTTTCCCACTTCTTTCATAAGATTCCCTACACTATGCCCAAAGGTTGGCCATAAGTCTCAGCGTCTGCATTGATAGTCTGCAGAGCAGAGCCTTTCAGAGGTCCTGTGTGTCAGGCTCCTGACTTATTCCCTCTTTTCTCCTTCTTCTGATGTCCATCTTCTTTGCCTTTCTGGACAGGAATTGAGCATTTTAGCAAGAGTCCTCCCTCTTGATTAGTTTCTTTAGGTGTACAGATTTTAGTAGGTTTATCCTATATTATATGTCTATATGAGTGAGTATATACCGTGTGCATCTTTCTGCTTCTGGGATATCTCACTCAGGATGACCTTTTTCTGGAAAAGATCATGTTTGAGACTTTCATACAATGTATGTTTAACTTTTCACACTCCATTCTTCTCTCTAACTGTTCTCATATTAACCTTGCCTCCCTGCTTCCCCTAACTTCATGCATTTACTTTTTAAATAACCCACAAGTTTAATTTTTGCTCTCCATCATCATATTTCTGATGTGGTGCCATCCGCTGGAGCACAGTTGCTCTACAAGTGGTTACATATTTAAAGAAGACTGACTCTTTGATGCCCAGAAGCCAAGAGCTGTCTGGAGCTCCTCACCTAGGAAGGGAAGATAAAGGATCACTTATTTTTTCATATTGGAGTGCTTATTGACTTGCTCTTGTGCATGTCTTTTGCAGGTAAGCAGAGCTGTTGTGTGTTCATGAACATTGAGGTCATGTAGCATTCAGAGAAAATGGTTAAACTCTAGTCATTCTTAACTTCCATATTTTATAATCTTCCATTCTGCCCTCAACAAGTCTCTGATTATTGGTTGTGGGCATGTTGATATAGATATCCTACTTATAAATGTTGCCCAAATATTTTATTTTTAAAATTTTTCTTTTATTATTATTATTATTATTAACTCACTTTGTATCCCATTTGTACCTCCCTCCCTCATCTCCTCCCTCTTCCAACCTCCCTCCCTCTTCCTACATTATCCCTCTCCTCTAGTCCACTAAAAGGGGAAGTCCTCCTCCTCTACTCTCTGACCTTAACCTATCAAGTCCCATAAGGACTGCCTAGATCCTCTTCCACTGTGGGCTAACTATGTCACCCCACCAAGGAAAAGTGGTCAAGGAACAGGCAGCCCAGTTCATGTCAGAGACTGTCTCTTCTCCCCTTCCTAGGGAACCCACATGGACACTGAGCTGTCTATGGGCTTCATCTGGACAGGGAGTCAATGTCCTCTCTATGTATGGGCTTTGGTTGGCGCATCAGCCGCTGCAGTGCTGCACCCCACACTAGGCCCAGTTATTTTTTGCTTCATTGGTCTCCTTGTGGGACTCCTGTCCCCTCCTGAGTCCTTCTGAGTCCTCTCTCTTCTTCCATAAGACTCCCTACATTCTGTCCAAAATTTGCCTGTGAGTCTCTGCATCTGCTTCATTCCCCTACTGGGTGGATTCTTTTAGAGGGCATCTGTATTAGGCTCCCATCCTGTTCCCTCTCTTCTACTGCTTCAGGTATCTATCCTGTTTCCCCTTCTGAATGAGAATTAAGCATGTTCCTTAGGGTATTCTTGTTGTTTAGCTTCTTTATGTCTGTAGATTTTAGTATGTTTATCAAGGGAATTTTTTTTTAATTTTGAGATTATAATTTTTTTAAAATTTTGAGATTATAATGTAATTATTTCATTTCCCTCTCTTTTTATCCCTTCTGAACCTTTCATATCTACTTCCTTACTCTCAAAAATATGACCTCTTCTTTCTGTAATTGTTGTTTTATACATTATGTCTACATATTCCTGAATACATAAATAGAATTGGCTCAGGCTGTATACAATTACTTATATGCATGTTGTTAGCAGTCACCATTTGTTAATGGATGACATTTACTCTTCCCTGGGGAATACTTTCTCTTCCAATCTTAGTATGCCTTACTTGTCTGTAGTTCATGCCAGGATATGGCCTGGGTGCTTTCCTCAGTCTATTTTATCATGTTTATTAATCCATAAATATCGATCCTAAATATTTGTCCTTATGCCCTACACAATCTTAATCCTCTCACATCATCAGAGAATATTCTTTTTGCAATGGATTGAGAGTATTAGGAAAAACACACAACCAATTAAAATGCAGAGTGTGGAGCGCAGTCCCAATGGATACATTAACAAACCAACTACTGAAGGAGGGAAATGCTGTAAGAGCCGGCAGTCAGGGAATTTTCTGTGAGGCTGTGAGTTCTAGGAATGGTAGAAGCTACAGCGTAAAGTCTAACCATGTCTGCCTAAGCAAAAGCAAGGGTGAAAAAATATTCATATAATTTCTTGATCCATTGAAAACTGGATAATTAATTTTATGTACTTTATTTAACTGACTTTTTTTCCGATTTAAAACTATGTGTCTTAACCTGGCTTCTTTCACTTAAAAATTATCACAAATTTGGTCTCTTCAGTGAGGTTTAGGGTTCCTGTTTTCCACAAGTCACTGCTATCCAAGGAAACTTTAGATGATGTCATCTATATTTGACGTTTATAACTCGTTGAGTGGTCTCTAGCCACACCTTGCAAAGAAGCAGCTGAAATGCAGCTCAGACGACTATGGAAGGGAATGTTTACTATATTTAATTATAATAACTAGCATTTTTTATTTTTTAATTTAATTTAATTTTTTATTAATTAGTTACATTTTATTAACGCTGTATCTCACTCCCTTATTCCCTCCCAATCCCACCCTCCCTCCCTCATCTTCTCCCTGCCCCTTTCCAAGTCCAGTGATTGGGGAGGACCTCCTCCCCATTCATCCGATCCTGTTTTATCAGGTGTCTTCAGGACTGGCTGCAAAGTCCTCCTCTGTGGCCAAGCAGGACTGCTCCTCCCTTGGGGGGTGGGAAGGTCAAAGAGCCTGCTATTGAGTTCATGTCAGAAATAGTCCCTGTTCCCCTTACTATGGGAAACCAATTGGTTACTGAGCTACCACGGGCCACATCCGAGCAGAGGTTCTAGGTT
The DNA here is from genome assembly GCF_030254825.1 of Meriones unguiculatus. Lineage (NCBI taxonomy): Eukaryota > Metazoa > Chordata > Mammalia > Rodentia > Muridae > Meriones > Meriones unguiculatus. The sequence continues at coordinate 105,292,822 of NC_083350.1, read as the reverse complement.
ATATCCATGCCTGGTCCTTGGTGGAGTGTCAGTCTCAGAAAAGACCCCTGTGCCCAGATATATTTGGTCTTTGTGGAGCTCCTATGCTTTCCACGTCATACTAACTCGCCTTTTTTCATATGATTCTTTGCACTCTGCCAAAGTTTTGGATATGAGTCTTAGTATCTGCTTTGCTACATTGCTAGGTAAAGTCTTCCAGATGTCTTCTGCAGTAGACTCCTGTCATACTGTCATACATCCAGTGCACATCCCATTTGTCTTCCTAAGTGAGGATTGATCATCTTACCCCGTGTCTGCTTTCTTGTTTATCTTCTTTAGGTGTATATATTTCTTTATGTTTATCATATCTTATAGGTCTATATAAGTGAGTAGATATCATGCTTGTCTTTCTCCTTCTGGGATACTTCACTCAGAATGATCTTTTCTACTGCTAGGTATAGACTCAACAAGGACAAGTACTTGTCTACTGCTCAAGTACTCAACAAGGACATTTGCTCAATCATGTTTGTAGCAGCTTTATTTGTAATAGCCAGAACCTGGAAACAACCCAGATGTCCATCGACAGAGGAATGGATACAGAAATTGTGGTATTTTTACACAATGGAATACTACTCAGCAATCAAACACAAGGAAATCATGAAATTTGCAGGCAAATGGTGGGATCTAGAAAAAATAACTAGCATTTTAACTTACATAACCATATATATCTGTGGTTATCTTCCTGCACAAAACTAAAGCAAATTATATCACCTCAAATGTAACATTACTGTTCCATCCATGCTTAGCTTTCCAGCCTCTTCTTTTAATTTGTTTTTTTTTTTCATGTTCGTAAACACTGATCATACTGAATAATTGTGGGTTCCCAAATATGTTGACAACAGTGTTTTATGTTTCCTGGTTCATGCTGATAGTTTGTTTTCCATGAGTGCATAAAATACACTTACATTTATGTGTGTATCTCAAACATAACTTCTTCAAGTATTCTAACTTTTTATTTGTAATTCCTAAAATTAATTACTACCCATTTTTGTTATTTACACTATCATGAGCTTAGGATAAACTTCTCAAATCAACTGCAACATCCAATTGTCATTGCTTGTTTACATGTTTATTTTATTGAATAGTGCATCTAGTATATTTCCTGAGAATAAAGATAGTATACTATTTATAACAGAGTAGATATTTGTGATAAAATAAATATATGTTGAATTAAAGAATGGGTATTTGGGTCTTTGGTACTAGTCAATTTAAAAATTTGCTATCTAAACTTATACGTTTCCAAATTCAAAGTGCATTTGAATTTAGGTCATTGGGCTAATCTCATAGGTCATTGGCTAATGCTGAGACATCTGCCCAATACAATAGAACTTCATTTTTAACTCAGTCAGTTTCTCTCTCTCTCTCTTTCTCTCTCTCTCCATTTATATATAAGTTCTCTCTCTCTCTCTCTCTATATATATATATATATATATATATATATATGAAAAGAGTGATAAACTTGAGATTTGAGAAACAATGAAAGTCAAACCTAGTGCCAGATAGTTCTGCTACAGCTTGCCTCCCTGACAGCCCTGATTATCACACATTCAATAAGAGGGGCGAGGGAAAACTAGTTCATGGACATGTGCCAGTGCCTAGTTTTTCAGTTTTTAGCAAGATTGCTGTAGAAAGCGCAGCAATTGCTGGATTGAGAAAACTTACTGAGGCCTGGAGAGATGGCTCGGTGGTTAAGAGAGCTGGGTGTTCTGGAGGACCCAGGCTGGATTCCCAAAACACACATGGCAGCTCACAGCTGTCTGTCACTCCAGTTCCAGAGGATCCAAAACTTTCCCAAGACATACAAGCATCAAAATACCAATTCACATGAAATTAAAATAAATTTTAAAAAGAAAGCTTAGTTCTGAACATCAAAAAATTTTAGCTCATTAAAAAAAATTCTTAACATTTGATTGTCCATTTTAAGCACCTTCACATTTTTATAAGTAATTATTGAGTAAACCTGGTTGGTATCCTAAAGACATTTATTTTTCATGTTTGTGTGAGTAATATAGTTTTGAATCATATAGGTACATAATTTATGCATTCAGAGTGATCCATTACTGCATATTTTTACTTGCATTAAATTATTCCCTGAGGATAATTGCAAATATTAACTATTTTTTGTTTCATTGACATACAATTTTTTATTTATAGTGTGGGTAAATATTAAAATTCAAAAGATTTTTTTATCCTGAATAAAAATACTATTGGCTTGAAAAAATGATTTATTTGCCTTATGAAAAAATTATTAAGAGTTGAAATTGCAATAGCCATAAAATAGCTTTGACATACAATCAATTAAATACGCTGTTTTTAGAAATCATTTCTTTTGAGCCTAATTATTCTCGCAGCAATACATACAAAGCAGTCTGCTGATGGCTGTTAATACAACTTTTCTGTGATATGGTCAATATTTCAAACGTGCAGATTTGGGCAAGATGATTTCCAGAGGAAAGGATGTGAAGCAGTGGAGGCTTGTATTTATTTTTACTTAGTGAGGCATTAAAGGAACAATGGCCTTTTTGCTAATTATTGCCATTATGAATCACAGCTTCATTACTGCATTTCTGAGAGTCCATGTTTTCTTCCCTAATACTTGGCCTGTAAAGTTATGTTCAAAGTAAGGAAAATGGGTGTCTTGGTCCAGAGAGCGATTGTGGGGCTTTTACTTTTAGATAAGCAACACAATGAACTGGAATACTTTAGTTCATTAATCATCTCCCCAACACCACAAATAAGAAGGGATAGGTACACACCTTTAATCCCAGGACTTAGAAGCCAAAAGCAGGTGAATCTCTGTGAGTTAGCCTGGTCTACAAAACAAGTTTCAGGGCAGCCAAAGCTACACAGAGAAACCCTATCTTGAAAAACCAAAAGAAAAGAAAACAAAAAGAATGTGTATATATATATATATATATATATATATATATATATATATATATATGTATATTTAATTCATATATGTATTTGCAATGAAATGGAATACATCAGAATCATCAAAATCTCACTACACTACAATTCTCTTTGAGTGCTAGATTTTTTTTTTTACTTATTTTTTGTGTGTGTTTTGACTGTTTTATTTCAGTCTCAAAAACAACACCTCTACGACATGGAGTGCACATGTGCACTGAGTTAGTGAATCATCGAAAATGAAACATGGAATAAGAGCAAAAGGGGAAAGCTGGGGCCCTCTGCTTACTTGAAACTGGCAGGAGGAAATGCATGTCCCAGTAGTGCCCTAGTTATAAAGATGGTGTCCACCTGAACAAACATGTCCTTTCTAAGAGAGTGTCCATTCTTCATCCCTACATCTGGCGCCATATTAGAATTGCAAATTTTGAAATAAGATTCTTAAATAAAATGTGCCAATTTCAAATATTTTTCTAAAGTTTTTATAGGACTACAAAATCTAAATATGCCTCTCCCCTCTATATACCCAATTTACCTTCTTGGAATCCATGATCTTTACCTCTCACTAGTATTTTGTGTGATAATATGGGTTAGATGTGAAGCACCCTCTCCTGAAATGTGTGCTCTTTGCCTTTAACTAGTAATTTTGTGTGATGTTATGGGTTGGATATGAAGGCTCCTCATTGAAAGTTTGGTCCATGGCTGGTGGTACTACAAGGAGAAGACTGGAGCACGAAGGCACTAATTTCATTATTGGATTACTCCATTGATGAACAAGCAGGAAATAGAATGGGGATAAAGAAAGTAACTCATTGGGTGCATGCCTTTGAAAGGTGTGTGCTGTGTCTCAAGCCTGTTTCAAGCAGAGACCTTCCTGCTTGCCTCTGCTTACTCGTGGTGCTGAGGCCATGAGGTATTTTGAGCTTCACAGAAAGGAAGTGAGCCTGTCATGGACTGAAACATCTGAAACCATACGACATCCTTTTAAATTGCCTGTCACGGTTTTTGTGAACACACACTGTATGTAGGACGCATCACAGGGAATGTTTACCCCCTCTTCAATTCATGTATGACCACAAGTGAGTCTGCTCATAAACTGCCCACAGGCACACAGAAGCTTGGTAAAAGGTGGATACCCAACAATTAACAGCTTCACTTTTGTTTCTTAAGACTTATAAAGTAATTTTTTGATGGCTATTGTGCAAATGCAACTGTGGTCAACAGTCTTATGGTCCATTCAAAGGGGTGTATATTGAGAAAGTAATGAAGGCAAAGAAGAAACAAAATTAGCAAGTTAATTATACAGGAAAGAGAACTCTGTTCTGACCATGAAGCCCCCAAAAATGATGAGAACTGCACAACATCCCAAAGGTGCAGGAGTGAGTGCTATTTATATCCTGGTATTAACCAACAGTCTCTAAGTAGACTCAAACCAGCATGACAGGCGGGTATCTCCTCTGGAACTGGAAATACAGCTAGTGGCTGGTGTGGTTATGGATCTTATAGAAGAGCCTAGTAACACCACTTTCCTAAACCAACACAATTTTCCCAGCTGAATTCTCAATGTTTATTCTTAGATGCATAGAGTAGTGTAGATCTCAGCCCTCACCAAAGAAGATCTTTTTCCTTTTTTCATTGGGAGTCCACTACAGAAGTCTATAATGAGCCAAAATGTAGAGAACAACTGATTTTGAGGAACCTAGTGCCAAATAAAATTGTCTTAAATACAACTCCTGCACCTAAAGCTCGTGGAACATTGCTGAAGAACAAGCACAAAGATCATAAGAGCCAGAGGGCAGAGAAGTTGTGGTGCTATTGTGCTGTTTAGCCGTGACAGGAAGGTTACAACTCATGGAATCTCAACATGGCTACCTAAACAAGGCTGTATGGCTCCAATACCAGTTGACAGCTTAGTGTAGGCAGGGGAAGTCTCATGAGGCCTCACCTCTATATTAACAACTACAAGAAATTAACTGCTGAGAGAGGGAGAATTAGTCCTTGGGGATTGGTTATCTAATACTGAGTGGTCAGCTCTAGAAACATATAAGTGCAGGAAACGTTGAAAAGATTCAGCTGGTATTTGTATGTGTTTTATGTATTTGCATATGTATGTGTACTAGGACTTAAAGAAGAGGTAACTGAATTTAGAAGGGATCAGGAAGGGAAGACATGAAGGGGTAAAAGGAAGGAAGGAGAGGGGGGAAACAATATAATTATATTTTAATTAAGCACATTCTTTAAATCTATAAAAGCTTCCAAATGGAACAAGAAGACTGAATTGTTCAATGTTTATAAAATGACTTGCAGGCAGTGGAGTTAGCAATTAGTTGAAAGAAAAAGAATATATGACTACGAAAAGAATCCATTTACATAGAATAAAATATATTAGTCAGGAGCTTTAATACGTGAAATCAGTGACGAAAGAGTTGGGCATTCCCATATCTGACCTGATTGAAGCTTTCCCAAGCCAAGAAGCCTCACTCCCATTTCAGCTCTTCAGAAAACATTCCCCAGTTATTATTGCCATCTTTATTTATACTGCAGCTAGTTTTTGTTGCTGTTGCTTTCTGTTTTTCTGGGTGATTACCCAAAATTCTAAAGCAAGTTGGTAATGCATATATAAAATATTTATCACAGACAAAGCTACTCTTTCTGGGGATTTTTCATTTCATTAAAGAATGTCTTCCAGATGTGTTCTGCAAGGCACTTCTGCTAGAATTATTAGTAGGGACAGAAACGTGGCTCCATCTCAGAACTCCATGTCTGGACGCACAGCATCCGCGGTGGTTTTATGGGGCAGAAGCCCCTTGGAACACATTCCTCCAGACAGTAAGGAAAGACAAAGACTATAGGAATGAGCCATTCATAAAGCGAAATGTGCCCTGAAGATTCAGAATCCTGGGTCAAAGCACAGCACATCTTTCTCAAAGTGGCTATTATGGAGCAGGAGAAAAACGTTGACTGGAAACTTTATATGTAGGCGTAAATAACTGTGAGAAACAAAAAGGATGCAGGCCTTCTTTACAGCATCCTAACACCGACCTACCTGAAGTCTAGAGCACTCATGGTCTCTGGTTGTAACTACTTTTCTTTCCTAGGTTAGATCACAAATAAAAGATCAGGGTTTGTCTAACTGGCTTGGGCATGAAGCAGATCCACTCAAAAGAACAGCCTGTGTCCCAAGTACATAATTAACTGAAAGCACTAATAGCCATTTTTACTAGTTCCTGAAATAGAATCAGCCAACCTTCATGGTGGATTTCTTTCCTTCCAAAATGCTTTGGTTTCATGTTAGATTAAAAGGTAGGGTTAAATGCACATGATACATTGTTTCTGAGTTCTTTAGCTTTGGTGTAATCTGTATTTTTGTAACCGGTTTTTACAGATGTAGCCACAGAATGACAGTGTGGCTTAGGACTGCTGAGGAAGCACAATGTGTTCATGAAAGCTTGCCATAGAAAAGCTCTTTCTTTGCCATCTTCTCCCATTTTCCCTGTAGTGCACAGTTCCCTGGGGTAAGGAAGTATTTTCCACACTCCATTCTCAGGGTCCTTCTGTGTGAAGGATATGGATGGCGAAGAGTCCATCTATCTGACACTGAGGTACATCAGGATTTCCCACAGCTGTGCTTTCTAACTCAACCATTGATTCAACTTTTATACCCTGGGCATTGGTACCAAGGGCATTTCTTTATACTCTACATCAGTTTCATATTGTTGCTGAAATTCTATTTCCTCAAAATTCATTAAATTGATCTAAACATAATAGCAGGAAACAACATAAATTTGTCCTATATTCCTACTGGTAAAATTCTGGACTTATTGGCCAAAATGAGAGGGAGTCACAGGCAGGACTGTATCTGTTTATGGAGACTCTGGAGTAGACTCTCTTCTCTCTACTTCCGTGTTTCTAGGCTGTCCATGCCTTGTGGCTGACAGTCTACTTTCATCTTCAAATCAAACAGGCCGGACCTAGTCTTTCATCAAGGCATAACTCTGTCATTGACTCTCCTACCTCCTTTCTTCCATGTTTGAAGACCAGTGTGATTACATCAGGCACATCTGGACATGTGCTGGCTGGGAGAAAGTCCCTGTTTTGAGGTCAGCAAATTGCTACATTAATTCCTATTACCCGGGGAACATATTCTCAGGTTTGTAGCTTAGGACATGGGTCTCCTTGAGAACACGTCTGCCTGCCATAGAATTTGGTCAGTTCAGACTTCTCCAATACTCAGACATATAGTGTCACCAACTCTAACTTCCTAATTAGAAAAGTAGAACATTTTGCCTTGTTGCTGTAATAACTGCAGCATATTTAACACTATCCTCCTGGTACTATATTCAGTCAACTGAAATTGGGTACTGTCAACTTTGTAAAAGTGGAGCATTTGGGGGGTTAACTTCTCTTGCCTCTGTTTCATATATTTGCAAGTAAGAGTGAGCACAACCAAAAATCCTGACATCCAGATACCTTGAATTTCCCTTACTGTGCTGCTCAAGTGAATAAAGTGGGAATGTGGATGGATATATAAATTCAAACATTTTTCAGACACACTCTCCCATGCCAAAGACACATACATCTTCAAGTATAAGGTTTTTTAAGTTTTATTTGCAGTAAAGTTCGAGTTTTATACCACAGTGAATCATCGATATCCAAAATAATTTTAGTTATTACTGACCAAAATTTAATACTTATTCAATAGAGAAATACTGGATACATTTAATATCCAGCAGGAAATCAGACAAGCTTGACGCCACAGCTTCATTCTCATCTGTTACTTACTTTTTATGTTTACTGCCACTTTCCTAAAGTTTAAGTAACTTCGTAAGTGTGTGTTAATTACTTTTGTTGGTGTAATAAAATATAAGGAACATCAAAGTTGGGAAGCTACATTTTGGATCACAGGTTCAGAGATTTCAGTCCGGAATCCTGGGCATCTATTTCTGAGCCTCTGATGGATTGGAGGATCATGACAGAGAGGACACTGTACTGCACACACAGATACCCAAAGATAAGCTGCCAGTCACTTACTTATAATCACTGCCAACCTCCTACTCTTGTCTACTGGGATATGAATTCATGAGTGTGGCAATGCGCTGGCAAGGATGGAGTGCTCATAATCCAATTGCCTCTGAAAAAACCCCTTAGCTGGAATCTAAGTCCCTATATATGAGAACTGGAGGGGCATTTTTAGAGTCAATCCAAAAGTTCATGAACTATGTGTTGCTTTTTACTTTCCTAAGAATAAAGATACAATAAATTGTCAATTTAAAGTAGCATGTGGGGGTGTGCTGTCATAGGCCCAGTAACTGGGGGGCTAGGGTAGAGCAATTGCAAATTCTAAACCGGCCAAGTGTACATTGTGAGAGACTGACTTGGAAAACAGTGATTAAATATTTTAACTTATTATGTGAAGCAATTTGATAAATTAGCTTTTGAATTGTAGTTCTAATAGATTATTTACTTGTGTTACATCTAGTTTTGATATTAGCCATCAAAATTTACACTGTTAGTCTAAGAAATAATTTTTATTCCAAGTGCAGAATACCTGCCTTGCCATCGTAGATTTTTGTTGCTGTTGTTGCTTAAATCTTTATGCTTATTTTTTATTGTTATCATTTACTACAATTAATTCAATTTTTATCCCAGCCGTGGCCCCCTCCCTCATCTCGTCCCAATCCCAACCTTCCTCCTTCTTTTCCCTCATGTTCCTCCCCTAGTCCACTGATAGGGGAGGTCTTCTTCTCCTTTCTTATGACCCTGCCCTATCAGGTCTCATCAGGACTGGTTGCATTGGCTTCCTCTGTGGCCTGGCAAGGCTGCATCCCCAAGGGGGAGGTGATCAGAGAGCCTGACACTAGTTCATGCCAGAGAAAGTCCCTGCTCCCCTTATGAGGGACCCCACTTGGAGACTGAGTCTATGTGCTAGATCTGAGCAGGGCCTTTGGGTCCTCTCCATGCATTGTCCTTGGTTAGGGAATCATTCTCTTCAGGGACCCCAGGGCTCAGGTTTTTTTTTTTGGGTCTGTTGGTCTCTTTTTGGAGTTCTTCTCCCCTCCAGATCTTTTTTCTCTCCCTTCTTTCAAAAGATTCCCTGTACTCTGCCCAAAGGTTGTCTCAGCCTCTGCTCCGACACCTCCATCAGTAGAGTCTCTCAGAGGTCATCTGTGGTAGGCTCCTGTCCTGATCCCTGTCTTCTGCTTCCGATGACTATCACAGTTGTCCTTCTGAATGAGGATTGAGCATCTTCCCTAGGGTCTTCCATTTTGTTTAGCTTCTTTGTTTTTTGTTTTTGTTTTTGTTTTTTTCAATGCAGTTTATTCAGGAACCTTGAACAATCATCTGACCCTGGGGAAAGCCAGCCCACAGCTTAAATAGCCTCTGGGTAGCCAACCCCAGCGTGCCATGTGGGCAATGCAGATAGGTCCACATACATGGAAGCAAGCCAGATCTTCAGCCTTAGCCAAATGTGGAATTGTTCGTGACAGAGAACACTCACCATCGGGAAGGTGGAAGGCAGAAACCAGCTCCATCTTTAAGGCACAGCATTCCTCAGCTCTCTACAGTTCCCCCTTTTTGTTGTAGACGCATCAGGCATAGCTTCTTTGTTTTAATATTCAAGGATGATACAGAAAATTTGTATTTTGAAAAGTTAGCTGTGATTTAATTTTTCTCAAATAAAAATTTGCTTAGCAATTTTTAAATGTGGGGTGATAAATATGGATCTGTTTGCATTTTTATACATGTAGACATCAGTTAAACTACACCATTTGTTGAAGATGCTGTCTTTTTTCCATTGTACAGTTTTGGCTTCTTTGACAAGGATTCATTGATATTTGGAGGGGGTGTTGTAAGTTTTTAAGTAGATCCATGTAATAATTGAAAGATTTCAATGTTAGAGTCATAAGTGTTGAATTTGAAACTTCATTCATTTGAGAGGTATGACCACGGGAAGTGATTCTGCTTCTGCATGTTTCAGAATATTCACCTTCTCACAGTGTGTAACAAGCTTCAGGTAGTGCCATACGCATTTTCAAGAAAAGTTTTCTTCTTTCTTAAGAGAACATTGGCCACTAATAAACTTTCATTATATAGCAGTTCTCATTTGCTATTCCTGGCACTGAGTATGACATGAAGTTTGAGCAGAAACAGACAGCACCTTTGAGCTGAAGAGGTCTCAGTGAAGAGCATGTGCAAATATATGGTCAGGCAATAGAGAAATGAAATAATAATCCAGGAAGCCATGATAGTGGCAAACAGTGATGCCCCCTGCAGGAATAGAAGGGAACCTGCAGTCAGAATCTAAGAAAAGCTATGTTCTTAAGCATCACGTCAGTAAATAATTGCAAGTGCATGTGCAGAGGAGCACAGACAGTAACACGTTTGCAGTAGTTGGGGAAAGGATTGTGTGATCGATATAGTCAACCTTCCATATGGACCAGCTCCATGTCTGTAGATTAAACCAAAGACAGAAATATTGAAAACTGTTTCGGTGTTGAACATAACTATTTTTACAGAGCATTGCAATGTATTAAATAATATATGTAATCAGAAGGTGGGTTTAAAGGAGCAGAAAAATGTAGGTGGATAATATGAAAATACGTGACTCTAGGCATTGAGGTTTTAGTACTCATTTCAGTGTGGAACCGAAAATCCACGCATCCTTATGTATGTGTAAATGTGAGTTTTCCCTTTCTTCTGAGTTGCTCAGAGTATAGCTGACTCATTTGACCTCGTAGAAGCCAGAGACAAAGAAAGTGCTGTAGCAAAGCCTGAAAATCAACACTGTAAAGCACAATTTATGTCAGTGACAGCTGGGAAATAGCAAAGAGAGCAAAGAAAGAAAAGTCTGTTAAGATATGCAGCTGAATGGTGCTTCCCTGAAGTTGTTAAGTTGTTTCAAATAATTTGATTGACAATGGTAAATGGTGTTATGAAATGATACTAGTGTAACTTTTAAATATTTTTCCTCATGCCAGAACAAAGAATGATGTAATACAGCGGGTGGAAATACTTTTTGTTCAGTGTTTAGGACTGTAAATAAAAAAATGCAATGGGATAATACGGTGCAGCTGTGCTCAGGGCTCGGTCTGATATCTTTTACACAACTTATTTTCACAGTTGAGTTTTGTCATGTCTAGATATAAGCTCTGTCAAGTTGAAACACTTGAATAGATGCTAGACTTTTTTATGGAAAAGGTTTGCATAAGCAGGGCCCCACTTCGTAAAGTCCATTTTCTGTTCTTCCTGAAAGAAATGCAACAACTGGAAGACGAATATTCAACTTACTCATGTAGAGCCTGGCTCATTTTGAGTTTCTTTCTCTTTTAAGTTTTTCTTCTTTGAGATCACAATATAATTACATCATTTCCTCCCTTCTTTTTCTCCTTGCAGTCCCATATACCCTTCCTTGCTCTCTTTCAAACTCACAGTCTCTTTATTCATTTGTTGTTGTTACATGCATACATATCTCTACACAGAACCTGATCAGTTTATATAATGTTATAAATGTATGCCTTTTTAGGGCTGATTATTTGGTATTGGATAACCAATCAGAATGCTCTTCCATTGGGAAGACCATGTCGCCTCTACTTGGCATTCCTTAGTTGCCTACAGTTCTTTGTGTAGAGTTGGGGCCTCATGAGTTTTCCTGCTTTCCTACTAACTATGCCTATTGTTATTCTTGTTCAACTCATGTTTAGGCGAGACTTTATGAGCATAGTTTTCAACATTCCTAGAGGACACAGTCTTACAGCAAACTCCCTGTACGTCCCATGCCCACCCCAACCCTATTCTTCAATGTTCCCTGGGTCTTAGGTATAAGAGTTGTTTTGTAGATGCATCTGTTGAGATTGGGCTCCACAACTTTGGAAATAAATGTGGTGAATTTTCAAAAAGCTAAAAATATCCATGTTGTATACTTGAGCATCTTTTGGATATATGCTAAGGAGTGGTATAGCTGGATCTTGAGGTAACACTATTCCTAATTGTCTGAGAAAGTGCCAGGTTGATTTCCAAAGTGGTTGTATAAGTTTATATTCACTCAGGGTCTGGCTCTTTGATCATCTCCACCTGAGTGGGGAGCAGCTCTACCAGTCCACAGAGGAAGACAATGAAGCAGTCCTGATGAGACCTGCTAGACTAGAATCAGATGGAAGGGGAGGAGGCCCTCCCTATGATTAGACTGGGGAGGGGCATAGGAGTAGAAGAGAGAAGAAGGATGGGATTGGGAGGGAATGGGGGAGGGGCTACAGCTGGGATACAAAGTGAATAAAGTGTAATTAATAAAAATAAAAAGATTAAAAAGCTAAAATTAAATCTATATCTTTAAACAAAACTTATCAAACTCTATTGATAGACAGCACTTACAGACATAAGGGTGACTGTGTGCACAGCTCCAAGGCACATGCACATGCAGGTAGATTAATATTTTTAGATTTACATATTTATCTTATGTGACAGAGTGCTCTGTCTGTATGTATGTGTTCAGTATGCTTTCTTGGTACCACAAGAGCAGAAGAGGGCATCAGATCACCAGAAACTAGAATTATTTTTAGTCGGGAGCCTCCATTTGGGTGCTGGGAATCAAACTGGATCATCTACAAGAGCAATAGTACTCTTAATGCTCTTAAATTTTGATTCATCTCTCCAAACCTATTCACATATGTTTGTGGGTGTTTAATTTCAAATTACGCTCATTGCTGTAAAGACAAAGCATTTAGATAGTGAATAGACACATTTTCATGGCTGCTCAGAAACTCTGTGCCTAGCGGTTCTGTAACATTTACTGTTCCACACACTTTTGGATCAAAAGTATTCCATGCTTTGAGTACATTGAGTTCAAGGTCATATTCTTCTGCTGTTGCTGTTTTGCTTTGAGGCCTTAGGAGCAGTCATTATACATTCAGGTGTTGTTTCTAAAAAGAATAAAGACATGGGGAGAAAATAATCAAACGTTCTGAATTGTGAAAGATACTGCAACTTATTTTAGAAATCAGTTGTGTTTGGCTTGCATTGCTTCAAAAAATGGTCTCATAAGCAAATGTGTGTAGGTTTTAAATTTTAGAAATTTCCCATTACTTAATGAGGTCATGGAGAAATTATTTTCTGTGTTCTCTCTACCTTCTCACCTGGCTTCATATTTCATTGTTATTAAATATGGCTTTCACTAATGAATAACATCACACTTCACTATCCCATATCATACAAAGTAGTGTTATAACTCCAGAAGTACTCTGCTGTAGGTGAATCACCCTGCCCTCATGTGTCTGCCCTGCCCTTACCACGTACCTCAGCAAAACATTGGTCTTTTTATTGTCTCCAGTCTCGTGTTTTCCAGTTCAGTGTATTATTGCAAATATATGGTATGCATCCTTATGAGACTGTTTTCTTTTTCTTTGCAGAACGTTGTTAAGGTTCTTTGTGTCTTTCGTGTTTAAAAACTCATTTCTTTTTATTGTCATGTGACATTTAATGTATGAATGCATTACTTTTTATGTTATCCTCTCAAAAGGTACCTGTTTCAGATATTTGTTAGTGATGGATAAAACTGCTATCCACAGGTTTTTGTGTGAGAATAAAACCACAATTCTTTTGAGTAAGTACCTGCAAGCATGTTTACTGCTTTGTATGCTGATCCTCTGTTTCACATTGTAAAGAACTGTCAATAATCTTACAAAGTTGACAAACAGCTTTTCATTAAAACCTGCAATGGATGATTCTTACAAACAAGTGTGTTATTTTAAGAAATACAACCTAAATTACATCAATCCAAATCACTTCTGAGCTTTGTCAATTTAATAAGTTTATGTCAATCAACATTAGCTTCATACCACGAGCTTTTCTTTCAAAGCTAAAATAATTTGTTATATGACCAAAACATTTTAATTATCCATTAAGATATATATCTGATGTATGGCATTTACATTAAAAAGTGAGCCTTTTCATAAGATTCTCTGAGACTATTGTTATGTGTAATAAACTGTGATATGTTTTTTTTTTTTTGCTTTTATATACTGCACTATCCTATTGGTGAATCCCAGGCATAGTATACTTGTGATAGTATATTTGTGATATTATAATGAATCAAAATGGTATTATTTAATGTCAGTACTTGACACCTACTTAATATTACTGTTTTCTGATGATCAGATTTTTTTTCAGGGGTTGGAATTCCTTACATGATTACTGTATTTATAATATTTACTCACTACAATTCATCCCAGCCCCCACTCTCTCTCAAAATTATTATCTCTTCTTTTTTAGTTACTATTGTTAGACACACATGCATATATAAGTATATGCTTATGTAATACATATGTATTTGTACATGTATATATGTGTTTGAGTATGTATGTACATGATGTATATATATATGTATATGTAATAGAGCCTGCTGAATCCATTTAATATTGTTCATATGTGTGTTTAGTGCTGACTGCTTGGAATTAAATAACCCATCAGAGGGTTCATCCCTGGGAAAAACTGATTCTTCCTTTTTCAGCATTCATTGCCTTTACCTCTTCGTCAAGGGATAAGAAATTATGAGACAATTTTTCTGCATAATGTAAGCCATTCACTCTCATATCCCTTCTATTCCTTCTCCTGTAATCTTCCGTGACAGTTATGTGTAAGAGAAGGATCATGTATGGATATAACCTAGAACCTCTGCTCAAATGTAGCCCGTGGTAGCCCAGTAACCAAGTGGGTTTCCCTAGTAAGGGGAACAGGGGCTATTTATGACACGAACTCAAAGGCAGGCTCTTTGACCTCCTCACCCTACAAGGGAGGAGCAGCCCTGCTAGGCCACAGAGGAGAACTTTGCAGCCAGTCCTGAAGATACCTGATAAAACAGGGTCAGATGAAGTGGGAGGAGGTCCTCCCCAATCAGTGGACTTGGAAAGGGGCAGGGTGGAGATGAGGGAGGAAAGGTGGAGTTGGGAGGGAATGAGGGAATGGGATACAGCTGGGATACAGAGTTAATAAAATGTAACTAATAATAAAAATAAATTAAAAAATAAAAAAGAGTTGTGTTGTATATCTTAGTGAAATCTGAGATTCTAATCACAACTTTTTAACAAGAAATTCTTTTATAATACAATCCCTGGTTTGTTCTCTACTTAATTAATTAACCTGATTCCTCATGTACAAATTTCTAGGAATGAAGACTAGATGTGCCATTGACAGCAGTTGCTATAGTTCCAGTGTTCTGAAAGCCCATGTGGTTTATGGAGGTGAGTAGTAGTCAGGTGTGAATCTTACACTGAAACTGTATAAGTTTCTAAATCTACAACTCCTCTTATATTTGAATTTGGATAGACTAGTTTATACTAACTTAAATTTCCCCATTTACAAAGGTATTTCACAAAGTAGTTGAAGAGTTAAATGAGACACTATCTCAAGTTATCTTAACGGAACAACAGTATATATACTGCATAAGAAACTTCCACAAGTATTATCCTTAATAGTGTTGGATCTCTGTTTTGGAATGGGAACTCTCCTCTTTGTTTGCCACATATATGTACAAATGGCACCTAAGTACCATCTTAATGAGAAACTCCCAAACATAACTTTACTCAGCTCATCCACTGGTAGGAGGCTCTTCCTCCTCACCTCCACAACTTCACCACTCCACCTCTCCTTCACACCAGGCAGCGCATCTGAAGTGTTCGCTTTGGAGGACTAGAAAGAAAGCAGTTCCTTGGGGACCTATAAATGTGATCACCATCCCTCCCGATTTAACACAGTGACAGAATCACAGTCAGATCCCTGGGGGCCGGCAGCATGGGTGTACCTGGAGCCAGGAGGCTGTTTTCCCCATTTATGTAAACTCTGAAAGGAAGGAATGAACTGTTGCAGAACTACAATCACTACCACATTCAAGAAAGAGAGGGGAAGAATGTGCTAACTTCAAGAAACAAACATTCTTTTTTTGTCAAGGACACAAAACTGAATTTTAAAATGCCTCATTAGCCTTGGAGGGTGTGACTCCTGTGTTTGGCACTGACATATGATTTTGTCCACCTCTATCTCCTTGAAACAAGTTCAAGGGCCAGTATGTCTACAGTATCTGTCTCATATAGTGCCCATTTTAGCAAGCAGTATATGAAAACAGGTCCATGGCTTATTTTATTTACTGCTAAATCACTAAGTTATAGGACAACACCTGGCAGGCAGTATTTATCTAATAAGCTTTAATTTAATACCTATGTGCAGAGTTTCAGATTTCCCCAAAGAGAACATGTAGAAAATCTAGTTTTGAAAAAAAAAATCACATCTGTTTTATCTTAAATACAAGAAGATTTGTACAGTTTCTTTTAATGACAAATTTGCATGACATTAGGAAATAGGGAGCTAATTAAAACCAGGTGTCCTAAGGAACACGCTCAAATCATGTGAGCTGCTGTGTCATAAGTTCCCTAATGACTAATGCATTTAGTCATCAATATTGATTTTTTTGTCTCCTCTATCAAAATCCAGGGCTCTCCAAATGATAGTAGTAATATTTTCCTCACTGATATGTTTTGAATCAAATAAACAGGAGTTAGTACTTTACAGTAGTTTTGGTACATATTCATTAAATAAGTGAGCTTACATATTATTCACTTATTCAAATTAGTTTGCCCAAGAAAGCAAACTAAGTCTCTCCTGTTTGCTCACATGTTACGAATTACCTGTGAAAAAGCTTTGCCACCAAACAAAATGTATTTTGAGTCTATAATACATTCTGATTTATACTTTTGCACAAGGTCTTCTATGAGACTGTTTCTCCAAGCAAGGACCATGTATGGATATAACCTAGAACCCCTGCTCAGATGTAGCCCATGGTAGCTCAGTATCCAAGTGGGTTCCCTACTAAGGGGAACAGGGATTATTTCTGACATGAACTCAATGGCTGGCTCTTTGACCCCCCTCCCCTGAGGGAGAAGTAGCCTTGCTAGGATACAGAGGAGGACATTGCAGCCAGTGTTGAAGATAACTGAAAAGCTGGGGTCAGATGGAAAGGGAGGAGGACCTCCTCTAGCAGTGGACTTGGAAAGGGACAGGGAGGAGATGAGGGAGAGAAGGTGAGATTAGGAAGGAAAGAGGGAGGGGGCTATGGCTGGGATACAAAGTGAATGACCTGTGATTAATATAAAAAATTAAAATAAATAAAATAAAAAGGTAAAAAAACATACTTTACATTTTAATGAGTGAAATACAACCATCTGCTGAAGCTAATACTGACACAGTATTCTAGTTCATACATATTTTTAAGTATCTTAACATTTAATCAAGTTCCAGATATATACAGTTTATAGTAAAAAATTCATTTCTCTATTACTATCAAAGTTGAAACTTAACTTTTTGTTCCAAAAGGCCCAACAAGCCTATGTCTTCATCTGGAAATGCAAGTTTCAAAAAATTATAATTTTTCATTCTAACAGCCAATAAATAATCCCACCTGTAATAGAGTATTAGCTGTATGGATGCTAATAATGCCTGAAAGAAATGATTTCTTCTTAATGCTTTTTGTTCTCTGAATAGCATATTGTCTCTACATTTTTTAATAAGCAGATCTTCTTCCTTGGAAGGTACTCCACTCTTTTACTAGATAGTGGTCTTTTGACAGCAGCCGTTTTTTTCTTTCTTTGAGAATGTTGGGTGTTTTGTTTTTCAGGATTATTATTGACTTGTGACTAGTACCACCAAGGAAGAGAAAATGGAGAGAAGGGATAATAACTGAAGTCTCAGATGTCAGTGTTTTATGCTGATGGGCTCAATTTACTCTGAGCTGTGTGTGTACTTCCCCTGGACCGGGTGCTGCTGGTCTGTCTTCTGATGTCAGGTTAGACCTTTTCTGGAAGATCTCACCTGAATCTTCCCAAGCTGGGATACTCCACATCGAGGTCATATGTCAGGGCTCTATTTAATTCTTCCCCTCTTCAGTCAGCTCAATTATTTTTTATTGTTAATATCTTTACCCAATCATTTTAATACATAGTTAGAAAATAAAACATGTATGGAGTTGACCGTACGAGGAGCAAGGATGTGCAAAAATGTTGTCAACCTCCCTAACTTTTTTCACCAAGTTGCTTATGAGTGTTTATTCTTTATTTCATTTTATGTTTACCTTTAATAATAATTCAGGACATGGTTTGTACCAAGTACTGGACAAGTGTAAAATATTGTTAAGTGTGAGACATTACAGAACCCGTGAAAAGAACACATGTTTGAAGTTTCAGGCTGCTAAGTTACATATTTGGTCTTTTTGCTTCTTTCATGTTTCAAGACCACTGTGACTAGCATGACTCTTGGCAGACAAGATCTGCTTGGACATCTACTTTCACTGTATGTAGTTAGCTGCAACTCCAACATCATGGTAAATCATGAATGCTCCAACACATTGCATGATGGTGTTGTCCATAGCACAATTTCAAAATGCTCTGTAAAATTCTCTATTTGTTTATTTATTTATTTGTTTGTTTGTTTATTACAATTTATTAACTTTGTATCCCTGCTACATCCCCCTCCCTCATCTCTTCTTAGTCCCACCCTCTCTCCCTCCTTCCCTCTTCTTCCCCTATGCCCTTTCCCTAGTCCCCTGATAGGGAAGGACCTCCTCCCCTTCTATCTAACCCTATCCTATAAGGTCTCATCTAGGCTGGCTGCATCATCTTCCTCTGTGGCCTGGCAAGGCTGCATCTCCCAGGCAGAGGTGATCAAAGAGCAAGCCACTGATTTCATGTCAGAGAAAACCCCTGTACCCCTTACTAGGGAACCTACTTTGAATCTGAGCAGCCTCTGTGCTTGCTCTGAACAGGGGGTCTAGGTCCTCTCCATGCATGGTCCTTGGTTGAAATATTGGTCTCTTCAGGACCCCTGGGCCCAGGATTTTTGGCTCTGTTGCTCTCCTTGTGGAGTTCCTGTCCCTACCAGCAAGCTAGCAGGACCATCACAGCACATCCTTCTGTTAAGTTTTGGGTAACCTACTACAAAGAAATATGTAACCAGTTCATGAGCTCCAATTCAGACTATTGCCTCCCAACATCCAAGTCTTCATCCCCACCAGTCCCAGGACCCTTTGAAGCTATATTTCTTTCCTTAAACTGGCTACAATTTCTCCTTGCAGCAAAAGCAAATCTTACCCAAATGTCTATTTAGAGAAAAGGAAAAAAAAATCCAAAGATTCACTGTTCTCATTGAACAATAGTTAGACTCCAACTTATTGTGATTCCTAACGTGAAAAAATGTACCCAAAATTGTGTTATCAAATATGCTTCATATGCTAGATGAGGTGAGCTACAGAGAAGCCCTAGACAAAATCTCAGACTCAGCTATTGGACCATGTGATTGTTGATATTTCTGCTGTTTAGTGTTTAAAAGACAGATGGAGAGAAGACAAGGTGAGGCCATTCAGAGGAAGCAAAGCAAACCGTGTGCTCATCCTCCTGATAGTTACCTGTAGTTCATTAACGCTCTTTTCAACTGTGTCTCTGGAAATTTCCATACCATACTCTGTAGAGCAGCTCGTTGAGACTTAGGGTGTGATGTTTTATACTGAGAGCATTTTAATAATAAATTTACAAAATATTAAAAAACCTACAAAGTAAAATAAAGTAGAAAAATTATTTCTCATTTAAAATTAATAGTCTTATAATTTATGTAATAAATGGAACAGTGTTTTATTCTTCTAAGAAAAATTAAGTGTACAATTAAAACACTGTCCAATTAAAACAACCACCCATAATCATTCTAGTAGCAGCAAAAAATTATAAGATAATTAACATTTTATAGTACTAACATTTCCGTATCATATAAACTTTTATTTGCTTTCACACTGGTGGAATTTTAGCAATATTATTAGTTATTTATGTGAAGTTTAAAATGTAAACATGCGTGAATTTTCAAATCCCATATTGGATCAGTTTATATGAAACTTACCAAAATAATATTCTTAGAAAATAAACAAATTAAGACTCTTTATTTTCATATTATCTAATTAAAATGAATAAAAGATATTAGAATAAGGATTAAAAGAGGTTTTTGACACATTTCAACTGACTAAACAACTCCATATGGAAAAAAAATACCAACACTTCTTCACGAGTTAGAGTTATACAGTCCCATGATAGTACCAACAAATCCGTTAGCATCAGTCCTGTGTGTTGATAGCGGCTCCACAGGCAGCTTCGTATCTTAATCAAGTCTATGACAGAGAATATGGAAATGAAAATATATTAGCAATAACTAAATATAGTAAATTTCAAAACTAGATATTTTCCCCCAAATCAGGTGATTTCCGGCATCAACAATTCCTATTATTTTAATTACTCATTTTTGGGAACATGTGTCACAAAGCTTTGCTAACTTTTCCCCTAAGAGTCTGTACAACAAGCCAAAGTCTACCGAACAATGAACTTACTTTCCTGACTTGGCCTTTTGGGATTTTCCATGTGAAATGACACACAGTTCGCTCACCCAGTACACACAATGTGACATTCTAAGTCTGAGCAAACATAGACATTGGCAAGAATCCAAAAGCAGGACAGCACCACTAAGAACACTCATGAACATAGAGTTACCTGAAACTAAAATTAATTCGTACGTAAATAAACCTAGGTTAGAGTTCTCTTACTAGTCTGGATTTGGCAGTGTACATCCCCACATTGTGTGTTCATTTGTTTATTCATTTAAAAATATTTACCAAGAACTTCTCGGTCATGCGCAGATTTTAACAAAGAAGTAGAAGAAATCAAGGTCCCTTACTCTCTTGTGGTCCATTGAATAGTGGCTGAAACAGGAAACAAGTATTTGGACAAGTAAGATTTTAATAAGCAGAATATAAATATCAGTCCAGGCCCCTCATCAGTGGTGTGAACTTGAAAACATTTCTTAAGCTCTTTGCAAATTAACTTTTAAAATGTTATATAAGATAACATTTTATCTATGCTTTATGTCAGGGTCAAATAAGTTTTGGTGGGATGAATGTGTCTGGCTTTTTTGTTTTGTTTTTCTCTATTTTTGAGGCAAAACAATATAAAGAAGAATGGAGAGGGTTATGTTGGAAGATTTAGAGAGGGGAATAGAAAAGAGGAAATGTTGTAGATATATTATAATCTCCAAAATAAAAACTAGAAGAAGCAATGAAGTAGATTTATTAAACGTTTCAGATTTTTTAACCTCATGTTTTGTTTGCATGTTGTTTTCATCTAGAGACTTCATCACATCTGGGATACAGGACAAGTTTCTCTGTTGCTGATCTTGAATTTGATTCAAAAAGACAGCGTGTTCCATTGTTGTGTCAAAGGACCACTTGGCATGGCTTCCTCTTGTTTTATGGATTACAAAGACTTGACTGATTCTTATGGATTCCAAGGTTTTTGTTTTATTTTGTTTTGTTTGAGTGTGGAGGTGCTTTTTTTATACCACTAAATACACATGCCAACCTAAATGCTTCCCAACTCTGATGGTTTATAACCTTCACTGGGAACTAACAACCTCTGGGCATCGCACTAAATGTGGTGATGGTTTCCATTTTGTAACCCACATAAATGGTTACTCAAGTGGACTGGGATGGGTGTCCCCCAAACCAAAGCTATTTGGCCAACTTTGACTTTTCTTTCCATGGTCAGAAATTTCTTCATTTCCAGTACTCACTGAATGAAAAACAGATATGTTAAATGAAGAGTGGTTATCATGGTTATTAATCTCTGGTAGCTTTTCAAAACTTTAGTTGAATTAAGCAATGCACCATAGACTTCCTGAAATATCTTCTTCTGATTGGATTATTATCAGGAGCCAATAAAATGCATTTCTCAAGGGACACGTTCCTATGAACCTTTGTCCTACTTTATAACATTTTTAAAGTAAACTTTAATACAGTAGATTTATTTAATGAAGCAACTTCATAAGAACCCATGTAAGGGGGACGGGATCTGAATCTTTTTCTTACATCCCATCTACCTGATGTCTTTCTTATGCTTGAGTTGAATTATGAACAAAACATTATGGACAATATTTGAAAATATTTATTTGTTTGCATGGTTTTTTTGTTTTGTTTTGTTTTGCCTTCATCATGTTACACTGCCCCCACTATACCTTGGACACGGATTTTGCAATGATTGGTTATTAATATGGTATGCTTTGAATTTAAAGAAGCTTCTAGAATTTTAGCGAAACACAGTGACATTTTAGTCACTGAAGTTGAAAAATTAGCCAATGAAGCAGCTGGGACATCTCAAGTCTTACAAGTTTGAAGATCTCCTCAATTGACTGCCATTCTTCTCTACCTGACAATTTTGTTAAGCTACAGTATGGTATATTCTCTGTAGTAGTCTTCCCTTATTTCTCTACCTCTAATGTTTTGGTGTCCATCTTCATAAATTATTTTTAATAATGCTTATTGTTATAGCTAGTTTTATGTCAACTTAACACTAGCTAGAGTCATTGGAGAGGAGGAAGTCTCAGTTCAGAAAACACTTCCATAAGACTGGGCTACAAGCAAGCCTGTAGGGCATTTTTTTAAATAGTGATAGTTGGGGAAGAGACCAGCCAATTTTGGGTGTGCCACCCCGGACCAGTGGTTCTGGGATCCTATCAGAAAGCAGGGTTGAACAATCCATGTGAAGCAAGCCCGTAAGCAGCACCCATCCATGAATTCAGCATCAGCACCTTTCCTCAAGGCTCCGCTCTGATTGAGTTCCTGTCCTTACTTCCTTTAGTGGTGAACAGTGATATGGAAATGTAAGTCAAATAAACCCTTTCCTCCTTAACTTGCTTTTGGTCATGGTATTTCATTGCAGCAATAGCAATTGCTATTCCTAGTATTGCTGACTAGGACACTTGAACAAGAGACTTTGGGGAATTAAAAGGCCATAGAAAACTTTCTTCTTTCTGACTTGCAATTTCTGTGCTTTCAACACCCTCCATACATTATATGGACATATTGTATCATTTTAATGGGTGTGGATATGTCTTCATCTCATCCTTAATAATGTCTCCAAAGCTTAATGAAGTTGTGCTTGAATGTCCTTGTCATGTTCTATAAATGTCATCATCATCACCATGACACTGAGATCATGACGCTGATACCATGGGACATCCTACTATATCACAATTATGGAACTCTGACAAGCTGTGGAAGAAGCAAAAGCAGATGGAAGAAGCAAGGACTACCATCATTAGAAACTAAAAAAAAAAATAATCAGTATAAATAAAGATAGAAGATAATGTATTTAAAAATAGTAAAATAAGATACTAAATTATTTCTGAACTCTATACATATGTATAATATTGTCAATATTTCTAAAAGAAAATAATTATTTAGAATTGAAAGATAGGAAAAATATTTTAAAGGAGGAATCAAGATATACCATATAAAGTTGAATTTGATTTGGAGAAAGTTTTAATTAATTCATTTTATGAATGTACAATTCTAGGCTTTTTTTTTTGTATTTGAGACAAGGTCATACTATTTCTACTTGCATTAAACTCAAAAGCTTTCTCAGTATTATGTGCTAAAATTACAGGAAGTAAAAAGTCATGTCTGAACCAACATTCTTCATAAGCAACATTCACCAAGAACCATGAAAACATTGGGATAATGAAATTTGCTAGATGAAGTAAATATGTGAAAATTCTATGAGCATACAAGACTCAGGATGCTTGGTTAGTAGTAACGTAGACATATGTATCAATACGTTCCAAAGGAGTCATAATACAATTTCCATGCCCTTGCTATTGTCTTCTAGGAATGCAAACATGAAATATGTCAACCACCATCCTCTTCTAGGAATAAAAAAATATAGTAAGACAAATAAGTACACTATTTCTTCAATATATATGTATATTTACAAATAATTGGTACACTGAGAAGCCTTGCTCCTATACCCATGACATGCAGATGAACAGGTACAACAAATAGAATAAACAGTGAGACAAGAAATGAGCTTGGTATACTTTGTTATCTGGGAGGGGAGCAGTTACTCTATTGGGAACATTAGATTATAGGAGGAAATGGTGAGAATGAGTTTGTCTTAGAGAAGAATTTAAAGGCAGGTCAATGAGGCAGTCTATGATTTCCTGAGAAATGTTCTAATGGACTATGTCCAACTAAATCAGAATAATTTTAAATGGATCAGAGAGTTGATAAAAGTTTTGTCTGCTTTGATTCAAAATGGTTAGTTTCAATAGTCAACCATAATTTTGGATCAAAATAATTAAAGCTATAAAAGAATTTTGGGAATTCAACTGCTGGGTTTATGAATGAAATTAAAGTATAATGGAATGTATCTTGAACATTATCCACGAGAACCAAAGAAATTTGCTGAATAAATGATTTATAAGCCCATTTCTGCTTTCTCATTCTAGAGGTTGAAACCATGAGACCTAAAGACTATATTTTCCTGTGTTCATCCAAATTCCAAGTGAAGGATTCTTGACAGGAGAAAGGAATGGCTCTGGGACATGATATATGGACACCTGTAGTCTAAAAAGCTACATATTCAGCACAAGAGAAATAGGTAGGTCTGAAGTAAACTACAGATGAGCCCTGCCAGCATTTGGTCAAAGCAATACTTAACTTTTGAAGATGAATATTCTAATAACTAAAAGCAGTTCATTGCCTTAAATGATCAAGTATAGCTTCACAGTGGGGTGATCTGTACAACTCCAAGCATTTCTACTTCACATCACTAGAAGTTCCATCATAGACAGTGTTCATGAACAGGCTTTGAGAATTGCTTCCATTGTTGTCTTCCTATTGAGTCTTTTGTTGTTTTATTTTTTCTTTTATTAGTAGTATTATTTATTACAATTTATTCAATTTGTATCCAGGCTGTAGCCCCCTGCCTCATCTCCTCCCAAACCCACTCTCCGTCCCTATACTCCCCTTATGCCCCTCCCCTAGTCCATTGATAGGGGAGGTCCTACTCCTGTTTTATCTGACCCTAGCCTATCAGGTCTCATCAGGACTGGTTGCATTGTCTTCTTCAGTGGTATCCCCCAGGGGCAGGTGATCAGAGAGTGTGCCCCTGAGTTCATGCCAGAGCAAGCCCTTGCTCCCCTTACTAAGAAACCCACTTAGAGACTGAATCTATTGGTTCCTTCTGAGCAGGGGTTTTAGGTCTTCTCCATGCACTGTCCTTGGTTGGGGTATCAGTCTCTGCAGGGTCCCAGGGCTCAGGTTTTGTTGTTGTTGTTTTTGTTTTGTTTTGTTTGGCTCTGTTGGTCTCCTTTTGCAGCTCCTGTTCCCTCCAGGTCTTCCCATCACCTCTTTGTTCATAAAATCCCATGCTCTCTGCACAATGTTTGGCTGTGAGTCTCAGCCTTTGCTTCAATACCTCTATCAGTAGATTCTCTCAAAGGCCCTCTGTGGTAAACTCCTCCTGTCCTGATCCCTGTCTTCTGCTGCTTCCAATGTCTATCGTGTTTCCCCTTCTGAAAGGATTGACCACCCTCCTTAAGGTCTTCCTTGTTGTTTAGCTTCTTTGGGAGTATAGATTTTAGTAGGGTTATCCTATATTATATGTCTAATAACAACTTATGAGTGAGCATATACCATATGAGTCTTTTTGCTTCTGGATTACCTCACTCAGGATTATCTTTTCTAGTTCCCACCATTTGCCTGCAAATTTCATGATTTTCTTGTTTTGAATAGCTGAATAGTATTTCATTGTGAAAATGTACCACAATTTCTGTATCCATTCTTCAGTTGAGGTATATGTAGGTTGTTCCCAGATTCTGGCTATTATGGATAAAGCTGCTATAAACATGGTTGAGCAAATGTGTTCAACATCCTTAGTCACCAAGGAAATACAAATCAAAACAACACTGAGATTTCGCCTTATACCCATCAGAATAGTTAAGATCAAAAATTCAAGTGACAACACATGCTGGAGAGGATGTGGAGAAAGGGGAACCCTTCTCCACTGCTGGTGGGAATGTAAACTTGTACAGCCACTTTGGAAATCAATCTGGTGCTTTCTCAGACAATTAGGAATAGTGCTACCTCAAGATCCAGCTAAAGCACTCCTAAGCACATATACAAAAGAGGTTCAAGTACACAACAAGGACATTTGCTCAACCATGTTCATAACAGTTTTATTTGTAATAGCCAGAAGCTGGAAACTATGCAGATGTCCATCAGTGGAGGAATGGATACAGAAACTGTGGTACATTTACACAGTGGAATACTACTCAGCAATCAAAAACAAGGACATCTTGAATGTTTTTTAATATTTTTGATATTTATTTCCATTTTTATCTGATAATTACTTCTAAGCACTTTACTATATTCTGCCATATTCTTTAAGTTCAGGTGAAATTGTTACCTGTTAACTAGATGGTCCTTGGATTTTGTATTATCATGCAAAACTTTTACCGTAATATTTTGCTGAATTCACCCATCTTACCCCACGCAGGTCTGGATGCATCCAGGATTAGACTCATTGAAATAATTTCTCTACACCACTATCAATAGTTTGGGATAGGTAAATAGCATATCATTTGACCTAATTTAATAAAATAGGAAATAGATGCTTATTTATTTTATATTAAGGATATATGCTGCAATGAATATCTCATTATCTAAACTTTAGTAAAATGTCTCTTTTAAAAATGATTGTGGGGGATTGTTTCAATGGAATAAAATTATGTACTCAAACAAAATTGATTCATGAAAGGAATGGTAGGGAGGTTATCCTAGAAAGAAGAACAACAGGGAGGAAAGGGAAAAAGGAATGTGATGAAACTACATTGATTAAAAACATATTAAATAAATACGTATGTAAATAAAATCAATACATATATTCAAAATAAGTTTTCTGTTACAATTAATATTAAATTGTTCTGAATACAAAGAATATATGCTTAAGAGAATAAGTGATGACATCTAACAGCAATTTCAGGTCAGATACTTTCACAGAAAGATCTCTGTAAGGTTTCAATTGCAACATCCTCATGAGGAAATGTCATTTGTCTTGTATTACTTTCTAGAGTTGGTAATACATCCACAAGACAAAGAAGGCATTGACACTGTGTACCAAAAATAAGCTTTTCCCACTAACAGTGGGTCAGTAGAGCTCTTAACAAGCCAACATTTACTGTCAACTACAGATTCAACCCATTCTTTTGTTTATATATATTTTTTCTTTTAACAATTCAGTTGTTATTGACCTTGGGATAAGTATAGATTATTGGGGTTTGGCTTACACAAAACAGCGTATACTAAACTAGGATAACTAAAGGTTTAAACTTGAAAATGATGTTGAAATGCTACTTTGGTTAGACCAAGATCCAGCCAAAGAAGAGACTGTCTTCCCGGGGACAGTGGCCTTTCCACAGCAAGAGACCTGGGCCAAAGAAGTGGCTAGTGTTTTCCACTGTTATTTCTTTCTCTCTCCCATTCTGTGTCCACAAAAGCAATCACAAGATCACAACATTTAGAGTATTTTGAATAGGAAAACTTTAGAAACTGTGTAGACTCACTCACTCATAAAGATCGAGACAGAGTGAAAATCATCCCACTGAGATGTTAATCTGTGTTTTGTTCTTGCTCCACACATATCCCATTTGAATAACATTGGCAAACAGTTCGCTTTCATTTGTTCTTCTAGATGAGAATTTGGGTTTCTTTAAAATCCCGGTTTGTTTATACGAATACACTTTTATTTTAATCCCAGGTATGGTATATGGGGCTGCTTCAGATTATCCACAGCCACTAACTCTGATATGTCTCATGCTCTGGAAGGGGTGTAATTTTTGCCAGCTGCAGATCGTTTATGTTTGGAATACTGAGGACTCTTGAGATGGTATAAATTCTAGAGCCCCGAGAGGGCCTGCATGGCTGTTCCTGCCCTGCTGCCAGTGGTCCCTCCTGCTGGTGGTCCTTCCTGGCTGCTGGGGTCTCTGCCCTGTGGTCCCTCCTGCTGCTGGTTCCTGTTGCTGCTTTTGTTGTTGCTGGATTTCTGGTTGCTGGATTTCTGATGATGAAGATTAAACTTGCTCAAGAGAAGCTAATGCTCCCTAATCTGCAGTAAGCAATCTAAAGCGCTCTATGCCCCCTTTCTCCTTTACCTGTTTTTCTCACCTACTTTCACCTACTTAGTGCTGGGGAGTTGGAAGAGATTGGATAGTAAAGGGCGATAGATATAAGATCCCAAATAAAGTATCTAAAAAGCCCAGTTACAAGTGATACCCAAGGTGGGGCTTGACCCGAAGACCCTGAGATTAAGAGTCTGGTGCTCTGCGGACTAGAATAGATCTGTGTAGACTATACTGTCAATGAAAAGGCTAAACTACTTGAGGCACTACTCTGAGAGTAGTGTTAGAAGATATGGAGCAGCAGCTGGAGGGCAGAGAATTTTTACCCCAAACAGATCACTGTTTCACTATTTCTGAGAGTGGTACTGATCCTGAACCTTGAACTACTGAGGGTAATGGGTGGATCCTAGTATAGGAGGCTGCACAATGGCACAAGTATTTCTGCCGCTACCAACACCCCTTTTGCTCTGTGCTGAGCACAGCAAGGCATTCTAGTACTGTGGGCAATGAATGTCAAAGTAACTAAGTACGTCCAAAGGCGACTTGGACTTGGAATAATCTGAATAAGACACAAAAGAAAACATTTAAAACTGACATTCTTGTGAGTCCTAACACTTTGATATTTATTGATAGATTTGATTTAAAGGGGAACAAGTTGAGTGCATAGATGAATCGGCCAGTAAAGTGCTTACAGCATGAGCATGAACACCTGAATTCTGCTAATCAGCACCCATGTGAAAGCCAGGGATGCTAGCACAGGCCTGCAATGCACACGCCTGCATCAGAGTGTGGAGCCTGGTGATCTCAGTAATACCCTACCCGAAAATCACAGTGTAGAGGGGCTGAAGCAGACAACTAACGCTGATAGACTGTGGTCAGGACAAGTATGCTGAAGTGAACTCCTTCCTCACAAGCTGATTTTGTTGTTTTATTTTTTTTAATTTTTAAATAATTTTATACATTCACTTGTATCCCAGCTGTAGCCCACTCCCTCTTTCCCTCCCATTCCTCCCCTCCCTCCCTCATCTCCTCCCTGCCCCCTTCCGAGTCCACTGAGAGGGGGTTTCCTCCTCTCCTTTCTTTTTTTTTTTTTATCACATTCAGTTTTTTATTTTTTTTATTTTTTTTTATCAGTTACATTTTATTAACTCTGTATCCCAGCCGTGTCCCGATCCCTCATTCCCTCTCAGTCCCTCCCTGCCTCCCTCCCTCATCTCCACCGTGCCCCTTTCCAAGTCCACTGATAGGGGGGACCTCCTCCCCATTCATCTGATCCTGTTTTATCAGGTATCTTCAGGACTGGCTGCAAAGCCCTCCTCTGTGGCCTAACAGGACTGCTCCTCCCTTCGGGGATAGGGAGACCAAAGAGCCAGTCATTGAGTTCCTGTTAGAAATGGTCCCTGTTCCCCTCACTTTGGGAAACCAATTGGTTACTGAGCTACCACAGGCTACATCTGAGTGGAGGTTCTAGGTTATATCCATACATGGTCCTTGGTTGAATGTCAGTCTCAGAAAAGACCCTGTGCCCAGATATATTTGGTCCTTGTGGAGCTCCTATCCTTTCCCCATCAGACTAACTCCCCTTCTTTCTTATGATTCCCTGTACTCTGCCAAAGGTTTGGTCATGAGTCTTTGCTTTGAAAACACTACTAGTTAGAGTCTTTCAGATGTGCTCAGTAGACTCCTGTCATACGTTCAATGCACATCCCATCTGTCTTTCTAAATGAGGATTGATCATCTTACCCCATGTCCGCTCAATTGATTATCTTTTTTAGGTGTATAGATTTCATTATGTTTATCATAGAACTCATTGGCACAGGAGACAACTTCCTGAACAGAACACCAACAGCACAGGCTCTAAGAGCAACAATCAATAAATGGGACCTCATGAAACTGAAAAGTTTCTGTAAAGCAAAGGATACCGTCATCAAAACAAAACGACTGCCTACAGATTGGGAAAGAATCTTCACCAACCCTTTATCTGACAGAGGACTAATATCCAGTATATACAAAGAACTAAAGAAGCTGAAAAGCAGCAATTCAAGTAATCCAATTAAAAAATGGGGAACAGAGCTAAACAGGAATTCTCGACAGAGGAATATCGAATGGCAGAAAAACACTTAAAGAAATGCTCATCCTCATTAGCCATCAGGGAAATGCAAATCAAAACGACCCTGAGATATCACCTTACACCCATCAGAATGGCCAAGATGAAAAACTCAAGCGATAACACATGCTGGAGAGGTTGTGGAGAAAGGGGAACCCTGCTCCACTGCTGGTGGGAATGTAAACTGGTACAACCACTCTGGAAAGCTATCTGGCGCTTTCTAAGACAAATAGGAATAGTGCTTCCTCCAGACCCAGCTATACCACTGCTAGGTATATACCCAAAGTTTGTTCAAGTACACAAAAAGGACACTTGCTCAACCATGTTTATAGCAGCTCTATTTGTAATAGCCAGAACCTGGAAACAACCCAGATGTCCATCAACGGTGGAATGGGTACAGAAATTGTGGTATTTTTATACAATGGAATACTACTCAGCAATCAAAAAGGAGGAAATCATGAAATTTGCAGGCAAATGGTGGGATCTAGAAAAGATCATTCTGAGTGAAATATCCCAGAAGGAGAAAGACAAATTCTCTGTTTAGCTCCATACCCCATTTTTTAATTGGGTTACTTGGGTTATTGCCTTTTAACTTTTTTAGTCCATTTTATATTCCAGATATCAGCCCTCTGTCAGATGTTTGGTTGGTGAAGATACTTTCCCAATCTGTAGGCTGTCATTTTGTTCTAACGACAGTGTCTTTTGCTTTACAGAAGCTTTGCAGTTTCATAAGGTCCCATTTATTGATTGTTGCTCTTAGGGCCTGTGCTGATGGTGTTCTGTTCAGGAAGTTGTCTCCTGTGCCAATGAGTTCTAGGGTCTTCCCCACTTTTGCTTCTAATCAATTTAGAGTATCTGGTTTTATATTGAGGTCTTTGATCTACTTGGATTTTAGTTTTGTGCAGGGTGATAAGTATGGATCTATGGATCTATTTTCATTTTTCTGCATGTAGACATCCAGTTGGACCAGCACTAATTGTTGAAAATGCTGTTTTTGTTTTTTGTTTTTTTTTTTTTTCTATTGAGTGGTTTGGGCTTCTTTGTCAAAAATCAAGTATTCATAGGTGTGTGGGTTTATTTCTGGGTCTTCTATTCGGTTCCATTGGTCCACCTTTCCGTTTCTATGCCAATACCAAGCAGTTTTTATTATTATTGCTCTGTAGTACAACTTGAGATCAGGGATGGAGATACCTCCAGAGGATCTGTTGTTGTACAGGATTGACAAGATGATTTTGTTAACGGTGATTTATCACAACAATACACAAAACTCGGTTACACAATATGTAACATTATCTTTGGCCCAAAATACACATGACTGTATATTTAATGTTGCTTATGACACATATACAAATATACCTGTAATTGATCCATTGCACATGTAAGTATATACATATATAAACCAATCACTGATAAAGACTAAATATTCACAAAAACTTTGCATGAATACAAAACACGTATGATTTTTCTTAAGTATGTTTAAGTAGTTATAATGATTAATATTGACAACTTGATTAGAGGGAGAAATGTCTAAATGAGACTTTACAGTACGCCTATGAGGGAGTTTGTATCATGTTTAAAGAGTATGGGGCTTTCACACAAACAGTGTGGACTATATTAGACTATAAATTTTTAAATATCATTGGAAGTTAGAGCAACTAATAATCTGGGGATATTTTGAATGTATGTAGAAGAACATAAAAATGCTATACCATTTTAATGAAAAGAATTTGACACTATTACCACCAACCACCATCTCCTTACTTACAAAGACAAACTTGGCCCAGTATTTCATGCTATCGTTCCAAGAGTCAATACATAATTTATTTATTGGTAATTGCATAAGTATTGATGAGTGAAATGACACTTTGTTTATTTGGTAGTATGAATTATAGTAAGTTTATTGAGAACATAATATACAGTGCACAAATAACAAGTTGTTTTATGGTATACAGTAAACAAACGTTTACATAATAATACACTTTTTGTAATTTAGACTTAATTACCTGATATCTATGCTTTTTAAATTTCTATAGAAAATTTCTTTAGCTTATTCACATATCCATTGATACAGAAATAGATTTCCACTGCCTTGGAAATGTTGAATCTGAACACTGACTACTCAGATTTAACATTTTGTCTATTGAGAATGTTTTAGGACAGATTCATCAGATAATATAACCCTAGAAGAACAATGAGTAATAGATTTCTCAAGGTAACTTCCAAAGGTAATTTAAATGCAATAAAACACTGAGATAAAACTATCAGGTGGAATAAAGGAGAGACTGCATAGGTATCAGCATGAAAATCAAATAGAGCTCTGCTATGCCTTTTTTTATTATTTGCTAGTATTTGTCATTTAACCACCTATCAAACAACCACTTAGTGGAAAAACGTGAAGAGTATTTAGTATATACAGTATGCTCATATACAGTGTGAGCAATTCACAATATTCTACCAACTATGAAGAGTTTTTAGGTTGAGACATGACATAAATAATGAGATACATTTTGAGCAGCCATAAAAATATTTAAGTGCTGTCAGTGAGTCCAGCTACAAATGACACTATATCTTGGATCTTTGAGCTGAATGCACATGGTGAAGGACACTTAGGACAAGTATTCCACATAAAGTTATTAGACCTTGACTGATAACGTCATTCATTGCTATAAAAACAAAGAATTATTGCTTACATATGTACATTATTATCTCATTAAACTGTTGTTACTGATACTATGCATTTTAAAGTTTAAGAACTAAGATGTTACAGCAAAGGGATTAAGGGGAGAGGAAAAAGAAAGCCCCTTTTATGGATCGCATATCTTGGCCATGACTATGTCCTCAGCACTTTACAGATTATTATACTACACACTTATAACTTCCAAGTAAGGTGCATATAATTTTCATTTATATGTTATGAGAAAACTAAGGGTCATAATATTATCAATTTCACAAAAATAGCCAGATAGTTAGAACAAAGATAGAATGCTATTACAGCCAGAAAGCTGGAGCCATAAAACCATCTTCTTTGTGTCTTGAGCATTTTAAAAATAGCTACTTCAGTGGAGGAAATAAAGTAACTGTATCGTGTATTCTAGTGACAAAAAGTCTATATTTAATCCAAAATAATAACATAATATCCTCTATAAATGAGGTAATAAATTATATTAAAAATTAACAAATACATACATAACACAGAAACGTTAGGTGAAGGAAAAAAAGCCTTACTTCTTAAGCTCAGTTTTCCACAGGTGCCCAGTTTGCACAGAACCTAAGATGAGCACTTCAGAAACTAAGTACTCAAACCCACCAAGTACCACTTAATAACCAAAGATTTCTCTTTTAAAATATTAAGAAAATACACCTTTCACTCATCATTTCTCTTGGGGTAAGGATCGTGTTCACTGATACATGAAATTTTGATTTTCATTTTTAGTTATCCTATGATCTCTACTTACTAATTTCTGAAATATCTGAGTCTTAAAAGAGCACAAACAAAAATGTGCCAGGGGTTGAGAACCTGGAGAAACTGAAAGTTTTAGTCTGTTGTTAGTTTAGGCATAGAACTCTGTGGAATACTTTTTTACTTTTGGCAAAAACAATGGGAAAAAGGCATTAGCCTCCCCAGTGTGATTTTTGGTACTTCCTCCTCCAAGCAAGTCCAGAAACACCAAGTGAGATCAGAATTTTCTTCCTAATTTCTAACCTTCTGTTTCTCTCCATTCTGGCAATAAAATATGGCAAACATATTTGTTAAGGTTAATTTGAACTTTTTCTGAACCCTTCAAGACAGCTACTCTTAGTCATAGGAAAAAAATAGAAACTTTCAACTCTTTCTTATGATTGTACATGATTCCATTCCATGTTTATACATTTTTTATTCATTCATCAATCTATGAATACCCTGAATGAATACATATCTTGGGTATTGTGAATTGTACAACAATAAACCTGAGTATACATAAACTCTTGGAAATACCCATTTCATTTATTTTGGGTGTATTATAGTAGCATAGTTTGATCTTACAGAAGTTATTTTAGTATTTGGTTTTGGAAGGGCCATCTACACTGTTTTCTATAAAAGATGTATTAATTTATACCCTACCAACAATAAGAGTTTACCTTTCTGTATTTTCTTTCCAATGGTTATTACTTTTGTTTTTCTAAATATGAGTCATTCTAATTCAAGTGAGGTAATACTTCATTGTTCTAATTTGCACTTCCTTATAACAAAGAAGCAGGTTTTCATAAATCTGTAGAAAATTTGCAAACATTATTTTCAAGTGTATTTTTCAATCTATCAGCCATTTGTTAAAATGGGTTGCTTGACTATTGCTATTGAATTTTGGAGTGCTCACACATTCTGGAAATTACTGCCTCTCCATACATATAGTTTAGAATGTTTCACCTTCTCTCTAATGCCTGTTTCCTCTGCATAACAAAAGCATCTTTGTTTGCTTTAACCCCATCAGTCTAATTTAGCTTTTATTTCTTGTCTTGGGTGTTTTCTCCAAAATGTTACTATCAATTCCAGCTTCCACAAGCATTCTCTTAGGGTTCTTTAAGGAACTGCAATGTTTCAGATCTTTTATGTAAGTTTTAGTTGATTTTTTTTTGATGGTACTGGTTCTTCTTTTATTAATTTATTTTAGCAAACCTTTTTTGATGAAGATCATGATAAATAACACATAAAGGAACATGAGTTGCTTCTTTGTTGTTTTAAAAAATGAAAACCCCAACTGTTCTATTTTACCAATAAAGACTCAGGAGCCAGATACTTATGTGAAAACCTACTAGCTCAGAGAGGCAGAGAAGGCACCCAGCTGACCTTCCTTTTCAGCTCACTATGGATGGAAAAATTCCAAAAGCCTCACTTGCTCAGCTGACAGCACAGAAGGAAAAAAAGGGGGAGCTGTGAGGCTTGCTAGCTCAAAGCCCAAAAGGCCCCCAAAAGCCAGAGAGTTAAAGCCCCAAAGAGCCAAAGCTCAAAAATCTCCTTCTTCTCCACACTGTCTTAAATACCTCTCAACTCCCTCCTACTCTTTAATTCCTGTCAGCTGGTTTCTTGCTCTGTCTCTTGACCTAGGGCTAACTTTTCCAAATCCAGAGTATAGGAATCTCTTGGATTAAAGGAGTATGCTAGAGCTGGTTGACCAGAGCACCATCACCTGTTTACAATAAACAGAAAGTTCTTGGATTAGAGGGGTGTTTTAGTGCTCAACCAAACCAAACAATAAACATGGTTTTACAGCTCACTTCCTTGGGGTTCACAATGGGATCAAATATTCTCCAATACTTCTTAGGTCATCCGGGAATAAAGTTAGAAGAAAGAGGCTTCCATCTGTAAGGAATGAGCTTATATGTTTGTATTTGATTATCGGAGTCCTTCATATGAATGCTTTTATACTTTTTATTACATGTAGAGTGTTTTCAATGTGACATCACATTTTTTTTACTTACTTTACAGCCTTATCTCTGCCCCACTCACTCTTCTTCCAGTCACACCTTCACAAGCCCTCCCCCTTTTCCTCATCCCTTTATCATGAGAGGAGAATGTAGGCTTAGATTTTTTCCACCAAACCTACCATACTTAGGGTTCTTATGCACCTTTACCTTCCTTCCAACCCCCTGCAGCCTTAGGTAGGAGATTAACAGGGAACAGGGCTGTAGTTCTCTTTTATCTACTTCCTGCTGATCAGGGTCCATGGATCATTATGGGATTACGAGACTCAGCAGTCTAGTCCACAGACCAACACAGAGCAGCAGTTGTATTGCCCAGAGAAGCTCTCTGGAACATTTTCTCTCTGCAAAGTCAAGTTTAGAAGCACGAAGGTTAGCACAGTGATGTCTCATCCTGCCTGGGCCTCTATATGTGTCCTTTTCTCAAAGTCCACCCACAGATTTCTCGGCTGGACAAAGTTACGCCCTTCACAAAAGAGAGCAAAACATGTGCCCTCTCACAGGCCAACCTGGGCAAAACATCACATGCCCATCTTGCAGCAAAACATAACATGACCAAATTTGAGTCTTCAAAGAAACCAGAAATTTCCACTTCAGGAGAGGCCCCCATGGATACCAACCCACCCTGGAATATCAAGTCATGACAGGACTAAGGGCATCCACTTCCACTGAGGCCAGATAAGGCAGCACTATTTGAAAGGGATCCAAAGGCAGGCAACAAAAGACAACCTCCTGTTCTAATTCTTAGGATAACATGAATAAGCTGCACATCTGCTACATATGTGTCAGAGACCTAGATCTAGCCCGTGCATCATTTTATTTTTAGTTGGTGGTGCAGTCTCTGTTAGCTTCAATAGGCCCAGGTTAGTTTACTCTGTAGGTCTTCTTGTGGTGCCCTTGATCCCTCCTGCTTCCTCAATCCTTCCACCAACTCTTCCACAAGACTCACCTAGCTGTACCTATTGCTTGGCTATGGATCTCCACATCTGTTTCCATCAGCTGCTGGATGAAGCCTCTCAGAGGACAATTATGCTAGGCTTCTGTCTGCAAACATAGCAGAGTATTAATAGTGTAAGGGGTTGGCTCTCTCCCATGGGGTGGGTCTCAAGTTGGGCCAGTCATTGGTTAGTCATTCCCTCAATCTCTGCTCCATCTTTATCTCTGTACTTCTTGTAGGTATGGCAAATTTTAGGTCAAAAGTTTTGTGGGTGGACTGGCGTCCCCCTCCCTCCAATAGAGGTGTTGCCTGGCTACAAGAAGTGGCCTTTTCAAGCTCCACATCCACTCCTCCTTGCTGGTAGAAGTTTAGGGTCACCTCCATAGATTCCTGAAGCCTCCTCTGTCCCAAAGATGCTCTCCCACTGATTTACATTCTCTCTCCCAGCCTTTATCCCTCCCCACTCCTGATGCCTATACCTGTGCCTCTCACTATTCCTCTCTCACCCAGGTCCTTCCCTCCATCTACTTCAGATGTCTATTTTATTTCCCCTCTGAGTGAGATTCAAGCATCATCCCTTGGGCCCTCTTTGTTACTTGGCATTTTGGGGTCTGTGGATTGTAGCCTGGTTATCCTCTATTTTACAGCTAATATCTGCTTATAAGCGAGTATATACCATGTGTGTTATTCTAGGTCTGGTTTTCCTTACTCAAGATGATTTTCTAGTTCTGCTCATTTGCCTGAAAATTTCTTGATAGCCTTGTTTTTAATAGCTGAGTAGTATTCCATTATGTAGATGTTGTACATTTTCTTCATCCATTCTTCGACTGAGGGACATCTAGGTTGTTTCCAATTTCTGGCTATTGTGAATAAAGCTGATATGAACATAGCTGAGCAAGTGTCCCTGTAATATGGTGGAGTGTCTTTTGGGTATAGGCCCAAGAGTGGTATAGCTGGATCTTGGGGTAGAACTATTCTAAATTTTCAGAGAAACCTCCAGATTGATTTCCACAGTGGTTGTACAAATTTACACTCCCACCAGCAATGGAGAAATGTTCTCCTTGCTCCACATCCTCCCCAGCATGTGCTATCATTTGAGTTTTTGATCTTACCCATTCTGATGGGTATAGGATAGAATCTCAGAGTCATATTAATTTGTGATCCTCTCATGACTGAGGATGTGAAGCATTTCTTTAAGTTCTTCTTGGCCATTAGAGATTCCTCTGTTGAAAATCGACTTGATATGCCTTGATGGGTTGATAGGGGTAAAGGGGAAAGAGCCTGGGAGGATGGGAGCAGAGGAAGGAGGGGATGAAATCAAGATGTAAAGTGACTAAATGTATAAATTTAACTAAAAAAATCTGTTTAGTTCTGTACACAATTTTTTTTACTAATTTTTATTTATTCACTTCACATCCTGATTGAAACCCTCTTCTCTCTTCCAAGTCCCCCTCCTTCCATCCTCTTCCCACTTCCCCTCTCATTCTCAGAGGAGAGGGAGGTCCTCCATACGTACCAAACCACCCTGGTACATTATGTCTCTGCAGGACTAGGCACATCCTCTCCCACCAAAGCCAGACAAGGCAGCCCAGTTAGAGAAACAGGATCTAAAGGCAAAGTCATCTGATCTAAAAACATCAAAGTCAGAGAGGGTCCTTGCTCCAATTGCTGCAGAACCCAGGTAAAGATCAAGCTGCACATCTTCTACATACATGCAGGGAGCCTAGGACCTGTCCACATATGTTCTTTGGTTGGTAGTTTAGACTCTGTGAACCCCCATATAGTTGTTTCTGTAGGTCTTCTTATGGAGTCCTTGACCTCTGTAGCTCACTCAACAACATGTTTCCCCAACTCTACCATAGAACTCCCTGAGCACTGTTTAAAGTTTGGCTGTGGGTCTCTGCATCTGTTTCCATCAGTTGCCTAGTGTTTTTCAATTGGGTTATTTGATTTATTGCTGTTCAATTTCCTGAGTTCTTTCTATATTTTAGATAGTAGCCTTCTGTCAGATATACGGTTTGTGAAGATTTTTTTTCACCGTCTGTAGGCTGGCATTTTGTCCCATTGATGCTTTCCTTTTCCATACAGAATCTTTTCCAATCCATGCAGTCCCATTTATTGACTGTTGATCTTAGTGCATGAGTTGCTGGTGTTCTGTTCAGGAAGGTGTCTTATGTACCAATGCATTCAAGGCTATTTCTCACTTTCTCTTCTATTAGATTTAGTGAATCTTATTTTATGTCAAAGTCTTTTATTCACTTGGACTTGAGTTTTGTGCAGCATGACAGATATGGATCTATTTGCATTCTTCTACATGCAGACATCCAGTTAGACCAGCACCATTTGTTGGAGATGCTTTCTTTTTTCCATTGTATGATTTTGGTTTCTTTTTCAAATATCAAGTGTCTGTAGGTGTGTGGATTTATTTCTGGGTCTTCTATTCTATTGATCTACCTGTCTCTTTCTATGCCAATATAATCCAATTTTTATTATGATTGCTTGGTAGTACAGCTTGAGATCAGGGATGGTAATACCTTCAGTTTTTTATTGTACAGGATTGTTTTAGCTATTCTGAAATTTTTTCCGTATGAAGTCAAGAACTGCTCTTTCCAGTCTCTTATGAGACTTGCAATAAATCTGCAGATTGCATTTGGTAAAATGGCCATTTTTACTATGTTAATCCTATTGATCAATAAGAATGAGAGATCTTTCCATCACTTTCTTCAGAGACCTGAAGTTATTGTCATACAGATCTTTTACTTGCTTGGCTAGAGGTACACCATGATATTTTATATTATTTGTGGCTAATGTGAAGGGTTTGTTTCTCTAATTTTTTTCTCAGCCACTTTATTGTTTGTAAAGTGGGGGATACTGGTTTTTTTAAGTTAATTTTGTATCTAGCTACTTGGCTGAAGGTGTTTATGAACTGAAGGAGTTCTCTGGTAGAATTTGGGGTCACTCAGGTATAGTATCATATCATCTGTGAATAGTGATACTTTGACTTCTTCCTTTCCAATTTGAACCTCCTTGATCTTCTTTAGTTGTCTTATTGCTCTAGCTAGAACTTCAATAGATAAGAAGAGAGTTGGCAGCCTTGTCTTGTACCTAATTTTAATGGAATTGGTTAAGTTTTCTCTCTATTGAGTTTGATGTTGTCTATAGGCTTGCTGTATATTGTCTTTATTGTGTTTAGGTATATGCCTTGTATCCCTGATCTCTCCAAGAATTTTAAAACGAAGGGATATTAGATTTTGTCAAAGGCTTTTTCTGCATCTAATGAGATGATCATGAGTACTTTTTTTCTTTTAGTTTGTTTATATGGAGAATTACATTGATAGATTTTCATGTACTGAGCCATCCCTGCATCCCTGGGATGAAGCCTACTTGATCTTGGTGGATGATATTTTAGATGTCTTCTTGGATTTGGTTTGCTAGTATTTTGTCGAGTATTTTTGCATTAATGTTCATAAGGGAAAATGGTCTGAAGTTGTCTTTCTTGAGTCTTTGTATGGTTTAGGTAGCAGGGTAACTGTGCCTTCACAGAATGAGTTTGGCAATGTTCCTTCTGTTTCTATTTTGTGGAATAGTTTGAAGAGTATTGGTATTTGTTCTACTTTGAAGATCTGGTAGAATTCTGTGCTATAACCATCTCACCCTGGGCTTTTTTTTTTTTGGGGGGGGGGGGAGTCTTTACATGACTGCTTCTATTTCATTAGAAGTTATAAGTCTTTAAATTGCCTACCTGATCTTGATTTAACTTTGGTAAGTTGTATATATATAAAATCATCCATTTTGTTTAAATTTTCCAATTTTGTGGAGTATAGGCTTTTAAAATAAGACCTAATAATTGTTTGGATTTCCTCGGCATCTGCTGTTAATGTACCTGCTTTCATTTCTGATTTTGTTGATTTGGGTACTGTCTCTCTGCCTTTTGTTAATTTAGTTAACAGTTTTGTCTATTATTTTGATTTAAAAAAATAAGCTCTTGGTTTTGTTGCTCCTTTGTATTGTTCTCTTTGTTTCTATTTTATTGATTTCAGCCCTGAATTTGATTATTTTCTGCTTTTCTGCCATGTACTCCCCTTGGGTATGCCTGCTTCTTTTTGTTCTAGAGTTTTCAGGTGTTCTTTTAAATTACTGTTATGAGATCTCTCCGATTTCTTTGTGAAGGCACTTAGTGCTATGAACTTCCCTCTTAACACTCATTTCATTGTGCCCCATAAGTCTGGGTATGTTGTGCCTTTACTTTAATTGAATTCTAGAAAGTCTTTAATTTCTTTATTTTTTCATTGACTCAATAATCATTGAGTAGAGAGCTGTTCGGTTCCCATTAGTTTGTAGGCTTTCTGATGTTTCTATTGTTGTTGAGTTCCAGCTTTAATCCATGGTGGTTCTTTTATATAGAAGGTCTTTTTTTTTCAGATTTCTTTATCTATTGAGGTTTGCTTTGTGACTGACTATATATTTAATTTTGGAGACAGTTCCATGAGGTGCTGAAAAGCATATGTGTTCTTTCGGGTTTCAGAAATTTTCTGTAGATATCTGTTGTCATTTTGATTCATAACACCAGGTAGTTTCACTATCTCTCTGTTTAGTTTCCCTCTTGATGACCTGTCCATTGGTGAGAATTGGGTATAACATCCCACTCTTAATGTGTGGGTTTCAATGTGCAATATAAGCTTTAGTCATGTTTCTTTTATAAATGCGGGGGCCTTTGCATGAGCTGTTTTTATTATTTTTATTAAATTTATTTGTGTGTATGAGTGTTTTCCTGTGTGAACTTACATGTTCCACATGCGTGCAGGAGCCCAAGGGGGGCCTGAAGAAGGTATTAGATCCACTGAAACTGGAGTTATAGATGGTTGAGAGCTGCAATGTGGGTGCTGAGAAACAAGCCCTGGTCTTATGCAAGAGCTGCAAGTGCTCTTATTTGCCAAATCATCTCACCAGTATCATAAGTTGATTTTGTAACTGCTGAGATATATGATTGTTTTTGTCTTGATATAAATTATTTGCATATGTCACTGAGTTCAATTTGGTTAAAAATTTTCAGTATATACAGAAAATTTTCGGGAGATAACATGAAGGTAGTGATCTATACTTTCTTTCATTCCACACTCTTTGATATTGTTAATGTAATTCTATCATAAAATAAGACCAGGTCTATCCTTTTCTTTTTTCTGAAACAAACTGTGCAAGACTGCCATCTGTTTTGTAAAGATTTTATAGAATTCTCCAATGAAACCATCCACATATGGAATTTATTTGCAAGCCTTTTACAAACTCAGTTTCTTTAATGCTTATGATACTAGCCACATGGTCTAATTCTATTTAGTTGAGAGTTTCTAGTTTGTAGCTTTGAATGAACTGATTTATTAAAAAATTTATATTTTCTTATACTAGCCTTTTCATAAACACTATTTTCATATTTTCAATAGCTTTTTGTTTTCTGATCTTCAATTACATTAGTTTTGGGTGTGTGTGGGTTTTTTTTCTCTTTTTCATTATATTTAGTTGATTTCATTCTCACGATGTAAACTCTTACAAAGCTTTAAGATTTGTTTTACCCCTACAGAGGTTGGTCAATGTTGGGAAATGTTTTGTCGGAACTGGAAAAATACGTATTTAATTTTTGTGGAATAGACTGTTCCATAAATAATAATTACATCATCGTAGTTGCTTATGATGATCAGGTTTTCTACAAAACATCTTTGCTATCTGCCTGAAAGGTTTATGAATTTCTAAGAGAAGACTGCTGCATTTCCTAACTACAAGTGAAGTTTTACTATTTTATAGAAATGTAACATATATATATATATAATATATAATCTTTACATATACACATAATCTTTACATACATGATCTTAATGCAAATAGCACATGAAGTTTTCACAATCTTTCTTAGAATGACAAAGTTTCTTTTTCCTTATGTGCTAGAGGATTGCTTTCCTTAAGTATGCCGTAAAGTAATGACTTACAAAGTTGTGAATGGAGCCTGGATTTTGTAAATTTTACGTTCTTTCTTAGGACCACTGACTTGTCATACATAATCTTACTTTTACTATCTCATTATTACTGCTTCTATCAAATTAAATGTGAAGAGACTACTTATTTTGGATCTTTTTTAAAACAAGGACAGCTTGAGGAATAATTTAGGGAACATTCCTCCTAATGGTGCTATATTATCTAATGAAGCATGGTTGATTTTTGTTGGCTAAGTAGTCTCAAAAAAGTTTTATAATGTGTCCAAGATTCAATAATTGCTGAATCAGTACATCTTTATGTAACAGAAAAATAAGAAAGCTCTGCAGCCTGTTGAACACAGTTTTAATTAAAAACAGTTCTACAGCTGGCAGCTGGCTTGCCTGTGTTTTTAAGTTCTTTTAAAAAAAATTCTTCTAAATATTCAAAAACAAAATCTACCCTTTCTTATGGTAAAAATTTCAATTCTTCTGATGGATATATACAAGAATCATTTTAACTCATAATTAAGATGATAATGGCTTTAATTATATATTATAGTCAGCCAACAAAGGGGGGGTGCCCTAAAATCCTGCCCCCTTTTCCCTGGAGTGTGAGCTCAACTTTGGGATGAAAATAAAAACAGTTATGTAAGAGATTAGTTCCTGCTGTTTATTCAATTCAGTCCACAAAATGTGCTGTTTTCCGAAAATCAAGACCCAAGTTTGCTCTTTCAGTCAATGCCTTAACGTGAACATATTGTGTCACAGTCTTTGAAACGGTCTAAAGCATAAATCTTATTAGCAGTTTCTAACTCCCATTCCATTATATCTGACAATATTTTTCTCTTTCATCCTAAATTATTGCTGCTATGGCAAGTGGGATCTTCCTGTAAAAAAAAACAGGCTAATCAAAAAAGCCTGCAGCTTTTTCAATTTCCAAAAAAGAGAACACTAAGTTTGAAATTTTATAAACTGTGCTGAAATGTCTCCAGAACTCAGATAACTTTGATAAACTGCTTTGAAGGAGTTTTGTTATAAAGAAACAAATCCCCAGGATCCAGAATTCTCTTATTGCCTCATATCTTTATTTTCACATGGTTGCCCTGGGAGCCCGTGGGAACATCTGGGAGAGTTCTGATTACAGAATCTAGCTGTTGGGAAACCAGAGGCCATTTTAATCCCGAGTTTTTTCAGTGAGGAATCTTATGTTCTCATCATTTTGTCTCCATTCAGATCAATACCATGCGCTAAAACTTGTAAAGGCATTTAGTAAACTCCTGTTCCGTGTAACTGGGTTTCCAAATCATTTATGGGAATTTGATACAGCAATTTTCACTACCCTGCAGCTGACAGTCTTGGGAAATATAATATAGAGACAGACAAGGAATACACTTTAGAAATCATGGTCTTCAAAGGCTTTTTGTTTTTTTGTTTTTGAGTCACTGTTAGTTAATACACCAAGAACCAGGTTTCCTCCTGGCATTTTTACTTATTGTTTGCTTAGG
This sequence comes from Meriones unguiculatus, assembly GCF_030254825.1. Lineage (NCBI taxonomy): Eukaryota > Metazoa > Chordata > Mammalia > Rodentia > Muridae > Meriones > Meriones unguiculatus. The sequence goes on along the minus strand of NC_083350.1, from coordinate 105,248,881 downwards.
TTCATTCTTTTCTCCATTAACCTCTCTCTTTCCCTTGTCTACAACCCTGTTTGTGCCCTCCAACTCCAGTAGGACCCTCTTTGCTTTCATATCTAATATAGTGCATTTACTTATTTACTCCATTTTCATAAAACTATTCCCTCCCCTGCCACAATTGCCTTTCTAGGAGTATGATCTATACCAGTACTCATACTACATAAATACACACATATGAAGCTCAGAAGCTGGCATCTGTATAGGAGTCATAACATGCGGCATTTGTCTGATTCTTTCTTATTTCTCACTTTGTTACTTGTATGCTCTCACATTAATAATACATAGGATCCACTCATTTAATAAACCTTTAGATATATAAACATTGTTCTCGACTGTGGCCACAAATGCACCACGTCTTTAGAACTTTTTAATCCTTTCTAACCTACCTTTTATGCTGATTGTTTACTTTCAATTTACCCTACCTCACCCAGCTTACAACCACAAATGCACTCCTTCGTTCATGTAATTGTTTCCTTTAGAATCTTCATGTCATTGCAATCAGGTAATACTTGTTTCTCTTAAGTGGCTTGTATTACCATCTCAATAGATTGCACCTCTGTGCTGAATTGGACAGTGTACATATTTCAACTCTCCATGTATGTGTTTAAATTATTTTATTAAAAATCTTAAAATAAACTCTGAGTTGAAGTATCTTGTCATTGCATACATGTATCAGTTACTTGTGCTATTGTGAAATTTTGACCAAAGCAACCTAAGACAAGAAGAGTTTATTTCATCTCATACCCATATCACACACTGCTCATCACAGTGGAAAAACCATGGCATCCGCTGGTCACACATCATCTGCAATAAGAAACCAGTGATGAACTTCTTTTTATGGCTTGTGACATCATCTCTGTTCTTAGAATCCTTTCATTATCTCCATAATTCTCTTCTACAGAGTATTACATATATATGTATTTTACACACCTTATATCATGGCTCAACTTATTCTGTGTGCATGCCTTACTTCCAAGCATCCTGTATTTTCAGAATATCATCAAAACATTTTCCAAGCTGAATCTTTTTATATAAGAAACTCTTGGTGGCTGTGTAAAATAGTTGGTTTCCAAAAGTTCTTGCATTTACATGGAAGCTATACAATCTCAGGCTTTGTAGCCACATCCTACTGATGCCTCCGTCTAAGCTTGAGTTCAGAATTTTCCTACTCCCTCACGTATAGCCTGAGACTAGATCAGTTAATTTTTAGTTTAATGATGATCTAATTCTTTTCTGTTTCCAATAAAGATGAAAGTTAATGTAGAATTTAATTAGAAACAATTTATTTAACATCTCTCACTTGGCAAACACTGTACAGGATAAAAAATAAGATGAAAGTCTTTTCTTTAAAATGATATCCGAGGGCCAGAGAAAAGGCTCTATGGATAAAGGTACTTGGTGTCATGCCTAGGACCCACACTGAGAAAAGAAAGAATCTATTCCTACAAGCCACTGTCCACATGGGTGGCATGGGTTCACGCACAGACATAAATTAATTAAATGTGATGTTCTTCCCTAAGGACATATACTAACAGATAGAAAAGAAGTGTTAGATAATTTTTACGTGAAGAATGTAATGTATGTCATAAGAGAAGGAATATCTTTCATGAATACACCTAAGAATACAACCTTTAGGTACAGAGTAGAGACTTTGAACATTATTTTTTTCTACTAGATCTCAAACTGAGAGTCAGAACCTTCTACAGAGCTCATCAATACTCAGATTACTCAGCCACATCTCCAGAATGCCTGATTCAGTAAGAATTCAGCTTCAAAATTACATTTGCTACAAGTTCACAGTTAGGCTAAGAAGAAAGACAACTCTTGCATCTGCTTAACAACAACCATGACCTAGTTCATGTATTATCCTTTAATATATGAGAATATGGATCAGAGAAAGGAGAAAACATACCAAAATGGTCAGAGCGTCTTAGTGGTAGAGCTGCAGCTAAGCCCTTAGCTGCCGTTCACCCTTATTTTCATTTTCTTACTATTTGTTTTATTGAGCAATTTTAAACATGACTATTATCTTTTTGACCTCATTTATTCTTTGTTGTTGTTGCTATTGAAAGATGGAGTCTAGATTTATAGCCTGCATGTTCTTGAACTCAAGGTCCTCCTGCTTCATCTTTCTGGATTCTCAGACATTCATTAATAACACTTCGATATCCAAAAACAAGTGAATGCTGAATGTTCCACATTACCAAAATTTAAAATAGCCAATAATTTGAAATAATTTTTTAATTTACTTCAAACCTTTTAATTAATGATGTAAAATAGATACAAATTACATTGATGTTTCTGATTTCTCAGAGCCACTTTAATAAATTATCCAAAAGATAAGAAAATTCAATTAAAGATAACTTAAAAATCACAAGACAGAAATTTTATTTCCTTCCACAGGTTTAAGGGTTTAAACTTCACAGATAGTTTCTAATGAACATATAAATCTTCAAGTTAAGGCTTTGGCAAAAACTACACAAAAGATTTTGTTTGAGGGGAAATTAAATATTTTGCTCAAGAATTTAATTTCCTCAGTCTTATTTTTATTCATTATGTTTACCCACTAAAGGCCATCATAAGATTTCAGAATGAGACTCATCTGGCCTTATTTTCTAATAGAAAAACTATTAACTATAAAGTCATTACGTAACTAAAGGCTGTCCTGTTCCTGTGCTGGACTTAACTTTATGCCTGTGGCTGATACCGGAGGGTCATATCTCGTATTTTAGAGAAGGCAAGCAATTAGAGGGCAGCATGGTGTTGGAATAAAATTGCTTTAAACATTCTGCAAAATGAGTCCTACAGTGTTCAGTTGCTCCCTAGATTAATGCTGATCTACCATTTGCCGTTTCAGCCAGCTCGGGTCTTCTAGGTAGAGGACTCATGAACCATTAGACATGTAACATGTGTGGCCTTGCTGCTGCTGCTTTGAGGTGAGCATGTGTGATGACAACGTTTCAAGAGATGGGGTTGATTCCTGCTAAAGGAGAAAGGTGGAAAAGCACCCAGACTCCAGGACAGGCATCCGAATATCTTGGCCATGCTGGGAGAAGGGAACAAAGCAAGGATGTTTCATTAGAAAGCCTCAAATGACATAGAAGTGACATGTCACCTGTCATTCCTGTCTCTGACTTGCTCTATCGCTGTCATGGTCAGGAAGCAGTGCAGTCTTGGTATAATCGTTATGACTGGGTACTTCATCCTAGCTCTGAAGGAAAAGACAGTGCTTTCTCTTCCAGGATGCAGGATGCAGCCCCTGCAAGTGCTCACGGAGATTGTTCATATCCATGCACATACAGGCAACAGGTGGACACAGTGGGTTTTAAAAATGAGACAGAAAATGTTAATAAGACGAATATGGGAAGAATTGAAGCTCTGGAATGGGACAGATTTGATAATAACACATGATATGCATGTATGAAATTATTAAACATTAAGTTATTTTTCAAAGTGTACCCACTGAGGTTAGCAACTATGCTTCTCATACCAGACTCATCACCTCCAGAGCTGTCCCCATATGCTGCCACTGCACCGAAACTCTGATTTGCAAAAGAGCTGGGGAGAAGTATGCTCTGTGCTCTCTCTCTCTCTCTCTCTCTCTCTCTGTCTTTCTCTCACTCTGCCTATCTCTCTTTCTCAAAGGTTGCTGAAATGTTCTATAAAATCAATTGTTCTGGAGACTGAGAACTTCTCTAAGCCATGTTCCCACCATAAAGGAGGCTAGCTGTGGATTTGTCTCATCCAAGTCTTTGCTTGAAGCTAATGAAAATACACGCTATCAACACGTGTCCACAAGGCATACACACAACAGAAGTATAGGTTGGACGACGTAGATTTTACTTCAGTAGTTCAGAATTCCAAGAAAAGGAGATGCGGGGGTAGAGAGAGTAATAGGATCAAAAGCTATCAGAACAAAGCAGAAAAGGAGAACTGCAACCCGTGCTCAGGCATGAAGACTCCTGTTTGCTCCCACTCAGGGCATGGGGAATATCAGCTGTCAAGGAGTCTTGAAGAGGGAAAGGAGAAAATCTTAAGATACCCATAGAAAGGAAAAATTGAATAAATTAAGAAAAAGACAAAAATCAAGGACCACGATTTATTTAAACTTTTGTGATGCATAAATATGAGGAAGGGACATAAAGAGTGATAGAAAAGCTTATAATAACTGATAAAAGGAATGTTTTACTTATTCGTCTTTGACAATTCTTTTTCCCTTAATTAATATTCTATATGCATACTGCGTCCTCCCAGTCTATGAGATTTTTATCTCTTTGTTTCATCTAACATGGAAACGCGATGCCATTGGACACCAAAAATTCAAAAATCATGTGTCCTCCCACAAGAATCTCTTCTGTCCTTCTCCAACATTTTAACAAAGAGTCTGTACTATTTCTCACCATTTCTTTAAATCTTGGTTTATCCAATTTCTTTCAGACATTTTTGTTTATATTTTAGTGTAGTTATATTCTCATCTCCACCTTTCAAGAATCTATCCAACGCAATCTTTCTCACTAGTGTTTCCAAAAGAAAAGCTCTGTCTTCTACTCAGTATTACCAAAGCAGAATTGTCAGAGGCTATAAATGATATGATAGGTAAATCTAAATGATCTTCAATACTGAAGGCCTTTTTTCTATTCTCTTCTTTTTATAAAATATTTTAAGCTTCTTTTCTTAAATGTGTTATTTGCTGGAAATTCTGTCTGCGCTTTGAATGTCTATATTTCTGAATTTGGCTCTTTTTTACTCAGTCTATACCGTCTTCCTTGGCCAATGACGTTCAGCTCCATTTAGCTCACCTACACATGTTTAAAAATCACCTAACATTTAAAACTATTCCCTTCCTGGCATCTTTAATACAATAGTTTCCTGGAAATTGTGATTTTCTTCACTTCTACTCAATTTTTGCCTTTCCTTTCTGTCTGGATAGATCCACATGATCTCCCAAATAAGAGACTTGAGAATGAAATCAACCTCTGCTCCTCACTGACTTTTTTTCAGTTAGTTAGTATCTCTTGCGTGTCTTACTGGTTTTCTTATAGTTATATCCTCATGCATGCTCTCCTGTGCATGCTGCCAAGAGAGCTTTCTCTGGTAAAGAAAAAAATATGTCTAATCGTGTCATTTCCCATTAAAAATTCCCCAGAAGTTTCCCTTCATCTTCAAGATTAAAGCTAAATTAAGGCCACATCTGCAGTAGGCATAAGTGAACCTGCATGCTTTGGTCCCTGCATATTTGTGCTACCCCACCCAGCCTATTAACTAAACTGCTTAACAGTCCTCTAACAATTACGGTTGCTGAAAGCTCTTGAACTTTTGTTCACGATGTTTCATCTAGACAAACTCACATTTTTATTTTTTTTTCAACCCTTGAAAACACCTGTACATCATTTGAAGCCCATGAAAACATCATATATTCAATGATATATGATGCCAGTCCAGTCTCCACTGAATAATTATATCCTAAACATAATCTCAGACTTGTATTTATTATAAAATTGTTATTTTTTTACTGTCTTTCTTGCTTGTTATCCCATGTTTTTCTTAAAAATAAATATTGTCTTCATAGCATTTCAATTCTCAGGACTAGAAAAAAGTGTTCATTTTTTCCCCACAAATATTTATTTAAATGAATTTAACTTCAATATATTTAATATTTTAGAAGAAGATACGTTATGTCAAACACATTCCATTTACTAAAGGAATAACAAATTCCCCGGTATAGAATTATGTAAAGGTCTTGATGATATGAATTCTATACCCACGCTCCAGAGCATACATTCACGTAAGTTTCAGAAGACAGAAGATCACGAGTTTGTTTTGAAGGCTATGTATTGCCAGAGGATGATTTCTTCTATGTGACATGAACAGGGCCCTCTTCTTCATTTTAACTGATGAAATAGTAAGTGAAAGCACAGGTAGAATTATTTCTGGATGTGACAACAGTTTTAGAAAACATCTAGCTACACCAGCATCTCATATTGGGAGTAAATATACAAAAGGCTGTTGCATGGAAGAGAAGGAAAGACATATACAGCAATATTACTTTTTCTTTGATCAACAAAAAAAATTAAAAAAAAAACTTTTGGGGAAGTGGAACTAAACAAGAAATATTATAGACATAGATGAGAAATTGTACATAAGGTAAGCTATGTATTACAGATTGTTTATGACAGAGTTTAATTCATATGACAGATTGCCTTTGAGAGAGAATCAGAACTGAAATAATAAGTCTGAAAATACTCAGATTGTATGCATTATGGTGAATGGTAATTAAGAACATTTTTATTCCTCAGCATGGAAAAGGTAAGAATTTGTATAGCAGAAAAGATAAACATTTTGAAAGATGAAATTAAAAATAACACTCATTAAAACATTTATTCTGTACATCCAGCCTTTAAAGCTTCTTCCTATTTTCGTAGCTTCTCTGTGTGCTGAATCTTGGTTGTGAGGCAGAGATTGATAAAAAGTTTAAAACTTAATTTCCACCCTCTCTCAAAGTGATAACATAATCTCTTCTCAAGCTATGTACTGAGTATATCCAGTCTCTTAAAGGTATTTAAAGCAAAGCAGGATTGTTGAACGATCCATTCTGGCAAGAGGGTAGGGAAGATTACCAGTGTAATATGATGCCAGAGTGAAGACTTGGTGAAGAAGGGCACCAGCTGCCAAGCGTGCCATCCTTAGCTCGTTCTCTGGAACGCACATGATAGAAGGACAGAACTAAATCCTGCAAGCTCTAGGAAGGGTAGTGGCTGTGATTATGCCAATCTAGTCTACTTCCAGTATCCATAATTCCATGTTGCAATGTATAGTATATCTAGTACTGGCTCCACAGGATCCTTACAGGACAAATACATCAATAAAATTTTCTATTTTGACCATGGTGATGTAACTACTAAGCATAGGTAGTAAATATTTACAGAAAAGTAATTTTTGACAAAGTTTCTATTGTTCTATTTCCTAACACAGAGAGTCCTGACTTTTCATGTGTCTTTCTAATAAATGCAAAACCGAAATCTCTTATTTATTTACTTTGTGTCAAATACTATACTACAGGAAGTTATAAATAATAGGAATGAAGGTGGTTCTAAATGACAAGGCACTCATCTGTGATCAAAAGCATGTAGTATGAAGCAGTAGCAAACCAAAGCAGATAGTTTTAGTATTAAATTGAGGACAAGGCATGTAATTCACAGTAAAATTTATTTCTGAGTGATGGTGTCAATCAGAAAGTTTAAAAAAAAAAGAGATAGATTTTTAATGTACACACACACAAGGGGTCACAGTTCACTGTTAAGAACTGGAATGTTTTGTGCCTCCATCACAGAATAAAAGAAGTAGTAAATAAGTAGGTTTTTTTTTTCCTTTGGTTACATAGGGTGTACCTTATTTTGTTCAGAAAGATAAAAAGCTGTGTAAATAGCTAAATTAAGTTAAGCTTTAGATTTTTAGGAAGGTCAGGAGAGAGAAGCAGGATCTTTGGTCTTTGACTGGAGTCAAGGAAATTGACACTTCCACTGACTATTGTTAGACTTATAGACAGAATAATAGCTAGATAAGAAGAAAAAAAAAGCAAAGAGAGTTAAGGATCTCTCTATTTCTCTTTCTCTCTCCCTCCATCCCCCTTTCTCTCCCTTGCTTCTTCCTCTATCCTACCCTTTCCATTTCTACTTTTCTTGCCTCTCTCTCTCTCCCTCCACTCTCCCCTTTCCTCCCCCTCTCTTCTTTTATATTTTTTGAACAGTGGCTTCAGGAAGCCAAGGACAGCATGAAACTATATAGCTCAGGCTGATCAATGATTCATTGGACTCCCCACATGCTGAGATTACAGGCACGCAGCACCATTTCTATCCGTGGTTACCTCATTTAGCTCACCTTCAGTGAAGTATGGAGGAGTATGGTCCATTTTAAAGGCAATGGATGTTCCTGAGATTCTCCTTTCATCTTGATGTAAATAATCCATCTAGAATATAAATTAACATTTTAGTTTGGTCTCCATCCACTCAGTTACTTGGGTAGCAGCTAAACTCACTCCAGATTCATCCTTGTCTTATGATTTACAAGCTGGGGTTCAAACAATAATGTTGAACTTTGGGTGGGGATAGAAATGACTTCTTCAAAATAAATAGTATAAATGATTCTGTATAAAACAGATCAAGACAATGTTTTCTAGTACAAAGCAAGGCAGAGGAACTCACAGCGTTGGTCTCTAAACCCAATCTTCACCAAAGTTATCACATCTTTGTGGAAGTTCTAAGAATTTGGAGAACCAAAGTGTGTACATCACTAGGTTGTTAAAAACTAAGACTCTATGCCAAAATGACAGATTACCCCAAGAACACTCAAAGCTGAGGAAGTCGTCTCTTTTGGTTTCTAAGCACTGAAAAACCATGTTGTTGGGGCTACCTCATCTATATTTTGATGTAAAGAGGTGCAGATTATCAAATAAGCTCAATACATAAAGTCTTTATAAAACTTCATAAAAATTAAGAAACAAATGGGAAATTAATCTTATAATTAGGAGGATAAAACTTTTTTTATTTTTTATTTTTTTTTATCAGTTACATTTTATTAACTCTGTATCCCAGCCATGTCCCGATCCCTCATTCCCTCCCAGTCCCTCCCTCCCTCCCTCATCTCCACCTTGCCCCTTTCCAAGTCCACTGATAGGGGGGACCTCCTCCCCATTCATCTGATCCTGTTTTATCAGGTATCTTCAGGACTGGCTGCAAAGCCCTCCTCTGTGGCCTAACAGGACTGCTCCTCCCTTCGGGGGTGGAGAGACCAAAGAGCCAGTCATTGAGTTCCTGTTAGAAATAGTCCCTGTTCCCCTCACTTTGGGAAACCAATTGGTTACTGAGCTACCACAGGCTACATCTGAGTGGAGGTTCTAGGTTATATCCATACATGGTCCTTGGTTGAATGTCAGTCTCAGAAAAGACCCTGTGCCCATACTACTCAGCAATCAAAAAGGAGGAAATCATGAAATTTGCAGGCAAATGGTGGGATCTAGAAAAGATCATTCTGAGTGAAATATCCCAGAAGGAGAAAGACAAACATGGGATATACTCACTTATATAGACCTATAAGATATGATAAACATAATGAAATCTATACACCTAAAAAAGATAATCAATTGAGCGGACATGGGGTAAGATGATCAATCCTCGTTTAGAAAGACAGATGGGATGTGCATTGAACGTATGACAGGAGTCTACTGAGCGCATCTGAAAGACTCTAACTAGCAGTGTTTTCAAAGCAAAGACTCATGACCAAACCTTTGGCAGAGTACAGGGAATCATAAGAAAGAAGGGGAGTTAGTCTGATGGGGAAAGGATAGGAGCTCCACAAGGACCAAATATATCAGGATAAAACTTTTTTATATAGAAACACTAATTTCATTGGTATCACTCTAGAGGTAAAGCAAAAATTACTGTATTACTTAGCTTAGTGTTTACAAATACAAGATACAACCTTTTTTTTTTTCAATTAGCTAAATATAAAAAAGAATATAGCATACAATTTTTCTTCTGTCTCTAATTCTCTCTCTGGAAAATTAGATCTGAAAAGTGCCCTTTAACCATAAAGGAACCTTGCTTTCCTTAGTGTGTTATGTAAAATAAACTGAAATTTTTTTTCCAGTTTAAAAATAAACTTTTTTTTAGTTCTAAAAAAAAAGTTAACCATGTTTATAGCAGCTTTATTTGTAATAGCCAGAACCTGGAAACAACCCAGATGTCCATCAATGGAGGAATGGGTACAGAAATTGTGGTATTTTTACACAATGGAATACTACTCAGCAATCAAAAAGGAGGAAATCATGAAATTTGCAGGCAAATGGTGGAATCTAGAAAAGATCATTCTGAGTGAAATATCCCAGAAGGAGCAAGACAAACATGGGATATACTCACTTATATAGACCTATAAGATATGATAAACATAATGAAATCTATACACCTAAAACAAATATCAAGAGAGCAGACATGGGGTAAGATGATCAATCCTCATTTAGAAAGACAGATGGGATGTGCATTGAACTTATGACAGGAGTCTACTGAGTGCATCTGAAAGACTCTAACTAGCAGTGTTTTCAAAGCAAAGTCTCATAACCAAAGCTTTGGCAGAGTACAGGGAATCAGAAGAAAGAAGGGGAGTTAGTCTGATGAGGAAAGGATAGGAGCTCCACAAGGACCAAATATATCTGGGCACAGGGTCTTTTCTGAGACTGACACTCCACCAAGGACCATGTATGGATATAACCTAGAACCTCCGCTCAGATGTAGCCTGTGGTAGCTCAGTAACCAATTGGTTTCCCAAAGTGAGGGGAACAGGGACTATTTCTAACAGGAACTCAATGACTGGCTCTTTGGCCTCCCCACCCCCGAAGGGAGGAGCAGTCCTGTTAGGCCACAGAGGAGGGCTTTGCAGCCAGTCCTGAAGATACCTGATAAAACAGGATCAGATGAATGGAGAGGAGGTCCCCCCCATCAGTGGACTTGGAAAGGGGCAGGGAGGAGATGAGGGAGGGAGGGAGGGAGGGAGGGAGGGAGGGAGGGAGGGAGGGAGAGACTGGGAGGGAATGAGGGATCGTGACATGGCTGGGATACAGAGTTAATAAAATGTAACTGATAAGAAAAAAAAAACATATGGGATAATTCTTGCAGTATCAGTAATAGAATTCAGTGAATTGGATAAATGTCTCTAAGAACTTTAAAATATCTTTTCTGATGTGAAGCTTGCCTGGCATAAACAGCATTACACTAAAAAAATTTCAGACTGTTATTAATGACCAAATTAATGTTGGCATTTATTCTAAACACTGTAGGAGTGATTCCCTGGCAGCACCATCTTTGGGAGAGATGGTTTCCATTCCCATGTAAATGACAAAAGCTAATTGCAAATTCTAAAAGAATAGAAGGAAAAAAACATGAAAGCTGTTGTAAGTAGTAAGAATTCCAAAGTATTCTGAATTCTTACTATAAAAATAGTCAATTTCTTCAACAGTCTCATAGTAGGTATACTTCAGAATATTTATATTTTTAGTTGCCCTAATACTTTGTAAGAATGAGAATTTATGCCATTACTATTTACTGATTCTAACTTATCAGTCTTTCTATAGTAGCTTTGTACATTTTTACACATCCATATATAGAGTTATAAAACACTTTTGCAAATATAAATACATACATTTCAATAACTTATACGTAATCACATATGTAGAAAATTAATGTTAGTTTGTTCACTAGGTTTTTGATCACTTCCTCCTGGAGGAAGTGATCTGTGCCAGGCCACAGAGGACGAGGACACACTAAGTCCTGATGAAACTTAATGAGCTGGGGTGGATGGGAAAGATGGCTCCCCTTTTCTGAGGAAAGAGAAGAGTAGAGGGAGAGGGTGGGAGGGACTGGGACAGGAGGAAACAGGGATACAACAGGAGCTAAAGTGAATTGAAAATTAAAATAAATAACATCATGTTCAAAGAAAAAAATAAAATAAAATAAAAATAAACTTTTTATTGTTAGTGGGAGGGAAACACATGCCATCGTATGTTTGTGAGTCAGAGACAAGTTTGTAGACTCAGTTTCCCTTTAGACACAATCCAACTTCTCTATCCAGGTGTCACAGAGCTGTAGGCCCCAGCAAGGGACACAGGCTGATCAGCAAGGGAGGCTAGCACAGCAGAGGAAGCCCCACCATGAGGCCGTCTTCTGGAAAGGAAACACAGACAAAGCATGGTTTGGGATATTTTTTAACTACAGGTACATACAGAAAATACTCAAAGAAAATGTAAACCACAAAAGTGACACGTAAGTCATTTCAAACAACCATAAAAACGCTTATTGCTCTGCTCGTTAGAAAATTGCCTGTGCTAGGGACTGGCATACAATCCGTTCAGCACTCTCCCTGTGGCCGTTTATTTAGGGAGAAGGGCTACCTCACCTACTGGCTTGTGTCCAGAATCTTATCTTGCTGTCCTAAACTGGTTCTCTATCTGTTGTCTCTGAGGATGGGAGAGGGGTTCAGCCTCAGTAGGCACTGGGGAGCCTGCCAGAGGGCGATTGCATGGGCCAAGCCAGGCCTCACCCTCTTTCCACCTGTCTCGTCTCAGCTTCCTGTGAGCACCATGTCCCCCAGTTTGCCCAAAGTGAGAAATTTACAAAATAAAAATAAACTGAACTATTAACACAAGAGATTTAGTCGCAAACCAAAGCCACTGGGGAAACCAAAGCTTGGGGAAAAGCCACTGGGAAAGAGTGATGTAGAGTTCTAGAATAATGGAATAGAATAGTAGGAAACTACACAAAGCTAGCTCTGGATAACTCATGCTTTCTCCTGATGTACAATGTCTCAGGTTCAAGTTTTACTTCTGTTTATTTAGTTCTCATAGAAAGTGATTAAAGCAAACTAACTAACTAACTAAGAAAGCCAAAGACTTGTCTTCAGTGTTAGAGTAGGTTTCTCATAATAATAAAATTGTTGAAGTTTTGTGCATTTTTTTGTTGTTGTTGCTAGTTGATTTTAGTTTTGTGTAGATGTGCTGGTTTTTTGTTTGTTTGTGTGTGTCTGTTTATTTTGAGAAAAGAGCTCACTATGTAGCTCAGGCTGGCCTGAAACTCACTCTGTAGACCAGACAGGTTCCACCTGATCCTGCCTCCAAAATAGTGGGATTAAAGACAACTGTCAATATTAGATATTGTTTATACTATGTGCTTATTTATATACTTAATGCACCCAAAATATTACTTAGCCAGCTCGTCTTTGTTTCCTTTTTGTTTGTTTTTCCTAGTTCCTTGATTTTCATGTCTCCTTTATATTCACTCCAACTCTCCCCAGATCCACCCAGCCCTCCTTTCTTATTCTATATTGTGTCTCTTTTTATTTTCTTTCAAGATCAATCTTTGTTACACCAAATATTCTAGGATGTGTCTGATGACCACTGGAGAGTGGTCTAACTTAACACTTTTGGAGAAATATTTTTCTCTTTCTGCTAGCAAATAACAGTAATCCATAGCTCCATGTACGGGGATAGGATTTTGTGCCTAATTCCCTCTCTATGCTGGAACTTTGTCTTGGGCCTGCACGGCTGTGCATGCTGTCTTAACTGCTATTCTCTGCACCGCGTGCCGTGTTTTACTTCTAGCAAAGGTTTCCACCTTCTAGTGGCCTGGAGCAGCCAGTCACTGAAGAAAGAAGAAGCTTCCATAGCGTAAGTTTGTAGAAAAAAAGGTCAAATAATAATATTTGGAAATGAGCTTTTTCTTTTTTAATATTTTAGTTGTTGGTTTCCACTATTTTATTATGAAGGGTGTTGGATTTGATTATTTAAAGCTGGCACTTTTAAAAACTTGTAGCTGAGAAACTTTGGTCACATGAAAACCCAAAATTAGTTCAGATGTAGAATCAGCACCCACATTATCAAGATGTGGGTAACAAGGGGATTGGGAATGCAGTAAGGCAGGTAAACTTGCAGTGGGAGAGAATGATTGATTACCCTCAGAGGTGGCAAGTATAGAAATGACTTAGCCTGCTTGACACTGTCAAAGAACCCTTTAGTTGCTACATCAGGAATCCCATGCTGGGACAAAGGAGAGGTTTATGTTGGAGATACAGTGAGAGGGGATGTTGGTTTGGATGGGAGCCACCAAGAAAGTTAAGAAGGACATTCTAGAAATCCTTTGAAAATGAGCATCATGGACTCCCTGAACAGCTTACATGTGACAAACTGGATGGGACTATCAAGCAGGATAAAATGAAAGCTCAAGAATGACTGGGAATGTTGACACCTTTTACTGACATTACAAAAAGTATGGAAGAAAAAAGTGTTGTGAAAGAAATATGTGTTCCTTGTTCAGGCTAATATTAGGTATGGTGAAATAGTTACTTAACCACACAAAGGACCCCAGGGACAGCTCCCCAGAAATAGAACTTTTGTAGAATGTCCTGGAAAGACTTCGGATGTGTTTGATACTGTGATTTGAGTCCAAATTGTAAGCCACCAGGCCCAACTTTGTCCAAGTCTAAAGTCTATTATAGTCTTTATAAACATTAGAGTTCCTCTCCCTTAAGCTTTTTATCTATAATGCTAAGCTTATTTCCATAGTGTCCAATTGGAGAGATTTTTTTATTAATCACTCTTCACCTCAGGTGACCTGCCTGCTGTTATTTTCAAAAGAATAACCCTGGGAATTATATTGCATAATGTTCCTCTTTATTTGACCTGAACCATTCTTTCTCTCTTGACAGACAGGATGTGGCCTAAGAGAAAGGGTTCACAAAGCCCCAGTGCTAGTACAGCTGGGGCTCATTGCTGCCAAGAGGTTGGGAAAAACGGCTGTCTCCAGCCCCAGGGGCTGAGGAGGGAAGTAGGGTTCCTTGGGACCAGCCTCTGGTTGGACCCCTTTGTGGGTGGCATGTTTATTTTTCTCCTTGAAAAACAAAAGGTTTACTAGGAACACATGTTTCTATAGCAACAGAAATTCACAGGGGATGCTAAATTCACAGCCGATGTGGACTCTGAAGAAGAGGAAGAGCAGGGTCCACCCCCTTTGAGAGGAAGTGAGTTGGTAGCAAAATGAGTCTTTATTTCAACTTAATTCCCACCTGAATTTAAATGTGATACAAGATGTCAGCGGAGAAAATATGAGGGAAAATTGAATATTTCACTAAGGAGCCATGCCCGAATGATACTTAGAATGGATGCTTTAATTTATTTGAGAAAAACTGATGGTCTCCTGTCAGTCAGAGACACTATCAGTTTCAGAATGCACCATTTATTTCCACTGGGAGTGACTTAATATAGACTGTCTTCTGCCCTTATGAAAATGCCACATTTTAAAACACAAGACCAAGGAAAAATGTATTTGTTCTTAGTTTCAAGTCATCTTTTCTTTCTGTGTCCCTTGAGAGGATACATAATCTCCAGAAACTCATTAATTGATGACTATCTCTAACTGATCCAGGAGTCCTAAACCTTGTGAGATTCCTGTGTCCCACAGGATTTCTGTTAAATAAGAACAGGCAGACATACCATTGTCCCCTTCCATAAGGATAAATCCAAATGCTCCTGCCAAGTGTGTATGCTGAGGAATGCTGTCTACTCCACAGACTTTAGAATAATATAAAGCATAAGTTGTAAAATGTCTGTCTGGTCATATTTCAGTCTTCAGACTCTGGAGTATGTGCCTTTTCCTATACAGCAAAAAACTCAACCTTCTGAATAATACTCTGTGAACATCCTCTAAACTCCTAGGGTGGAAATCAAAGGGACAGAGAGGGGTGGGGAGGCTAACAGGAGATCTTGGTGACACCACTGTTTTCGATCTGTAGCGAGAAAGGAAAGATCCCCTGCAGAATTCATGGGATTATAGTCTCTTATAGTGAACTCATTTTCTACATGAGTGGAAAAATTATCAACGTGATATTTCTTTTATTTCAAATTGCTTAATCTGGCGACACTCTTGCACATAACAGTAACTAGTAGCTGCTGTCATTGAAGGCCAGCCAGCTGGTCTCTTTCCTAGTTCTGATGTATAAGAGAATGCCGCCTGATTGTCCTATGTCTACTCTCACTCATTAGAGACTCTGTGTTCTGCCTCCCTTTAACAGCCTTGAGAAAGATGGGAGTTCCTTTCTCTCTATAAATCGCAGTGTTAGAATCTCCTCTTTTACATGGGGATGATGTTTGGGTAGGTTGGGGAGGGAGGGATTCTTAACACTGAGAAAGCAAAAGCAAAGGGAAATTTAGAAAATTTTGTTCACTAACTTGATTTCTTAGCTCCCACTATAGTATATTTGCCCAGAAGTGAGACAGTACAAGAGGAGTAGGCAATCTCATGTCCTCTAATTCCAGGTAAGAATCAGGTCTTGCCCTTAGATTTCTGAACATTTTTATGTAAATGAACGTTGCAGTTTGTAGGATAGAATGACAATGGAGAATAATATAGACCAACATAGTCAGTGGTCAACAGAACATGGGGCTAGTTTTAAAGCAGAAGAAAAGAGATTTGAGAAGTGACATTGAAAAACCATTTTTCTTTATTTTTTTTTTCATGGCTTCTTACAAATATACAGTTTGTTGTGATTGTATTAAACCCATTGCACTTTGTGGCCTGTCCATCTCAATCTTTCTTTCTCCTTCCATAACCCCCACTGGCTACACCCCTATATAAAATGACACCTCATATCCCATGACCACTAATAGTAATTAGTGCTTCAGAAAGAGATGAGGCCCCATGGTCACCTCCTCTATGCCTGGTGGAAAGTCAGAGCTGGACCCTGTGCAGGTGTCATACAGCTCCTGCGTTCATGGCGGCTCTACCTGGATGGCAGCATGTCATGACACTCTTCCCGTCTTCTGGCTTTTACATTCTTTCTGCCATTTCTTCTGAGATGGTCCCTGTGTTTCAGAAGGAAGAGTACCTGTCTCCCACTTAAATCTCAATATTTAGCCCTTGACCATTACAGGACACAGAAATTAAGCTAGTGTTCATGGTGCCAATCTGTGTTCCTGTCAATCTCAACATCTCAAATGTCCCAGGAAGAATCCTCCAGTACAAAATAACTCTGACATGTTTACATTGTTGCTCTTCTCTGTATTATAGGAGAGTCTCTTTGTTCTATATGCCGCCCATTATAATGAAGAAGCCTGCTGAGAACACACAAATGTGGTCTGACCCAACTGTAGACTATGCCTGCTACAATACCAAGCTTCACAGCGAGTTATGTCCCGTGGCACAACCATTTGGAGAACATCAACTGCTTTTAGATGGGATTTGAGAGCTGTTCCCAGGAAGGAATACACATCTGGCAATATAAACCCAGCCAAAAGCCTTTGGCTGAGAGGGTCATGGGTCAAGGAGGAACACACTAAATGAACATGTTGTGAAACTGTCCTCTAAATATTTATGTTTATGCCCGTAAACCAATGTCATTCTCAGCCTGGAGCAGTCAAGCTCCACTTTGCGGAGGTTGACAGTTAATGCAGAGACTCTTATCTGGCCAAAGCAACTTCTTTTGGGTCATATTTTCAAATGAGAAACATTCTGTGAAGATGTTTATGTGAAGTTTTCCTGGGTCTTGAGAATGTATTTCTCACCTAATCATTTTTGACAGTTTCAAGAGCAACTGCAGGGAAAGGTGCACATTGCTTTTAACTGCTTAGTTCGAAACCATGTCTGTTTGGAAAAGATATTGGCAATAGACCACCAAAGACATAGTTTTTATGTATACTACCCCTGAAGGTGAAAATTCTCCCTTGAGGGATGCATTCATCACCTATTTTTAAAAACTCACTGCTCTTTAAGATTGGAATGTTTCCTTTCTTTTTGAATATTCATTATATATATATATATATATATATATATATATATATATATATATATATTCTCAGTGTTGCGTAAGCTTGCCTGGAGCATGATTTAGCCTAGGCCAGTCATGAGTTTGCAGTATTCTTTCTACCCATCATGTTCCAGGATGATAAAGAGGGGTCACTGCACCTGGCTTGCAGTGTTTTCTATCAAACTGCATTAGGAAACAAAAGAAATTTCAGCAAGGTAAAAAGAAAAGCATGAACACTCACATGTTCATTTTTAATTATTTTTTTATTTTTTACATTAATTACACTTTATTCGTTTTGTATACCAGCTGTATCCCCTTCTCTCATTCCCTCTCAATCCCATCCTCTCTCCCTCATCTCCTCCCATGCCCCTCTCCAAGTCCATTGATAGGGGAGGTCTCCTCCCCTTCTATCTGACCCTAACCTATCAGGTCTCATCAGGACTGGCTGCATTGTCTTCCTCTGTGTCCTGGCAAGGCTGCTCCCCCATCAGGGGGAAGTGATCAAAGAGCCAGCCACTGAGTTCATGTCAGAGATAGTCCCTATTCCCCTTACTAGGGAGCCCACTTGGATATTGAGCTGCCATGGGCTACATCTGAGCAAGAGTTTTAGGTTATATCCATGAATGGTCTAAGGTTGGAGTATCAGTCTCAGAAAAGACCCCTGTGCCAAGAATTTTTTGGTTCCGTTGTTCTCCTTGTGGAGCTCCTGTCCACTCCAGGTCTTGCTCTCTCCCCCTTCTTTCATAAGATTCCCTGCACTCTGCCCAAAGTTTGGTTATGAGTCTCAGCATTTGCTTTGATTCATTGCTAGGTAGAGTCTTTCAGAGGCCCAGTAGGCATGTTCATTTTTGTTTATTTGTTGAAAAAACTTTCCCTTTTACCCTCTTAAGATTTACTTATTATTGGAAATCACTCATGTAGTAAAAATTAAAAGTAGAAATGCAAATCAAAACGACCCTGAGATTTAACCTAACACCCATCAGAATGGCCAAGAAGAAAAACTCAAGTGACTACACATGCTGGAGAGGTTGTGGAGAAAGAGGAACCCTCCTCCATTGCTGGTGGGAATGTAAACTGGTACAACCACTTTGGAAGTCAATCTGGTGCTTTCTCAGACAATTAGGAATAGTCCTTCCTCAAGACCTAGCTATACCACTGCTAGGTATATACCCAAAATTTGCTCAAGTACACAAAAAGGACATTTGCTCAACCATGTTTGTAGCAGCTTTATTTGTAATAGCCAGAACCTGGAAACAACCCAGCTGTCCATCAACGGAAGAATGGATACAGAAATTGTGGATACACAATGGAATACTACTCAGCAATCAAAAAAGAGGAAATCATGAAATTTGCAGGCAAATGGTGGGATCTAGAAAAGATAATTCTGAATGAAGTATCCCAGAAGGAGAAAGAAAAACATGGTATATACTCGCCTATATAGACCTACAAAATATGATAAACATAATGAAATCTATACACCTAAAGAAGATAATCAAGAAAGCAGACACAGGGTAAGATAATCAATCCACATTTAGAAAGACAAATGGGATGTGCATTGAACGTATGACAGGAGTCTACCGCAGAAGGCCTCTGAAAGACTCTACTTAGCAGTGTTTCAAAGCAGATACTAAGACTCATAACCAAACCTTCGGCAGAGTTCAGGGAATCATATGAAAGAAGGAGAGTTAGTCTGATAAGGAAAGGATAGGAGCTCCACAAGGACCAAATAGATCTGGGCACAGGGTCTTTTCTGAGACTGACACTCTACCAAGGACCATGTATGAATATAACCTAGAAACTCTGCTCGATGTAGCTTGAGGTAGCTCAGTAACCAATTGGTTTCCCATAGTAAGGGGAACAAGGACTATTTCTGACATGAACTCAATAGCTGGCTCTTTGACCTTCCCACCCCCCAAGGGAGGAGTGATCCTGCTGGGCCACAGAGGAGGGCTTTGTAGCCAGTCCTGAAGATACCTGATAAAACAGGGTCAGATGAAAGGGGAGGAGGTCCTCCCCTATCAGTGGACTTGAATGGGGCAGGGAGGATATGAGGAAAGGAGGGTGGGATTGGGGAGAGAATGAGGGAGTGGGATACAGCTGGGATACAGAGTTAACAAAATGTAACTAATAAGAAAAATAAAATTGAGAAAATAAATAAATAAATATAATTAAAAAATTAAAAATGTTTACATTTGCAATTTAATTAATTTTTGGAATGCCACCTAACCAGAATGTGTAACAAATAGGGAGACATGAGATATAGTCTACCTTCAGTAAGGAGGTATTATGCAAATTGACTAACACACATCATATAAGATGAAGTAGGGAAAAATTCTGTTTCATACATGCACACACACACACACACACAGACACACACACACACAAATATAAGTCTACACAAAAAGAACACCCTCCTCTCTAAATCTGGTTTCACCTCCTCTACTGTCTTAAAAGTAGAAAGCAAGACATTTCTCTCAGCCTAAGGCTTAACAGTCATCTTTAGTTAATTAAAGTTGCTTAAAAATATGAATCATTATCTCTAAAGTCACATGAGCACACTAGAAGTCTTTACTATCCCAGAAATTCAACAATATTCAAGTCTCACCATGTCTCCTATAATAACTGTGGACTTTAGAATCAGGTAAAAATTATCCAAGATCCACTTAATGGTATTTCTTACCTTGTCTACACAGATATCCTTGATGACATTTTTTATATCTTTCCATTCAGAGAAATTTAATAAGTTGTTTTTTATTCCTTCCTATAGCCCCTGTCCAAAATAATAAAATTAAATTAAACATGAAAGGATACTTACAGTTACTCTGTAATTGAACCAGAGCCAAGCTCTGTGTTTTATCTTCAGATTAGTTATGAAAAACTGTCATCACTAAGTCTTTACCCTTGCATCTGAACATACATGATAATATTTTCTACAGGTGGATTTAAGAAATGTAAACCCTCCAGGTTAAAGTGCAACTTTTCCTTATGAAGCAGCAAACATATTCGGTGTTTGGTAACTGTTCACTGTCTGTCATTATCAAGACTCCCCTCCTGACAGGGACCGCCTCTGACAGGAACTGATTGGCCTGCCCTTTGATCACCTCCCCCTGATGGGGAAACAGCCTTACCAGGCCACAGAGGAAGACAATGCAGCCACTCCTGATGAGACCTGATAGACTAGGGTCAGAGCAAATCGGAGGAGGACCTCCCCTATCAGTGAACTGGGAGAGGGACACCAGTGGGGAAGGCGAAGGGGAAGGGTGGGATTGGGAAGGAAGAAGGGAGGGAGTTACAGGGTGGATACAAAGTGAATAAACTGTAATTAATAAAAATAAAGATAATTTAAAAAGGAATTAAGATGCAATATCTCAAAAAAAAAAATCATGAAAGAACACTTAAAAAAAAAAAAGACTCCCGCCCCCTTTGACTGACTTTCTGACTTAATTTTTGGTTCTGTGGTTGAATTTTTTCTAGATTCATATTATACCCTTACTCTGAAACTTATAAAGTTGGAATATTTTTCTTGACACTTCCCTCAGAACTCTTCATCTGGCTTTTTTTTTTTTTTTTAAACTTCTTGAACACTCCACAGATACCTCTCTCCTCCACTGTAACTATGCATTTAGGGTCACACTCCCTAGCTCCTCAAACAAATACTTCCCCTTGAAAGTCACTTTTTAGTAGACTATATGAGATTTTTGTTGTTCTCATCTACTAGTTCATCACCAGTCAGTACAACTGAGAAATTTATTTATTGGCTCAGCTATTTTTTCAAAATTGTTCACTTGGTGATTCTGTAATTCGTGATGATGTCGACAGCCATAAATGCAGTTGCAATTTTCGAACTCTTTGACTCTCCATAGCTCAGTTTACATTCTCTTTCATGCTGGCTCAACAGATTACTGGCAAGTTCCTACTCACATTGCTCCTCAATTATTCCCCTGAACAGTCAGTCCCCTCATCTCAGAGTCTTTGCTCTTCCTCTGGATATCAGATAATTACACTTTTACCAAATTCCAGTCTGATGTGAATTATCAGAATCCTCCCTCACATTCTTTCTTATCCAGACACCCTCCTCCCATGTTCCTGGATCTTCCTGTTTTGACCTCACTGTGTCAGCTTACATCATTTTCATACCACCCAGGGGCCTAAGACATATATGATTTATTTATGGGTTTACCAATTTCTTCACCCCTACTTGAATGAAATTGAGAGAAGCAGAGTTGTTTGTGTTACTCCCTGCTGTGTTTAGCAACTGAGCTATATAACATGTCTTTATATATGTACACACACGTAACTATAGATATTACTGCAATATAATGGATATTAAGTAAATTTAATGAGCAAAAAATCCCTCTTTTAAAAGTGTAATATAATAAATATCATAATTAATTTTTTACTACATTGGGTAAATTCAAAGTGCTATTTTATCTACAATCTGAAGCTGGTGTCATATGTAGACAATGATTTCATAATTCTTCCCAAGAAGCCTGTTGAAGAAATTATCAAAATTGGGCCTTTTTTTTAGTTTGTGTCAAGATATTGTTTTCTATATAAGTCTGACATTCTGAGTTCAATCTCCAGAACACACAATAGACAGAGATAATTGACTACTCCAAGTTCTGTGACCTCTACATACATGTATACATGTATACACACATATACACACAACACACACACAAATAAAATTAATTTTAAAGAAATGTCATCTCAGAAGAATGCTAAGTACCTCTCAGAGGTAATGCCCAACGTTTTCAAGGTTTCATGTCCAGTTTGCATCTGACAGAAATTGTGGCACAAAGTAGATTAAACAATCAGCGTGAACTATCAGCTGAGGTCAAGAGAAAAACTAGTAAGGTGGGTGGTAACTATAGTTAAATTCAAAACTTTGATGCTGTCTGGAAAAATAGTAATAATTCTTACCCCTAGTATTGCTTTCACACTTTCTTTCCACCTTTGTGGGTTTTTTTTTTTTTTTTGATCTCCTGCTTTCCTTCCTTTTCTTCTATACTTTATGTAAGCACAAGTAGTATCATTAATACTTTGAGGAAATTCTTACTAGTCCCTTATTATACAGAAGGCTTCTAGGAAATGTCTCCTAGCAAGGTAAACTGATTCACTCCTTCTTGAAACTTAGGGTATGGGGGTTACACATAGCCAGGAGACTGAACTAAACATTGAGCTTTCTGACTTTGCAGTAGGGAATGATCATGGATAAATGATGTCACAAGAGATAGGCCAATCAATGAGTGTGTGCACTGCTGTACTTGCTACACAAAGATGGCAAGCTTTTAAGGAAGTGACAACAGGGGCACAAGAAGATTGTTATTGGTCATGATAGAAGTGGATCAGCAGAAGAAAACTAATCAGAAACATGTGGTCAAAGTTCTTGTTGATACAACCATCACATCCATTACCTCATCCAGCTACGGACTTACCTTCTGTGCATTACAATCTAATTCCAGAAATGCACCTAAGACGTTTTTACCTTTCAGACTTTCCTATCCTCAATTCACCTTCCTGGATATGGTTTTCATTCCTCTTTGCCACTAAAATAGTTTTTAAGATGGACTCAAATAGCCACAGCAATGCTGAAATCACTAGACATTTTCCATTCGAGTGCCGAGCATCATTAAAACTGCCTCTCTCCAGAGCACTACATTCTGCTGACTCCCATGGCACTGGATTCTTTGACCACTTCTGTGACCATTTTTTTTTTTCTTTTCTTTCTTTTTTTTTTTTATGCCAGTTTGGCTCACACTTATTGGCCTGTCTTTTAAATACTGAAACCAGTTGTGGTTCAATCATAAATCCACTCCTTTTCTGACAATAAATAATGTTTCCTTGCTGTCTTGTTCAGGGCGCTGTTTCTTATGTTTTTACCTCCATTGTTTTTAACTCTAACAGTTCTAGGCTCAAGTATCATGATGTCTGTTAGGTCTTTCTTGTAATTGTTCACAGACAACTCAAGCATTGTTTTCCTATTTAGGGAAGATCCAAGAAGGGCAAGCATGCTTGAAGATGCTAATAACTGATACAGAACAAAAGAAATCATCTGTGGATATAATAAGATAAAAAGGGGGACTAGGAGTAAAATCTATTTTCGACGAGAATGGTGAGATTACTTTTTAAAACTTAACAAATTTATATTTTAAAATAATGAAAGGCCTTGTATCTCATTTTAAAATATAAATCATAAGTATAGCTGATAATATTAAAATAATAAAGCAGAAATGTATAAAATAAGCAAAAGACGAAAACTAAAGGGATGAAAAAATATTGGCCACTTAAAACTTACAACATTTCCTCATGGGTTGTACAAGTTTACATTCCCACCAGCAGTAGAGAAGGGTTCCCCTTTCTCCACAACCTCTCCAGCATGTGTTGTCATTTGAGTTTTTGATTTTACCCATTTTGATGGGTGTAAGGTGAAATCTCAGGGTCGTTTTGATTTACATCTCTCTGATGGCTAAGGACATTGAGCATCTCTTTAAGTATTTCTCTGCCATTCTATATTCCTCTACAGAGAATTCTCTGCTTAGCTCCATACCCCATTTTTTAATTAGATTGCTTGATTTATTGCTTTTTTAACTTCTTTAGTTCTTTATATATTCTGGATATCAGTCCTCTGTGAGATATAGAATTGGTGAAGATCCTTTCCCATTTTGGAAATCATTCAGGGTGCTTTCTCAGACAATTAGGAATAGCGCTTCCCCAAGACCCAGCTATACCACTCCTGGGCATATATCCAAAAGTTGCTCAAGTACACAACAAGAACATTTGCTCAACCATGTTTGTAGCAGCTTTATTTGTAATAGCCAGAACCCAGAAACAACCCAGATGTCCATCAGCGGAGGAATGGATACAGAAATTGTGGTATTTTTACACAATGGAATACTACTCAGCAATTAAAAATGAGAAAATCATGAAATTTGCAGGCAAATGGTGGGATCTAGAAAAGATCATTCTGAGTGAGGTATCCCAGAAGGAGAAAGACACACATGGTATATACTCACTTATTCAGACTTATAAGATATGTTAAGCAATGAAATACACCTAAAGAAGATAAACAAGAAAGAAATGATCAATCCTCACTTAGAAAAACAAATGGATAGACATTGGATATAGGAGAAAAAAAGTAACAGGACAGGAGCCTACCACAGAGGGTCTCTGAAAGTTTCTACCTAACAGTGTATCAAAGCAGATGCTGAGACTCATAACCAAACCTTCAGCAGAGTGGAGGGAATCATATGAAAGAAGGGGGAGTTAATATGACCTGGAGAGGATAAGAGCTCCACAAGGACCAAATATATCTGGACACAGGGGTCTTATATGAGACTGTTTCTCTAACCAAGGACCATGTATGAATATAACCTAGAACCTCTGCTCTGATGTAGCCCATGGTAGCTCAGTAACCAAGTGGGTTTTCCTAGTAAGGTGAACAGGGACTATTTTTGACATGAACTCAATGGCCGGCTCTTTGACCCCCGCCCTGAGGGAGGAGCAGCCCTGCTAGGCCACAGAGGAGGACTTTGCAGCCAATCCTGAAGATAACTGATAAAACAGAGTCAGATGAAAGGGGAGGTCCTCCCCAATCAGTGGACTTGGTAAGGGGCAGGGAGGAAATGAGGGAGAGAGGGTGGGATTGGGAGGGGATGAGGAAGCAGGATACAGCTGGAATACAGAGTTAATAAAATGTAACTAATAATAAAAATAAATAAAACCTATAACATTACTGAACCTCAACTGCTTCCCTAGCATCCCTGTCTTCAAATGTAACTGCATTAAAGATTTGAGGGTTTCTTCTAGGGAACAAGTTTTAATAGCAGCAGCAATTATATATATATATATATATATATATATATATATACACATTAATGTCTGCTACGTGGAATCCCTCAAGCCACGGGAAAGAGCAGACAACTGTCTCTATTAAGGAAGAGAAAACATTTTCTAACTCCTTTCATGAGTCCATGAGAAATGATAACAAAGCTTAGCTACATTAAAAGAAAATAATATTGTGTAATATTCTTACAGGACTATCATAACAATTTTCCCATTTTTTGAAAAAAGGTATACTATATATATATGAATACATTTAAATACATGATTCACATAGGTCCTTAATAAAAATGCGAGATTTGTTAACATTTATAAACATTTAGTAATTTTCCTAATGGACAGACTAAAACATATTATCAAAAGATAGAGCAAAAGCATATTAAGTAGTCCACACACATTTATGATGAAAATCAGCAAATTACAAACAGAAAGAAATGCTCTGATAATGGCTACATAGTTAATGGAGGAATGGTGGGTATTTTCATTTGAAACTGGAGCAGTTTTTTTTTTTTTTAATCTGAGTGCTACATTGGACATTTTGCTGAATGCAAATAGAAAAGAAAAGAAAAGGCACAGTGATCATAAAAGAAAAAGATTACCATTACTGATGGAGGAAGTGGAAAGTGATCTTGTCTTCAAAATACCCAGACAATGTTGAAAACAACTTCCACATGATTATGTGAATTTGTGAACACCTTGGATACATCAAAAATGTATTGAATAAAGCAAATAGAAAACTCAATAAAACTTATACTTACAGGAAAATGGAAGAGATCTTTTGAGGAAGTCAAAAACACCTAGGAAAGGGGCAGCATGGAAGAGGAGCATAAAAATCAAGTAAGTTTGTGTAGCTTGAAGGTTACGGAAAACTTACTAACGTGCTCAAAGATGGAAAAGCTTTGTGGTGTTATTCTGTCAATCTCCCAAGTTAATTTGTAGATCCAGCTCAATCTCAGCTTTGTTTACTAAGGTAGAGGAACAATTTCCATGTGGACTGTAAAGGCCAAGACAAAACTACATGTAGATGAGAAGAAAGCTAGGAAAACCTGGACCTACAGCTGCTGCAGTTAATAATGCACATTGCAGCAAAGCATGCCAAATGGACTAAAGAAAAATAATAGAGAATTTAGAAATGGACATGTTAATCATATTCACTCTTCCAGTTTAACAAAGGTACTCATCATATATATATAGGTGTCCATACATATGTATCATAGAAATGAACACACAAACATATAGTTACACATATATAAAATATCTAGATGTGCAGACATATGGTTATGTCTGTAATAAAGTAAATTTGTTTTATTGGAAAGGATAGATTACTACATGAATAATCAATGCAAGAGTAATCTTCTATTCAGGATTCGAAGCCACTTTAAAATGGTGAATTTAATATGAAAACTCATGTTTGGTTTCTGACTGATGATTTCTGTTAATCTGTGCTTACTTTGCAACAATTACTGAAGTCCTGTACATATGGGTTGTTCTATTAACATGTGCATATTTTTTTCAACAAAATTATTTTCAATGCAATTCTTTAAAATGGAGAACCAAGCTAATCTCAACAGATTTTTGGGTCATAGAAAATTTAAAGAATATACAGATAACAACATTAGAAAACAAAATGAATTTACACAGATTATTATTACAAGTTCAATATATAAACATCTCTTTCTAAAGGTTCACCCTCATCACAGTAACATCAAGTTCTCAGTATCTAGAAAAATGCAACAAAGATGATCATAATGTTTTATCTTTTCTAAAAAAGAGAAAAACAAAAATAAAAAAATAAAACAAGGAACAATCTTGACATATGATACAAGCTGTCCTTGAACTCATTGTGGAGCAGAGGTTGGACTCATACTTGGAGTAATTAACCATGATCTTCACATAATACACACACACACACACACACACACACACACACACATATAACATTATTGAGATAAATTGCAAGAAAACAAAATAAATCTGGTGCTATCTTTTAGAGTTCTCTGTACTCTTGGTCTGAATCTACTGACATGACAACAGAACCTTCAAAAACATTAGCCTTTTATTTTATCTTCTTGCCATTGCTTACAATTACAAAAACTGGGAACACTATGAGTGACTGGATCTGTGTGACAATCTTTTATCTGTTCCTGTGAAGGGTTGGCAGAACCACACAGAGGAGTGAAAAAAGAAAGTTGCAGGAAAAAAAAAAAAGGTCTTATCTCAGTTCTGTAAAAATATTGCCACACAACCAAATTATCGGGTTTGAACAAAAACATTGTTAATCTGTTACTCTCTGAAAGATGTACGTGACTAAAAATGGCTGGGTCAAGTGGAAAAACATTTAAAATTTTTATTTTCCTCTTACTTTTATGATTCCATTTGTTGAAATGGGCATGCTTTTGAAACCTAAAAATGTTTTAAAAGAAAATTATTTCCTTCATGGATCATCAAATCCACAGTACCTTTCTTTTTCTTTCCCTTGTGTAATCTCATACACTTAAATTCGCCCATGGCCACCTCCCAACACCAGTTGTTTCTTGTCTACTTTCATTAAGGGCTCTTAAAATGGGCAAGCTCTGCCAGCCTCTCTTTTGGTACTTGTTATTATATTCTACAAGCCTTAACATTGTGTTAAGATGATTCTGCAGGCCAAGTTTCAAGGGAGATTCTGGTAAATACTCTCCACTTATACCACGTTTATCTATGAGTTCATTGCAGCTCTTTGCTGCACCTTTGTTTATATACAGATCCCATCTAGGTTCTTTATGTATTGCCAGAACCCTAAGGCACAGTTTTCTCTCAATGCATTCCAGTTTCCATAGTACTGTAGGATTTGTTGGCTTGAATTTTCTAAGAGACAGCCAGTCCTTTTATTGAATTACAAAGACTCAAGATTTAACCCACGATAAATGTTGGATGTTGCTTGTGGTCCTGGCAAGCATCAGACTCTGGTTGAAAGAGTGCACCTACCTCTAAGTTAAAAGCAGCCTTCTTGAACCTCCAAGTATACATTCCACTTCCGAGTGCTTGGTCACCACAGGCTCTGACTAACGTTGACAATCTGAGCACTCTTCTTGCTTGAGTTGTTTCTTCCCTCTGGGAAGTAAAAAAGACTACAGACTCTAAGATCACTGCCCCCCTTTCTCTCTCCAATATGCTTATTTTATGTTCCAGACTTTGATGACCACTATGGCCTCAGAATGTCCTGACAGCAACTTATAAGTTCCCTGTACGAGTCTCTAATTATGACTGAAATAGTTTAAGCTAGTAAGCTTGCAGCTAAAGCAATCAAACCTGACTACTTGCGCAAACAAATCTGCCTCAAGTGGCCTTCTGTCACAGCCAATGGTGAGAAGCAAACCATACAACTTCATAGTCTAAACTTTCTGCAATTTCTTCTTCACAACCACTCACTCGCTTTTTTTAAATGTCTATTTATGTTAAGAAATAATGTTTTTGTTCTTTGAGAACTTGATTTAGCCTCCTCTCCAAACTTCTTCCAGATCCTCTTCCTCCCCCATCCACTAAATGTCATTCTCTTTCTCTTTCCTTCTCTCTCTCTCTCTGTCTCAACCAAAGCAAAACAAAACAAACTAACAACAATAACAAAACAAAAGCAAACAAACAAAAACTAAAACCACGGAGTCCAGTTTGTGTTGGCTGACTTCTCCTGAGCATGAGACTAAGCTTGGAGTGCAGGACTCATAGCAAATGTAAGTTTGTTGAAGAAAACAACTGACTTTCCTTCCCCCAGAAGGAAACAAATGTTAGTACCTCCTTAGCTAAAGTTAGGACTTTGTACACACCTCCCCTCCTCAATACTGGGATTTTGTCTGTTTGAGCTTGAATAGGTCATGCATACAACATACTAATCTTCTGGTAAAGTTTTCAACTTTTGTCTTTTTTGTTTGTTTCTTTGTTTGTTTGTTTGTTTGCTTTTTCAGTCTGATATGTTTATGATTTTTACTTCTGCATCTGTGTCTGCATTTGTGTATGTGCACATGACTGCAGTCCTTAGAGAGGCCAAAGGCATAGGATTCCTCTCAAACTGTAGTTACATATGGCTTTGAACAACCAAATATATGTTGGAAACCCAACATGGGTCCTCTGCCAGAGCAATACATGCTCTTAACTGCTGACCCATTGTTTTTAACTATCTAATTTTCTATTTGACTTCTTCTGTCTGCTCTACTTTTAAAGATTTAGAGATTGTGTATGAATACGTTTGTGTAATTATATGCACATTAATGTGTTCAAGCACATGTTTCTGTGTGTGTGCAAAGATTTCAAAATGGAAGCAGCTATCCACATCTATCTTTTTAAAGGTCTTTCTTTGGACTTGAGATTTGCCTTTTGTTGGCTAGCCTGGATGCCAGCAACCTTCAATGATCCCTCTTTATACTTTCAGCCTTGAGAACTGAGGTTACAGGCATGCTCTGATGTCCTGTGTGTTAAGCTGACAGGAGCTTGACCCTCATAATTGTACAGGAAACACCCTTAAAGGCATTTCTCCAGTCCCTACCATATACTTCTCAACAGTAAAAACCGAATGTTTTAATTTTTTTTTCTTTAAAGAGCTTTGATGTAGAACTGGAGAGGAAGCTCAGAGGTTAAAAGACCTCATGGCTCTTCTAGTTCAGTTCTAAGCATTCACCTCTGGTGGCTCTGTTAGAAGAAAAAGTGGGGAAGAGTCTTGAACTCATTGGCACAGGAGACAACTTCCTGAACAGAACACCAACAGCACAGGCTCTAAGAGCAACAATCAATAAATGGGACCTCATGAAACTTAAAAGCTTCTGTAAAGAAAAGGACACTGTCAATAGAACAAAAGAACAGCCTACAGACTGGGATCTTCACCAATCCTATACCTGACAAATGACTAATATCCAGAATACATAAAGAATTCAAGAAGGGAGTCCAAGATGTTGACAACCCGCACACACCATATTTGAGGGGCACAGGATCTGAAACTCTGAAATGGGTGAGTGGAGGGACAGCTGAAGCCAGAACATGCACATTGAGGCTTCCTAGGTAAGAGGGGACAACCAGTGAGCTGGGACAGTTTGGATTCAGGTCACTCTTGGACATCTCCAGGGACTGAGAGTGCACTCCTCCTTGCTGCAAGCATGGGCCTCCCTGCTAGGCAGAGGCAGCAGTGGTTGCCCCAAGCACAAGCCTCCATGCTTGGTGACTGAGATGGCAGAGGCAGAGGCATTATGGATCTCCCAGGTCTGCTGCTGCAGAGGGTAGCTGTACAGGCCTTTGAGGTCTATGGCTGCTGTTGGCAGCAGAAAGGCCAAAGAGGAGTCTCCATGCTCAGTGACTAAGACAGCAGAGGCAACTGCCACAGGTACAGGTCTTCCTGCCTGGAAGCCAAAAATTTGACACCACTGAGCTGAAGGATCTCCTATACTCTCGTTTGTTCCTGCAGGCCCAAATCTGAGAGTAGAGAACAAGGGAGATCCCCTGTGCTTTACGATTAGGCCTTCAAGCAAGTGAGTGTGCCTTCAAGTGAGTGCATACAGAGCCTCAGGGTCCTTCTATGCTAGCAGCCAGACATCAGATCCCACACCCCCACTGTGGGCAATGTAGGGATTTTCTGGACAACTTTCTCAATATTGAAGCCCCTGTTCTGTGGGGGTATCAGGGGAGTCCAGGCAAACAATTCCTGGAGCCCAGAAAGATCTGAATGCCAGGAGAACAGTACTACAAGCCAGAAGGCCACTGAGGTATGCAGGGCACCTGTGCATGCAAATTGTGCCCACAAACAGCACCAGTACTCCCTCTGTACTTAAAGAATCTACATGCTCTAACACTCTGTCCTTCAAGGCACACTTACACACACACCCATGATTTCACACATCTGCCTGGGACCTTCCTCCCTTAGCTGCAGCTGAAACACCAACATCCACTCTCAAACCAGTGAACCCCTCTCATTTTCCTGAAGAATACTCCAGACATCAGAGAGAGACAGATGCAGTCTGAAGTACAGACTCCAGGAACAAACAGCAAAGGTTACAGACAAGCAGGTGACTAGAGGTTGGAGTAAGAACCCATTCAACAAAAATTAGGACATCATGGCTTTACCAGCAACCCCCAAAATCAATGGATATTCTAATTCATTGTAAACACAGGAAAATGGTCTGAAATCTATGCTTATCCAGTTATTAGAGGCAAAAAAAAAAAAAGGAAATGAGCAAGGCTCTCAAAGAAATACAGGCAACTACAGCCAAACAAATAGAGTCAAAAGTAGAGGTACAATTATTGGCATATAGAGAGGAAACAAACAAAAAAATAGATGCCATCGTGTAAAGATAGGAATCCACATTCAAACAGATGAAGGAAATGGTGCAAGACATGAAAATAGAATTAGAATCAATAAAGTAAAAAAACAAACAGAGAAAATACTAGAGCTGGAGAATGCAGAGAAAAGATCAGGAAACACAAAAGTATCACCAACAGGATACAAGAGAAGGAAAAGAGAATCTCAGGCACTGAAAATATAATTGCAGAAATTTATACATCTCTCAAAGAAAAAGTAAAATTGGAAAAGTTCCAAACACAAAACATCCAACAAATCAAGAACGCCATGAAAAGACAAAATCTAAGAGTAATGTGAATAGTGAAAAAGATTACAGGAGCCAAGGTCCAGAAAATATTTTCAAGAAAATCATAGAAGAAAATTTTCCCAACTTAAAGAAAGAGATGTCTATAAACATACAAGAGGCCTACAAAATACCAAATAGACTAGACCAGAAAAGAAACTCCTCAAGTCACATCATAGTAAAAACACTACATCTACAGAACAAAAAAAAAAAAAAAAAAAAAAAAAAAAAAAAAAAAAAAGATATTAAAAGCAGCAAAGGAGAAAGAAAAGAAAACAAACATAGAAACACAATAACAACACCAATTCCACAATAAAAGAAACTAACATTAATTGGTCACTTTTATCTATCAACATCAACCTACTCAACTCTCCAATAAAAGACACAGACTAACAAACAGAATGGCTGCTGAAACAAGATCATCCAAGAAACACACCATTGCAAGATTAACACTTCCTCAGAGTAAGGGCTAGAAAAATGTTTTACAAGCAAACAGACCCAGAAAATAAGCTGGAGTAGTTGTTCTGATATCTAATAAAATAGACATTCAACTAAAATTAATCAGAAAAGATGAGGAGGAACACTTTATTCTCAGCAAAGGAAAAATCCTCCAGGAGAACATGACAATCCTGAACATCTATATCCCTTATAGAAATAGAAGCAGTCATCAAAAAACTCCCTTCTAAAAAAACAAAACAAAACAAAACAAACAAACAAAAAAAAAAAAGCCCAGGGCCAGATGGTTTCATCAAAGAATTTTACCAGACCTTCAAAGAAGAGCCAACTGCAATTCTTTTCAAGCTATTCCACAAAATAGAAACAGAAGGAATATTACCAAACCCATTCTATAAAGCCACAGTCACCTTGATACCTAAACCACACAAAGACCCAACAAAAAAAGAGAACTTCAGACCTATCTCTCTTATGAACATTGAGCAAAAATACTCAATAAAATACTTGCAAACCAAATTCAAGAACACGTAAAAGATATGATCCCAGGCATGCAGGGGTGGTTCAATATATGAAAATCCAACAATGTAATCTGCCATATAAACAAACTGAAGGAGAAAAACTACATGATCATCTCCTTAGATGCCGAAAAAGCATATGACAAATCCAACACCCATTCATGTTTAAAGTCCTGGAGGTCAGGGAGACAGGGCACATACCTAAACATAGCAAAGGCAATATACAGCAAGCCTATAGCCAACCTCAAACTAAATGGAAAGAAACTTAAATCAGTCCCAGTGAAATCAGGGACAAGTCAAGGCTGCCCACTCTTTCCATAAATCTTCAACATAGTACTTGAAGTCTTAGTTAGAGCAATAAGAAACTAACAGAGCTCAAGGGAATACAAATTGGAAAGGAAGAAGTCAAAATATCACTATTTTGCAGATGATATGATGATATATATGAATGAACCCAAAAATTCAACCAGATAACTTTTTCAGCTGATAAACACCTTCAGCAAAGTAGCTGGATACAAAATTAACTAAAAAAAAAAATCAGTAGCCTTCCTGTATACAAAACACAAAAGGGCTAAGAAAGAAATTAGAGAAACTACACCCTTCACAATAGCCACAAATGACATAAAGTACCTTGGTGTGATCTAACAAAGCAAGTGAAAGGCCTGTTCGAAGATAACTTCAGTCTCTATATCACAATCCTGAACATTTATGCCCCAAATACAAGGGCATCTACATTTGTAAAAGAGACATTGATAAAACTTAAGCCACACATAGATCCCCACACATTAATAGTGGGAGACTTCAACACCCCATTCTCAACAAAGGACAGGTCAATAAGACAGAAATTAAACAAAGAAACAATGTCTCTAACAGAGGTCATGAATCAAATGGACCTGACAGACATTTACAGAACCTTACACCCAAACACAAAAGAATTTACCTTCTTCTCAGCACCTCATGGAACCTTCTCCAAAATAGACCATATAGTTGGTCAAAAAGCAAGCCTCAACAGATACAAGAAGATTGAAATAATCCCCTGTATCCTGTCAGATCACCATGGAATAAAGCTGGACCTCAACAACAACAGAAATAGCAAAAAGCCTACGCACACACAGAAACTGAACAACTTGCTGGGTTAGGGAAGAAATAAAGAAAGAAATTAAAGACTTCCTAGAACTCAATGAAAATTAAGACACAACATACCCAAACTTGTGGGACACAATGAAAGCAGTGCTAAGAGGAAAGTTCATAGCACTAAGTGCCTTCAAGAAGAAATCGAGACAGCTCATTCAAGCAACTTAATGGCTCACCTAAAAACCCTAGAAAAAGAAGAAGCAGGCACACCAAAAAGTAGTAGACAGCTGGAAATAATCAAATTCAGGGCTGAATTCAATCAATTAGAAACAAATAAAACAATTCAAAGAATCAATGCTGGTTCTTTGAGAAAATCAACAAGATCGACAAACCCTTAGACAAGCGAACTAAAAGGCAAAGAGACACCATCCAAATGAACAAAATCAGAAATGAAAAGGGGGACATAACTACAGATACTGAGGAAATCCAAACAAAGAAACAATGTCATTAGGACTTACTTCAAAAGTCTATATGCCACAAAATTTGAAAACCTAAATAAAATGGAGAATTTTCTTGATTTATTCAACTCACCAAAGCTGAATCAGGAACAGGTAAATCAATTAAATAGTCCTATATCCCCCAAGGAAATACAAACAGTAATCGAAAGTGCCCCATCCAAAAAAAGCCCAGAACCAGATGGTTTCAGTGTAGAATTCCACCAGACCTTCAAAGAAGAGCTAACTCCAATTCTCTTCAAACTATTCCACAAAACAGAAACAGAAGGAACATTACCAAACTCATTCTGTGAAGCCACAATCACATTGGTACCTAAACCACACAAAGACCCAACAAAGAAAGAATTTCAGGCCAATCTCCCTTATGAACATTGTTGTAAAAATACTCAACAAAATACTGGCAAACCGAATCCAAGAACACATCAAAGATATCATCCACTATGACCAAGTAGGCTTCATCCCAAGTATGCAGGGGTGGTACAATATATGAAAATCCATCAATGTGATCTGCCATATTAACAAACTGAAAGAAAAAAAACACATGATAATCTCTCTAGATGCTGAAAAAGCATTTGACAAAATCCAACATCCATCCATGTTTAAAGTCTTGGAGAGATCAGGGATACAAGGCACATATCTAAACATAGTAAAGGCGATATACAGCAAGCCTATAGCCAACATCAAACTGAACGGAGAGAAACTTAAAGCAATCCCACTGAAATCAGGGACAAGACAAGGCTGCCCACTCTCTCCATATCTCTTCAACATAGTTCTGGAAGTCCTTGCTAGAGCAATAAGACAGTTGAAGGAGATCAAGGAATACAAATTGGAAAAGAAGTCAAATTATCACTATTTGCAAATGATATGATAGGATATGTGAGTGACTCCAAAAACTCTACCAGGGAACTCCTACAGCTGATAAACACCTTCAGCAAAGTGGCTGGATACAAAATTAATTCAAAAAAATCAGTAGCCCTCCTGTATACAAAAGACAAAAGGGCTGAGAGAGAAATTAGGGAAACAACACCCTTCACAATAGCCACAAATGACATAAAGTACCTTGGAGTAACCCTAACCAAGCAAGTCAAAGACTTGTATGAAAGAAATTTCAAGTCTCTGAAGAAAGAATTAGAAGACGATCTGAGAAGATGGAAAGACCTCCCATGCTCATGGCTTGTCAGGATTAACATAGCAAAAATGGCCATCTTACCAAAAGCAATCTACAGATTCAATGCAATTTCCATCAAAAATTACCAACACAATTCTTTACAGACCTAGAAAGAAAAATTCTCAACTTCATTTGGAATAGCAAGAAACCCAGAATTGCTAAAACAATCCTCTACAATAAAAGATCTTCTGGAGGTATCTCCATCCCTGATCTGTACTATAGAACAACAGTAATAAAAACTGCATGGTACTGGTATAGAAACAGAATGGTGGATCAATGGAACCGAACAGAGGACCCAGAGATAAACCCACACACTTATGGACACCTGACCTTTGACAAAGATGCCAAAACCATACCATGGAGAAAAGACAGAATCTTCAACAAATGGTGCTGGTCCAACTGGATGTCTACATGTAGAAAAATGAAAATAGATCCATACTTATCACTCTGAAGAAAGAAATTGAAGATATCAGAAGATGGAAAGATCTCCCATGCTTAAGGATCGTTAGGATTGAAATAGTGATAATAGCCATCCTGCCATATGCAATCTACAGATTCAATGCAATTCCCTTCAAAATACCAACACGATTCTTTACAGAACTTGAAAAAATAATTCTCAACTTCATATGTTATAAAAAAAAAAAAAAACAACCCAGGATTGCTAAAAAAACAATCCTGTAAAACAACAGATCAACTGGACCTATCTCCATCCTTGATCTCAAGCTTACTATAGAGCAACATTAATAAAAAAAACTGCATGGTACTGGCATAGAAACAAAATAGTGGATCAATGAAATTGAATAGAAGACCCAGAAAGAAACCCACATACCTATGGATACTTGATTTTTGACAGAGAAGCTAAAGACATACAATGGAAAAAATACAGTATCTTCAATAAATGGTGCTGGTCTAACTGGATGTCTACATGTAGAAAAATGCCTTTACAGCCATTGAAGCAGGACAGTCTCCCCAAGCATGTTTGGCTACCATAAAAAGCTAAAATGTTACGCTCAGGATGCGAGGCTAAGCACTGCACTCAGGGTCAGCCGCTTTGGACCCAGAGAAGAGCATGTCTGATTGCATGCGGGTTGATGCCCCAGGTCCCGCCTCTGAGAAAAAGGTATCGGTCGGGTCTGATGCTCTTTGGGTGGATGACACCTAAATGAACATCAGTACAAAGTCCCAATTTAT
Organism: Meriones unguiculatus; assembly: GCF_030254825.1. Lineage (NCBI taxonomy): Eukaryota > Metazoa > Chordata > Mammalia > Rodentia > Muridae > Meriones > Meriones unguiculatus. The sequence continues at coordinate 105,212,145 of NC_083350.1, read as the reverse complement.
TTCTAATATCAGAGATCAGACCTCTACTCTTGCCTGATGCGTCTAAAACAAAAAGGGGGAACTGTAGAGAGCTGCGGAATGCTGTGCCTTAAAGATGGAGCTGGTTTCCGCCTTCCACCTTCCCGATGGTGAGTGCTCTCTGTCATGAACAATTCCACATTTGGCTAAGGCTGAGGATCTGGCTTGCTTCCATGTATCTGGACCTATCTGCATTGCCCACGTGGCACGCTGGGGTTGGCTACCCAGAGGCTATTTAAGCTGTGGGCTGGCTTTCCCCAGGGTCAGATGATTGTTCAAGGTTCCTGAATAAACTGCATTGAAAAAAAAAAAAAAAGAAAAATGCAAACAGATCCATATTTATCACCCTCCACCAAACTAAAGTCCAAGTGTATCAAAGACCTCAACATAAAACCAGACACACTAAATCTGTTAGAAGAAAAAGTGGAGAAGAGCCTTGAACTCATTGGCACAGGAGACAACTTCCTGAACAGAACACCAACAACACAGGCTCTAAGATCAACAATCAATAAAAGGGATATCATGAAACTGCAAAGCTTCTATAAAGCAAAGGACAGTGTCATCAGAACAAAATGACAGCCTACAGACTGGGGAAGAATCTTCACCAACCTTATATAACAGAGGACTAATATCCAGAATATATTAAAACCTTCAGAAGTTAAAAAGAAACAAGTCAAGTAATCCAATTTAAAAATGGAGTACAGATGTAAACAGAGAATTCTCAATAGAGGAATATAGAATGGCAGATAAACACTTAAAGAAATGCTCAACATCCTTAGTTATCAGGGAAATGCAAATCAAAAGAACACTGAGATTTCACTTTACACCTGTCAGAATGACTAAGATCAAAAACTCAAGTGACAATACATGCTGGAGAGGATGTGGAGAAAGGGGAACTCTACTCCATTGATGATGGGAACGGAAACATATAAGCACTCTGGAAATCAATCTGGTGCTTTCTCAGACAATTAGGAATAGTGCTACCTCAAGATCCAACTATACCACTCCTACCAACTATACCACTCCTAGGCATATATACAAAAGATGCTCAAGTATACAACAAGGACATTTTCTCAAACATGTTCATAGCAGCTTTATTAATAGTAGTCAGAACCTGGAAACAACCCAGATGTCCCTAAACTGAGGAATGGATACGGAAATTGTGGTATATTTACACAATGGAATACTACTCAGCTATTAAAAAAACAAGGAAATCATGAAATTTGCTGGCAAATGGTGGGAACTAGAAAAGATCATTCTGAGTGAGGTATCCCAGAAGCAGAAAGATACACATGGTATATTCTCATTTTATAAGTGGATAGTAAACGTATAAGATAAACATACTAAAATCTGTACACCTAAAGAAGCTGAGCAAGAAAGAGGACCCTGGCTAAGATGATCAATCCTCATTCAGAAAGGCAAGTGGCTCAGACATCAGAAGAGGGAGAATACAGGAAACATGACAAGAGCTTACCACAGAGGGCCTCTGAAACATCTATTCATCAGGGTATCAAAACAGATACTGAGACTCATAGTCAAACTTTGGGGAGAGTAGAGGGAACCTTATGAAAGAAAGGGGAGATAGAAAGACCTGGAAGGGACAGGAGCTCCCCAAGGAGAGCAACAGAACCAAAAAATCTGGGCAGAGAGGGGCCGTTTCTGAGACTGATACTCTGACCATGCATAAAGATAACATAGAGCCCCTGCACAGATGTAGCCCCATGGCAGCTTAGTACCCAAGTGGGTGCCCTGTAATGGGAACAGGGACGGTCTCTTACATGAACTCAGTGGCTGGCTCTTTGATCACCTCCCCTGAGTGAGGAGCAGCCTTACCAGGCCACAGAGGAAGACAATGCTGCCAGTCCTGATGAGACCTGATAAGCTAGGGTCAGAGGGAAAGGGAGGAGACCTCCCTTATCAGTTGACTTGGGGAGAGGCATGGGAGAAGTAGAGAGAGGGAGGGTGGGATTTGGAGGGGAAGAGTAAGGGGGGCTATAGCTGGGATACAAAGGGAATAAACTGTAATAAAAATATACTTTAAAAAAAGAATAATATAAAAGTCAAGAGATTAAACACCAACAAACCAAATAATCCAGTTAAAAATGGGCTACAGAGCTAAACTGAGAATTCTCAACAGAGGAATATTGAATGGTGGAGAAACACTTAAAGAAATGCTCAAAATCCTTAGTGTTAAGGGAAATGGAAATCAAAATGACTCTGGGATTCCATTTTATACCCATCAGAATAGCTAAAATAAAAAAAACTGAGGGACAACACATACTGGAGAGGATGTGGAGAAAGGGAAACCTCCTCCATTGCTGGTGGGAATGTAAACTTGTACAACCACTTTGGAAATCAATCTGTTGCTTTCTCAGAAATTGGGAATAATGCTACCTCAAGATCCAGCTATACCACTCCAGGAAGTATATCTGAAAGATCTTCAACCATCCAACAAGGCTCATAAATTCTTAAAGCTACACATCCAGGGGATACAATGCCCTCTTCTGGCTCATTGGGTACTTACATACCCTTGGCATACATTCACACACACACAAACACACATATAGACAAAGCCTTTTTTAATTCCAGACTCATTTGCCCTCTGTGGTTATTTTTTGTTTGTGGTGATGGTTGGTTGGTTGGTTGGTTGGTTGGTTGGTGGGTTGGTCTGTCGGTCTGCTGTTTGGCTGGTTTGTTGGTTGGCTCAGCTCTAGATAGTTAGGCTTTTTTTCTGAGTGTTTGAACATGTATACGGTGAATGTCATTTGTGCTAGCAAGGTTGGACTCCAAATATGAAAGCCTACAGCAAGATTTCTTACACTTAACATCTGTTGTGTCTTTGTGGGATTGGCTTTTGTGACAGTTCTGCTTGGCAGATTTTAAGTCATCCTTTAATACTCTGCTCACGTGTTGCAGATTCTGAAGGCTTTTCTAAATTCTTTGGGAAAACTTGTTCTTCACTTAACTCTTCATAGTTGTGTTTGAGTTCATGCAATGTGTGTCATATGATATTTTAACCATTGAATTATTCAACAAAAATTACAAATTCCTTCTGGGCCAGGACAATAAACTCATACCCTGAACTCAGGATTCTTTCTTGACAAGGCAAAGTCTAGTACTAAACTTATTTCAAGATTGCAGGAAGTGTCTGAGTGGAGTTCTTCCATGGAGCTCATGGAATTCCAGAAGGCATCTGTGAACCATGACTGAGACTAGGAAATGAATCACAAAGATGTCTTTGTTATTTTGTTTAAGAAACATTCTTCCTTGAACCTCCCTGGAATTCGGTGGAAAATGACATCAATTTCCTCACTGCAATTGTAGACTAAATTGTTATTACCAAACTGTCTGACCCAGAACACTGTAAATTTCATTTCCAGACTGTGAAATATTACAAACTCTTGACTCTTTTCACCATTATGATGTCAGGTTTCATTTTGTTTTCCACTCAAAATTTGTACCTATTCCAAAAATTCTTTAGTAAGTTTGTGTATCAAAGTACAAATTCTACTGTACAATGTGCCTTTCATTTCTTCCTGCTATTAATATGATACATACATGCATACATACATACATATTTATGGCAAATCCTTCTGGAACATTACCATGAAGAACTATACATATATGTGACAAAAAATATAAGTCTGATATCATATATATAAATCTTTTATAAGAGTGCTGGATGCTTAGAAAGCTCCACTCAGTTAGTAGATAACCCTCATTGTTTGCCTAAAAGGAAGGAGATTCTCTAAATACAGAATTTTTTTATTTTAAAACCATGAAATTTATACTTGGAGATTTGGCTCAATGATGAAGAGCACGCTGACAGAACACTCAATTCTTAACACTCACCTGGTGACCTAGCACCTGTAACTCCAGAAAAGGGGACACAACACCCTTTTCTGACCTCTGTGGATTTCAGGCACACATGTGGTACATATTAAAACATGGAGGTAAAACACTCATACAGTAACTAATCCTAAAAGAGCTGTTTTAAAAAACATGAAAGTCCAGGGAAAATCAGAAAGAATGGGTTATTTTATCACTTATCCGAGGTCACAAGTTAAGAGGTAGATATAGTCTAAATCTGGCCTACATATGTCCCCCAATTCTGTATTCAACCCACATGTTAACTCTTTAGTATGTATTTTATCCATGGTATTTCTTCCCATATTGTACTTTATACCATACAAATAAAAAATCTCCAACAGCAGTAAGAATGTTCTGCAACGTATTTTAATTGAGTTCTAAATTATGAATTAGTAGCACAATTTGCGTTTTAGCAACCAATGTTCATCTTTTAACTACATGCCTAAATTACTAACCAATTGATTAATATTTTACACAGTGCTAAATTATAAAAGATTCAATTATTTATACAATAACAACTAAGGTTCTCCAATTAGACTCCTGTACTACTTTCATTATTAAAAAATGTTATCCTTTATGTTTTGTAAATGTTCGTAAAGTTTTTAAGGGCTTTAGAAGGGCTTCTATTTTCCTCCCAAATCATGCCGCTCCAAACCTAATTTTAAAAACACTTACAATGATTAGTAAGCAATCGAGACAAATAACATTTGCACTAATTTGCAGAGATCAACAGAACGCTGATGAGAGAGCTACAGGACAGAGTATAAGAACAAATGAAATAAAGAGATAAGAGTGCTGGCCAATATGTAGTGCTCCTAGTATTCTCCAAAGGATGCTCTGAAATTAAGGAATAATTTTCCTTCATTTTCTTCACCTCACATGTATGTTCGTATCTTAAACTAGGTTGAAGATATGAGTGTGCTTCCAATGAGTAATGCCAATTTGAAAATCAAGTCTTAGTGTTAAAAGCGAAAGATGACGACATTAACAGAGACCTAAACTCAAATGCTCACTGAAGTATCCAGTATTCAGTAGGTCTGCTGTGGGGAGGCATGTGTTTCAACATTCGATCTCTAGCTAGTACACTGATTTCAAAAGTTGTGGTAATCTCATTCTTGCAATTAAAATGTATCTTGTGTGTGTTTAAAAAACAACGATTGACATAAATGTGCTGTTTGCAGCAATATATGTTCACTCCATAGACAGCAGTATGATAACATATCACATTTTGGAGGCAAGTTGAGTTATTTTATCACACATTGTCATTCTACTCTGATTAGCAAGGTGGTCCTAAGGAAATCTTGTAAGATTGTGGAAAGAGAGAAATTTACCTTGTTTATGAACATGAACATAGCTTACCTATGTGACCACAATGCATGCTGGGAAAGAAACTGGATAACTTTGAATGAGAAAGTGGATTGTAGAAACTAATACTTTACATAGTTTTACATATAGCTATTTCAAGAGAAGACTCTGAAATCATGTTACATTGAGAGCTTGTTAAAGTGAAAATTAAAACCCAGAAATTCTGTATTTATGTGAGAATTTTTATTTTTAATTTTTTCTAATTTTTTTTATTTATTACAGTTTATTCACTTTGTATCCCAGTTGTAGCCTCCTCCCTCCTCCTCTCCCAATCTTGTCCTCCTTCCCATGCCCTTTCCCCAGTCCACTGATAGAGGAGGTCTTCATTCCCTTCCCTCTGACCCTAGCCTATCAGGTCTCATCAGGACTGTCTGCTTTGTCTTCCTCTATGGCCTAGTAAGGTTGCCCTGCCTACCAGGCAGAGATGATCAAAAAGCCAGCCACTGAGTTCATGTCAGAGACAGCACTTGCTTCCCTTACTAGGGTACCCACTTGAACACTGAGCTCCCATGGACTACATCTGTGCAGGGGTTCTAGGTTATCACCATGTATGGTCCTTGGTTGGAATATCAGTCTCAGGAAAGACCCCTGTGCCCAGATTTTTGGGTTCTGTTGCTCTCCTTGTGGAGCTCCTGTCCCCTCCAGGTCTATCTCCCCCTTCTTTCATAAGATTCCCTGCACTCTGCCAAAAGTTTGGCTATGAGTTTCAGCATCTGCCTTAATACCCTGTTGGGTAGAGTCGTTCAGAAGCCCTTTGTAGTAGGCTTCTGTCCTATTTCCTGTTTTCTTCTTCCAATGTCCATCCCGTTTGCTTTTCTGAATGAGGATTGAGCATCCAGGGTCCTCCTTCTTGCATAGCTTCTTTAGGTGTACAGATTTCAGTATGATTATCTTATATTATATGTCTAATATCCTTTACACATATGTCTAATATATGAATATACCCTGTATGTCTTTCTGCTTCTGGGTTTTTAACATGCTTCCCAGGAATGTCACTAAGATATCATGAGACCATAGCTAGAACTTCAAGATACTGGGGCCTGCAATGGCTAAAGGGCTAATAAATGTTTCACAGCTACAGATCATGATGACATGCTAGCTCTTACTATAAGACACTGGTTTCTAATTGACGCAATAACTGTCAGAGTACATTCTAATTGCTATGACAGTGTCTAAACATGGAAAATGTACAAATACTCAGAATTTTTATTATAGGGTGGAGAATAGAAGCTTGACAATGAAGAAGACAGAAGGTTGACTGTCTTGTGAGGTTCTTCTTTCTGTTTCACAGATGGCGCCTTTCTTGCTTCTCCCATGGTAGAAAGAAGGGTGTTCTGGGGGATTTCTTTTAAAGACATTCATCCCATTCTTGGGTGTTCTGTCCTGTGAACCAATCACCTAAATACCCTCCTTCCTAAAAGTATCATTTTGAGAGTTAAAATTGCAACACATGGATCTGAGGGAAAAACACAAATATTTAGATCGTTACATGAGAAAATCAACTTCACATAGTGTGACAGGGAACAAAAAAGGAAAATTAGTGTAGAGAACAAATTGGAAAAAGGTTCAGGTAATTCATAGTTGAGAAAAAATTAGGATACGTGGAGTGCAGAGGAGTGTTCTTAAAATAAAATATCTTGAACTTCAATGCATACAGTATACAATTAGTTGTGTGGAGAACACATTTGTGTAAATTTCTCAGTAAGAAGCCAGGATGAGGAGAGGCAGCTGCAGGTGGGCCTGGTCCAAAGGATCATCATGGAAGGGGGATTCTAAAACTGAGAGGCGACATCTGCATAATGAAATGATGACCCAAAAAGTATCATCGGGGGAAAAGGCCAGTACATAGATAGGGATGAGGACTTTTCCAGCTGCTGGAAAAACAGAACATGGCAAAGACAAACAGTCATTATGAGAGTTCACATGACTGATTTAGAGAAAGGAACTCTTACAAAATGAGATGAGACCGAAGAAGAGATCCCAGCAGAATCCACTGGAAAGGAAAGAAGAAATGGGAAGAGTGACCCAAAGGAGCTTTCGTGAAGAGGAACACTTACACAGAGAAGCTCCCATGAACGTTCACAGCAGGGCGCTATGGAAAACTGAGTTCATGTTTTCTCAGCTTGGTTTGAACTAAAGCGACCAAAGAAGCCTAAGTATGAATGGGGGAAGTCCAGGGCTTGATTCCTTGAGTCCACACGAGGAAGTGCGGAAGGAGAAGAAACATGTCCAAAGAATAGGAAAAAAAAAAAAGTACTCCAAGGTTGTCTTTACAGATTGAAATCTCGGCCACTTTTATGAATCACTATTAAGAGGGAATTGGGTGACATCATTTACAATTTTGGCAGTTCCCAATAAATTGGTATTACAGACTTATGGGAAGGGATTGCATCATAAAACCAAGGACTATTTTTTTTTTTTTTTTTTAGAGCTGGAAAAAGCAACCTAAATAAAAATAATGGTCAAATAAAGTGACAAAGAAAACAATTAAATCCAATGAGTAATGCCTTGGGAGGCATGAGACGGGAAGTAAAACCAAGGTCTGAAGAAGTGAGCCTGGTTATTTCGGGAAAGTTGGGAAGTTTCCACTCATTTCCATCCCAGACACACTGGAGAAAGCCCACCACTCCCCCTTGCAGGAGCACATGCTTCCTTTGTCATTGATCCCTTTCCTGCCCTCTCATTCTCATTCATTCATCAATAGCTTTAAAGGTTATTCTTCATTTTCATTTGACAAGTAATAATTATACAAAACTGCCTGGTACTCTGTGATTATTTGATGTGTATGTACAATGGGCATTGATTAAATTGGGGTAATAAAACTGAGCATGATAGAACACACCTGAAAACATATTATTCAGGCTAAGGGTGGAGAATCACCGTGAATTTGAAGCCAACCTGTTCTACACAAACATTTCTATATGCACCGACATACGTAACAGGGTAACTATAATGTCCATCTCAAATTTTAGCATTTACCTGTGTTGAGACACTTCAGTTCTTCTCTTTGCGTTCTTTACAGAACATTTACTAAGTTTTTTAAACAGTTGCCATCGTAAAATGCTATAAAATACTAGAACTTTCTCTTATCTAACTGTATTTTTAACCTATTTACCAACCTCCCATTGTCTGTCCTCACTTCCAACTTCCCTCCCTACCCCTACACATGAATGTTTTTTGTCCGTAGCTACCACACTGCTCATGTTTTGCTGAGACTGGCTTCTTTCATTTACTACTGCTTCCAAAATTATTTGTATCACATCACATTCATTCTAATGGCAAACTTTTATCCTTTTGTGGATGAACATTTTTGTGTAGTACAAACCTTTCTTTATTCATTTCCCCATATTTGGATAACTAAGTTGATTCACTTTTGTGCCTGCAGGTTTATTCAATAAACTGATTCCACTTAACCCTTTTTCTGTCATATCTCCCTTTCCTCTCAGGACTCCTCCTCCCAAGTCTGTTTCCCACATCCATGTCTTTCGTTTTGTTTTGCCTTGTGGTGCACTGAGTTTAACTAAGGCCATCTGTGTGACCGCTGGTGTGGAAATGTCCATTGTAGTCTGCTAGGCTTTTCAATAAGTATACAATGGGAGTGAATTGATAACTTCTGGTTTGTATTTTCAGTGTATTCAAAATCAGTGATGAGATCTTTGCATACTTGATGGCTCTTTGTGTGTCTGCTTTCTATCCATATAAATGTAGGCCTTTTGTCTATTTTTAATTTTGATTATTTTTTAATAATGCCAATCTGTTAAAATGCTCATAAATTCTAGATATGAATCCTTTATTGAGCAGTTTGCAAATAATTTCTCTTATTCTGTTAATTTTTCCTTAACTTATATCAAACTTCTTAGTTTGATATAATCCTATTTAAATACTGTGCTTTTTTAGTGTGTTTTTGAAGTATTACTCAAAAAATATTACATATACCAGTCAATCTTACTTATTAGCACTAAATTATTAGAATTAAATTCAAAGTATTCAAAGTATATTTGAAGACTTTAAATAAACAGAAACAGTGCTATATTACAGTTAAATAGTTAAAGCAAATCTTGTTCCAGAATCATTAAAATAGGAAAAAGAAACCTCAGTATCAAACTGGGATCAACTATGAATGTAACAAAAAAAAGTCAGCAATTATTATAAAGAAGTAGGTTAAGGCTGTTGAAAAGTGTTGACAAATGAAAAGTTATTACTCGGAGACATCAGAGATTAAGAAAATTATGGCTAAAAAGACATCAAAGATAAGAATTCTGGATAAACTCTCTTTTCACGATTCTTGCTGAAGACAGGTAAGAGCTATCAAATATACTTGAGGTATAAAGGGAGATAGACCTTTGATCAGACAACGGTGTCTGGATAGTTCATTAATTCACTTAGAAAGATATATGCTAGCTATGTCTATCTGGGGAAAACCCCATTTACAACACCCAAAGATGACATCTAGTCAAGAAGATAGCATAAGGAGCCAGGTTAGAACTGATAAAGGAGAGCATCTTTGTCAGATGCTGCAAAGCACTCAGACTCTGCTTGGAGTCTCCCGGCCTCCCCAGTGTCTGCCTGGACACTCCTCCAAGCTCTTCTCTTACTGCATCATTGCCAGGAAAATACTCAAGTCTTTCTCTTCTTTTTTTCTATTTAGCCCAGTTATGTGGATCATTGAACAGCCTCATAAACAAACTTGAGTTATGAAAGTGATGCTTAATAGCACTTTCCTTTCTATCTCATTTTTTCCACATATGTTTGTAAAACCAATCAATGTTTATTTGCAAGTCATAAAACCCAAGTGATATTTACCAGGTCACACAGGGGACAGCAACATGGAATGCGCTGGGAAGAAAATAAATCCCAGGCGATAGGAAGCACTGGAATATTTAAACTTTTAATCGGATTTGGTCCTTGTCCAATTCTGCCAATACTCAATGTTCTAAAACCCTGCAGAGTTTATCATTGAACAAAAAGGCAATGTGTCTCAAAAGTGAATGACCCCTTGACTCATAACCGGTTCTGATGTACATCATTAAAGAAACGTTGGAGAAATGTAGAGATTAGACAAATGTATAATTTTGATTATAATGTTAAAATGTGAAGTAAAAGGATCAAGCATTGGATAGAAGTTAAAAATCATTTCAGCAGAAATACACATAGAAATATCTAGTAACTTGGTCATCTCAGGGTTGTCATATATGTTGTTATTTCCCAAGACATTTACAAGAAAGATAGATATCCCTGAATGTTTTCATTAGGATTAATTTTTAAGCCACATAAGAAAAATCACTATTATAAAGTTTTGATTGTCTACATATTTGGATATTTCTACCACAATAATTGTGTTTTTAATTAAAAATCAATAATTCATGTTCCGGTACAGTTTTTGTGTATAGATGAAAGGAACAACTTAGAACGTTGGAATAAAATCCTTAACGTTTTCAATTCGATTTGCTTATTTCATTATAGCCCTGCTTTCTATTGTAAGGAGTTTTACAGGGAAAAAAGAAAATAAAATTCAATTCATGATTTATTTGGAATAAACATGATAATATATTCCCTGTGTGACTTCTCTAGGCACGGGAGAAAAATGCTTCTGTAAATGATTAACTTAGAACACTATATTACTGCACTTACCATTGTCAAAGCAGCAAAGTAGGTGGTAAATTGCATTTCTGGCAATTTTAGATACTTGTTGTTCAAAGTGAAAATCACAACATGTTTTTCTTCCAGCATGGACAAGATGAAACCCTTGTATTTGTTTTCCCTCTGCTCAGCATTAACAATCTTTGTATTCCTCCCTCTCCATGGAGAACAAAATCCACTTGATGTGAAACAATTTTCTTTGTAATAGGAGTATTGATCATAGTTTATCATAAACTATTTAATTACAAATCTTCTAACCTGAAGCAAGTTCAAGTTATTTTTAAAAAAGTATATTTATTGCACACACATCTTTTAAATATTCTCAGTAAACATCCCCCAGCCTTGCATTTTTTTGTAACTAAGAATTCTTTAGTAATTTGGGAGAAGTAGTCCAAGACAAACAGCCAGCAAAACTGCACACAGAACGGCTGTCTTTGCCTTCCAACTAAAACCAGAATCCACCTAATATCCAGCCCTGGAAAAGAAGCTCCCATTTTTGAAAGAGAAAAAGCATAAACTTCGTGTATAATTTGGCAAGTTACCCACCCTAGTTTTCAGCAGAGAGCTGTGATGTTTGGGATTTAAAGACCTGGTACCGGGTCACTGCGTTCCTACTGGCCAGTGCGATGACCTTAAAGACACTGCCTACTTTGATTCCTGCTGCTTTTTTTTTTTTAATTTACTTAAAATGTAATTACATCCTTTCTCCTTACCACTTTCCTCCTCCACCCCTTCCAGTGTGCCTTCCTTTCACCCTTTCCCACGTCCCCCTACCTCTCTCTCAAATTCACTGGGTCTTTTTGGTAATTATTGTTACATATATGTGCACAAATGTATTAATATAACCCTCTGAGTAAATTTATGGTTGTATATATGTGTATGGTTTCAGAACAGCTGACTTGGCATTGGATGACCAGTTAGGGTTTCATCCTTGGGAAAGATGAGTTTCCGCACTCTCAGCATTCCTTGGTTGCCTGTAGTTCTTTGTCTAGATGGAGAAGAGCCCCTGTGAGAGTCTCCCATTCCATGTTACCATAATTACTGATGCTGTCCTTCTTCAGGTCTTGTTTAGGCCGCCATATGATGAAGTATGACGGGTGAAGTTTTCCTGCCATTTCCAAAATACACAACTTACAGTGGACTCCAACAGCACTGCTTTCATCAACCTCTCATTTAGAAAAATGTTAAATGAAATAATGCCCATGGCAGTGCTCTGGCTAACACGTTATAAATGAGAAAATTTAAGATACTTAATGTGTGTGTGTGTTAAGCCTTCCGTATTTCCTGTACACACACACACACACAGTTACCGTGACTCATAACTACTGAAAACCTACTTCTGCACCTCTCCCTGTAAGAAAGTAAAATCAAATGTCACCCCCTGCTACCATGTCCATTTTTTAAGAATAACATGAATGACAACTTGGAAAGGTTGCTAGAATAACTAAGCATTCCTAATAAAGGGTTCATTTATCCCCCAGAAACCAGCTTAAGGAAGATTTGAGTGTCATTGTAAGGAATGTTCACAGTGTCTTGTACTGGGAAACCAATAACAGGGGATTAACCAAAAGAGTAGGATGATATGGCTAAACATATTATTTTGCCTACTCATGTACAAATCACTGAAGAAAACCAAAACTGAGAGGGCAGGACCAGTTAGGACATTAACACTGTAATGGAGGCAAGAGATGAAAGCAGTGAGCATGAAGACTCAGGTGGGATGTGTTCTGAATATAGATTTGACAAGTTACTGGCGATGCGATATTTGTTAAAGGCTACTGTAAGTATTCCAGAACATTTTTCTCAACTTTTGACTTTCTCCAATGTGGAAAACAGACAAAACAGGTTTCATTAAAATAAATGGAGATGAAAGATAGAAAAACAATTTGAAGCAGAATGAAATAAGGCATTTCTTGGGATGATAAGTTTAAGATGTTTATTAGACACCTAATGGAAGTTGTCAAGAAATTAAATGAGGGCACAGGTATTACAATTAAGAGAAGGAAAATGTTGAAATAAAATGGTAGCCATCTGCAAATGTCTGAATTTTTAGAACTTCTCAATTAAATGAGTACAAAGAGAAAAAAGTAGAATCAAGAAGGAAGTCTAAAACACTCAGTTTAGATGATGGATAGATATGAAAGTAGAAAAAAAAAAAAGTAGAGCCCAAAGAGTAAATACCACACCCTCGTTCTGTTCCCCATTTCTCATGGTTCCTGATAACCACTATTCTTACTTAGATGAATAAGATCATGCGTTGTTAATCTTTCTATAGCGGGTCTAGTCCACCTAATAGAATGTCCTCCGTGCTTAAAACCATATTTAAAAAAATGATAGGATTTTCCTCTTTTATTTAAAGCTGGGTAGCATTTCATTGGGTAAGCACTACATTTCCTAATGGACTCACCTGCTGACTGATGACTTACATTCTCTCTATTTGGAGTATATTGTGACCAGTACTGTGTAGTACGTACAGAAGCACAGATGTCTCGTGACAAACTTTTTTTTACTGCCTCTTGCTGCATGATTTGGAAGTATTTTCAAAATAAAAATGATAAAATGATTCTCCCACTCTTCATCTTTTCTCATGCTGACTGCAGAACCACAGTACACACTGCCTGCTTCTAAGCTCTGCTCTGCACTATGTGGTCATCAAGATGTATCTCGTTGCCTTTTTTTTTTTTGCTTTGAACTTCACACACACACACACACACACACACACAGAGAGAGAGAGAGAGAGAGAGAGAGATGTACGCTAGAGAAGACATTTATAAATTATGAAAATTGTATGATTCAAAACCTTTTGGAACATAAACCAAACATTTTGTTTGCTTCCAAAATCTGGCTGGAATGCTAGATTTGACTGCATCTCAAAAGAATGCCTTCATGCTGGCCTTAACTGGAAATATCTAAACTGTTGACACCATGAATTTTACAAAACAAACAGATGGGCATGCCTCCACGACTTTGGTTGCTCTTGGACATACACATATTCAGAAATGAAAGAGAATCTTTTTCAGTGTTTGTAAATAAGAAGAATTCGCCTATGTTGTTTTATCCACCAATGCTTTGCTTAGTTTGTGGGCCACTAAATATGACTATAGCTGTGGTAGGTGGAAAACTGTGCAACCATTATCATAAGTATGTTGAACATTTTTTTTCTTTAAAAAGCAAAAGAGAAACAGAAAACCACCAAAAAGTTTTAAAAGAACAAAACAGGCTATCGAGACAAGTGATTTAAAAATATGAGAGGGGTAAAGCATTTTAGTTGTCAAGGAGAAAGAAATTAAATGTTTTCAATGAAACTAATTTTTAATAAAAATTTATTTTTCATCTTACCAAAAACAAAAAAAATAGCATTTGGCATAGAAATGCACTGGACTTCAGCCATTGAAGAATTGGTTCAGAACTTTGTCTCTATTTTAATCTGGGAAAGTTCAAGCAAAATAACAATTTCCTAGCCACTCTTTAATCTCCAATTTTTGTTGAGAAGGACCTCAGAAAACAATGATTGCATAACTTCTAAATTTGAGGCAAAAAAAGTTAGAAATCACTGCTACTTAAATAATACTGCTGCAGGGCATCCACAAGAGATCACTTCTTGAACATAGGTTTAAGCCAGTAGAAAGTGCTATTAGCCAGTTGGTAAATACACTGGGTGTTCAGGATCCCAGTGAAGCCTGGAGTCTTTCTCAATGTGATCTTTTACACACAAAAACCATATTCTGGGTCAACATACTTCAGATAACAAGATCAGATTCTAGCCAGAGCAGAATTATAGAAGCCCATAGGCAAGGTTAGTACATTTCAATACTTTCCAAGGCCAGGTAGGTGGTGCTACCTACCTGTTGAGATTTATGGCCTGAATGCTACTTCCATGATGGAGTCAGTTGTGCTTAAGTTTGGGGGCCTACTAAGGTCTGGGGCCCTGTTATGACCTCAGAAAAACAGGTTACTTCCTTGTGCAGTATTTGAAATTAAGAGACTATATGTATAGGTATAATTTTTTTTTTCTATTTCCTCAATTGAAGTCACTTTAATAACAAAATCACTTTGTTTCCAAATGAGATCAAGCCTTAACTGTTCCTTTTTAAATTGTTGGTTGATATGTAAAAAAAAAAAAACAAAACAAAACAAACATATTCATGGAACACTGTAATATTTTCATACTAATATGAATGTCAGAATGTTTACAGCGGGTTAAGTTTACCTCATTCCTCATTCCTATCATTTTCTCAGGGTAAGCTTTTTGAAATCTTTCTTCTAGCTATGGGACACACAGAGCACAGTATTTCTGTCTATTGTCACCATAATGTGCAACAGATGAAAGGGTGTCTTACTCGAAGCTCTTTAGTGTCTGTTTAGCTTCGTTTTACTATAACTCAACTATCACACATTACTTGAAAAAAAAAAACTGCGTTTGACAGATATGGTGCCAGAAGTAGGACTTTCATGATGCCTTAATAAATGGTATTTACGTACTGAGTGCAAACTTGTGTGTGGGGCTCAGTATATTCAAGTCAGACCTTGTGGCCAACTACTGTAATCCTATTAATTAAAGAGACCTTGCCTCAAAAATATAAACACAAAGCAGTCAATAGGGTTTAATGGTAGAGCATTTACCTAGCATATGTGAATCCCAGGGATCTTTTCTGAGACTGATACTCCAACCAAGGACCATGCATGGAGATAACCTAGAACCCCTGAACAGATGTAGCCCATGGCAGCTCAGTCTCCAAATGGGTTCCCTTGTAAGGGGAACAGTGCTGTCTCTGACATGAACTCAGTGGCTGGATCTTTGATCATCTCCCCCTGACTGGGGTGGGGTGGGGCAGTCTTATGAGGCCACAGAGGAAGACAATGTAGTCAGTCCTGATGAGACCTCATAGGCTAGGGTCAGATAGAAGGGGAGGAGGACCTCCCCTATTAGTGGAGTAGGAGGAGAAGAGGTGGAGTAGGTTGGGATCCAGGAGGACAAGGGAGGGGGCAACAGCTGGGATACAAAATAATAAATTGTAATAAATAAAAAATAAATTTAAAAATATCTCAGCTTTAGAATCACACAAAGGCACACAAAATCTTTGAGTACTAAGAAAGACACATTGTAGTGCCATGAAGGCACATAAGGTATATTCTTAAAACATTCAGAGATGGATAGGTAAAATGTATTTTGTGGCTTTGACAGGGGTTGGGGGGAAAGATGTGTGAGTTAGAGGCGTGGTCTGGAGAATGTCGCTTCCGCATTCCTTTATTTTGTTGAAATGTCCAAGTCAGAGCAAACAAACACTCAGGCCTCAGGCTGAAATGAAATGGTACTTCAGTTAGGCATACAGTTCTCAGAATAGTCTAGACCATTCAGGCTATTCTAGCATATGGAGGAGGTATCTATCATGAGGGTTTGCATACCTGGCTGTGTTACAGATCCGCTGTCCAGCTGAACAGATGGGATTTCCCCTCATTTTTGTAGCTGTTAAAAAAACTGATTTTGCAAAATGTCCAACTCTAAATGTCTAAGCAAGGAGTCATACAAATCCACCAGAAAAAAATCCATTTCATTATTGACCAGAATTTTTTTTCTTTTTCAAAATCTCCACTTGTAGTAGCATCTTTCAAAAAAATTTTTTTTGATTTGTGATCTGACAGGCAATTTAAGGCGAAGCGAAGTTCCTGGCTTTCATACTTCTCTTAAGAGCGTCTTATAACGCAGGGAAGTAGGGAGGTGACAGAATGACAACAATGGCCTTTTCATTTCTAATTATTTTTCTACCAGCTTTTCAAAGGAGAGCATCAGAGACCAGTGTGATAAAGCCTCTGCCCTTTGTGCAGCTATGGAACCTTCTCCTCTACATTTTTTCACTGTTGACTCGCTGTTTCTCATATACTGCTCAGAGAAGGAACAGACTTTTGTCAGGTAGGAATGACATATTTCAAATGTGTGAACTCTACAACAGTAGAAAAGGGTCTTTGAGGAAGGACTAGCTGAGGCACAGACACACAGAGGAAGGCTTTACAAATTAAAACTGACGAACTGAAAAGAAGTAAGACCCTTTTCTTGCAGTCCAGAAGCTGGTTTTGCTTATTTATTTACTTAGCTCTGGAAGGTGTTGGCAGAAGCCGAGGAGGAAGTACAAAGGATTCTGGGAGTATGAGTGATCCATGAAGACCCAGACAAAGTTCGAAAACAGTCTCCATAGATGAAGTCCCATCTGGTGAATTTGATGGTTGTGATAAGAAATACTGCATCATTGCTGGGACCTTCTCTTGGGGCTGTTTTCTGAAAGCAAATACCGTACCATCTCGTTTCAGAACAGTCTGTGACCAAAAGAGTAACAAGTAGACATGGTATCTGAAAGCCCTCAGTGTTGGTTAATCCAATGTTGATAACAGCTGCAGCTGTTATAAACAGAGTCATCCATAAGCTCTAGAGCTAGGATAACATCTAGATAAAGCATAGCTAAATGAATCATGCTTCTATGCAGAAAGGCAAAAGTGTCCAAACCGAAAAGATGTATGCCTGTGATCCTACACTGATTTCCCATAAAAAGTATGATCCCATTCATCTGCAGAGTGATGTGTGTGAGATTCAGCTTGCACTTATGATATATAAACACCTAAGGATTCAAGTGTTGCTGAAGCTTCAAGCACAGATCAGATCTGCACAGAGGCCGTCTGTACTTAAAGATTCAAGCAAGCTTACATTAAACTACAAATATTATTCTTTATTTACATAAGGGAAGTCTAGTAACAGGAATTGCAAAGACTATTGATGTATTCCAGACACAGCTTGTGTGATGGCTCCTTAGCAAACATCTACAGAAATAAGGAAGTCAGCAGAAATGAGTCTACTCAGGGATGAGTAACAGAGGACTAAAATGCTCAACCCTTGAAGTCACAAGCATGGATTCCAGTCTGGGGAAAACTTTGAAAAGTTCTCTTTACTATTTTGGACAAAGCATTTAATGCCCTCGACTTCACTTCTTTGTCTTGATAATACAACTATGCTAAGCACCCTTTCCCTTGCTACTTCAAGTGGCTTCTGGAGTGCATTACTTTTGTTGACAGAACTCTGGAAATGTGTGCTTGGGCCAGCCAGATTACTCATTGTTACTCAGCTTTGAGGCCTCAGAGCTGCCTATAGTCATACCTGAGGCACATCAGACAGGCAACAGAAGCTTTGAAATGAAACTGATTGATGCACACAAAAGAAAAGAAATGAGGCACCTGCAGAGACTCACTCAACATTCAAAGGCAAAACCATCTTAGAGAAAGCCAAAGAGATAAGTGCCGGGAAGCAGAGGCCATAAAGAGACATTGAATTGAATATGGTTGTAAATTTGCTTCTGAACCTAAGTAAACTATAAAACAAATACACTTAATGATTGCCCTTTGACTTGAATGTCACAGTGCAGTTGACTTTGTGCGCCCTCTCTCAGTGACCCCCACAGTTTAGTTATCTACAGCAAGGCTTTCGGGGAAACTTTCTGCAATGAGAGCAAAGGCTATCTTACTTTGGAGGCTCTCACAGCACTCTGGTGACATGAAAGCCAGTCCTTAGGGAGGAGGTGTTCAGGTCAGGTCCAGCTCAGGGGCTCTGAGTCCTGGTCCAGAAGAGCATGGCTCCTCTAGCTTTCTGGGACTGTGTTTCTTCCTCTGTAAAAGGGAGCTGTTAGATTTACATAATGGGTGGGAGGATGAATGTGTTTGCTTTTAGGAATCCTCTGTTAGTTTTTGTCTCACACGAATCTTGCATTCCTCTTGCCTCTTCTGTTTATTTGTATTTCAAAGTTCTCCTGTTTGAAAGATGTATTCTTCTGAAAGATATGTTTACAAAAATCCTAGACATGCCTGTATGTGCCTTACATATTTTACGAAAAAGGATAACTGCAAAGAGCTCAAGATAACCTTAACACAACAACAACAAAAAGACATTAGCTAAAGATCTAAATGGAGGAAAGATCACTGTAAACTTCACAAAGAATTGCAATATTAAAACCAATCTAAATGAAAAAAAAAAAAGGATTTATGTAGAGTATAAAGCAGCTACCGTTGCAGAAATGCAGATTATTGACATGGCCAACTAGAGTTAAAGAAAAATAATTCTGGAAACACTCTGGTCCCTCTGGCTCCCCTGGTTCTCTGCTCCCTGATAAAAAAGAAGATTACACAAGCCCCACCTACTGGACAACATGGGAATAGCATCCAAGAGTCCAAGTTTAAAGTTTGTTAACTGACTCTCAAAAGAAAAACATCAAAAAAAAAAAAAAAGAAAAAAGAAAAACATCAATCTTAGTATACTGTTTAAAAGTTACATCCTATGAATACTTAAAAGTTATTTCCTTTAAAATTACAGATAAAGTCTTAATTAATAACTGGGGTCTGGCTTTCCTAGTTTTAGGAATTGTATAACTGTGTCAGATCTTGTCTTAACACGTTGCTTTTGACATAACAAAATTACAAAATTCTAAGCCACATCTTGATATCTTCTTTTAGGTTTGGGTATAAATACAGTTATTTTACTAATATAATTTAATTCCATTTAGGCCTTAGATTAATGCTTGGTAAACATAACCCTTAACTTCAACAAGTGTCCTGTTTTAATATTTATGGAAATGTGGAGCAGTATATCCTTTAATTTTGCTCAAGAAAAAAGTTCTATTTTTTTTTATCCAGAATCAGGAAAGAGTGTTCATGCTAAGATATTTCGGGCATGGAAAGCAGAATCAAAGTTTTCAGATATCATAAAGTTTCGTAGAAAGTTTACTTAAAAGGATAACTGTGAATAGATCAAGATAACCTTAAAACAACAACAACAAAAAGACATTAGCCAAAGAGCTAAACGGAGGAAAGATCATTGTAAACTTAATAAAGAGTTGCGATATTAAAGTCAGTCCAAATGAAACTACTGGCTGATATGTGGGAACACCTTTAAGGCATGGCGTCATGCCCTCCGCTGTTACCGTATCCACGAAACAGAAATTCTGCACCCAAACAGTAAATATCAGTGACCTTTAAAACACTTCAGGGATGGAGTTGGGGAGTTATCTGAATTGATTTTCAAGGCATACGTAAATATCCATATATCCGACATAGAGGAAGTTTTCACTGGGTTGACTGATTGAAGACACAGTCGTTAGACAGCCCTTTTTGTTTAAGGCTATCCAAGGACAAGAAGAATTTAGGTGTAACAGTCTGAAAGCCTGCAAGAATCTGATGAGTAGCTTCCTTGATTCTCTGAGTTCATTCTCTCAGCGCCTTGTGTTCATGCAAGCAGCCACATATGAAAGAGTTAAATGGTCATTAGTATTTTATTCAATTTATACAATATAGATAGTATCTTCATTATCTTCCAGTAAGTTACAAAACAACTGTAGAGATTTGGAAGAAGAGCAGGAAAGTTGCCATTGTAAATTCCACTGAAGTCTTAACAGTTCGCTGCTGTCCTACTGACTGATACATACTTCATGACCTTCTCCACTCTGTGAGTTTAAGAAAGTTATTTGCCTTTAAATAATGGAATGATCACTAAAGCAGAATTCTGTGTTTCATGCTCTACCAAATAAAAAGATGAGGAAGCTGGAGTTAAAATTCCTCAGCGTACGCTGCTGCGGTTGTCACTCTCATAGCTCTCCCTTTCCAAAACCCCCAAAATAACGCATAATGCTGCACACCATATGTGCTGCAATAATTAGGTTTACTATGGTGCTTTCTGTTGGACAATCCCTTTGGAAGAGACAAATTCAGCATTTTGCAGTTATCCTGCTTTTCTTTTTGAGTGTTTTAAAGACTGTAACTATAACATCACTTGACAACTTGGCAGGCTCAGGACTGAATAACGGGCACTGTGGGGTATGTAGTTTTCTGCGGGTTTTTTTGTTGTCATCTTTTGAGACATCTGTTGGGATTTGGAAATCAATCTACAGTTCTTGAATTATGAAAATTAAGTAAACAAAGAGATTTAAAGGTTTAATTTAAAATGTACTTTTGTAAGATATATTTTGCAAGTTAAAACACAAACTAACAACAAAACATTCCACTAGTTATAAAGTTTTGGGTGAGTTTTGAAAATCTCAAAGACAATAATATATTATTTTATGAATTAGCATTCCTCTCTCTGGTGCAGAGAAGCTCTCTATGTTGGGTACTCACCTGCTCTTGTAAATTAGACTTTACCACATTCAACAACGTGATTGATTCAGAGGACGTACACCTAGATGCCACCGTACTAATAGCATAATGCGGCTCAGTGAGCAGAAGCGAACAAAGGAAGGAAGATGGTAACACTTGTCGAATAAGTTAAGGGTGGCTTAAATCTACTCATGGTTTTGTGTTTTTTTGTTTGTTTGTTTGTTTGTTTGTGGTTTTTTTTGTCATTGTTCATTTTAATTTTTTAGGGACAGGAAAAAGTGTCAGGTCTTAGAATCACCTCTCCAAACCTTTAGAGGGATACACAGAGAGAAATACACGTATGAACGCACATACACACCCATACGCACCCATACATGCACACGTACACACACACACAAACACACATACAGAGAGAGAGAGAGAGAAAACAAGCATGTCTACAATAGAATCCTTCAGAAATGCAGACAATAAAATGGATTCTTGTAATCAAGTAATAAACTTAGTTATCTGATCTGTAAAATTTCCCAAGTCCTTGTTCTCTTCTGATACATTTAGTTAAAACTTAGATAAACATGAAAAACATGAATAAGCAGGCACTGAACACGGAGCCTGTGGACCCAGGATGCTTCTGGCTGTTTTCAATGGCTTATAGACTGGCCAGTGGTTGAGCTAACTATCACTCCCTGAACTCTGCATGTTTATGTGTTGGGGGAAGGAACTATCTAAACATGAAGCTTAAATTTTCTACAGCTATTTTTTTTCATAAAAGGGAGATATGTGTATATGTATACATGTGATCATTTTTACACGTTTGCATGTCAATGTGTGTGTGCTTGTGAGTGTGTGTGTGTGTGTGTGTGTGTGTGTGTGTGTGTGTGTGAGGGAGAGAGAGAGAGGGGTTTGGGACCTTCACCCATTGCCATACCATGTAGTGATAATTTGGGATTTAGATACTATTGTAGCCATTACCAGGAAATACATACTCAGCAAAAATTATTAAGTCAGTGCACATAATCAAAATTATTCATATCCTCAAACAAGAATTATTCCTATGCAAAGGTTCTTTATTCACCCACACTTTTAAAAAAAAATCACTCCTTAAATTAGGATAGCAGAACAATAAGGCTGTAAAATCATGGGCTTTCGCCCTTAACTCTTCTTTTTAATATGATGCAGTATTAAAAATACAAGAGCCTGTGATTTTGAGATGTTATTAAACCTCCTGAAGCCAGAGACTTTTATGCTTTTCATGAATATTCAGTTCTTCCTGAGACAGTTTTACAGAAAAGCATTTATTCTAGAAGGTCTCTTTCAGATAAATTCCACACATCTCAATCATATTAATAATACCAATGTACAGTGAAAGGTTGATGTCTTCAAGAGGACAAGTATTTTCAAGGTGTCCCCTGCTGTGATGTGTTAGGGAGGTCCATGGTGGACCTTCCTTTCATTCACCCATCATTCATTTATTCTTTCATTCATCCATCCACTCATTCATCTGATTTACAAACACTCCTTACACTACAAGTGAAGGAGCATGGGATTCTTCTAGAGCAAAGTTTTCAACCTTCCTAATGCTGTGACCCTTTAATACAGTTCCACATGTTGTGGTGACTCCCAAACGTAAAATTACTTTCTCCTTTTTTAAAGATTTTTATTATTAGTTACATTTTATTAACTCTGTATCCCAGCTGTATCCCACTCCCTCATTCCCTCCCAATTCCACCCTCCCTCCCTCATCTCCTCCCTGCCCCTTTCCAAGTCCACTGATTGGGGAGAACCTCCTCCACTTTCATCTGACCCTGTTTAATCAGGTATCTTCAGGACTGGCTGCAAAGTCCTCCTCTGTGGCCTAGCAGGACAGGACTGCTCCTCCCTTGGGGGGTGAGGAGGTCAAAGAGCTAGCCATTGAGTTCCTGTCAGAAATAGTCCCTGTTCCCCTTACTATGGAAAACCAATTGGTTACTGAGCTACCACGGGCCACATCTGAGCAGAGGTTCTAGGTTATATCCATGCCTGGTCCTTGGTGGAGTGTCAGTCTCAGAAAAGACCCCTGTGCCCAGATATATTTGATCCTTGAGGAGCTCCTATTCTTTCCGCATCATACTAACTCCCCTTTCTTTCATATGATTCCCTGCACTCTCCCGAGGGTTTGGTTATGAGTCTTAGTGTCTGCCATGGGTACCAACCCACCTTAGTACATCAAGTTGCAGCAACACTAAGCTCATCCTCTTCCACTGAGGTCAGAAAGGCAGCCCAGCTGTGGGGAAGGAGTCCAAGGGCAGTCAACTGAGTCAAAAACAGGCCCTGCACCAATTCATAAAGAACAGGCTGCACATTGTGTAAAAATTTTTGGTCAGAGAGGTTTGTCAAAGGAGTCGCGACCCAACGGGTTGAGAACTGCTACTCTAGAGAAGCTAGAAATGGTGAAAGATGCCAGCGTCCATAGTTGCTCTAAGGAGAATGTAGACATCTCCACCAGGTTGCTCTACACAATACATCTGGGTCATCAGAGGTGAGAGCAATGACACTCACAGCTATACAAAGCTCAAGATTATGGGGAATCTTTAGCTTATTTGATGTTGGTAGGTCCGTGGGGGCACTGTTCTCTACTCACGGTTGCTCAGAAATGGTGATGTTGGACACTGGTGAAGCTGCCCATGTTTGCCCCTCAGAAGTTGTCCTGTTCTGAAGGAACTCTGTCTCATTTTGTATTTACAATGATTCCATTCTACACTGTAAAAAGAGACGCAGTGTTTATAGTTTCTGCTTTTCAAAAATCTGGTTTCCCCACTAGCCCTAAGCCATTTCTTCACGGCTATTTACTTATTTCCCTGCATAAGAAAGCTGTTGCTTTTTGCAGAAGACTTTCAAATAGCAAAACTAGAGGTTCTCAACTAGATTCTATCTAACAGTTTTGAGAGAGATTCTGAAAAATATGATTCTCAAGTTCCTATCCTAAAGCCTTTGTGTTTCAATTTTCTTCTTGGCAGCCCTCAAAACACACATGAATGGGGCCGGTGACATGGTTCACAGGTAAGTCTGATTGCCACCAAGCCTGAAACCTGGGTGCACACAGTAGATGAAGAGACTTGACCTCATCAGTTGTCTTCTGGCCTCCAGAGCTGTGCACACACACACACATAAACACATATACAATAATCGAATAATTTGCTAAAAAAGAACATGTTTTTTTACATGTATACACACATGTACATGTGCATGCACTCCAGGAGAGCCTGGAAGGCTTTGCGTCACACATTGAGCATCAAATAAATGAAATTTGCAATTAAAAGTAATCTTTTCTAAAATATATTTTTCAGTTAGCATGCTAAGCAATCGGTTTAAATATGACATCACCACACAAGATTATGGCTATACGTTTACCCTATTACTCCCCACATACTCTCTGTTGCCTCTCCTCCTTCGTCCTGCAGGTCTAGGCCTTCCTTCAAACAGTTCTGTTTTTTATATTTAAATCTATGTACCACTTAAGAGAGAAACATAGAATGTGTTTCTTTGTTTCCATTTCATTGTTTTCTTCCTCTCTCCCCTCCTCTGAGGTCCCTTTCTCTTCTAGCAACAGTACTTCTTCTGCTCTCATACCATATATTTACATATAAATATTTAAACAATATTTAAATATTCTAACACATTCAAATATTTAAATATATTCAAATATTAAATGACTGAACATATAAATTATTTAATGTATTTAGATAATTATGCATCCTGCATTTAAATAAATTGAATCTAGATTCTGCACATAAAAGAAACATGTGATATTTGTTTTTCTGAATCTGGCTTATTTCACATAACCTGATCTTCTCCAGTGCCATTTATTTTCTGAAATGGCCTAATTTTCTTTACAGGTGGGTAAAAGTCACTGTGTGTGTGTGTGTTGGTGTGTGTGTCACATTCTCATTATCCATTCACCTACTGATGGGCTGCTGAGATAATTCCAAAATTTAGCTGTAGAGAATAATGCTGCCATAAACAGCAATGTACAAAGAATCTCCGGGTCATGTAGCCTTTGACTCATTGATGAAGAGGGAGTTCCTGGACAGCCATGGCAGCTCAGAAACCTTGTCTTAAAAACAAATGAACAAACAAAAACAAAAACAAATTAGATATTACTTAAAAGAGTGTGTGGTGGTTTGAATAAAGATGGCCTCCATAGGCTCATAAATATGAATGCTTGGTCATCAGACAGTGGTGTTACTTGAGAAGAATCAGGAAGTGTGACCTTGTTGGAGTAGGTGTGGCCTTGCTGGAGGAAGTCTGTCGTTAAGGGTGGGCTTTAGAGTTTCAAATGCCGTGCTAGGCCCAGTGTTTCTCTCTTCCTGCTGTTAATCAGGTTGTAGAACTCTTTGCTACCTCTCCAGCACCATGCTGCCATTCTTCCTGCCATGAAAACAGTGGACTAAACCTTTGAACTATAAGCCAGCCCCAAGTAAATGCTTTTATTTATGAGAGTTGTTGTGGTCATGCTGTTTCTTCACAGCAATAGAACCCTGACAACAACAGAGTGAGAAGGCTTTAGTTTTCAGCCCATTCTTTCACTAAATGACCAAACATTAGTCACCACTTTTTAATATTATTTTATAATAACATTTGTAGGATATAGTTACATACACATTTTATTCATGTTTTAATTAGATCATTAAAAAAGCATTCTTAAAATCATTTAATCAATTGTATAAAGTTGTGAATTGTTTAATTTCTTAGGTGGCATGTGTTTTATTTATACATAATCGTTTCCTTCCTTTGAGAGGTTTGTTAGGGTGTAATGTCCTTCAGATAATGTTAATGCCTCCTCTACTTATGTAAAGCCAAATCATAATAGGATAACATACATGGTGCTGAAAGTAAAGAGCATACTGCATCTTATTTTAACCAACACTGCACCATCTCTGATAAAATACTAAAACCTCACAGTGTAACCCAGCACTACCACCTGCTGATGTAAAAATGAAAATCAATGTAGCATATTTTCAGCCCTGGAAATGAGTGCTCAAGGCTAGTTACTTAAAATCATTGTAAGGATAAACACCACAATCATGGTGACTACTCAGATTTGAAGTCTTAACTAGTTTATTTTTTGAGCATGTGTGCTGATTTTACAGTCACTCTCCTGAGGCAGAGGAGCCAATGAGAAAGAAGGAAGGAGAGCCATGTGCTCTCCTTTGACTTTGACTTGAGCACTGCCCTGCCCCTTAGTAAAGAGGACCCATTCTTCTGCTAGGGCTTCCCTATTGTGTCCCTCTCCATGGTCTTGGCAATACATATTTCTTGCCCTGGATTCATTCCTGATAAATGCTTGTCATGAAATAGACAGGTAATAAAGGCTTTTCACTCTGGGTTTGAATTCCAACAATTTCACTGGCTCACTTTGCCATCAGCCCAATCACTTCTCCGAGTCACAGGCTATACATTTTCTAAACTGCATAGACCTTGTGAGGCTTCAAAAGACCTTGAATAGTGACTGTAAAGCACCCTTTGTAGACTTTAGCCAACGAAAAGGGTGGCTTCTCCAACTATACTCCTTTTTTTTTTTTAATTCACAAATTTTATAAAAACAGTTGAAGCCTATTGTTCTGATTGGTGACACCCACATGGTCTGGACTGTGTGGCTTTTCACTGGAGCCCGGTAGTTACCAGGGCATGCACTCCTAAGAAAGCTAATTCGCCTTCTCCCATGGGGGGATACGTATGGGGGAATGGAGGAAGGGGTGCGTATGAAGCCTAAGCTTCTTCTACTCTTCAAAGTAGATATTTATGAGCATTCCTGTTTTTGCATTGTGTTAAATTGACTAATCTGAATTCATTTTTGACCCTACTTCAGAGTCCATCATATGTACCCTGGTTAGGTTAATAGAAAGCTGTCACTCAAATCCCATGTCTGACAAGTTCAGACAAATCTCAGGGGGATCACAAAACAGAAGAAACCCTACCTACCTTTGAAATACATGTGAAGACTGTGACTTCAGTGTAAAATTAAACCCCTGCTCTCAAATGATGACATAGAGACCTATTATTAATAAGTTTCAAGCACTATTGTTGGGCAGATATTGAGCTATTCTAACCTGTGTACGCTGGTCTGGACTAGTTTCCAGCCATGTGCCCCATTACCTGCCATCTTACTTTTACCTGTCTGACCTCCCTCAACTTTTCTGCCCACTACAGTCTGGTCAGCTCTTTATTTACCAATCAGAGGTGTTGGAGAACAACTATTACACAACATTGAGACAGGAGATGCTTCATAGAAATGACAATGCTAACAGCCAAACTGCAACCAGATCTCTGGGTACAGAAATCAGCATTTCAATACACAGTGCACAAAAACATTGACTAAAACTTCAGTCAGACACAGAGAACATCTTGAAGTCCATAGTAGAGAACTATAGCTTTGGTCTGTAGAAGGTGGAGTAATTTACAAAGCAGATTCTCTCTCATTAACATACCCTTAAAAACAGTTTTTTACCTCCCCCCACCCTTTTTCTTTCTGTTGAAACTCAGTCACCAAACCGATTGAAAAAGTAATTTCCAAAATTTCTTAGTATTATTACTTTATAAATGCTTTATATATATATATATATGTATATATATAAATATATATATATACATATATATGGTATTGAGACAAAAATTGTAAGAGCAGGCTCACCAACCACTGCAAATCTTCGGTTAAAATTTAAGTGAAAAAAATCAAATTCACCTATACAATGGACCTCCTCAGTACTACATAAAATGGTATAATGAGTAATAAGAAATTAAATGAGTGCAATGATTTATAGTATTCAAATGAATGACTGGAGCTCAAAAGTTTAGCAAGACAGAAAATACATCCCTTACAATAAAATTTCAATTAACAAAGATAGCAGAGAGGATAGAAAGAAATGAACACTATTTACAACCTAGTCTAGTAATATTTTTTTTTTAGTCAAGAATTATCAATATGCTCTAAGTCAAAAGAAAGTATAGTGATGAACAGGGTGACTACATATCCTCATAAAAGCTCACAATGAACTGCTAAATCCAAATGGAGAAAAAGATGAACTTTATATTGATAAAACTGGAGGATACTGCCTTACCCAGTGGACAAAGCTAAACTAGAGATTTACAGTGGAACAACACCAGATACCATGAAAGACACATGATTCCTGCTGTATTCCTAAGACAATGTAGGTTTCTTTGCTTTTCTGTTGCTGTGATAAAGCATCTGAAAAAAAAAAGCAATGTGGAGAAGAAAGCATTTATCTCACTTAAAGGTTAGAGCCCACCATCAATGAAGTCAGGACAGGAACTCAAGTCAAGAACCAGGAAGCAGGAACCAGGAGGCAGGAACTTAAGGAGAGAACACAGAGGAACACTGCTTACTGACTTGATCTGTCTGGCTTGCTAAGGTAGTTTTCTAATACAGTACAGACGTGCCTACCTACGACTGGTACTGCCTACAGTGGGCTAGGCCACTTACATCAATTAGCAATCAAGAAAGTGCCCCACAGATCAACCTGATGGAGGCAATTCCTCTGTTGAGGTTCCCTTTTCCCAGGTATCAACCACTTCTAATTTTATCATCTCTTCCTCTCCTTTTTGTCTCCATCTCTCACCTCCCCATAGACATGACTATAGATATAGATATTATTACACAAAAATATTAGCACATATTAAATATAGTTGAAGAACTGAGGACCCTTAAAATTAATTTTAAGTTATTTTGGACACCTGAATTTAACTAGTAGTTAAATATATAAGCGAGAAAAATAAATATATGAGATATGTAAGAGAGGAGAGAAAGGCCAAGAAATATTATAATATTATATTAGTAACATAAACATGCATATGTGCTGAATAAGGATTGTTTAAATAAGAATGGGGATAAAGTGGGAGTTTAGGATAAACCGTGTTTTTAATGGATGCATTTTCTGTATTGTAAGCCCCATAAAGGCAAGAAGCAAAGTAGTTTGGGGCAATTATTCAGATAATGCCAGTATCATGTCTGACACACAAGAAATGCTTCATAACCACATTATTTCAATATTCTTTAGATAAAATAATTATATATAGTTAATGTGTAGAATGAGTAAGATTTGCCATAAACATACGTATGTAGGTATATTTTCATGTCTATGTATGTTGTACCACAATTAAAAAACTGAAAAAACCATAGAATCTCCTACAGCTTGCTCATGCCTTTTAAATCTCCCTCTTGATCCTTTCTCTAGCTGTTATCAGAGTAGTTTCTTTTTTATTTTTTTATATTAATTACAGTTTATTCACTTTGTATCTCTCATTCCACCCTCCTTCCCTCATCTCCTCCCTGCCCTCTCCAAGTCCACTGATAGGGGAGGTCCTCCTCCCCTTTCATCTGACCCTAGCCTATCGGTTCTCATCAGGACTGTTTTTCATAGTCTTCCTCTGTGGCCTGATAAGGCTGCCCCCCCATCCCCAAGGAGTGGAGGTGATCAAAGAGCCAGCCACTGAGTTCATGTCAGAGACAGTCCCTGTTCCCCTTACTAGGGTACCCACTTGGATACTGTGATGCCAGTATCCAAGAGAAGAAGGAGAAGAAGGAGAAGAAGGAGAAGAAGGAGAAGGAGAAGGAGAAGGAGAAGGAGAAGGAGAAGAAGGAGGAGAAGGAGGAGAAGGAGGAGAAGAAGGAGAAGAAGGAGAAGAAGGAGAAGGGGAAGGGGAAGAGGAAGGGGAAGGGGAAGAGGAAGAGGAAGAGGAAGAGGAAGAGGAAGAAGGAGGAGGAGGAGGAGAAGAAGAAGAAGGAGAAGGAGGAGAAGGAGAAGGAGAAGGAGGAGAAGGAGAAGGAGGAGAAGGAGGAGGAGGAGGAGGAAGAAGAGGAGGAGGAGGAGGAGGAGGAGGAGGAGGAGGAGGAGGAGGAGGAGGAGGAGAAGAAGAAGAAGAAGAAGAAGAAGAAGAAGAAGAAGAAGAAGAAGACATGCCCAAGAGGAGTAAACGATTGGAAATAATTAAATTCAGAGCTGAAATCAATGAATTAGAAACAAAGAAACAAACAAACAAAAAACAATTCAAAGAATCCATGAGACCAAGAGCTGGTTCTTTGAGAAAATCAACAGAGTAGTTTCTTTATGCAGTGAAAAGTGATGAATAGAGAGATACATGGCTGCTTAAGGTGCTGAGAATAAGTGACTAAGTATTCAGTCTATTTATTTATTTATTTATTTTTTATTTTTTATTTATTTATTTATCTATCTATCTATTTATTTATTCACTTCACACTACCAATTACTGTCCCCTCCCTTCTCTCCTCCCGGTCCCACCCTTTCAGTCTCTTCTCCCTTACCCTCTCCCCTCTCCTCAAAAAAGGGGAATGTCCCCCACCAACCCACCCCAGCAGATCAAGTCATATCAGAAAACTAAAAACATCGTCTTGCACCGAGACCAGACAAGGCAACACTAGGGGAACATGATCTACAAGCAGGCAACAGAGTCCATGTCAGAGACAGACCCCACTTCACTTTACTAGGGAACCCACATGAAGACAAAGCTTCTCATCAGCTAGATATATGTGTGCAGGGACTGGGGAGTGGAGAAGGGCTAAGTCCAACCCATACATGCTCTTTGGTTGGTGCTTCAGTCTCTGTAAACCACCATGGGCCTAGAATAGTTGACTCTTGATTTTGTGGAGTTCCTGTCCCCTACGGGTCCTTCTTCCCTTCCTCCCTTTCTTCCACAGGGCTCCCTAAGCTCCACCTAATGTTTGGCTGTGGGTCTCACCATCTGTTTTTATCCACAGCAGAGTATTCAGTCTTTAACAACACAGCTGTGTCACCTCCTCTAAGGCTCAAGGAACCCCTAAAAATAAAAGCACAAAAAAAAAAAAAATTAAGAGCCAGATGACAGGAAGGAGGGCTGTGAAATTCTAGATTTTAGGCCTGATATTACCATTATAGCCATTAGGTTAAAGCAACTACAGTTGCCTGAAGTGGGACTTCACAAGACTGGGCTGTAAAGAGTCATTTATGGATAGGAGAGGGAAAAGTGAGACCTTATGCCTCCATGGAGAACTATGGACCACTGATGGATTTGGGGAGATGGGGAGTCACTGTCTTTGGCTGTGTAACTATTCTTATGCACCCCATGTTCCAGAAGATAATTATATACTCATGTTCATGCAGTGGATCTCAGTTAAATACGGAATGTTGTGAATAGCAGTTCATGGCTCCTGGTGAAGAAAAAAATCTGAGACCCGGGAAGGCCTTTAAACTATAAAAATAAAGACACCGACCTTTTAAATTTTCAAAATTCAGTCCTTAACTGTGCAGAGTCTCAACTAGCTTATCCAAGTTAAGCTACCCATCTTGCCTCATCCAGCCACGGGGACAGCTTTCCTCCTAGGCTCATGATCATCTCTGTCTTCGTCTGTGTCTCCTAGCAAAGGGACCTTTCTATCCTCCCTTCCCAGAGTTCTTTTCTCCCTACAAGAAAGTCCCACCTTCCATTGCGTGTCTTTCTGCCCATCTAATTGGGTAATCAGATCTTTATTGACAGCTGACACATTCATACAAGACATTCCTCCACAGTGGTAGGTTACAAAACCAAAGTGAAGTGATGTAGGAAGAGATCCTGACGAGAGGTTGGGAGGGGATTGATGGTGGGAAGGAGGAAACAAAGTGGGTGACGGTAATCAAAATATATTGTATACCTATATAAAATTGCCAAATAATAAATTTTAAACATTGATATTACTCAGTCCTTAGAGTAGCAATATTGACTTTGATGTTACAAATAATTAAATGATGTGTTACTTTTGTCTTCCTAATTGGGATGCCTTCAGTTCATTTTCTTTGCCCAACCTCTACTTTAATATTAAGGAAAATTAATCAGACTAGATATTTGTACCTTTTCCTTGATTTCCGGGTTAAGTATTCACTTTTTTGTCTTTAATTATGATAGTAGCTGTATATCCTTATGCCCTCTACCTGCTTACATATATATCTTTCATTCTGATTTTGCTAGCAGATATATCACTAGGAATGGATAGTAGCTTTAATCAAATGCATGACTTGAAATACCTGTTTGTTTTATCTAGTTTAATTTGTGATATGAGTTAAACTGATTCTTACATATTAATCCACTTTACATTTCTAAGATATACTTGGTCATGATAAATTAGCCGAATTAAAAAATATACCTAAATCAAAACCGCAGCATAAAATAACACCAGATAGCAATAAATTTCATAGGTATAGGTGAAAAGTCTTAAATTTTAGCAGATTTAGTCCAACAAAAGTTAATACACAAGACACATAAAGTTCAAAAGTAATAGTGGAAAGAGAGAAAAATTGAGAAAGGACATGAATAATTAAGTTTCTCTTTGCGAATAGCTTTGATATTGAAACATTTTCTGCACTGTAGTCATTATAAAACATGGTTGTTACTTGCTTTGGTGAAACTTCTTAGTCTTTATTAGCATTTGTTTTCAAAACTCCAGTAATTTAAAATTATTAGAGAGTCTTTCTATATTTTGGAACTACAAGTCCTACTGTAACGTGATCACTTATCTCCTTCAGTGACTAGAATGCTTTAAATTTAGAGGTTTACAATTTCTCCCTGATGGTGTAATGTTTGCAATTCAATTTTTGTAAATCTATATATTTAGAA
The DNA here is from genome assembly GCF_030254825.1 of Meriones unguiculatus. NCBI lineage: Eukaryota > Metazoa > Chordata > Mammalia > Rodentia > Muridae > Meriones > Meriones unguiculatus. The sequence goes on along the minus strand of NC_083350.1, from coordinate 105,179,490 downwards.
ACAATGTGGTGCCTTCAAGATAAATCCTGCTGCTTTGGGACTCCCTTGGCAGAAACAGGGAAATTCAGATGCTAAGTGACCACTGTCATATACTCCAATGCATCAATAGCTCATAAGGTCACTGGAGAAAATTCCCTATAAAAGTAATGAATTGCCTTTTTGCTGTATTCTTGATGACATACCCTTTGGATGTTTATGACTATATATTGCTTGGAATATAGTAGAAGAGTCTGAATTAAGCCAGTATTATTGGATGACTGCTTTTGTTCCCAGAAATCTATGAGTTGTAGTCATAACCCCAATATTATTGTGTTTGAAGATGGGACATTTTTGACATAATTAAGTCATGATGTTAGAACAGCCATGAATGGAATTTAGGGCCCTATAGGAAGAGAAATACATACTTTGTATGGACACACACACACAATGCTATGTAAAAATGAGAATATGGATGTCTGTAAACCAGAAAGCTGAACTTAGCCGCACTGTTGATCAGCCAGTATCTTGATCCTTTCAAACATCCACAACAGTGTAAATGTTTTTGTTTTTTCCATTTTCTTTATGATAATTTATCATGGTAGCCTTAACCTATTAGGACAAATGATTATGAAAAGTACATTTATGAATAAACACTTAGTTCATTTAAACAATGAAAATGAACTCCATGTGAAGTACAAATACAGCCATTCTTGCCTTTTAGTACAGAAAACTTCAAACATGACTTCCATTTTAAAATAAAAAATATTCTTCAAAATCATCATATTCCATTTAGTACACTGAGGAAGTATCATGTTAGTGTCAAAGATTTAATTAAAAGATTTCATTAAATAATAGATAAAATTGTATTGCTCATCTATTTAGCATGTAGCATATTACTTATCTAAATAACACTATTGGAGATACACCTATGATATATATGTGTGTGTGTGTGTGTGTGTGTGTGTGTTTATGTATAATGTGATGTTAAATGACATAAAACAATCAAGGCAAAGGTTCGGAAGCAGATTGAGGATTCACTCTTTAAGTAAAGAGTAGATAACTTATGCAATAAGAGGACAATTGAAAACTCATCTATATAAAATGATGAGTAAGGTTATCTGAGAGAAGGCTGTTCTGGGAATGGACTTGTTCTAGCAAGTCTCAAATTTCAGTAGCAATTGTATGCCTGAGATTCATAAAATAGGAGCTTTAACTTCTGAAATTAAAATAAGTATTTCTCATCATCTGATTTTTCACAAATACTTTACGAATTTCAAAATGTCTCTCATGTGATATCATCTAATACCAAGGAAATTTTTTCTTTGTAATTTCCATAGGTTTTTGTTTTGTCTTGTTTTTCTATTTTTATTCCTGATTTTGCTTTCCTTGTTAATGTCTGTGTGGGTATTTCTATCTGGGAGCATCAGCGGCAAGTACAGCTAAGAGAACTCAACTTCTCTTTCCAGAGTTCAGCCATAAAACTTCTAAAGTACTCTGACATTTCATATGGCTATCAGGCACTCAAAGGTATAAGACAGAATAAAGAAACAGGCTCTGTCTTATTATGATACAGACCAGAATTGTGTTGAGAAAGCTTTCTGGGTTCCAGCTTAGAACCGTTAACTCTACTTGTTACTGAATGAAGAAACAACAACAAATTCTGTTCAGTGCTGGCAACCTACTGTATTTAAAGCCTAAGGGGGAAGAAACATTGATGAGAATGCTCATCAATGTAAGATGTCCTCTGTTGGCTCGGTTCTGTCTATGAGAGCCATTATAACACTGTGTATGTAAAAAGGAAACAAATTTCACATAGATTATTCATTTTGGCTCTCTGAAGAGTTTTGACTTATACAAAGAAATCAACACTCACAAAAATGATGCAAATATTTATAAACATGATTTTAGTAAAACGGATTATTTTCCCAGAATTAGGAATTCTGTTTCTTCTGCTCTAAGTCTATTATATAATTTGTAGCCATGAGTGAGACTCAATTTATGTAGATCTCCTATCCTAAGTTGTAAATGTGTGCTTTCTGTTCAATCTCACGCAAAGTAATATGGATCTTTCTTCTTTTCCAAAATAGATGGATGGGACTATCTTCTTCTTGTCTCTGAATTCTGAGAGATAGAGAAAAAAAAGCAAGAACTTGAGAGAAGCTGGAGGGGTGAAGGATACCACAAGAAGACCTACAGAGTAAACAGACCTGAGCTCATGAGAGTTCACAGAGACGGAACCACCAACCAAAGAGCTTACATGGGGTGGACCTAGATCCCCCACACACATATGTAGCAGATGTACACTTTGGACATCATGTGTGTCCCCTAACAATGGGGTTAGGGGCTGTCTCTGACTCTGTTGACTTCCGTTAGATTCCTTTCCTCCAGCTGGGCTGCCTTGTCTGGCCTTTGTGGGAGAGGATTCACTTATTCCTGCTGAGATGCCAGCATGGGTTGGTACCCGTTGGGGGCCTCCCCTTCTCTGAGAATGAGAAGGAAGAATGGGGATAGCGGGCATGACAGTGGGACTGGTAGGAGAGAAGGAAGGTGACTAGGATCAGCCTGTAAAGTTATTAAATAAATAAACAAATAGATAGATAGATAGATAGATAGATAGATAGATAGATAGATAGATAGATAGATAGACAAATAAATGAGGAGCAATAGTCATGATCATGATGTCGTGATTAGGGAATCTAGTGAAGACTCCATTCAGCCAAATGAATAGGATAAGATTAATTCCTTGGTGGCTTGAATGATTTCCATTGCTGATTTTCTGTGTGAAGAACTCCTACCTTCTGACACTCTTTCCTTTTGCACTCTTAGCAGAAAGCTTACTAAAGGTGTATTTGGGGATTAAAGTCATCCAACAACAATAGTAATGAGGGAACAACATGTAATGCTACTAGTGATTCTACAGATCTGTCATAGAAATGGGTAAATTCTCTTCAGAGCCTCCGCCTTAGTTGTTGTTGTACATATTTGCTACAAGAATATTGTTCAGCCATGATTATAGTGGAGCAGCAATGCACACAAATCGTAGGAGCCCCTTGCCTGCTGGTTGCCAAAATATCTAGGGAGTATTTACATTGATGAATGAATATTTATACCGAATATAACTACTGAATATAAATATGAACATTTATATTGATGAACGAAAGGGCCCTGTGCCAGTGAGAAGGCCCAGTGACAGAGTTTGTAAGAGAAACCAGAAAACCTAAGATAGATGCTAGAAACCACTGTAGGAGAGAAACAATGCCTAGAAGTTGTCCTTTGTTATGCATGTACAATTTCACACATCATATAAACTCGTGCCCCCCACACACACATGCACACACAGACACACACCACATATCATCATCATCATTCTCATCATAAAAATTTAAATTTAAAAGAGAGAATGTAAGTTCTCTCAATATTCACACTAATACCATAGCCATCATGCCATCTCAGCATGAACCATTCTCATTGGCAAAAGTGAATGTTTAAATTAGATCCATTTTAAAAACATGGGGCTGACGACATGGACTCATGAGGCTTAGCACACAGTCTTAAAAAGAAAGCCATATCAATGTTATCTTTAAATCAATGTAATTTTTAGGCTTCACCTACTCTGAACAAGGAATAAAGTGTACTGGATATTGTGACAACTTGTCATCCTTAGACTCACAAAGCATGTTGTGTGTCTCTTTGTAGAATTTATTTTAGATTCAGTGTACACAAGAACCTTCTTTGCCTTCTTATTGCATATAGTTCAGGTCTTCATGGAACTCGTGGGCCCACGCCATCAAACATTCTTTCCACATATTCTTTCCAGCATATTCCTATCACTAAATTTAACTCAGTGTCAATTTCTGCAGGATTCGTCCACTTCTACAAAATTCCCAATAAACACTGAAGTTGGAAATATTCATGGCTATTAAAGATATTTTTCATAGTTAGTTGGCAAAAGCCACAAAAGTTTGAAACTTTTGTTAAAAATATTGATATTTAGTGAGTTGTATTGAGCATCAGTTTCTAGCTTGAGTACAGAGAGATATTTTATTTTGTTGTTGTTTGAAAATGACTAAATTTTTAAACAGATTATTTCTCTCAGTATTGAGGTCTTTCTATTAAAGTGGAAGCAGGATTAAAATGTTGCCACTTTTTTAATAACTCTTTTATTATTGCTATTTTCCTTATCTATAGCTTCTCCCAATATTTTCTAGCTGCTTGACTAGGCTTATATCTACACATATACATACATACATATATATATATGGATATAGCCATTCAATGTGCTGTGTCCTTTTTTCCTATTCCTTGGCATTTTTAAGTGTTCTAGACTCTTATGTCTGACATAGTTGCTTTTGTCAGATGGTCTAGATCAGCCTTGCCATCCTCATGTCTCAAGCTTCCCAAGTACTGAGAATATTACAGGGATGATAGACTATGATCAGCTCTTCTTCCTAAGATCTTATCACATCTTCAAATTGCCACATAAATGAGTTACATAAACTGTACTAAAAATCTGAGCTACGTGTTTTGGTCATTACAATATTTTCAATAGATGCCTCAATTTAGTAATAATTCATGTAACTAACAAAGGTCTAGAAGACAGTGAAGGGAGTAATAACTCTATGGAAAGTAGATCATAGTGAATTCTAGCTTGTGTTTGCAGGGCAACTTGCCCTCAAGTGCTGTGAAACCCTTAGGAGTGCCAGGCATTTCACAAAAGTGGAAACATTCCCTCTGGAGTTGGGAATCCAACTCCATCAATTCCAACAATCATGGAAAATAGCTCAGTGATTCTAACTTAGAGGGCTCCAAGAGAGACTTGAGCAATCCTTAAAAATGGCTTTTATTTTCTGCTGTCTTAAAAAAGAGCATCCATAATCTCAGCGTAGCAAAAAACATTTCAGATTTCCACAACAGAATAATTTAAACCCATAAATCATGTTCAATGCTGGGAGAGATGCTGCGACAGAATTGAACATGAAGATATGAGCAAAAACTTAGAAAACGAAGGAAAAGAAATGTCACCCTAAGTGTTTTTTGCCACCATGAGCATACTCCCATCCACATGCCTTCTGGAACATACCAATAATTCCAGGTGTAAATTTCAGAATTCAGCATGACATAATAACAGTCACTAACTTTTGTAGGTTGAAGTGAAAGCCTTAGCCTTCCCCTCCATGACCCTCAAAGAGCCTTGAAGCAAACAGCGCTCAGAAACTCATAACATGATAAGTCATGCATTGTGTCATCAATTTTCTTTTACAGAAACAGGAAAAACCCAGCTAGAGAGATGGCTCAGGGAGTAAAAATACTTGCTATGCAAATACGTGGATCTGGGTTTGAATCTCAGAATCACTGTAAAATGTCAAATGTGTCTATGTGTACCTGTATGCTCAGTGCTGTAGGAGGCAGAGCCGAGGATCTTGCTGCAACTTGCCTGCCAGCCTACTCCTAAGCTCAGTGAGAGACTGTATCTCAAAGATAAGAGATAGAGAGTGATAGAGCAGTTATCCAGTGTCTTCCTCCGATCTCCATATATATGCAGACATAAGCCACATACACACACACACCACATAAACAGACATACAGAAATACACAAACATACAAAACACACACACACACACACACACCACACATAAACACAGGTACAGACACACACAAACACACATGCACACACACCAGACTATAGCATGTTAATGTACATCGTATTTCCACGCTCATATCTCTGTTATATAGAAATGCAGTGGTCCTGGAGTTCACTACCCTGGTAGATTTCTTACTCGATAAGATCTACAGAATCAGATTTTGTAATTCTGGGCATCCTCACAGAGGCAAGTTACTTGCTAATATCCGTGGCCCTTCGTTTACTCTCACCATTATTTATTTGTTGACTAAAGAGTCACATGAGCCTCCATTTCATTATTTTAACAATGCTCAAATCCAGACAAATTTTAGAGGTATAAACTGGCTTCACACAGGGTATGGTTAGTACAGAGTATGGTCACAAAAGGTATCGATCATATAAGTACATAATAAATTTTTCATTCTAGTCTAATGAAAAAGTAAGTACTTTCTTTCCCAGTATTCTGGGTGCACAAATAAAGTGTCAGACCAAGATTATCATTTCTTTTACAGCTCAGCACGTATGAGTTTTGAGTCAGATTCTGTGTCTCTTCACCAGGGTCCCCTTCTGCACAATACTTTCTAACTATCCCAGAACAGACGGCCTGCAAGGAACTCAATGGGCCCTCTCCACTAAAAATGGCACCTACCCTAATATTGGAACTCTTAGTTTCTTATTAATTCCACTGTGTCAATAATATTTGGCCTATGGAGAAAATTGTAGAAACTTAAATTTCTTTTCAAAGAAAAATTAGAAAACAACTTGGAAGATATCCTAAAAGGAAGACAAAGTTGATCTAATTAGAAAAGTGTAAAGCAAATAGCCAAAAACAAACCATACGCTTTGTAATAGTCTAGAGATAAACAAAGAAAATCTGTCTTGGTATTCTGAAATTGAGAACATCATAATTGTACAAAAATTGGCTCCAAAATATTCACTCATGGAACAGACGCTTAGCTTAGGCTGGCTTGGAAAGGAGCTAGACAAGGACAAGGACGTGGAGCATTGCTGAAGAATGGTCACTGCTGATTTAACAAACCAAATGGGTGAAAGCATTTTCATATCACAGCTAAGAAGGCAAAACTGAAGTTTCGGCCACAAGTGTGGGCCCTATTCCATGCCATCCCACAACATTTTCTTCAACTTTTTATTATTATTATTATTATTTGACTTTTCTCCATATCGTGGATGCATACTTCTCACATGGCCTTGTGTATAAGAAAGAAATATTGGTTGAAGTTGAGGATTTGAATATGTAGTGTGGTGATGATGGTTACTCCAAAGACAACCTGTACTCACAGCCCGGTACACTTAGAAGATTACCTAGATTCATTCATTTATTTCTAATTTTAGGAACATGACAATTTCTACTCCCAGTTAGTAATCAAAAACTGAGAAAAAGAGCACCATGTGGCATGGGTAGCAGAACTGAAATTCTATGCTATGTCAACTGAAATTTGATATTCTGTACTGTCTTCAATAAACCCCTCCCACCACTGGGGGAAAAAAAAGGCTCATTCTGCAGCCAAAGAGAGAGTCATGTTACAACTAGCATACAAAGACTGCAAGATAGTTATGGGCCTCTTTATAGGATATAAGTGTTAGGTAAACACAAAAAGGTGTCATCTATTCAGAGTTAGTATTCTTCTTAAAAACAGTTCTTATGTCAGTAAAAGTAAAATAACCTGCCGCTACAGGGCCTTTGACCCCCAAATCAGGCCGCAGGGTGACTGGTGCTGTTCCGTAAGAGTCTCGGGGGCAACTGGACCTGGAAAATGTCACTAAAGGATAGAAACCCCTTCTGTCCTTTGTCCAGGCTATGTGTTTCAGAAGGCTTTAACCCACAGGCATAAATTCAATGTGCTGACTCACATGGTAAAATAGAAGCACATGCTTATTTTTTTTAATTAATCAAACTCATACAGTAAATTGAATGAAATTTAGCATTTTCTCTATTTATTTCTAAAATTGTCTTATATCACAAAGCATCAACCTGCCACTTAAATTTGATCACAAGATTATTTAAAAGCCCTTTAGGGTAGCTCAGGCTTTGGATTGCAGGCTTGTACCAGCATGTTGGTCAAAACCATTAAGGTGATCCCTCAAGACACATAATTCTACCTGTGATGATCTTTATAAATTTCTTAATTTAAATCTTCTCTTGGCATAAATATGTATTTTTATTTATTTGGAAAAAAGAAAATAATTTTCCTGAGTAGTTGTTTTGATAAAGCTGCTCTCAAAATAACCTTCAACAAAACTAAACAAAAAGTTATTTTGAAAGACTGACTAGATTATCCAATTTAAAAATAAAAAAGAAAGAAAGAAAAAGAAAACCCCAGAGCTTGGCATGCGTTTAGAAACACTAATTGTCGACTTGGGTTTCTCAATGTTCCCTGAGAAGCAATATAACATTCTTTCCTTTGAAAGGATAAAATAATGATAATAACAGCTCATAGAGTAAGAAACTGGAATCAGAAAAAAAAAAGTGAGAAGGAATTCCAGGGTGAATGCCAAAATACCAAGATAAAATGCAAAGGATGATTGATCGTGGTTCCTCACCTTTCAGAGATGAGTTTTTCAGCTCTGCACGGAAAGAGCTGGCAAGGGAATCCCATTTGCAGAATGCTAGCTAGATTTTGCCACGTGTAAAATTTGCTAAGGAGAGCAATTATACACTCTTTAATGGTAGTTATTCTTAAATGTTTACTCTTAAGTCTCATTCTTTAGCAACTCAAACTGGGGACACAAATGGCTGTCAGTTGCTAAAATCAAGGGTGTTCCTGTAAAATGCTATAAAATCTCAGGCCATTGGAATCCATGTAAATGGCACTCCGGGAATTCAGAGACAGCCTTGACCTTCTTAGTAGAAACTGTTAGAAGTCTTTGGCAGGCTTTCAGAAGACAATTGAAGGTTGTTTTCATGTCACTGCACTAGAGAATTTTACCTTCAGAGCCACTTGTATCTTGAAAATAGCCCCAACCTAGTGTGAGCCTAATAAGTTGCATCTCTTGTATCCTATAACTATCTTTTTAGAAATAGTGTTAAGAGGGTTGACAAAGATTGTGAGAACAAGTTGAAGCTCATTTAAAGGTTTTGTTTGTTTGTTTATGGAACAGGCAGGTCTGGTTGTCAGTGGCAAGGACAAAGAAGAGAAACTTCAATGGCGATCGTTTCTCAGCACAGCTCTGTTTTCACAAGTGTAAGTCATATGTTCCAGGACTGTGAGTATAAGCTAAGTCTAACTTTACTCATCAATATTATTCATGAAAAATACCCACGCCATTTGTTGCATAATAATAATAGCTGTATTCAAGCTCATCGAGTTGCAGTGGCTTTTCCAATGAGGAAGAGATTGGGCTCAACTTGGAAACAGAGTTAACATGGTGATACACATCCAGGAGGCAGGTATGGGAGGAAGATAGCAGAGGATTGACAAATATCTAGAGCAAACAGTAACAAGAAGGCATGGGGCGCTTACCAAATCAACACAGCAGGATTCTTACGGATGGTAATCCAAGGTCACCCGGTGTGGACTCACACCAGATGGGCACACTGGTTACATATCAAGGGTGGGAAACTCAGGCTACACTTTGGTAAAATTGAACATAGAAAGATGAAAGCTCACAAGTCATGATTTTATTGAAAACATACAGATTAGAGTCTGATCAAAAGGACAACCTCTCACTATCCCCAAGGATGTCGATTTTTATTATTTACTATATTCATGAAGAAGAAATCATTCATTTTATAGACAATGTGTAAGATTCTCATATCATAAAATAACACTCTTGTTTGATGAAGTGGAACACTCCTCAAATTAGGGAACACATGCTGGATTTTTCTTGGGATGGAGGGCAGGACATTTCTTTCTCTTCAACCTAAATGAGCAACAAACAAGAAGACTTCAATTCTAGATGAAGAAGGAAAATCTGGGCAGATCGTTTCTTTCATCTTCAACTGTTTGCCCGGAGTTTGTTATGCTCTTTATAGGCACAATGTCTAGCCCAAACTATCTTTGAGACCACCTTTTCCATGTGTATTCAGGGCTGCAGTGTCTCTAAACTGCACTGTGGTTGCCATCGCCTGCCTTCTGGTCAAAAAGTGGCCACATAATTCTCGCAGCTTACCTGCATTTGTCTTCAGCCCTTTCGTCCATGGAAAAAAGAAGTGACATGAAAGTTTGGCACACACTTTCCAGCGCAGGGGCAAGGCTGCACTTAAAATTAAGGGCTTTTACTACTGAGAGGAATAAAGGAAAAAGAAATTGTCCTCATTACGTTCAAATCCAGTAAGCAGAGTTAGAATGGAATGTTACAAACTTTGCAAGGTTTTCTTTTCTAACTGCTGGCTTGGAGTTATGCACAAATCCCTGTCCCTCAGCTTAGTGACCTATAGCCTAATGTAATTTAAAAACCACATTACTATCACCAATCTTTGCTACAGGTATACCAAAAATGAATGTCACCTTTTTGTAGGGGTAGATATTTTTCCCTTTTTATATTTTAAATTTATGATAAAATATAATTTTAACTTATGATTAACACTCAGAGCTCTGTTTCTGCTATCTATGCTTCACTGATTTTTACACTGTAATCCACAGGCATAAATACCTTTTTGTTTTCTTCTCTCCTACTCCTTAGAAATCCTTCCTTGATCTTAGGTTCAATATCTTCCCAGTAGGTGGGAGTACCAGAAAAACAACAAAATTAAAATCATACAAACACCAAAAGCAGAATGACTTCTCTCCCTATGCTCAGTCCCCTAGTCCACTAATAGGGGAGGACCTCCTCCCCTTCTATTTGACTCTACCCTATCAGGTTTCATCAGGGCTGGCTGCATTGGCTTGCTCTTTGGCCTGGCAAGGCTGCACCCCTGCAGGGAGAGGTGATCAGAGAGCCTGCCACTGAGTTCATGCCAGAGACAGCTCTTCTCAACTTATTAGGGAACCCACTTTGAGCCTGAGTCTATGGGCTGCATCTGAGCAGGGGTTTTAGGTCCTCTCCATGCATGGTCTTTGGTTGAGGTATCATTCTCTTCAGACCCACAGGGCCCAGTGTTTTGGCCCTGTTGGTGTGCTTTGGAGCTCCTGTCTCCTCCAAGTCTTTCTATCTCCCCCTTCTTTCATAAAATTTCATGCATTCTGCCAAAGTTTGGCTATGAGTCTCAGCCTGTGCTTCAATATTTCGATCAGTGGAGTCTTTCAGAGGCCTTCTGTGGTAGGCTCCTGTCCTGTTCCCTGTCTTCTCCTGCTTCCAATGTCTATCGTGTTTGCCCTTCTGAATGAGGAATGAGCATTTTCTTTAGGGTCCTCCTTGTTGTTTACCTTCTTTATGAGTATAGATTTTAGTATGTTTATCCTATATTATATTTCTAATAACCATCTATGAGTGAGTATATACCATGTATGTCTTTCTGCTTCTGGGTTATCTCCCTCAAGATGATTTTTTCTAGTTCCCACCATTTGCCTGAAAATTTCATGATTTCTTTGTTCTTAATTGCTGAGCAAATTTTATGTGAACTCACAGAGACTGCAGCAGCATTCACAGGGCCGGTGCAGGTCTGCACCAGGTCCTCTGAGTATATATCATAGCTGCCAATTCAGTATTTTCATGGGACTCCTGAGTGTGAAAATGAGTATCTGATTTTTTTTTTTGCCTTGTCTTGGGTTTTCTTTTTTCTCTTAGTTAGCTTCATCCAACTCTGATGTGATATTTTCATTTTATATTATGCTTTATCTTTTTTAAAAATTAATAAATTAATCAATGAATAAATAAATGAATTAAAAAAATAGCCGCTGGGGTTATTGTTAACAACTGAACTGTCACTTATACCGCTGTGAGAGAAAAAATGAATTCTCCACAACAGAATGGCACTGGGTAGGTATATCAAACACTTCAGGGCAGCCTCGCGTTCAGGAACAGATGACCAACATTTAATCAACTCCAGTTTCCCTTGTATGCATTTATTTGGTTATAGTTTGCTGTGTTCTTCTAAGGGTGGTATTTTGTTTTCTTGATTTCCGGGGGGGGGGATTGCATTGAGTTTTTTGAGAAAGAGCTTAAATTTAGGTTGGTAGGGAGGGGGAGAGAATCTTGGGGAAGCACTTGGAGGAGGGGAAGAATGTGATCAAATATATACCTATACTTTAAAATTGTTTCAAATAATAAAAATATATAATTCAGGAAGAAGAAATGGGCAAAGGCTCTGAACAAATGGCTCAGCAAAGATAAAAAGATGGGAAATATGCATAGGAAAGGGTGATCCGTGGTGTCTGAATCCTGGCCCACTGGGAGTACTCTGACAAATTACCACAACTTGAGCAATGTATCAAAGAAAATATATTTGTCACTGTTCTGGGGGGTAGGAAGTATGACCGTGCAGCCAGTATTGTTAAATTCTGACGAGGGCCCTTCTAATTGCAGAAGAAAGACTTCTCAGGGTATCTTCACATGGTAGGGAACCTATTTCCTGATATCAAGCCTTGGACATTAAGGTTATCCTATGAATTTCTGAGGCACAAGCACTTACGTAATATTGATTTTAAAAGGTGGATTAGAGCAACAATGAGATGTATAACTATGGAAATGGTCTGCATCCACCACTCTGAGAACACCAAGAGCAGACGAGAACTTAGAAGGACAGAAAGGTCCACTCCTCACAGCTGAAGATGCAGAATTGTTCTGTTCCTTCGGGAGCCATTTTGATTGTTTGTTATGAAACCAAGCAGACTCTTACTACCAACAATCACACTGTGATAATTAGCCTGAGGGGTTAAACTTAGTGTACACGCAGAATCCTGTATACAGATTGTCATAAACATTTAATTAATAATCACCAAACTGTTCAAAATAGCCAATATGTCTTCAAAGGCAAACGAATAAACTGCCAGATCCTTACATTGCTCAGTGCTAAACAGAAATGAATTCTCAAGCTTGAAAAAACAAAAGGGGAAAAAAGTAGTACATTGTAATAAGCAAAAGAGGCAAAAATAAAAAGGCTAATTAAAGTAGCCTTCTAAATACATGACATGCTGGAAAAGTAAAATCGCGAAAACAGTGGAAAAACTCAGTGATAACCAGGGTCCTGTCGTAGGTATGAATGAACAGACACGGCAGAGAGGACTTTTAGCAAAATGAATATATTCTACAGTACTGCAGTTGAGGATGGTCATACAATCCTGTCATAGGTATACATTGCCTAAGCCCAAAGAATGCATAGTATAATAAATAGAACAACTGTGTATTACAGACTGTAGACAAATGCATCAATGTAGAGAGACAGTTCAACAATATGTCAGTCTCCTGGAGATTGCAGTCTAGAAATAAAATATTCATAATGTACATGCCTGAGAATAAATAGGCAAGCTGCACATCACCAGGATTCGTGATCACGAATTCATCTAGAACTGGATGATTTCATAACAAAGACATGGGTCAGATTTACCTCCTCTAGATATAGCAAGTCGGTCGCTATGGGATAAAGAGAAAGCAAACTGATGTGAAGGAAAGAGACCACAACTTGGACGCTGAACAATTTCCTTCACATCTCTTAGTTTGAGGTCTTCATGTGTGACCTTGTTTTAATATGTGTCTCATAGAGCAGGGAATTTATGAATATCCATTAAATAGAAATACAACTTACATGTAGTAGGGTCAAAAACCTTGAAGTCGTGAGGAGTTCAGAGGAAAGGATGAGAAAAAGAAGGTAATGGGGATGAAGTATGATCCAAATGCACTATCCCCACGTAGAGAATTCTGAAAATAAGTAAAAAACGATTATGAAAGTTCTTGATGTCCATTAAGCCACTACAGTATTGGAACCTATGTAATCGCTATCATTTGGAGTATTGTGTTGCTGATTTTGTTGCCATTTCTCCTGGAATGTAAATTCCACGGCAGATTGATCTGTCTTCCTCCGTGGTGAGTTCTCTTTCTGGGTGAGCATCGCATGCCATATAGCAAATGCTCTGTTGTGGGATAGCATCATTTGTCAGATGGCAGCAGTGGCGAGCGGACGCGTTAAGCACATTGCCCAAAGATACACATGAAATAAGCGACAGGACTCTGATCAGCGCCCGGAGGACTTGCCAGTGTGAGCTTCTTCCTCATACGGCCTACACTGTACCCGAGGGATTGGCTCTACTGCTGAGTTTCCGTAGTGGGAGCCAGACTGTGTGGAAAAGAGTTTTAACAGTGGTTTGTCAAGCGGGTAAATATCAGCCAGCCGAAGTGAAGAGAGCAGAGATGAGGATGCAATACGCTAGACCAGATGACAAGGGCCAGGAGTTTCCCCTTCAGAGACATTTAAACTTTAAATTAGAGTGTTAATGTCTTATAGAACTATTTCATATCTAAGTTAATCATATGCCAATATATTCTAATAGGTGCCTGGTGTAAGTAATTTACATGCTGGCAGAAACAGATGTAAATTTAGAAATTTCTTTCTGATTCTTTCTCTCTGCTCTCTCCATGACCTCAGCAGTAACTTGTATGAATACCGTGACACACCCTACGAGTGTTTTTCCCCTGGGGGAAAAAAAAATCTCAACACAAGTAGGGTTTACCTCCCATCAGGTTGCTAAGCTTCCGTGGCTTCTGAATGAGCAAGCTTCCTAGAACAGGGTTTGGGCTGCAGAACGCATTCGGTTCCGGAAGTGAGGGCTTGCGCTGATCTCCATTACAGCATTCGCCACGTAAAGTGGTGGAAATGATCCATACATTAACTAAAAAAAACAAACTCACAAGGTGCAAACATAGACTCTGCAGTTTCTGGGAAGTCGGGGAGAACCGTGCGGAGATCTGTCGCTCACAGCTTGGTATCTGCTTTCTGTGTCTTACAAAAAGCTGGCTGCTTAGGTTAGGACTCAGACAGTCCTGCCTGGATAAGTAGTCAGTGTGGTACCTTCCCGTCCTTATGTCTTTCTCTCCTCCAGCTCCCTCACTGGTTGTAGGAAGCTCGCCTATAGGTTAACCTTCAAAGTCTAGCTACAGCCACAGTGGCTGCAGCCTTTTAGATGGTTGGTCATCAAGAAGGATCCAAAAACCACACACCCACAAGGAAACTAGTAGACAAGTGTTACTTCAATACAAAGAAAAAAAAAATACAAGAGGATTTCAGAAGCCAAGGCAGGGATAAGTACCGTACTCCAAAAGCATCCCTGATTGCGCCCCCGCATGGCCGTCTGCTGACAGCGGCTGACAGGTTGTGTTTTATCTGTTGGTACCTGCCTCATCTCTTCTATTGGTGTCTTTGTCTTTCCATTATTGTAAAATCGGGAGTCATTGATCTTGTCAGTGATAAAGCTGCCTTAACCCCCTCTGAGGTTCCTTTTCGTTATCTGTGACATGAGGCTACTGTCGCCCAGGATGTGTAGCAGAAAGGGCCCGAGGTACTGAGTCGGCAAGGAGGCTGTGCATCGGCGCTGGTTGTCAGCAATCAACGGTAACAGTGAGGAACCGAGATTGCTGCTGTTCCGCTGGGACTTAGCACAGGGGTCCACACAGAACGCATGTTCATTGTATTTTATGCCGGACCTGTAAAAGTGTGGTGACCCTTCAGCAGCTCCCAGAGCCGTCACTGACTCCCTGGAGGCGGTTAGCAGTGTTTCAACAACTAACAGACAAACACGGGCTTTGTTTGTGTAGAGTTCGGTGTGTGTGTGTGTGGTGTGTGTGTGGTGGTGGTGGGGGGGGTCCACAGTCATTTTGTACTTTCACAATTGGTGAAGATGTCCTGGCACAAACACACCCTACTTTATTTATATGTGCTCTTGTGAGATAGGCATTTCTGGCACTGGCTAAAAGGTGACCCCCCCCACCCCCCGGGAGGTTGGCAACTCAAAGAATTTTCTCCTTAAAAAAAAAAAAAAATTCAGGAAATCACAGCTGTAAAAAGGTGGTAAGACACTGTCACAAAAATGTCAGCCTGCCTGGGAACCTGCCCAGAAGTTTGCTGCAGAGGCTTAGTGCTGAGTTGAGCTGCAGCGCCATCTGGTGGTCATGTGACGTGCAGGCCAGGTGCAGCATTCCTGCGTGAGGGTTTCCTAAAAGCAAGTTTACCTTTCTCCCCCTCTGTTATTGATGTGTAAGAAATGAATCTAAGGAAATAAATGACGCAGATTTTATGATACAGAGAAATAATGTATAGCCACTATCTCGTCTCTAGGATGTGAGTCTGTACTTAAACGTATGAGTTTTCTTGTGGTTACTTAAATGCTCATGAACCTCAGTGTTCTAACTTAAAAAAACAAAACAAAAAACTCCTCCTTCCATGAATTGTGGTTACATACATATATATATTCTATATATGTTTTTCTTCTATTCGTTTTTGTGCATAAATATATTCAAGATATGTAAATATATTATATATGCAAGATATATAATTTGCATATGTATATTGTATATCTTGCATATGTATATATAAATATATTTTTACATAGTATATATGTTTATTTATATGTATATATATGTGTGTGTGTGTGTGTGTGTATATATCCCAAAATATTACCTGCTCAGTCTGTATAATATTCCAAGTGTGCGTATTTTCAGGGCTGCCTTTTTAATACTGGATAACCAAATGATGTGTTCTTTCCTGGACAAGAATACCCTATGCCCAGAATTCCGCATAAATTTGAAAGAGAGCAAGAATGGGTGCATGGGAATGTTTGGAGAAAGCAAATGATGAAAAGAGATAAATTATGTACTTATATCTCAAACAAAAGAAGTAATAAAAATGAATTCAAGTTTGACTATAGAAACAGACACTGTGTCATTCCAGCTATATATGAGATGTACTCTAGTTTAGTCGTAACAGCCTCGTCCATGAGTCCATACCAGGCACCTGTACATACTATAGTACAGGATACGATAGTACAGGATACAAAAAGTAAAACACCAGAGGTTTTTTTCTTCCTTAGAGAAATAACAGTTCCACAATGAAGAGAGATGTTAGTTCTTGAAAAAAGCACAGTGTGATACCAGATTGTAGAGTCAAGGCAGGCCACATACTTTTTTTTTTTTAAAGGTTTTTGTACTTGGATTTATTCATTAGGCTTTCTGTTTATAAACAGTAGAATCCCATCTAGCTTTTTTTTTTAATTTTATTTTTTTCTTATCAGTTACATTTTATTAACTCTGTATCCCAGCTGTGTCCCGATCCCTCATTCCCTCCCAGCCCCTCCCTCACCTCCCTCATCTCCACCGTGCCCCTTTCCAAGTCCACTGATAGGGGGGACCTCTTCCCCATTCATCTGATACTGTTTTATCAGGTATCTTCAGGACTGGCTGCCCTCCTCTGTGGCCTAACAGGACTGCTCCTCCCTTGGGGGGTGGGGAGACCAAAGAACCAGTCATTGAGTTCCTGTTAGAAATAGTCCCTGTTCCCCTCACTTTGGGAAACCAATTGGTTACTGAGCTACCACAGGCTACATCTGAGTGGAGGTTCTAAGTTATATCCATACATGGTCCTTGGTTGAATGTCAGTCTCAGAAAAGACCCTGGCAGGGCACATATTTAATTCTGACACCCAAGACGGAGATGCCAAGACAAGCTTTGCAGTAAAACACAAACATAACTTTATTTGAATTGGGTCTCACATAAATGTTACTCCCATGCCAGGGGAAGTGAGAATAGCCAAAAGATGGAATGTATAATGCTAAAGCTGAGAAAAATGATTATAAAAATATATAGTTATGAAAATGTCCTTGTTCTAAACAAATGACAGGAAAATTTAGGTTAGAGACAACATTTCATAAGTTATAACACAATTTGCTATTTTGCACATAGTTATGGAAACTGAGACGATTTAAGCGCTAGCCCATCATATAAAACAGTCAGTAGAAAATAATGAGAATCAAAAAGTTTCAAGAGAGCTCATCGAGAACAACAGTCCCGTTGACTTTAGATTAATCCTAGTCTTTTGGTTCAATGTGCTAGTGGGTGTTGAAAACTGCATACTATGTGTCTGTGTCATAAAATCTGTTACATACATACATAAAACATGAAACATCAATGGCCTAAAATTTGTACTTCCCTTTAAAATCCCTTCTAGTTTTTCTCACACTATTCTAGCATTCAGAGAAATGCTTTTTAGACAAATAACTGATTAACTACCATTTATCCACACTCATTCATTCATTCATTCATTCATTCTATAATGGCTTCTGCCTTCTGGGCTACCTCAGGAAAGGAAGTACCCGTCAGCTCGTCAGACCACATTTATAGGAAATGCTGTGTGCCATGCAGAGTAAAGCATAGCAAAGGCTTTCTTCATGTTTGTTTTTATTCTTTGCTTGGTCGGCTGTTTTTTGTTTGTTTTGTCTTGTAGCACCTCCTTAGTGCTCAAAAGTTCCAATAACAGGTTATTACACTCTACCTCACGATCAAGTAGCTTTGGAAAATGTGTTTAGACAATGGTGAACTCTGATCCACACAGAGAGGGTAAAAATCACATCTGATCAATTAATTCGGACTCACAATGCATAAGTGGTCAATAGTAGATGCTCAATGCCTTGTGGTGAATTGGCACATGAACCCTTACCAAATAATGCCAATGGCATATTATGGATAATACCTGTTTAAGAATTACATGGATCAAGCAAGTAAACAAATGCTAAATGAGCGAACGCAGGCATGAGCTGTTTCAGATGCTGTGTCGGGCAGTGCAATTAACATAAATGTCACCGCATTTTGGTGTAGAGGCTGTCTCCCTTTGGTTCAGTCCCCAACCTCAGTACTCTCATGTGAGGAAGATAACAACAACTTTGGACTTGGGCATCAAAGACAAGAGAAATAAAGTGGAAAGAAATCTTTCAAGTGCAGCGCCTAATGAACTTAATGTGTGGCTTGCTCTTAATTCATGGCACCTATCACCTTGATTGAACTTTTGTATATTGTGTGTTAAATCAGTACACAGGGATACATTTAGATCAGTCCTACATACAAAATAAAAATGATCCGTAAGTAAGTTATATTCCACAAACACCTGCAGAATAAACAAACGAACGAACCGATTTTGCGAATTACTGAACAGTGTTTTTCCAACTGTGTAAAAGTAATATGGAATAGCACCACTAGGGGACGCTAAATATACATCAAGAAAACAAGGCCTACCTTGCTGGATCCTGATAAGGTTAAAAGTTCTTGTAAGTAAAATTAGGCACCACAACTATTTAAAAGTAAAGGCAACAACTCAGTCAGTGATTCAAAAGTTTAATCAGTAGATTAATTAAATATAATCTACCCCTTCTGTCCCCATCTCTGAGTGTGAACATGTCTTTCTCTTTCCTTCCCTCATGACAAAGTCTGTTCCTTAAATTCCCCAGTAACTTTACAAGGTATGGCTGTATGTGAATAAAGAGACAAAGCTCAGGCAGGTGGCACACAGCTAAACTTGACAATAGAACTGTCTGGGATAAATTGCCTTAGTTCACATCAAACAGAACACGATTCTTGGGGCCACTCTGCTGCGATGGTTATGGCTCTGTTCCCTCAGTTTCTCTCCAAATCCCCAAGGACTGAGCTCTATTCTTTATCACATACCTTTGCCCATTTATCCATAAGTTTTACCACCAACTCCTCCTCCACCTGTAATGGCGGGTCTTCATTATCAACTGGATTGGGCTTACAGTGGCCATGGAAACATACGTCCAACTGTGTCAAGGGTGATTCCAGAAAGGGTTAACTGAAGATGGTGCATGAAAGCAGCATTATCAATGGGATGTGTCCTAGAGTGAATTTTAATTTTTTTAAGAGAGACTAAGAGAAAGAGGAGGACACGGGGGGGGGGGGTAAGAGGAGGGAAAACTAGATAGCCGAGCAAAATAATACACACCCAGACAAAGACATTTCTCCTCTAGGTCTTCAAACAGGTCTTATTTTAGCCACCCTCTTCTAGATGTCAGTGTTGGGTTTACCAGTACTGCTCTGCCAAAGCATTGCGTGTCAGAGGGCTTAAACCCCAGAAATTTATTTTTTCACAGTTCTAGAGACCAGGGACTGAAGATCAAGGTGCTGGCAGGTCTGGGTCCCTCTGTGATCTTTCGCCTTGGCTCATAGATGGTCACCTGTCCTGGCTACTTTTGGTTATCAACTTGATTGTATCTGGAATGAACTACAATCCAGAAGGAGGAGGCACCTGTGAGAGACTTTGTGTTTGAAGTGAGTGAATCCACTTCTAGTCAGGGCCCTTGAGGTGGGAAGACATAGGCTTTTGATCCAGATCTTGATTTGGGAAGACATACCTTTAATGTGGGCCACTTTCTAACGGAAGCCTGTATAAGAACACGGAAGACGGGAGGTGCTGCTCTTGCCTGCTTGCCCTCACCGTCCTTTCCTCCACTGGCATTGGAGCCTACTTCTCCAGGACTGCAATATAGACAAACAAGCAACTAGGACACCCAGCCTTGTGGAACTCAACAACTACTAGGCCCTTGGACTTCCCCTTCATAGCCAGTTGTTGGATTAGCTGGACTGCAGCCCGTAAGTCTTTCCAGTAAACTCATACATGACATGCATATATGTATAATAAACTAAATAAACTAACCACTGTTCAGTGCCCACCCTAATAGGTCAACTAATGTTTAGTGTTGTGCATGGTTAAATATTTGCATAAGCAAACAGGAAGTTTTATGCAGAAAATTACTCTTATCTCAGGTTTAACAGCTGTACTTGTGTGAGCTTCCAGAAGCCAGCAGCCTACAGTACCATGTTCCGTAATTCTCAGTACTGGGTCCTGTGTCCTGATCTCAGGGATGATCTTGGGCCAATGCTGAGGCGCCTGTGCAACAAGGATCAGGGATGATCTGAGACCCACATTCTTCACCTTTTCAGTGGAGTACTCAGTACTCCAAAACTCCCTCCCGATGTGCCCTTTAGCTTGGGCACATGGAGAAACACTCCCTCAAACTAATCATACTGAGGCCGTCTCAAACCCAGGGCATGGCTGGAGATCCACTTGGTATGGAAAATAGCCAAGCAAGGAGCAATACGAGGCAGGTCATACTGGAATAGACCATCTCCAGTGAATCACTTTACCCCGTACTCCTAATGAAAAGGCAATCCTCTTTGGGTCTTTTGTTCTCTGATGTTTGATCTATAACTTCACAGCTGATCAGAAAAGCCACCCAAGATACTATGTAGGAAACGCTGTGTTTGTGTAGACACCAGTTGCTGAACATGCGCATTGGAGCTGGGTAAGCCTACACTTCACCACCTCTCCCTTCTGTAAGACTTTGGACAGCTTGTTCTAGCCTTCTGAGCCCCGTTTCCCCTAAACTAAAGCTAGCAAGCAGACAGTAACAAAAAGTGAAGAACGTTAAATAAAACATTATATACTCACAGCCAAAGTGTGTGGGTGTCTGGTGTTTCCCATCATCTTACAGTTGTGAGGACTCAAAGCTGACACTAAAAGCTGCCATGCATCCCATTATCAAATTAGATATCAACCAAGTACTTCTCAATATCTGGGGCCAGATTCATTCCGGAGGTTATATGAAGAGAGCTAAGACTTTTCTGCTTTCCGTGTCATCACTCCATCTTTCTCTCTCAGTCTGTATCAAAAGAACCAACCCTTGGGAGAGTAATTAAAGAGGCACAATGACTACATTAAGTAATAATCAAAAATTTCCTCTGGCCTTCAACACGAACCGGCACTCAAAGAGGTGCCGGACACTTTAAAAAAGTGACACTATCATCTACAAGCTAAAGTACCTGCAGAGTGTCTTTTACCAAGATGAGCTGTGAGGAAAGCATTCCCATAGCATCTAATATATCTGAAGTAGGTAATGAAAGGAGTCAGAGAGAGAAAGACCCTTGGGAATAGTTCTTTCAGCATTGTGCTGAAAACTCGGGTCATATAAGTAGATGGGAAATTTCAGGTGACTCCCTCTCTGTCTCAAGATTCTAGACCTCAGCTCTTCTTACAGGGAGGGGGATAGACAAACTATGCCAACCCCAGGTCTGTCTTAGCTTAAAGTGGGTTTTGAAATGAAAAGCATTTGTTTATGGGAAGTGTCTTATCTGCTCCCCTTCCCCAACTAATACTTTAAGATTTTCTATTTCCCAAGTTTAGAGAGAATAATGGTGACATCAGAGAACCACAATGGCATTTTGGGTCATAGCTCCCAAATAAATTTAGATATTCAATATATAGAGGTTTGTCATCTTGGGAAACCATGGGATGTCTTGACCAGCATGCTCACCTCTACTGAAACACCGCCACCGATTTCAGAGCTCAAGGTCTCTGTTTTTATGCAAGACCCAGATTGAATATTGATTAGAACATCATCCAAATTCTTTAAGACTGAGAGCATTTCAAGGAGCCATGAGATTTAAATCTTGTAAAGAATGAGGTAAGCAAATGAGAATATGTTCTTAATATAGCAAATTGCATGATGTACAGTTTCTATGGTGTTTTGTTGTTAGACAAAAACATTCTCTTAAACATGAGACTGTAACTAAACACGAATGAGATCTCATTGCTCAATGTTGTTAAAACTGTGTCATGTTAACTTTGGTAGAGCAATTGGCATGCAACACATATTAATGTTTATGTGCATTTATTGCATTTATTTTAAGCACTTACGAATAAGAATCTGTGTAAATAGGTTTGACATTAGTAAGAAAGTTGGAGACCCCATAGTAGAAAAGCTGGGAACAGTCAGGGATGAATAATAACTTTGACCTGATGGGTTACAGTGAGCTCAGTTAACAGCAATGGAAGGTGCTTCAGGTCCTAAGGGACCAGCCAAATGTGGAGTGGCCAGGCCTACATGCTCGCCCTGGAGAACCTCAGCCCTCATCTTCATGTTCAGTCATGCAGAGACACATAATCAGAAGACTAACTAAAGACAGCATAAATTGGCTAGCCCTAAATAAAAAAAATTGCTGTTGGAAAGTCCTGCTGTTTAGATATCTGTTTAGTGTTATCAGATATGAATGAGGTTTGTCTAGTCTACTCATAACTAATAATGAAAAAAACATATCATGGTACTAAAGTAAAATCCTTAAAACAATTCAGCTTGCTGGCCTCCTTCTTCCTCTTCTTCCTCTTTCTCCTCTCCTTCTCCTTCCTCTTCCTCCTCTTTTTACTCTAATTCTTTTTTATTTAGTCTACAACCCCATCCCAGTGGTGCTGCTGTCCTTATTGACAGTGTATCTTCTTTCTTCAGTTAAATTTTCTGTTAAACCACCCTCAGATACATTCCCAGAAGTGTGTCTCCTTGCCAGTTCAGTTGGCAATGAAGACCAGCCATCTTGGCTTGAGGAAGAAGTTCCTGGGAGAAGGGTCTTGGCAGCTTATTCAAAGGATTGAAATAAGGGTCACAAAAATTTGCAAAAGTTAGAAAAATAGTGGTTTTGCATCTTTGTTTGTTTATTTCACAGGGTAGGCCACATGAGTAAAGGTGATGTTCAAAGCCTGATAAAATTAACAGCAAGCAAAAGATTCTTGTCTTTGAAAGTCAGCTTTTTAAAATATGATAAAACTAGATAAGCGTACTAGGAAAATCAAGTTATACTGAGCACAAAACATAAAAAAAACTGTGAAAAAAATCTTGATAATGACAAAACTAAGTTGTATAAACCTTTTCTCATAAGATACATTTTTTACAAATGTGACATAAATGTATACCAAACTAAAAACAAATTATGCATGTAGTGTATAGATGTAAGCTTTCTGTATGCATTAAAAATCTGATATCTCTATCTGGGGTATGGAAGATCTGTAAATTTTTTGTCTTCTACATTTTTATTTAACATTATTTTATAGCATGGAGAGCTTTGTCATATAAAGAATTACATGTGTTGGTTAACATTTGAAAAACAAATAAAGAGCAAAGTTTCTAATTAGAATTCCCTAATATCAAGCTTATTTATATATATAGCATTGTATTATGCAGATTATAAAAACATTTTCTATTTTATACATAAATACTGAATCTAATGGTCCAATGAACACAGAGACTGTAAATCTAGCATTGCATTTTTTTGTGAACAACACTGGTTTGATATTAATAATTTATAATGTATACAAACAACAGATTTGAAATTAAAATATCAACTGAGTACATGTGGACTAACCCTTTATATATTTTAAACTTAAGATTTTCATATCAAGTTTGTCTGTCAGAAGACAAGCGATCAAGCAAACAAACAAAACAGTTTAGAAACTTCCTCAGCATTTTAAAAGGATATTTGAACGCTTTTTATCACCACTTAAAGCCAACATGTTAGCTATCTTCATCTGGTAACAGTTACCATAGCTCTCTTGCCTATTCGAGGGAGATGTCAAAGTCTACCCCAGATCCTACCCAGTCTTCAAAATTATTTCTCAATTGTATATATGAGAGTATACCTGGAAAAAAGTCATAGCAATAGCCTCTTATGACCATATTAATATACATTATTTTCAAATATTTTTATTAACATAAACCATTTTTATTTTTTAATTTTTTTTTAATTTTTTTTCAATGGAGTTTATTCAGGAACCTTGAACAATCATCTGACCCTGGGGAAAGCCAGCCCACAGCTTAAATAGCCTCTGGGTAGCCAACCCCAGCATGCCACGTGGGCAATGCAAATAGGTCCACATACATGGAAGCAAGCCAGATCCTCAGCCTTAGCCAAATGTGGAGTTGTTCGTGACAGAGAGCACTCACCATCGGGAAGGTGGAAGGCGGAAACCAGCTCCATCTTTAAGCCACGGCATTATGCAGCTCTCTACAGTTCCCCCTTTTTGTTTTAGACGCATCAGGCAAGAGTAGAGGTCTGATCTCTGATATTAGAAATAAACTGGGACTTTGTACCAATGTTCATTTAGGTGTCATCCACCCAAAGAGCAACAGACCCGTCCGATACCTTTTTCTCAGAGGCGGGATCTGGGGCATCAACCCGCATGCAATCAGACATGCTCTTCTCTGGGTCCAAAGTGGCTGACCCTGAGTGCAGTGCTTAGCCTCGCATCCTGAGCGTAACATTTTAGCTTTTTATGGTAGCCAACCATGCCTGGGGAGACTGTCCTGCTTCAATGGCTATAAAGGCCTGAATGGTCATGGCTGCATTACGCTGTTGTGAGACTCTAATCTTGCATATATACCACAGGCAAACCAAGGAGACCAACACCAGAAGGCCTGCTAAGGCTCCCATGCCTGCCCATTCCTTCAGATGATTCATGGCTGCAGCAATCCATGATGATAATCGTGTGGCTAGTCCTGCGTCCACTCTGGTAGAATTTACCGTGACAATGGCCACTCTCAGCTGCTCCATCGTAGTATCGAATTCTCCAGTCCAATTACCTAAAATATAGCTAGACAATTATAAACCATTTTTATTATCTCTCATTTTCTGTTACCTCTTAAAAACTCAATAAAATTAAATATTTTCCAGAATCTGGTTTTAAAGAAACTTCTTGTGCCCTAATGCTTTGACTTTTTTTTAAAGAGAACTGATAACAAACAAGTGTTTTAGAGAGAGACAATACTTAAAATACTTTAATAAGGGTAGAATTTATATGAAATAGGATTCATTTGGTCAACGTTTTGTTAAGTTACAGTGTTAGTACTGGCTACGTAAATCATCCCTTGTGCCTTAGATATTATAATCAAGGCAGTGGGATGCAGAGATAGAAAGACACAGAAGACGACTAAATCTATTAAATATCAACTAAATACAGTGTTTGCGATTACCCAGGTGCTGCTCACAAGGTGTCTTTGATTTTTCCCCAAGTGTGTTGTCATGTAAATGTATCTCTCAGGGTCCTTTCAGACTCTGAGGACACACTTAAGCAGGATGACTGAATCTTACAAAGAAATGGTGTACCCGGTGTCCGTGTAGAAGGAACCCAGGGAAATGACAGCCCTGTATGGAGGCTGGCTAAGCACAAGGAACCTAGGAAAAGGACTGTAACTAGAGGCCAGGTGCTGGAGGGCCATTTCCTCCAAATGCTACCAAAACAAACTGAGAAGCAAAAATTGCTGGAGGAGATAGTTTTAGGCAGCTCCTTCTTGCTGAGGGAAATGGGCTAGAGACTGCCTGTCTCACAGAAAAGTGTTTCTCCATTTTCCATTATGGAAAAGAGAAACAGTCTCAGGGGGTGGGGTGGGGTCTGTGGGTGGGACTGGTCATTAGGGTTCTTTCATGACCAGTCTCTCTTGGAAAAACCCTCAGGCCTAACCTTTGGTAATCATATTGACACACTAAGTTTGCAAATGAAAGGGTGGTTGACAAAGTAAGGAGGAGGCTAAAGTCCTCCCTTGAGACTTACAGTACTTTTGTGACAGAGAGAAGATGCTGGAGATCTGGAAAAAAAGGAGGGGGGTGGGGCAGGCAAGGTTTTTGTTTATTTGTCAATTAAGCCCAGCAAAGGCTTCTCTGTTCCTTCCTGGTGAGTCATTTCTCCCCTTTTGTAAAGTCACTTTTCTTTTCTCTCTGCAGTTTTTAGCCTGCTCTGTTACAAGGACAACGACAAGCTTTTTAGCACGCTCCACCACAAGGGGGCGGGGAAGTCCTAGGGGTGCCTTTTGTGGCTCAAAGAGAAGAGCAGGCCTTGACAGCTGGGTAGAGCCAGCTGCATGAAGCAACTAGGAGAGAGAGAGAGAAGTAAATCCCTATCCTTTGTTTCCAAGCTTCTTCCAATGTATGTTCAACGTCTCCACAGTCTCTACAGAGGGATTCCACAGAGAAAAACGTCAGGGCAGGTTTCTTAAGGAACATTCTTCCTGTGTATGTGAAGGAGAAAGCAGCTAAGTTTCAGTTAAAACTATGGAGAAATGGATGAAATGGCAACCAGGCAGCCAAGATCACTAACTCATTTCAACTAATTCTTCCAGTTAACCTAGAGTAAACGGGGTTTAGCAGAGTCCAGAACTGAGCATGCTTTGAGGTTTCTCTGTCCCCTGTTAAAAAGATGAAAAACAGCAAAACAGCAGCAATTAGTCTGTAAAGAGAAGCTGACACAGTTCTTTCCTCTCATGATGTTTATAATAGCAAAAGATCCTGAAGGCCATAACTGGGCCTTAAGGTGGGAGGGAGCATACTAGATAGAAACAAACGGACTATATGGAGGTAGCTAATCATGACAGAATCTTAAAGGAAAGAGGAGACTTCCTCTTAATGCCTGCAGAGGTGCCCGGAGAGGCCAAGTGGGGAGAAAAAGAAAAAGAAGGGAGGGGAGGTGCCTCTGCGCAGGGCATCTGTTTTCTCCAGCAGTCTCCCCGGGAAGTCTCAAACCAACCCCTAGAACCAGAAAAGGGTTGACTTTCTCAAACTTTCATTCATCAGATTTTTTTTGCAGCATGTAACTTAGTTCGGCACAGTGTAAGCTACCAGGAGAATAGGGGAACTGAGTACTGGATTTGAGAGAAGTCAAATCACAGTACAGACAGCTTCTCAAGCCCCTATCCCAGATAAAGCTCCAGGAAGGCACGCCCAGGTTCAGGCTCTGCCATCAGGCTTGAAAGTACAGGCCACGTTCCAGCACCCTCTGTGTTTTCATTTTGAGTATGTATGCTATTTCCTTGAGCTATGTGTCTGCTTTAATGTCTGTTGTTCTAAGGATGACTATCTACAGGGATCCCAAATAAACCAACCCATGCTTCTCTTCTTTCTTTGGAGGGTAGCATTGTTTAAAAAATAATCCTGGTGCTTTCATTTCTGGCCACAGGTAATAAGTCTCACCACTCCAACTTCTGATTGTGCTTTTGGCTTTTCTCTCACTAAGAAGGGAACACACCACAGGTAGCCAGCAGTCTCCTGGGAGCAGAGAGCAAGGCATGGCAGACAGAGGAGGAGAAGCCTGCACAACGCCCTCCTCTCTCCAGTGTTTTCAAGATCTGCCATCCAAACCCAGCTTCCTCTTTCAATATCGTTTCTAGCCTATGCAGCCTATCACTGTCTTCTGTAGTTATTCTTGCCCTAACTGAGATGCAAGTGACTTAAAACTAACATTTAAAATTCTTCTCCTCACAACGTACTTTTAGACCTGTGTCTATTTCACTATGGCATCTCCATATTTTCAATAACCTATGAAACTGAAGAATTTAACAGAACAGAGTTAACATATTAGTTTTTCATTGATTTACAAAAACTAAACCACGACTTGTTTTCACCTTCAAACACTTCACAGTCCTAGGCTTTTGGTTTGTTCCGATTCCTCCCTGAGGTGTAATATTTTGTGAGACTATTGTAAACTCAGAACAGTACACAGACCTGATCCTGCAGTGGTGTAGGGCAGGGCGGGGAATCTTTGTTTCAGTTCACAAGGCAGAGTCAAAAGCGGCCACACCTGCAGACAACAATGAGAGCAGCAGCTGCTCAAGTAACATGGGATTTTTAAAACAGGAAGTTAAACGAGGCAGAAGAAGGGGAGTAAGGGAGAAAGCTGAATTGAAAGTGGAAAGTTAGGGACTCAATGTGAGCCCAAATCAGCCTCTTCCCTGGAAGATGGAGTTTTGGTTAGCTAAGGCTGTCCTAACAAAACACCACACACTGAGATGACAGACATTGCTTACAGCTCTGGAAGCCCAAAGTCAAGACCAAAGTTTTGGCATCTCTGAAGGCTTCCTGAGCTCTGAAAGAGCTCTAGTCTAATTCAGTGTCTGCTTAAATGTGTGATGGCCTCCTCCCTCTCATCTTCTTGCCAATTCCTAGCAACCCTCTATTAAAAGGTAACTTCACAGGCTCAGAAAGAAGTCAGTGAGTGCTTGCCTTGCAAACACTGGACCCACATCAAAGAGCCAGGTGTGGTAGCAGGCCTAGCTGCTACCAGGAAACCTAACCTAATTAGTGAATTCCGGACGAATAAATGACCCTTTCTTGAGAAACGAGGTCCACTGTGCCTTTGGAATGACCATTGGCCTCCACATTCGTGGGCAGATACGCACACACGCACATGTGAATCATCATTTATTGGATTGCACACACATAGTCACACATGCACTCACACACACACACACACACACACACACACACACACATACAAAACTGACCATACAAAACTCTTAGCATCTTTGCACACCTTCTCCTGCACCTCCCGATACTTCTGTGGCTCTACAGCTTAAGTGTATATCAGGGTCAAGGGATCACAATTTAGTTTCTGGCTTAACAGATTGTAAGGGGTCACAGAATTTTGATTCAGCAATTTCCTCCGGTGACTGGGATGTTTTGGGGACAACCCTTTCAAAATGAATTTTATCCATAAACAGCCACTCCACTAGTAAACTCCCCTATCTTACCACCAATGAGCTGCAAACTTTTCAAAAGTAATGGCTGTCTTTCATGCCACTTTATGCCCATCATTTTGCATTGCCAGAAACACAATAGAAACTCAATTGATCAGCCCATAAAATATAAATCAATGGATGTGGGAAATACTTATATCCAGAGAATACTTTTTGGAAGAATATGCTTTCAAAGATTCGGTTGTACCAAGGCTAATTTAAAATTCATAAACAGGAGAGTGAACATTCGTTTTGAAAGGGCTAAGTGTCTGGGTTATAATGTTGTTTATACTGATTTGATATATACACAAAACCGTTTTATAGGAACTTGGCCAAGGTTATTGTGCCTTGGGGAATGGTTATAAAATGTATATCTAGAAAAAAAAAAGAAAGAAATGTCAACTAAGATGTGAAAATGAAGCATTGGGCAAGCTGTTCATTATCTAATAAACACAGAAGGGAACCAGAAAGCCTAAGAGCCTCCAAGACCCTTTGGTCCTCTTCTGTTAACGCTTGAAATCCACAGCAGTTTAGAAGCAGAAGAAATAAAAGTGAGGGATGTTGTGTGAGCTGTGCCACCACAGCTGAAATGCAGCCCAAGGCCAGGGTCAGCTGGGCTCCCTCTGGACTCAGTGATCTGCAAGAGTCCTCCCTCCTCTTGCAGCTTTAAATAATCCTGCAGCCCGTGAGCCTACCTCCCAACCCCTACCGCCTAGTCCCATTACCTCATGACTGCAGGGAGCATGATGAAGCGGCCCAGGTGAGCGGCACTGTACTCACTCAAAAGCATTTAGACAAATATAGTGTCCCAGGACTCCTAAGGGTTTTACTAAGGGGAATATTGCCCCTTCCAAGCCCCATCCTTTCTTTTTCCAATATTTTTTCTTTGGTTTTCACTAAATTTAAGACAATGGGGTAAGAAGCCCTATTTAACCCAGGAGGTAACCAATATTTCATGTTTTTAGGAGCAAAGAAAAGTGGCCACTTGAACATTTAGGGATGGATTATGCATTTCCACATTCATATAAGCTGAAATCCTAGCCTCCAAAGCGATGCTCCAATAAAAAGACTCTGTTGCTAGGATAAGTACCATAGTCATTAAAAAAGGCCCCAAGGACCTCCTTTACCTCTACCATTATGTAAGAACATGGAACAGAGAAAATAGCCATTCATGACAGGAAGCACTAACCCTACAGGTTCTGAGTCTATCCGTACATAGGACTGATTTCCCAGGCTCCAGAATTAGCAAACTTAAATGTATGCTGTTTCCAAGCCACACAGCTTTCATTATTATTATTATTATTATTATTATTTTGCCATAGCCCAAAATGGGTGGGAACAAGGGTCTTCCTGATGGATTTGCTCCCACACTGAAGGCTGTCCTTCACGAGGCAAAGCTGGGCTGTCAAGTTCACATCCTTTCTAAACTCCAGTTATCATTGTGTGGCAATCAAATTTTGCCTGGATGTCAACAGCAAGGTGACAATAATGAGCAGCATTATCTTCATACTCCATTGCTAGTCGGCTGGATTCAGCCACCAGTCTGACAAGGACAGCCTTAGCTTACACCTCCATCAAGATAATTTTCAACAGCACCACCTGCCATCTCTAAGATGGAAACAATGTGACTGTTTTTGAAGGTCACATTGCTGCTCTAGCTGTAGCATGCCCTATCAGGCTTTTAATTATCTGGCCCTTGTATTAGCTCTAGTTTCATTTTATGCCATTTCCACCTCCAGCTACTAGCCTTACATAATGATTATTTTCCCTCTGTGCTGCTCTCTGTTCATATTCCTCCTTTTTCTTTTAGATGCTCACTTCCTCGGTAGCGTTTCCTTTGAAAGCATCAACAGTATCTTAGGTGGCTTGACCATCTCCTCAATCGTCCCCACCACACCGTCATCGATTGTGTAAGAAGGCATCTGACCACTTGTTGTGCAGGCTTTCCACAGTTATCTGTGTCTTAGCCCTAAGTAACTCAAGGGTTCATTTCATCTTTACATAATATCTCAAAATTAAGTGAAATGCTAACCATAGAAAATATGCATACAAAGACCTCAGATAAATCAGCAATAGTCTTTTCAAAAACGCGGCTCCTGTATGTTCTCTAAGTTCCTCCTTCAGGGCAAGTCTCTCACACCCTCACGTCTTGTAGGAATCTACATACCTTTTTTTTTAAGGTGGCAGAATAGATTTTTTTTCTCGTTAATTTTTTTTTATTTATTTATTCACTTTACAACCAAATCATAGTCCCACCTTCCTGTCCTCCTGCTCCCACCCTCCCACCGTCTTCTCCCATTTCCCCCCTCAGAAGAGCCCCAACATATCAAGTCCCATCAGGAAAAAGCACATTGTTTTTTCAATGAGGCCAGACAAGGCAGCCCAGCTAGGGGAAAGCAAGCCAAAAGCAGGCGACCGTGTCAGAGACAGCCCTGTTCCAACTGCTAGGGGGCCCTCATAAAGACCAAGCTATCCATCAGCTACACATCGGCATTACCCTTTCTAACTGAGCAAAGTACAGCGGTCATATTTTCATGAGGTATGTGTGACCTCTGATTTTTCACACTACATGAGTGGGTTAACTTAGCCTCATCAGAGACCTCAACCACGCTCTGTCAGATCCAGCTTTTTCTTCCTTTAGAATCACCAAGAAAGTAAACTATTCTACACGTCAGTGATAACTCATCTGCTCTTGGTCTCCAGGTTGGGTGGACGGCATTGTCCTCGTGCTGTTATTAATCATGGTAGAAGATGACAACGTGAAATCATGACTAAAATCCAACCTATGAACATATTCCTGACTTCTAACACTTCTAGGAAGTGATATTAAGTTAGGAAAACTGAGAGGTGTAAAGAGGAGTGCTACAATCTCTAAGGACGGCAGCGATTGCTCCTCCAGATCCCGCAGTCCTAAATCTGTTCAACCCACCCTAACAGTGTCAAGGCCTAGAGAGCAACATGAAGACTCCTGCATTTCTCATCGTTATCATGCAGAACGCCTACACAACGTATTATTTTCTCTCAGAAAATGCTTTCATATTTCCCATTGATCTCATGTTTTGATACCAATGACTGTTTATAACAGCATTTGTAGAAAGTCATGGTTAAATGTTATAGACATTTTGTCCCAAAGGTTAATGGTGGTATCTACTCTGTAAGGATTAATGCTCTTCAATCACTGAGAACAAAATATTGCATTTTGAAAGCTGCCAGTCATTATCAATTTTTCTGTTTGCCACAGACAGATGTTCCAAGTGGATTATTCCACCAAGCATCCAAATCCCTTTACCCACACTGGCCCCGGAACTCACGTCAGCCAATTTCCAGGCTTTGTAGCTATGAGATTTTGGAGACCTTGGTAGAGATGCCTCTTTTTAAGTGTTACTACTGAAAAACCAATGTAAATTAATAGTTGTGCAGGCCCTGCGCACAGTCTAATGAGTCCTATAAAATATTCAATAGTTACTTGTTATTGTAATCAGATAAAGTGTATAGCATTGACATTTAAGTAAGTCCAGAAGGAGCAAAGCCTGTCTTCTATGGACATTAATACCCATATCCAAATAGAACACAGTAGGGCTTCGAAAGCCCTTTCAAACCAAATCTAAGTCAGACAAAAGCAAACTATAATTGCTCTACTTTTAAAAAGTGCACATTCCCATTGTGCATTCTGCTCTGTCACCACAAAAGCTTGTTAAGAGAGTTTTATAGATTTTTTTTTTCTAGTATTCAAATGTTTAAAATGGGTGCTTCAAAGCATTCCCAGGTAATTCTGTCAGTAGCAAGCGATAAACTATCCTCAGTTAGAAATGATAGAAGTTTCCAAGATGCATGAAAGAAGAGAGATGTTATTGGAAGGGTCAGCTATAAAAAAAAAAGATTCCTTGGGTATTCCTTAGGCTAAGGGCAGGTAGCAGGATGACTTTATAATGTTGGTTTCTAATCACTTATTTGTGGCTATTATTTAAGGGCTCTTGTGTATTTGTGTGTATAAGGGTATTTCTGTGTGTGTATGTGTGTGTATGTGTCTGTATGCTTAAAGAAATCGTAATTGTATAATTGATATCATCCACACCTATTTTTAAATTATTACACACTTAGCCCTGTGATAATTAGGACATTAATAATGGTTTGAGATGCCAGTAGAAAAGAATGCTTCACAAGTTTTCACAAATTTGAACAATTCACTAAAATCACATGCTTATCAAACACACTTAAAAAATGTTTTCCCAACTGTTCTTCCTTAGCTTTCTTACTGAGGCAATGAATTCAGATTAATTGAATGTTTTGTTCTTAGTGTAAAAGCCATAATTATAACTTGTGGTGTTGTATTAATACCAAGGAATCATTTGGTTTTTATTCTATTAGGGCAAAAAGATGGTCCACTGTGTAAAGTCATTTGCTGTGAAGCCTAAAGATATGTTTTTGATCCAACATGGTTGAAAAAGAAAACTGACTCTACACATAGTCCTCTGACCTCCACAGGCACTCTTCACATACATCTACAGCACGAGAAATACAAGGATGTTTATTCTTTTATTCTGAGGCCCGTTATGACATTATCCAGTATCGACTGAGTTTTATCCTGACAATATAATGCAAATGCAATCCCTTTCTTATTTAGAAAATGTATTTTAGAGTTTCTGTGCAACACGCAATATTGTTTTATCTGTTTATAAAAGCCAGAAAAAAATAAGGCAGCATGAATTTCAGATACAGGCTTTATTTTTATTTTTAATCTTTATATTTCCTTTGTTTCCGTATCAGTCAT
Source organism: Meriones unguiculatus (assembly GCF_030254825.1). Taxonomy (NCBI): domain Eukaryota; kingdom Metazoa; phylum Chordata; class Mammalia; order Rodentia; family Muridae; genus Meriones; species Meriones unguiculatus. The sequence continues at coordinate 105,145,904 of NC_083350.1, read as the reverse complement.
ATTTCCGGTTTTTCCCTATTTCTTAATTGTAAATACTGCAATAGCTTCTACTTGATCTTGAATGGTGCATTACAATAAAAGTTGCATTTCCCCAAATAGTCTAGATGAAATTCTAGATGAAATTTCCATTTAGAAGATAGTTTGTTTTGAAATTGTTGTTTTTGTTCCCAGGTTTCTTTGCAGCTGAGAGATTAAAAAACTTAAGAGTTAATCCCTGAGGCTGGGGCAAAATCACCAGATCACAGACCTTTCATAGCAGAGGTCCAGCAGCAGTCCCCAACCCAGATAAACCTTAGGGTGTGACTGGAGTCACATAGCCCCTAAGAAAGCCCACGAAATGTGCTAACCCCTCCCGCCACTCCCCATTGCTACAACCTAATTTGCAAGTAACAGTATTAGAGGTTAGGTGTCCCCCAGGTAGCCAGGCCTGACCATTTGCAGTCTTGCACCTAAAAACAGACCAATCATTTTAAAGGTCAGCTCCCCTAGAGACCTTCTTACCCAATCCTGTAATGCCAAGACTTGCACTTTCCTGCTTGTGTTTTTGTCCCTTTAAAAACCTTGTTCTTCAGAGATGGAGGTTGCTTGCCCCATTGTCTTTGTAAAGGGCTCAAGCTTGTAATAAAAGACCCTCTTGTGATTTGCATAGGAATCAAATCCTGTTGGTCATTTGGGGACTCACGAACTGGGTATTACAGCAGCCTGCACACACACATTAAATTTTTGAATATCACTCATCCTTGCATAATTAATTACGCTCCTACTCAAAATTTCCATTAAACTTTCCTTACTTCAGTGTCTGATATCTTTATTTTATTCAAGATTTTGATATCCTATGATGTCCTTATGTTTTAAAGGTACTTTTCTTTGCCCATTGCTAACATAATAAATTGTGAAATGGTTCAAATTCTTCCTATGTTTTCAAATTTTCATATTAATCTAAGAAAGATGACCTCTCCAACAGTGAACTATTGACAGGATCAAAACAGGTCAAAGAACAAGTGATGGACAGTTATATAGTCATTTGAAGAGACACTGTTCAGTTGGGAACATTATTTATATAGATTGTCTGCACAATGGGCTCAACAAAACCAACACAATTCACACAGAAGATTCTTCTGGAGGGCCACAAACTGAAACCTTGACAGTCAAGGAAATAGTAAGTATGTTCTATGGCATGTTAAGAAATATTCTAAGTACTTGTGTTTAATTGTGCATGCACAGAGAGAGAGAGAGACAGACAGACAGACAGAGAGAGAGAGACAGAGGGAGGGAGGGAGGGAGAGAAAGCTGCTGTGGCTTCAGCTCAGTCTAAAAATAGAGAGAAGGATCCCATGGGTTTATTCTTAATCGCAGGTTGGGATGGTGGGTAAGGAGTGAAGAAGGGGGTATAGCTTATGATAAAGTGAAGAAATGTTCCAGGAAGGGAGCGTTGAGAGGCCTGGCTCCTGGGAAGTGTGAAGCAAGCTAGAGGTATCAGTTACCAGGGCAGACATATTTCCTCCATCATTTCACCCAATACACAGGAAACTGTCACTTCTAAGCAAGTACCTACTTTGTCATGATAGAACTATTGTTTGGCCAGTTATAATTTCATCTGGCTTATTGATTCTACAATGAGTCTGTAGAAAGTTCAGGAGGTGCAATCATTTACCAGCGTTCAGTCAGCCTGTGGTCTTTCCAAATCTTATTACAGATCACAAGGTATCTTGGAGATATATAAATTTACATTTTTCAGTGAGCCCATGTCTTTTCTGTTAGTTAGGGACCTGGCAGCAAGGCAGCCCTTTTCTGCTCAGCATTCTCATAGAGATACAGCCGAGTGATCTTCAAGTGTCTCTTTTCCCGAAGGGATTTTACAGGGACAATGTGTACACCATGCAGGACTGAGACTCAAATGGTAGGTGGAAGGGTTAAAAATTTATTTTTTTCTTTTCTTTTCAAAGCCTAACATTCCTACTTCATTCAGTTTGTTTTTGCCTTCAAGGAGTTTAGATATAAACACACAGAGAGAGTTGGAAACAAATTTAGAAAATTGTTATTATTGTATATTTACTTTTAAACCAGACAAAGAAAAAAACAAAACAAAACCAAAAACCCCAAACAAACAAATAAACAAAAACCCTGAAACTGCTAAGATGATTAAGTCAAGAGCAAAAACACCTGGCATAAGGAAGTGAGTGCGAACATAAGAGTCTGGCATCAAAAACGTGCAATGGTTTAATTTCTACTGCAGTTCAAGGCGCCATGCCACAGCCAAGAGATAAGAATGTTGTTGAGGCCGGGCTTTATCAGAGTTTTGGAATTTAGTAAGAATGAATATTAAAGTAAATTGTTAACAGCTGGTTGTCTACCTAAACCTAGAGACGCTCCTGGGAGCTATTATGTAGGTTTTGAAAAGCTGTCCTAGTGTGCCTCAAATTGTTGCTGCAAAGAGCTACCTCTTTTCCACGTGCATCCTTACAATTGTCCAAATTCACCTTCAGAAACACAAGGGACATTTCTGCTCAAGGGGAGTTCTGCATTATTTAAGGCAAAGTACACACCTTCCCTAAATCTGCTCTTCTCCTCAGTTCTGGTAGAATTTTGTATACAGTCATCACTGTTCTTGGCCACTTTTGTTAGTGAAGCCTCTGTGCAAACCATGCCCTCATCGCTGCGAAGGATCTGAGCCGCTTGTTCCAGAAGCCTTGGAGGGATTTCCACAATTGTTGCCTCGTTCAAATTGCATCTCCATGGTTTGCAACAAAAAGTGAAAAAAAAAAAAAAAGAAAAGAAAGAAAAGAAAAAAAAAAGAAAAACAAAAAAAGAAAAGTTCCCCCCACCCCCGAGATTAACATTAGCAAAGAACAACAAATGAAAGTGTATTGCCAATGCTGTGTAAATACAGGCCAGATCTACAACCTACAATCTCTTTTAAGACCTAGACATGGTTCTCTCTGTCTTTCTCAATTAGACTCGCCCTGCCCCCTTTCCTTTGCAGGCAACAGTTCCCTTTCTGAGAATAAAATTGCTTTGTGTTATACATTTTGGGATCAGTTTAGCTTTTTCTCCTTTTTTGGCCTGTTTAAATGGATGGCTGGGGGAAAATCAAAACTTTACAGCCTGGCATTTTTCCATTTGGCAATATTCATTTCCTGGGTATGCTAGATGATTAACAAATTATGTGTTTTAATGTCTTGCCACTTAAAGTGTATTTAGGGAGGTAAAAAAAAATACCTCTCCCCATTGAACAATACGTTGAATAAAGGAGCATGCTGCAAACAATGTTTTATCTACCACACATGCACACACACACACACACACACACACACCCCGAATATTTATAATTTTAGTTGCTTCATATAATGTGTGTACATGTTGGAGTAATTGCATACATGTTTAAAGCGCGAGGGGGGGTGGATGGCAATAATGTAACTTACAACCAGTCACTGATGAAAATTTTCGTCAGTCCAAGATGAGAATCTACAAAAATCCCTCCTTAGAAAAAGCACCTTCGCATTCCTGTTATAACTCGTGTGTGTGTGTGTGTGTGTGTGTGTGTGAAATACCTCCATAAGCCGTTTTGGATCAAACGTTAAAATGGTTCTTTTTTTTTTTTTTTTTTTTTTAAGGCTCTGCTTTCCTAAAAGGGTAATTCGGGGCGGGGAGACGCACCTCCATTTCTGAGTTAGTTGTTTACAAAAAACACATGCTAATGTATCAGTGTATACGGCACTAAAGAGAAAATGTCAGACGCACCGTGACATCCAGAACACATTGAGCTGTTCCCTTTGACTGCGGGGACTGGGGCTGCTGGCCTCCCAGACCCAGTGTTTTAGTGTGCTGGGTTAAAAATAGCCTGCCGAGCCTGACAACTAGACCGCGATTGGCGCAGAGCAGAGGCCACTCAGCCAATGACGGCTTCTGGGAACAAGAGCAATTCTTTTGTGTGTGAGATGCTCAGCCCACGTCAAAACAGCTTCGGGCTGTAGAAATGATTTGGGTAGAGATTTAACAAGGTAATAATGCATTTCAGCCCTCTGAAAGGTTCGGAGCGGAGCAGAGCGGGGGTGGAGAGGGGGAGCGGGGGGGGGTGAGGAGAGGGGGCGGGGAAATCTCCAAAAGAAACGGAGCGAGAGCTCGGCCCCCGCCGGTGCATCACGCGGGGGTCCGCGGCAGGCTTTATTCCCCCACACCAAAAGAAACCCCTCCCCTCACAGTGTGGGAAACAAAGCCGGCGAGCTGTGGCGGTGGGCAGGGGCTCCGAACTCGGAGCTGCCGGCAGGACACACGTCCGCAGACAGCTCCTGAGGACCGCAGCTCTCCGGGCAAGGAAAACAAAGCGGGTGACTGGACGCGGCTCCGGGGCCGCCTGCAGGGCGCCTGGCCGCGAGGGGGCGCTGCTGCACAGCAGACGAGGGTCTTCCTGCGCGGGCCTCCCGCTAGGACCTAAAGCGCCGCAGAGTCGCTGTTCGAAACTCTCAGACATGGCTTATGGTCAACACTGTGGGACAAAGCACCCCAGACACGGTTTACTACACAGGGAACTTAGTGTCAGGACGGACAGATGCGGCTCCAGTAACTTGGAAACGTGACTTAAAACACAGGCTCTCCTAACCCACCTCGTGATTTTTAATCGTAAGAGTGATGGTTAAAGGCAGTATGGATGCCTCTTAGTGTCCTACAATTTTATGGGAATAACCTGTATAATGCACCCAGTTTGTCAAAAGAATTCAAGATAATTTATTAACTACCCACTAACCCCAGAGAAAACTATATGTTCAGCCCAGATTTTTTTTTTTCTTGAACATAAATCTCATGATGTGGAAACTTAATAAACCTCTACTCCTGGTATGGCAGCTAAGAAAAATCAAGCTTCTGAATAAAAGGGAAACAAAAGTTTGTAGTCTCACTGGGCATGATAAAGGAACAATACACAAGCATTTTCTGGTTGAGAAAAACCATAAAATATTTATTTGTAAAGTATTATTTTAAAGCACATCTTTGAGTCCTTGATAGATTTTCTTCCCCATTAAACATGAATGCAGATTAGTGGTGCTGAGGTTGGGCTATCATACTCTCCTGACGAACATACAAAACTAGAAGAATAGCGAGCCTTCCTTTTCAATTATAATGCTATGTACACAAGTAAAAGGAAATAAAAGGCAAATAAAGAAGAAAATGTACTTATTAATTATATGTCTAAGCAATTGCATTCCCAGGAGACTGTGTGTACGCACAAGTGTAGGTATGGAATTTTCAGCATACAACATCTGGAAAATATAAGCCCTCTTGTGGGTTTAATGGACTTTGCTTAATCGTGTTGGCCTAACAGCAGTGGCTAGAGGGGTTGATCATTCAACATGTTGCTACCATAGAGACAGCACAGTAGATTTTATAGAAATAGCATGAGATGGTTGCAGTGGGAGAGCACTGGGGCGCCATATATACACTGCATTATTCTATGCATTGGTCATGTTGCTTATTTGCTCAAGCTTAGGCCCTGCTGCTGCTGCAGTGGCGGCTTCGGGTGTGTACTGGAAAAAGAGGTGAGAAAGATGCAAGCAGCTGTCTTGCCCACACAGCTGCACCTCTGAAACCAGAATCAAAAGTCTGAAGGGAGCTGCCTTCCTCATCCTCCTAGAGGCACACAATGCTCTTTACAAGAAACTGACATTTCTTTTCCTATAGATGGCTGTAACCCCAAGAAAGTCCTTCCTAATCACATCCACAAACGGATGAATGTTTTGAAAAGTGCCCTTCCACTTCCTTCCACATTCACCCATGCCTTCCACTGCAGGGAGCAGTGGACCTTGTGAGCCGAGTCATCCCTCCAGACAAGAAGATGGAAGAGTAAGAGAAGATGAAATGGGCTTCTGATTTTGGGTTCTAGACCTCTGGCGATAATTAAGGGAAAACTCAGATGGGCTCACAAAAGTCACAGTACATATTCTTCCCCTAGAGCCTTGGTTCTCAGACGGTCATGACCTTTCTGTGGGTTGAATAATGCTTTCATAGGACTCACCTGAGACCAAAGGAAAACACAGACATTTGCATTATCATTCATAACAGTAGAAAAAAACCACAGTTATGAAGTAACAATGAAAATAATTTTATGGTCGGGGATAACGTGAGGAAATTAGGAAAGTTGAGAATCACTGCCTGAGAGTCCCACTGGCTGTGAGTTCAGGAGAAGCAGGACCAGAACCTTGATCCCTTGAGTAGAGCCAGGAAGACTTCAGAGTTCACCGCTGGGTTCCACCGGCTCAGAGCAGTCACAGGTTGGTATAGGCCCATTTGACGATACCCATGTTCTTAGCCATGCTAAGGCTTCCCATCCAACGACACTACACAAATGTGGGAGCAGCCAGATCGGTCTCAAGAGGCTCTTAGACGGTGAGGAAAATCTGATGTGACCACATCAGCTGGGAGATGACAACCTTTTTCCTGTTTTCAGAAAGATTTAAGAATTCCAGTCTATAGTGCTATTTTGGGAAGGCTAGAGAAACCCTTGAGAATAGTCCGGAAATGGGTCTTGTGTTAAAAGTAGTTTGGTTTTTTTGTTGTTGTTGTTTGTTTGCATTTTTTAAAACTTCTTGCATATCTGAGCTTTATGTGATACAAGGAGAAATAGTTAACATTTTCCAGCCACACTATGCATTATGGTACTTGATCTGCACTGTGAGCTTATGTTGGAGTTAAAACAAGTATTTACCATTTAGCATTAACAAAGTAGGCCATTCTCACATTATGTTATTCTTCACGACAGTCTGGGAGTTGTCATTATTCGATCTTCATTTCATAAACATTCTAAAGGGTTTATAAACTTCAAGTTGAGAGATTTGGCACAGATCATCAAGGCTCTGTCTCCTTTGCCAAGACAAAATTGACAGCCGAGATTCTTTCCTGGGTAATTTTGTTATAAAATTCCCCTCTTGTCAGATTACCACTACCATCCATGGTTGTTGTTCATTCTGGAAACGATGCACACTTGGAAGTAGATTCTGAGAACAATTCCTTTTTTTTTTTTTGTAATGTATTTATTTATTTTTTATTCCTCCCTCCTCTCCTCCGTTCCACACTTCCATCCTCTTTCTATCCTTCCTCCCTTACTCCTCAGAAAAGGGTAGCCCACGCCCACCAATCCAACCCATCACATCAAGTCCCATCAGGACTGAGTGAACCCTCTTCTACAGTGGCCTGGCGAGGCAGAAGTGATCAAAAAGAAAGACCTAAAGGAAGATGAGCTCCAAAAGGAGACCAACAGAGCCAATAAACGAACAAACAAACTGAGCCATGGAGGCCCTGAAGAGAATGCTGCAACCAAGGACAATGCATGGAGAGGACCTAAAACTCCTGCTCAGATGTAGCCCATAGACTCAGTCTCCAAGTGGGTTCCCTAGCAAGGGGAGCAGGTGCTGTCTCTGGTATGAATTCAGTGTCAGGCTGTCTGATCACCTCCCCCTAAGGGCTGCCGCCTTGCCAGGCCACAAAAGAAGATGATGCAGCCAGTCCTGATGAGACTTTATAGGCTAGGGTCAGATAGAAGGAGAGGATGACCTCCCTTATCAGTGGACTCAGGGAGAGGCATAGGGGGAGAAGAGGGAGGGTGGGATTGGGAGGAGACAGGGAGGGGGGCCACAGCCAGGATACAAATTGAATAAATTGTAATAAACTATAATAATAATAATAATGACAGGAATAATAAAAGAAAAAAAAGCAGGCAACAGAGTCCATGTCAGAGACAGCCCCTGCTGTCTAGAGAACCCATAAGGATAGCAACCAGGACCATGCCTGGTCCTTGGTGGTGTTTCAGTCTCTGTAAGGCTCTCTGAGCCCAGGTTAGTTGACTCTGCTGGTCTTCTTATAGACCTCCTGTCCCCTCCAGGTCCTTCTAACTCTTGTATGGAAATTTAGGATTTTACTAATTATAGAAGCCAGGGAGCAATGGTCATAGCTAAGAAGGTACTTGGTGGAAGTCATATGGAATAAATGAAAGAGTCCACAGTTGTGCACTGTATGGAGGGGTTTGATTATGAAGACCCAAAGCCTGCTCATTCCAAACAGCAGAGTTACTCAACCATTTAATTTTATAAATGATGTTAAAAAAGGCTGTAATTACAAATTTATGGATAGGAATCCAGGACTCCTGGAAGCACAGCAAACAGTGTGTATTTGTGTGTCTGTGTGTGTGTTCGTTCATAAGGTCAGAAATCAAGAGTCATAGAAAGTGCCAGAAACTTGCTGGGAAATACTGTTTATGAACTGTCTAGATTCTTAAGAACAAAGGAATCAACAATGCAGGGCCCCTAGGAAACCACATATCACCAGCAAGAATTATAACCCAAGGCCTATATCAAGGAAACAAAGAAATACATCCTATCTAAGAACTAGATTTATATTCTATAGAGTAGGGTGCAGGTATATCCTGCATTTTCTTGCATTGCCCACATTGTGATCTCCTACTGGAGTGCAATTATTGCGTGCACCCCTTTTCTTTCCCACTATTCACCATAAGCTGTAGCATTCCTCTATTGTGGGCAATAATAAAACATATCATATGCCAAGGCAGATTCACCAGGTAACTCTAAACTTATGTAAAAGTATTAGTTATGTCCATATAGAAAACACACATCCTGAGAACTTGGCATCATGAAACTAGAATTTATTGTATGCACACCTATCAGATCTTCTGAGTCTTCTGAGTATGTCTTCTGAGTCACAGATTGCTCTCATAGGAAACTGGAATGGAAATACACTGAGCAGGACATAATAAGCCCTTAACTTCCTTTGTTATTCTTAGGATCAAAGACCAAAGATGGAGAAAGAATATTCTTTTTTCATTTTGTGTGTATGTTGGACTGAAGAACGAACCCACAGCCTGTGCATGTTAAGAAAGCATTCTGCTGATCTACACCCCAGCCCTTATCAGTGTTTTCTCCTGTTCAGTATGATGACTTTTAACTCTATTGATTTTTTTTCTTTGCTGTGCAGAGCTTTTTATTTTTATATAACTCATTTGTCAGTTTCTGCGTCTGCCTCCAGTGCAGGGATCCTATCCAGAAAAATAATTGTCTTTACCAATATCCTGAAACGTACCCCCTCACGATGTTTTTCGCTAATAATCTCAAATTTTCATTGTATGTTAAGGACTTTGCTTTGATTAGGTGGGGAAGATTGCATACAGGGTGAAAGAGAGTGACTAAGTTTCAGTCTTCAGCATGGGGCTATTTGGTTTTCCTAGCATCATTTGTGAGGTCTGTCCTTTCTCCTGCAAGTTTATGGCTCCTCAGTTGAGAATCAGTTGGCTGTAGATGTGTGGATTTCTTTCTGGCTTCTCTTTTTCACTGGTTTTTGCGTCTGTTTTTATGCCAGTACTCAACTGTTTGCTATTGCTCTATAGCATGTCTTGAATCATGAATTGTGATGTCTTTCAGCTCTGTTCATTCTGGTTTTGTTTGTTTGTGCTATTTTGATCTTTTGTGTTTTTTTTTCAATTAACTTTTTTATTTTTAATTATACTTTATTTACTTTGTATCCCCACTCTAGTTCCCTCCATCTTCCTCTCCCAGTCCCTCCCTTCCTCCCCCTTCTCCACACACTCCCCTCCCCAAGTCCACTGGTAGGGGAGGGTTTCTTTTTCTTCTTTCTGATCCTAGTCTGTTAGGTCTCATCGGGAGTGGCTGCATTGTCTTCCTCTGGTCCAAGTGAATTCCACAGTAATGGGAACAGGATCTTTTGTGTTTTTACATGAATTGTATGATTGTTTTTCTCTGATTCTATGAAAATTGTTATTAGTCTTTTCTTTTTTATTTGAGCTCATGCAATCAACACTATATAGTTCTTTGCTTTTCATTCTTTCTTCTTTCCTTTCTTTTTTTTCTCCCACCTTACACCCATCAAAATGTCTAAAATCAAAAACTCAAGTGACAACACATGCTGGAGAGGTTGTGGAGAAAAGGGAACCCTCCTCCATTGCTGGTGGGAATGTAAATTTGTAGAACCACTTTGGAAATCAATCTGGTGCTTTCTCAGGCAAGTAGGAATAGCGCTTCCTCAAGATCCAGCTATACCACTCCTAGGCATATATCCAAAAGAGGCTCAAGTACACAAAAAGGACATTTGCTCAACCATGTTTGTAGCAGCTTTATTTGTAATAGCCAGAAGCTGGAAACAACCCAGATGCCCCTCAACTGAAGAATGGATGCAGAAATTGTGGTACATTTACACAATGGAATACTATTCAGCAATTAAGAACGAGGAAATCATGAAATTTGCAGGCAAATGGTGGGACCTAGAAAAGATCATCCTGAGTGAGGTATCCCAAAAGCAGAAAGACACACATGGTATATACTCACTTATATAGACCTATAAGATAGGATAAACATACTGAAATCTATACATCTAAAGAAGATAAACAAGAAAGAGGAGCCTTGCTTTTGAGAGGGCTCAGTTCCAAGGAGGCAGACAGGTAATTGGTAGCCGCAGAAGAGCTTTATTGACAGAGGATGTCTAAGTTAGAAGACAGAAAGATCAGGTCAAGAAAAGAAAGGAATTCAAAACAGAAGGAACAGATAAAGCCACTATAAAACAACTGAGGTTTGGAATAAAATGAAGGAGGCTAAGCGGGGTGGTGGCAGAGTGAATCAGAACCATTTGATCTTACTTGGTTAATGGAAAATTAAAATTACATATTGAAAGCAATCTCTAAGAGTAAAACGTTCATTGGCTAACGCACCACATGGAACAGTTTTGATGAAGCCTTTTGAATAATAGTGGATTAAACAGTAAAGTAATAATTGAACTACACCCTTCAACTTTTGTTTAATATAAGGGCAAATAAGACACAGTGTCTGCTTGTTCTGCTCTTAATTATTTCTCCCCAAACTCCCTTTTTGAAATTAAGAAGGGGCAAGTTGATTTCCCTCCCCTGGTGTTTCTATCTTCTTTTAAAATTTTTAATGTCTCACCCTCTGGCCCGGCCACCTTTAGCTGACATACCTGTGCCTAAAGTTTGCATATGTTTTCCTTGTCTATGGAACCAATGACTGTTGTTATTACTGTACCATGTGGAAAACTCATCCCATGACTGCTCATGGCCATGCATTATTAGCAATGCAGTTTGTAGGTGTTCTTACCCACAAACCCATAAACACTCTGCTCCATTTTCAGAGTCTGCTAAGATCTCTTCTGTGGTATCCTTCCATAGTTGTTCCTGAATTTCTTGGTAAAATGTCCTTAGTTTGGTGACCTGTTCTTCCACTTACTTAAACTCTTAATATAATGATGTGTCTATTTCCCTAGTATAGTAGCATTGCATTGTATACAAATGAATCCCCTATTTCTATCCTAAAATTATCCAGAACCATCTTCAAAGCAACTAGAGGAACTCCATTCATGTCTAACAAGAACTGTCCATGTACCGTACTATACCCACTTTCTTAATTCAAAACTGTGTGGGTTTTAGTTTTTCGTGCTACAGCGTTTTAACTGCTAGAATGTGTGGGTGATGCCTCTCTATCGGGACTCTCCTTATTTTAAACCCAATTTCCATTAAGACAAAATGATTTTTAGGTCTGTATATCTGTATGTTACAGTTTGTAAACGTAGAAACAGATTTTTTTTCCCTCAAGGTAAATATTCAACATAAATCTAGGGTTTGTTTTCTGGGCATAGGTTTTTCTTTTCCAGCAAGTTCTCTGATGGTTATAGCTGATAAGAAACCTCAAAATATTTTGGGTTTAGTTCAGATAAGCATCTGTGACTTTGAATGTTATTCCAAACTTTTGAATCCATAAATTAAAAATGTATGAGCAAAAGGTTTATGCCAGATTTTTGCTCTCAGATACAATCAGCTCTAGCAACTGAGTATGCAAATGACAAAAGCGGTATAAATTTTATGTAACCTAAGTCAGTATAATGCTTAGAACCAGGTTTTTTCCCAAGAGTTTATTGAAAGTTAGCCATTAAAAGAGCGCTCCATGTGCTGTGGCACCTAAGTGTATTTGTCAGTGCTTGCCAGGGAGTGTGTGAGGCTCCTGAGGATGTGGGTCCTGGACTGAGTGGGAGCAAAGTAACCATATTCAGCTCAGTGGGTTTTTGTTCTGTTGTCCTTTGCTTGTTTTGCATGTAATAAGTCATTTAGCAACAATGCAACATCTAGTATGGGTACTCCTTTCATCCGGAGTTCAGGAGAACAAAGAGACACAGGACCTGGTCTACATTGTGGCTTTATGACAGTGTTCTCAACTACTTCATCCAGAAAGGGCCGAAAGAGGATGCAGAGAAGAAACTGTTCAAAACAAATGTGGGCATAGGAAGAGAGGAAGAGAATGAGGAGTTAAGAAAAGCTAGCTGCAAAGGAGATGTACTGATCATTAATAAACTGTTGCCTCCATTTCAGTTCTTTCTCTCACTCCTAGAGTCTTTCTAGTCTTCACTATCATTTTTTTCTTCGTATGTCTTCATTTGCTTAATTTCTTATTCTAGTGAAGACTATACTTTTAAAGTGGAATTGAATTATACGAAGACTGAGATTACATATGAATTGTGTTATTAGGGTGACAAATTTCTGTATTACCCATGCCTTAGGGTCTTTTGGGGCCACTGAATAATCTGCTCTTAAAACTAGGGAAGTTCCTAAGAGGTTGGTCATCTTAGTTCTTGCATGAAACTGAAAGACTCTGTGAAAATAAACAGAAAGGAAGTAGTAATTAAAGAGTTCTCCAGGATCAGGGGCCATGAGAAATTCATGGGAGCTGAACTGTAGGCAGATGGGAAAGGCTTGAGCTCTGATTCCAAGGGCACTGAGAGGATTAAACACACATTCCTTCTTGATCATGTCTTTGTCCATTTTCTAACTACTATGTAGACCTATTAATTTTGATCAAAGCCTAAGACAATAATTGTCAGTGTGTACAGAGAACAAAAACTGGTTTTATCTGGTAAAAGCAAGTAGGAAATCTACTCTGTTTACTCTGTTATAAAGTCCACTTGTCTCTCCAAAAGAGAGAGATACACACATTGCTCATCACAATGTTTTGTGATTGAGGAAAAAATATGGTTATCAAGTTAAATTTCATATGTAGCTAATAAATAGTTTCTGAGATGATCAAATCTTTGTATGATTGAGAAATGGTTGAAATAGTCTATGAAGTCTTATTCTATTATCTACTGTATTCTGGAATATTCTCTAAGGATACATTTGTAAGTTATCACTTGAATTACTGTCCTTATCACCTTGAAATCATAAATAACTTGCTTTAGAGTTCAGCATTTTTAAATGTTATTAAGAAAATATATACCAGATTACCATGGCAGTGTTAAATGTGTGCTTTCATCTAAATGGATTTTGAAAAGATATTCAATGAACGGAATTTTCCAACACAGCAAAAATAATATAGGTTTCTAAGAATTGTTATTATGTATTTTAAACTGCTTGTAGTGATACTATGTTTTAAATCTATAACTTCCCTAAAACATTCTTTATGAAATACATCTGAAGATAGAAATACCATAATCTAACTCTCATCTATTTAGAGAAAATTATTTTTAAGAAAGTTATTTAAAAAAAAACACTTCACTATATAGAATTAGGTCAAAATATTTGTATTCTACCCATTGAATACATAAAACTAGAAGGCTCCTGTTACATTCGATGTCACTTTGAGAATTTCACAATTAACATTCTATACCATTCTATAGGAATAAGTGCCTTTTGTCTGGTGACACAGGCTGTAGTCACAGCCACTTAGGAGTGGAGGCACAAGACATGCGTAGGCTGGCGAGTGAATGGCGATAATCAACCTGAGAATCTTAGTCAAATCCTGTCTTACAATAAAAAGTAAGTAGACAGAAAGTGTGTCACCCCATCACAGTACTTGCTTAGGGTGTGCAAGGCTCTAGATTTAACTGATAGTACTGAAAGAGGGAAGGGAGAAAAAGAAAAGAAAAGATAGAAATAGGGTTTTGTTTGTTTGTTTGTTTGTTTACTTTTGACACTAAGGTAGGAAGAGGAGGGTTAAAAATAATAAAATAAAATGGTGACCATCTATAAATGTGATCATCTCAGAAACTTTCATGTTTATTAAGACATGTATATACTCAAAATACCACATCACTGAAACAGTTTAAATGATAAGTGTTTGGAAATATAACATTTCATCTCCAATCTTAGTTAATGTTAGTTAAAGAAATGTAGTAACAAATGTAATAAAATACAAGTGGCTTATCTTGCTGGGATCTGATCAGCTACAGCCAGAAACATACTGGAACCTACAGCTTTGTGTGGGCTACAGTGACTGTATTTATTCCTCATAGTGTAAACATCCCTACAGACAGCCTTTCTCTGTCTGCCTGTCTGATCTCACTTGGGAGAAGGAATGAGGCATTTTTATATCAGCCTTCTTTTATGAACACAGTAGTTCTTTTCATGACTAATCATTTCCCAAACATCCGGCCTCTTTATTCTGTCCCTACGGGAAGTGAACAGTCTAGCTTCTTTGGGGAGAGCCATACCCACCCAGGCTGTGGCATGACATAGTCACTTAGTATCCGTTTATAGTCCAGCGGGGCTTCAGTTGGACTCAGGTGCTTCTTATTCCTTATGTCTTGTTCTGGATTTGAGAATGAAGAAGCCACCACTCTGTTTTCAGAGTTGAGAGCAAAACTAGAGAAAAACTGACAGAGCCTGATGCCATTGTTAGGTAGCATCTGCAACATCGTTTCAGCCCACCATGTTTCTGACTGCAAACCTGCTGAGAATGATGCAGTGGAGTCACTGGCCTGAGTGGCTCATCCTTTGTCCCAAGGGTCCCTTTGTGCCTCAGGAGTCAACTCAGTGGGCACATGTCACTCTTCCTTGTGTTCCTATTGTAGCCTTCTGTGCGGGCATCGGTTGAAGTGCTCTATCAGAATAGAACTTTCCAAACTGTGTGGGACCTGATACAATGTCATGGCTCACCATATACCTGTTCATTGTGAAGTAGATTTCTTTTTCAGTGCAGAATTCCAAGTCCACAGTCATGTACTCCTAAGGCTTCCCAACAGTTATACTAGCTGAAGATTTGTAGTTTAGAATGGCAATCCCATGTAGAGCACACATCTATTCCTGCAGTAACAAACTACAGCCTTTCTGGTTAGAAGGGAACTGTCAAGCAGAATCAGCTTTCAGATGAGGGTCTACTTTACACTCTTCTTTTAAAAAACATTTATTTGTTTTATTTAATATGTGTGCCTGTGTGACTGGGTATATGTTTTTTTGCACCTGGTACATGCACAAGCTGGTGGAGGTCAGAAGAGTCATCAGATCCCTTTGAACTGGAGATGCAGACAGTAATGAGCTACAGTGTGGGTTCGGGCAAGGAACCAAACTTGGGTCCTCAGCAAGTGCAGCAGGTGCTCTTAACCACTGAACCACCTCTCCACCTCCTAATCTATCTTCTTGAGCCACAACATCAAGCACTCAGTGCTGGCACCTTTGCCGGTGGGTTGGGCATTTAGAAGTGGCAGTGGTTGAAGTAACGTTGGTGAGAGTTCATTCTGTCTGGCTCAGACTTTGTCTTCGTGTCAGCCGTTCTGATAGTGAAGCTGTTAGTGCACCCATGGTAGCTGTTTTGGCTGACATTAATGAGTTAGGACCATTTTAAAAACTAAATTTGCCATTGCCTTTTCTGTTTTAATTGCTTTATAATTAATATGCAACAAAATAATTATATCATGTTTGCCTACTCTTCTATATCTATTAATGTCTTTTTACATGCAATATTTTTTTGTTGTTGTTTTTGCTTTTTTTAGAGACAGGGTTTCTCTGTGTACCCTTGGCTGTCCTGCTTTGTAGACCAGGCTGGCCTTGAACTCAGTGGTCTGCCTGCCTCTGTATCTGCTAGTGCTGGGATTACAGTGTGTGTCACCACATCTAGCTCAGGCAATGCCTTTTCATCTGACTTCCTAGTTTTGTTTTTGTTGTTGTTTTGATCTATGTCTCTGATCATGTATTTTATTCCTTTCCCACATTCTATATGTGCTCTTACTCCAGGACACTTGCTGTTCCTTACGGGCAGAATAAATAAGAGCATGATTGGAAGCTCCGCACATTTGGAATTTTTTTCTTTCCCAGCCTTATTAAGCCAGTCTGATGAGGGTTATAAGGTCAATACTCTATTCAGTTCAAATTCAGAAAGCAATGTGATTTACCCATAAATCAAGTTCTGCCCTATTTTCTTCAGCTTTCAGTGATGGGACCTCAGCACACAAAAGTGCACACTGGGACAGGCGTTGACTCCACCAGAGCAGACACTATGAGACCTTGAATTTCATGTTAATGAAGTTTACTCTAATTATCTGGACCATGAATATTCCCATTTTATGATGTACTTCTGCTTGGATCCTTGAATTCAGAAATTTGGGATACATAATTGCTTAGATTTACTTTTATCAAGGTTCAAGGATACTCCAGGAGCTATTTATTAAAAGTTTATAAATCTCTACTATGAGATAAATGATCCTCATGCAGAAACTGAGAAGTTGAAGTTGTGATTATCCCATACAATTATTAGCATATAATTCCAACTACACCTTTTCCACAATCAATATCTTCAGTGATATGATGACTACTAGCCATACCCTCCAATCATTAAGGCCATTTACATTTCTTACAATGCTTCAAAGTCTCTCGCTTCTCCACAATTCACTCAAACCTAGCATCCTTTGATTAACACTAGATAAACACTAGACACTATTATTTTGTTAGAAATTTAAAGTATAATTTCATTCTCTCTCTCCTTCCTCCTAACTTTGTCTTATGTTCCCCCATTCTCTTCCAAATTCACTGCCCCCTTTTTATAAATAATTTCTTTTTAAACCTATAAATGAATAACTATATAAATACAGCCTGCTGAGTCTCTTCCAGGCTGACTATTTGTTGAGTAACCAGCGAGGAGCTCTCATACCTGAGGAAGACTAATTCTTCTCTTTTAGAAGAATTTAATTGCTCTTCATCTAGAGGTGCAGCCCTGTGAGTTTTCCCCTTCTGCTTCAAGACCTCGGCTGCTGTTGGAATTGTACAGGTCCTGTTTAGGCAGCCATGTTGTTAAGATTTCATGGATGCAGTTTTGTCAAAGCTGGAAGACACAGTCTCAGAGCTGACTTTCTGGTCCTCTAACCTGTGCAGTCTTTCTGCAGCCTGGTCCACAATGTTCCCAGAGCCTTGGGTTCAAGAATTGTTTTGTAGGTGAACCAAGGGGGCCTGGACACCTCATGGCCAGTCTTTTTTTCTTTTGCATTTTGATTAGTTGTGATTTTTTTAATGGTCTTCTGCTGCAAAATGATTCTTTGATGAGAGGTGAGTCTACACTTATCTGTGGGTATAAGGATAAATAATGAGAGTGGAGTTTGGATTTACACTAGTTTAGAAAGGTAGCAGGAGGGGGTTGTTTTCTAGGATCTATGGCTTCACTAAGCTTGTGTGATTGGCTAGATTTCCATGACTCAGAATGATTTACCTCCTATTGAATGGGTATTATGCCCAATTAAACAGCTATTGGGTCCTGCCAAGTTATAAGTGCCACTATTGCACATTTAGGGATGTCTTGCCATGCCCCTCACTGCTATTGTTCATAGGCAATATTGGTGTCAGAAAAGGTTTCCTACTGGGCTTGAAGAAGTCCATGAAGTTCTGTATTTCCTTTTTTTTAGTAGGGGTATGAGATTAGCCAATTTTCCTTTAGTTAAAAAAGATTGTTTCATGACTCTTGCTGTTTGCGGTGTATATGGCTGTGACAGTTGTACATTTGTTTTATATGATATCACAAATCTCAACAGAAAGGTAAGGCAGCCTTGACCTGATACATGTCCATAACTTTTACCCCTCTAGCTATTTATCTCTTAGTCTGTTTACATCAACATAAGTGTAAAGGAACACAAGATGTACGTGCGGCTCCCAGCAGTTCTAATCCCTTCAAACTCTACTATGAGGAATGATAGCATAGCTAACATGTCAGTGGGCAAGTTTGTAGATGTACGCTGCTGAGGAGTCCACGCATGTGCAAACTATTTCTGTTCTTTTGTTATATTTCTCTGAGCATAAAACTTCTTCATTGTCCTTCTAATGTTATAGTCATTTACGGTCATGTGGTCTACTGATTTACAGCAGTTGTGGATGCCATCTGGAATATGTTTGTTCAGATTTCCATCATCCCCAACTAGTAACATCTCAATTTATGTAACTCTCCTGTTGTCCACCCTCGAGAAAAGCTCATGATTCAGAAACTATTCATCTTGTTGTTTGTCTTATTAGCACGTTCTTCATGGCTTCCCAGAAGTATGCGCCCTCTGTGGTCTTCATGAAATACAGTTCTGGGAGGCTCCCAGACATCATATCACGCATCTATCTGAACGTGACCACTTCTCTGAGCCTTCACTTTTCTGATCATCTTCACAATACTTTAGGCACTTCAAATTCATATAGTTTTCTTCAGGTTTTTGGAGCGACCCTACCATTGGATTTTTTTTTTTTTTTTTTGTCAGAATCTTAAATTGTATGTTAAAAGAGCATATACCTAAAGTCAATAACTTCTTTCCTTTACAGTCCTAAGTTTTGGTTTTGGTAAGCAAGCAAATGCCAAGGAAATCCAGTCTGGTGCATTCTAGCTTGATATTTTATGCTAGCAAATTCGGGAAGCTTCATAGCACAATTCTATCCTTTACTTGTTTCCATTCTT
Source organism: Meriones unguiculatus (assembly GCF_030254825.1). NCBI lineage: Eukaryota > Metazoa > Chordata > Mammalia > Rodentia > Muridae > Meriones > Meriones unguiculatus. The sequence goes on along the minus strand of NC_083350.1, from coordinate 105,127,203 downwards.
GTACTAGAACTATAACTTTCAGCCCTAAAAGCAAGAAAACGCCCTGAATGCTGTGTCATTTAGCTTGCAAGAAAGTGGGCTCCCAAGAATCTCCTTCTATGAGCAGATAATTAATAAAAATCTTAATATAGAAGGAAGGGCCCATTTTGTAGAGTTAGATTATACATTATTGGGTTATTCACCAAGGTGCCTCCATCTTGTTTTCATCCCTGAAGTTTTCCAATAAGATCTCTAGCTTTAACATGTGAAGTATTCTTCACCTGAACATCCAAACATCTTTGTATTACAATAGCTCTAAAGAACTATTCCTTGAACTCCCCAGCTATGTCCAATTTTGCTGTGAAAAGATAAGAAACACCTCATGGTATTTAACTGAGTAAGGCATTCACCTGCAATAAGATGTTATTTACAGTTACCACCAAGAAAGTTTTTATCAGTTGTGTTGTTATTCAAGAAAATATCTATTCTCTCCCACACCAGAGATATGGGTTCTTCCTGTAAACACTCTACTGTATTAATATCACATGTCATTTTAAGAATTAATCAAAATAAATTAAAACTAGTCTGGGGTGTATGTGTGTGCATTTGTCTGCCTGTCTGTGTGAATAATACCCATGAACTATAAGAAAGTATGACAGGCAGAATACCCTATAGAAGCCTTTCCTTTGAAATAAAGGAAATAGGCAAGAAGATTAAATAAGATGAGCATGCAGGGCAGCAAAGAGAAAAGATACTCATCTTCCAGGAGAGGAATGGAATAGGTGCTCTTCAGAGAGCCCTTTGCTTTGTCATCTCCCAATTGAGAACTTCTTATATGACTTCCAGACCTGTTGGATGCTCAGAGTCTGGGAAACTCAGAGCCTTGGTTCAGTATAGAACACCTCAAAGGCACCTGCGCCTTCAGGCTGTCATCCACTAAACTCCCAGTGACAGATTTATGCTTGAAGGGATATCTCAGCAGCAAATTGCTATGGCTGTCCTCAAAACATCTGAGTGGTATGAAGGGAGTTCCACGATTTATTCTGTCAGCTAAACCTGTCATCAAAGCAAAACATAACTTTAAAGATATAAGATTAAAGAAACCACCAATTCCTGTTTATTTAATCAACTCTTCTAAGTCTCCATTTGTTGTTGTTGTTGTTTTCAATATCCTTCTAGTTTTAGCTCCTGTTATGTTAAAAATGTGCCTGGCAACTTTGCTTCTGTGAAATAAAATGTTTTCCTCACAGCTGTGATGTTATTTTGATATAAAATATATGTTTTCTGTTCACCTTTCTAATGAGAAAAAGCCATATCCTGAGTGAAAATAGATGTGATGCGCACACATGCACATAAGCACGCATGTGAACATGCACACACATGTACAGCTAACTTCCACCGACAGCTTCAGCAAGGTATTGAGTTGTGCCGTGTAAGTATTCTGCTTACTTGGGAAACCCTTGGTGGGGTAACAGGAGGGACTTTTGATGATCTCTAGCATCTTTGTTCCTCTCTCTCTCTCTCACCACGACAAATGCACAATACTCTGGCTGTAAAGACAGCATCCCCCCTTTCCGCTGACTTCTTGTTGCTGTTAGTAGACCTGAAGTTGCCAGGATGGCAGGATGTGGATCTTATTGCAAGCTAGCCTCTTGCCTACTTACATAAAGTGTTTTATTTACATCCATAATGCTAGTACGCTTCCTTTTTCTGTATAAATAAGTTGGCATCAAATGAAAAATGTGCCCATCCAATTCTTCCTACAGCAAGCATTCCATTCAGAGTACAGAGCAGGACAGAGTATGTCTTCCAAATCCTCAACAATACAACATACATCAACAATCAGAAGTGACCATATTATGGTGTTTACAAAAATTTCACCAGGATATACTAAAAATATTTAAGCAGATTTTATTTCCAGCTAAACATTCAAAGCATGTTTCTGGCAGATGATTCGAGTTTAGTGGTACAATGTGCTTCCTAGCAAGATAATGCCCTTATACAAATGTCTAACGAAGTCAAACCACAAAACAATTTTACTTTTATCATCATGTGTTAGTTTAGGTTTTTACTGTCATCAATATCTTACCTTAATTTATATTTCATAAATATTAACTGGATCCATGAGTCAAAAATATATAGAGTACATAGAAAAATCACTGATCCATTTATGTCTGTGTGTATGTGTATGTGTGTGTGTGTGTGTGTGTATGTATGTGTGTAAGAGAGACAGCCAGAGTGAAACAGAGAGAGAAGAGAGGTGAGAAACAATAATAATAATGATGATGATGATGATGATGATGATGATGATGATAAATCTTCATGATCCAGAGTAAAAATGAATAATTAAATGTGTACTAAGGGTAGCGGAGGGGAAAAAGTAAAATAATCAGAAATTCTGGCTCTTTCCCCTTCATTTTATGAGTCAGCTTTATACCCTTACTCTGAATGCCTCACATAGAGCAAGTCAGTTGATACAACTCTTGTTTTCCAACACACCTCAAACTTGGCTTTCAGCCTACAGCATATGACAGGCTGGGAGTGTGTCATTTATATTAGTCCTCCACAGTTGAACACTGCCTCAGGATTCTGAGCAGCCATACAACTATCTGCAGAGAACCTACCTTCCTTTTGAATAGGAAATAAACTTTCCCTATTGATGTTCGTCACAGTAAATTCTACCGGAGTGGACGCAGGACTAGCCACAGGATTATCAACATGGATTGCTGCAGCCATGAATCATCTGAAGGAATGGGCGGGCATGGGAGTGTTAGCAGGCCTTCTGGTGTTGGCCTCCTTGGTTTGCCTGTGGTATATATGCAAGATTAGAGTCTCACAACACTGTGATGCAGCCATGATCATTCAGGCCTTTACAGCCATTGAAGCAGGACATTCTCCCCAAGCATGGTTGGATACCATAAAAAGCTAAAATGATACGCTCAGGATGCGAGGCTAAGCACTGCACTCAGGGTCAGCCGCTTTGGACCCAGAGAAGAGCATGTCTGATTGCATGCGGGTTGATGCCCCAGGTCCCGCCTCTGAGAAAAAGGTATCGGACGGGTCCGATGCTCTTTGGGTGGATGACACCTAAATGAACATTTGTACAAAGTCCCAATTTATTTCTAATATCAGAGATCAGACCTCTACTCTTGCCTGATGCGTCTAAAACAAAAAGGGGGAACTGTAGAGAGCTGCGGAATGCTATGCCTTAAAGATGGAGCTGGTTTCCGCCTTCCACCTTCCCGATGGTGAGTGCTCTCTGTCACGAACAACTCCACATTTGGCTAAGGCCGAGGATCTGGCTTGCTTCCATGTATGTGGACCTATCTGCATTGCCCCCGTGGCACGCCTGGGTTGGCTACCCAGAGGCTATTTAAGCTGTGGGCTGGCTTTCCCCGGGGTCCGAGGATTGTTCAATGTTCCTGAATAAACTGCATTGAAAAAAAAAAAAAAAAAAAGAATTTCAATAGACTTCTTTATGTGTGTTACTCCTTACCCAGTTGTAACACAAATGTGACTTGGTCCACAGCTATTGTTGCTTTGGGGAAGTTGGTGTAACTTTCAGGAGGAAGAACTTCCCTGGTGAAAGGAGGTCCCTGAAAACTGAGCTTCCGGACCACTTGCCCAGGCCTGCTTTCTGTTCAATGTTTCTTGAGTACATTTGCAATGCAGACCAGCCAGCCTCTGCTCCCTTGCTTTCTCTTCCCATTGTCATTGCCACCATCATTGCCATCTCCTCCATGATAGGCTGTATCATTCTGGAGCTGTGAGCCAAAATAAACCCTTTCCTCCTTAAATTGCTTTTCCCAGTGTATTTTATCATAACAGACTCAAAACTAAACCATGGCTTTTCTAGGCAATCAAAGTTAGAAATGACTCAAACTTAAGAAACTCTAAGTGGAAATACAAACAAAAACTAAACAAGCCAAAGCCAAAACCAAAACTAATCGTCTAAAAAGACAAAAGTCATATTTAGAGTCTTAGAGTCTTGGTGAGCACGGGATGTTTCTTGTGGTAGAGAGTAGAACACAGCATTTAAGATCCCATCTTTGAAGACGCAATGAATGAGAAGCTTTCTGCAGCTTTCTTAACTTTTTTTCTGAGTTGTGCTTTCCTAATTAAAGTATAAAAAATACCTTTGTTTTGTGGTAGTCTTAAGCTGAAAATCAATTGTGGCTATGTAAATACTGGCCCCTCTGAACAGAGTACTCAGTAGAGTATCAACTTTTTGAAATATAACTCATAGTTACAGAATGTTATCTTTATTACTATAAATGTTTGTTAGAATTATACACACATATGCTTTTAAATATATGTTATATGTACATATATATAGCTCCTTTCTTTAAATAGTTAAAAAGATTTCTGAACCAAATAAATGCTTTTATGAATAAAACATGCACATACTTGGCAGAAAATGATTTCTTGCTTTCAGTGTCCTATCCAAATATCAAATTCTGAAATGTTGTTCAAAAGGAAGTAGAATGGAAGATGCCTTGCTTTAAACATGCTTGAGGAAATATATGGTAGAATCCTGGGACACAATTCTTGTTTAAATGATAATTAATTGTCATTTATACTAGCCTAGTGAAATAAAAACATGTTTGAATTATTGTGCGCAATGAAGTGGCGTGATAAAGAAAACCCCAGAAGCCACAGAAACATCCGAATATCTCTGTATTGCATAATTTTATTTTTACTTGATGACATATGTGGAAGGTTTTTAGCGATGTGTAGATGTGGCAACCATTATTTATTTAAGAGTCTTGGCATGAGGATGCTCAAAGGATCCATGAAGGGCTTGTGTGGAGCCAGCTAGTTTACCCTACACTGTTGCTTTTCACTTGCTATGAAGGTTGCTGGGGTCATAGGGCTTCTGTGGCTCAACCAAGAACCTTGAGAAGGGACATAAGGCTTGTTTACTAGAAGGAGTTTCTGTCACTTGAGATCAGGATTATTCCTCAGTGTAGTCACACTAATTATGGTTTCTAACGTGTGGCTTAATGTTAATGCTGGTTCCTGTGGCTAAAGTCTAGGAACCAAGATTTGATTTCAAGAAAAATACATCCTAAATATAGAACACTTATCCCTTGACCCCAAATGCTGACTGTGCATTGTTGACACATGAGAACAGTGACAATGCCTATCCTTTCGAAAGCATGTCCTACATCTGCTAATGCCAGCTGCAGAAGACTTTGAACAGCAACAACAAAAAACAAAAACAAAAACTACCATTGGACCCTTTCCTTTGTTAAATCTAAATGCCTAATGAATGTTCTAAGCTTCTCATTCAGGAGGACACTAGTTAATCACCCTGCTTCATTTAGTGGGATTCTGAGTCCATTCCAAAATATCCTGCCCAGTTTTCTCTTTGGACCTGCCTCCAACTCAGGTCATTTTCCTATAAAGCCCTGGGCTGCATATTACTTCTAGGAGAAACTGTCCAGTGAATATTCGGGACTCTGGCTTGCTGTTTGGATTAAACTGCTCAGTACAATTCCTTTGGTCCCCTTTAACTGGCTATTCAAGAAATACTCTGTTCTCTTCACCCCCACCTCTCTTCCATGGGAACAGTCTTTGCAGTTTTACAGCTAAAAAATATTACAAACTGCAGGAGCAGCTGATAACATTTATATCTTCCCAGCGCACTTATTAAATAGTCTCTTGCTGAGCTAAAACAAATAAGTCTTGACTTTGCTATTTGCTGCTGCAAACATAAAACCTATGAATAAAGACAGCTAAAGTGGGCAGCAGAGAGGACACAGTTACACATAACTCTGGTTTGATAAATTCTGGCCTGGAGCTTAGAGAGCAACTCCAATTTACAGTGCTAAATCTGGTGATGTTAACTCAGGATTAACGGATAACTCTATAATTTCTAAATATGTTATTATTTTATCACCATCAACATTATATCTCTTTTCTGATTATTATTCTTATCATCTTCATTTCACTAGTGTTTGTTCTATATAATGCCTGTGTTTTGTAATGATTGGATTTCGAAAGTTCTTTATATATTCTGTATACAAGTCCTTTTAGTAGACATGTGGTGCCTAAGAACTTTTTACTAGCCTGTGGCTTATTTTTTTTCAGTCTCCCAAAAGGGAATGGGACTTAGACCTTATAAATATCGGCATCCTCCAATTGTGATTTTTTTTTTTTTTTTTTTTTTTGTGATACAGAAGTTGACCTCAATAGTCAGAGGTTTAATTCTTCCTTGTGTCCCTTTTGTTAGAGCCAGGATTTAGGGAAATGAGCCATGGAATCCGGAATGAAACCGAGTTCACACCATAGCTGTTGTGTCTGCAGTCTCCTACTGTTATCATTTCCACGGAGGCTGAGGATTTGATTGGCACTGAGGCACTGGGTATTTGGAGGCTCCTTCTCAGTGTGTGCTTGGCAGGTGGAATACGGACCAGCAAAATGCAGAGAAACAACTGGAAACCTATGAAATTGAGCACATACGGCCTAAGTAGTGAATTTTAAACAATAGGAAACCTAAAACTCCATTCAGGCCCATGGTTGCCACATATATGAAAGGACTTTACATTCCAAAGAGAAATTATGAGATTAAGTTTTAAAGCAGAAGAACAGAAAAATGAATTACATCGGAAAATGTAATATTGATGATTATAACCACATTTATGTCCCATATAGCAGTGTAATTGAGCAGAAGCTGGATCTTAGATAAATGATAATTCTCTGGCAACCAGTTACTAGCAGAGATTACTGATATAATATTGAATATAGACTTATTTCTACAGCAGGTTAGAAAAGTTGTGGGTCTACAGTGTGAATATTTTGATAGGGTAAATGTATTCTTTTATATTTTTTTTCAATAATAAAAAGTTCAAACCAGAATACCCAGCAGTATTCATTGGAATGTGTTCTAATACTCATGGATGATTAGGTGCAACTATATTCATTCACAGTTTTGCATTAAGGCTAGATTAATTACACTTATCTCCTACAACATAATATAGTCTAGGAAGCTTTGTCCAGTGAGGCATGTCACAAAACAGCATACTGGTGAGAAAAGGAAGTGATGTCTATCATACTAGAGATCTTGGTAAGGCAACAAGTACTTTAGACACAAAATTAAATCTTGTAGAGATTGGGGGATCTGAAAATAGTTTTAAGAGGTTCATAAATGGTACCTGTGCCAAGATTCCCTACAAAATAAAGGCTAAATTGCTGCATCCTGACTTTTCCACAATAAAGAAGGGTGCCTGTCTGATAGGCCTCTTGGGACATCAGGATGGCAGATTGAGCATCCTGGAATCTTTTCCCAGGCCACTTGCCTCTTATGAAGGCATGATCCTTGTGTAGAACTCATAACAGGAAGCCCAAATCTCTGTAGAATGTGTGTTCTATGGGGCCAGCAGCCCACCATGCCTTAACAGACCCAAATGGAAGATGAGATACAGTGTGAAGTTGTCAAGAAACAAAAGAGAAAGAAAATCAGTATAGGTTCCATCAACCTTGAGTAAGGCCAACCATCCAAGCAGATTGTGGATTCAAGACAAAAGGAGGTACCACACAGAATTATGTCCTATACCACACAAATCTAAAGTGACTGTACTTGGTGAGTTAGAAGGTGCATATGAAGACCAAACTGAGTGACCAGCTCAGAAGGAAGGATTAGAAATGGTGGGGTCCTCAATTGGTGGATCTTCTCTTTACTCTGACACAAAATCTGACAGAAAGGAAGAAGGATTAATTTGGTTCATGGATTGAGAAGGGTTTCAATCTATCACGGCTGAGAACAGTTTGTGGTAGGGGACAGTATAGCCTTAAAACAAAGAGATTGAGCCAGAATCAGAAGTTGGCTATCACCTTCAAAGGCCTGCCTCTAGATTCCCACTTCTGCTAATGAAGCCAAAAGTTTCAAAAGTTCTAAAAGTTCCACCATCTCCCCAAATAGAACTGCTGGCTAGGCGCCAAGTGATCTAGCACATGAAACTGCAGGAGATATTTCAGATTCAAAAATATCATGAATTTGTATTCACAGAGTACAGGCATTGAAGTAGAAACTTCTTTCTTCTCTGTGTTTCCAGAAGGTAAAACATATCAGCCCCCAAATTCATGGGATGGAAACAGAGGTGGTCCTGGTTATCAGTAGTAAGAGAACACAAGACACTGGTTCTTCCTTCAAGGCATAGGAGAATCCTTCTATTACAAAGTCTTGTCCATCCTTTAATAAAAGCGGTATTGTTGAGAAACCCTGCCTAAGAGAAAGATAGGTGTGTTTGACAGACAGTGGTGTTGGACTACACACTTCTGTGCTCCTCCAATTCTTCATGGTAAGACAATGGTCAATAGCAATGAACAGTAACTGACCCTCATTAGTAAGAGGATTCAAGGCACTTTTACACAGGAGTACCTCCTGAAATACTTTGTCAAAAGGTTATCATGATATGTGCAACTGTTCTCGCTAAGAGAGCTGTTTCCCCAATGTTGATATCGTTGAGGTTGCAGGTGAAGTTCAAGGTGTGAGGTAATCCAGAATGGAGAAAAAATGGGATAACCACCATTGCTGACCCTACAGCAGCTTCAGGGTCTTTTGGGTCTTTCCTCCAGAAGATAAGCCCATGGAGACTACAGAGGAGTATGTGGAGAAACACTATTAGGAATAGATTATGACAACTCTGAAGTTGCTTGGGCACCATCACTCTTAAGGATGATGCAGTTAGCTCCCTGTCTCTGGCTGTCATGGTGTACAGATGTGCTTCAGCGTCTATCTGTTGACTTTGCTTTCTCTCTGCTTAATATTAAGTACTACAAATACCTGTAACATCAGAAAAGTAGACAGGCTGATTTATTATTAACATGAATTATACTATGTAATAGGTAACGGCTTGTCAGATGTCTGCGGTTCCTGTTAGCATACAAAATACAATTACACTTTCATGGTCTTTCCTTCTCAAGACAAGGCTATTCATTTACATCTTATTTTATATTTCTGGTTGTAAAATCAATGACAGGAAGAAAATACGCATTTAATAAAAGCATTTTTCCAATATAGCTTTGCTGGGCAGTCAAGGGAGATGAAATTAATTTCATAACTTCTCTGAATGTATATTCTCCAAATTCTGTTTATAAACGCCTACCCCAGTGTCTATAATGGTTCTGTGTTAGGCTACTAATAAACCTTAGACCATTGACCTTTTCTTAGTTATTTCTTACTTTTCAGTGTTAGGGCATTTTAGCCATTTTTATTTGTGATATATATTTTTGCACTTGGATAAATTAACTTATTTATCTAATAAACGTGACCAGAATATGTCCCGAATTCATGGTTTCTTATTCTTGTTTTCAAAGAAATGTTTAACATAGTGCCAGTATATCTGCTTAAAATAACTTTAAATGGGTTTTTATCTGCTAATTTGTAACCTGTACTTGTTTCATTCCTTACGCTATTTGTTTATTTAGCCATTGCCTGAAATTCTTACACTCTTTTATCTTATTAGGTAACTTAGTAGAGTCTTGGTTCAAATTTTTTTGAGACAGGGTTTCTATGTGTAGCCTTGGTTGTCCTGGAACTCACAATGTAGAACTCAGGCTGGATTCAAACTCACATCGATTCCCTTTGCCACCCAAGTGCTGGAATTAAAGGCGTATGGCAGCATTGTCTGCGGGGAGTCTTAAAATAATTAATCTTGAGGCTCTCACATCTGCTTACTTACATAACACTAAATTTAAAGTTTTGTTTTTTTTATTTAGTAGTCATAAATAAGCTTTAAAATAAGAACATGTGGAAAAACTGGCTGCATAAAAGATATTTTTAAAAAATAAAACATAAACGTAAATGGCATAAAGGAGTAAAAAGTTGAAGAGACTGGGGGACATTTACTCTTGGAATGCGATTTAGCCCAGCTGACTAAATACTACAAAATCAGAAATGTTGAGTGACAGTGTGAATCAATAGGTGCATTTTATAAATTAACAACTGATGTTCATGCTACAAGGAAAAAAATCAATGAGAAGTTCACTTATTGGCCTGAGTAACATTGTTTATTCTAACAGTTTTTAAGCCTGCAGATAACTCATCTGATTATAAGATTAACATGCCACAGGAGTTGTTTTTCTAAGAAAGGAAGAACCTCGGGAATACAGATTGACACAAGTGCAATCAATTATTATGTTGGTTGGCGAACAGAACTGAAGCTACTCCACAGCCACATATTCTTAATTATTAGGACTGAAAACTTAATCCACCTTGTCGATGTGACTTATATGTTTGTTCAGGGGAAAGTCTACTCAGGAAGATAAGAATATAAATGACAAATAATTTCACTCTGAGCTTCATGAAATTTGTACAAACCAATTTAGGTAAATAGTTTTCTCATCTAGGTTAAGAGTTCTCTCAGGACAACAGATCTCTTACCTGTTAACCTGTCACTCATCAGGTAATATTTTACTTCTTAGATCTGCCCTAAAACCCTTGCTTTAATAAGCCTATCAGTTTCATGTTGTATATTTTCTTGTAATTCTTGTCTAAAAATGTCTACGCACCAACCCAGTAGAAACCAATCCCCAATCTTTTTTTTTTCTTATCAGTTACATTTTATTAACTCTGTATCCCAGCCGTGTCCCTATCCCTCATTCCCTCCCAGTCCCTCCCTCCCTCCCTCATCTCCACCATGCTCCTTTCCAAGTCCACTGATGGGGGGGACCTCCTCCCCATTCATCTGATCCTGTTTTATCAGGTATCTTCAGGACTGGCTGCAAAGCCCTCCTCTGTGGCCTAACAGGACTGCTCCTCCCTTGGGGGGTGGGGAGGCCAAAGAGCCAGTCATTGAGTTCCTGTTAGAAACCAATTGGTTACTGAGCTACCACAGGCTACATCTGAGTGGAGGTTCTAGGTTATATCCATACATGGTCCTTGGTTGAATGTCAGTCTCAGAAAAGACCCTGTGCCCAGATATATTTGGTCCTTGTGGAGCTCCTATCCTTTCCCCATCAGACTAACTCCCCTTCTTTCTTATGATTCCCTGTACTCTGCCAAAGGTTTGGTCATGAGTCTTTGCTTTGAAAACACCGCTAGTTAGAGTCTTTCAGATGTGCTCAGTAGACTCCTGTCATAAGTTTAATGCACATCCCATCTGTCTTTCTAAACGAGGATTGATCATCTTACCCCATGTCCGCTCTCTTGATTATCTTTTTTAGATGTATAGATTTCATTATGTTTATCATATCTTATAGGTCTATATAAGTGAGTATATACCATGTTTGTCTTTCTCCTTCTGGGATATTTCACTCAGAATGATCTTTTCTAGATCCCACCATTTGCCTGCAAATTTCACGATTTCCTCCTTTTTGATTGCTGAGTAGTATTCCATTGTGTAGAAATACCACAATTTCTGTACCCATTCTTCCGTTGATGGACATCTGGGTTGTTTCCAGGTTTTGGCTATTACAAATAAAGCTGCTATAAACATGGTTGAGCAAGTATCCCTTTTGTGTACTTGAGCAAACTTTGGGTATATACCTAGCAGTGGTATAGCTGGGTCTTGAGGAAGCACTATTCCTAATTGTCTTAGAAAGCGCCAGATAGCTTTCCAGAGTGGTTGTACCAGTTTACATTCCCACCAGCAGTGGAGGAGGGTTCCCCTTTCTCCACAACCTCTCCAGCATGTGTTGTTGCTTGAGTTTTTCATCTTGGCCATTCTGATGGGTGTAAGGTGATATCTCAGGGTCGTTTTGATTTGCATTTCCCTGATGGCTAATGAGGATGAGCATTTCTTTAAGTGTTTTTCTGCCATTCGATATTCCTCTGTCGAGAATTCTCTGTTTAGCTCTGTTCCCCATTTTTTAATTGGATTACTTGGTTTGCTGCTTTTCAGCTTCTTTAGTTCTTTGTATATACTGGATATTAGTCCTCTGTCAGATAAAGGGTTAGTGAAGATTCTTTCCCAATCTGTAGGCAGTCGTTTCGTTTTGATGATGGTGTCCTTTGCTTTACAGAAGCTTTTCAGTTTCATGAGGTCCCATTTATTGATTGTTGCTCTTAGAGCCTGTGCTGTTGGTGTTCTGTTCAGGAAGTTGTCTCCTGTGCCAACGAGTTCTAGGCTGTTCCCCACTTTTTTTCCCAATTGATTTAGAGTATCTGGTTTTATGTTAAGGTCCTTGATCCACTTTGACTTTAGTTTTGTGCAGGGTGATAAATATGGATCTATTTTCATTTTTCTGCATGTAGACATCCAGTTGGTCCAGCACCATTTGTTGAAGATGCTGTCTTTTTTCCATTGAATGGATTTGGCTTCTTTGTCAAATATTTCTTCTTGCAGGCACTTAGTGCTATAAATTTTCCTCTGAGCACTGCTTTCAATGTGTCCCATAAATTTGGGTATGTTGTGCCTTCCTTTTCATTGAATTCTAGGAAGTCTTTAATTTCTTTCTTTATTTCTTCCTTAACCCAGCTGTCATTGAGTAGTAAGTTGTTCAGTTTCCATGTGCGTGTCGGCTTTTTGTTGTTTCTGTTGTTGTTGAGGTCGAGCTTTAGTCCATGGTGGTCAGATAGTATACAAGGGATTATTTCAATCCTTTTGTATCTGTTGAGGCTTGCTTTGTGGCCCACTATATGGTTTATTTTGGAAAAGGTTCCATGCGGTGCTGAAAAGAAGGTGTACTCTTTTGAGTTTGGGTGAAATGATCTGTAGACGTCTATTAGGTCCATTTGATTTAGGGATTCTGTGAGTGCTTTTATTTCCCTATTTGGTGTCTGTCTAGTTGATCTGTCCCTTGGTGAGAGTGGAGTGTTGAAGTCTCCCACTATTAAGGTATTAGGATCAATGTATGATTTAAGCTTTAATAATGTTTCATTTATGAATGTCGGTGCTCTTGTATTTGGGGCATAGATATTCAAGACTGTGATGTCCTCTTGGTGGATTTTTCCTTTGATGAGAATATAGTGGCCCTCCTTATCTTTTTTGATTAACTTGGGTTGAAAGTCTATTTTATTAGATATTAGAATGGCTACTCCAGCTTGTTTTCTGGAACCATTTGCTTGGAAAACATTTTTCCAGCCCTTTACTCTGAGGTAGTGTTTATCTTTGTTGCATAGGTGTGTTTCTTGGATGCAACAGAATGTTGGATCCTGTTTCCGTAACCATTCTGTTAGCCTGTGTCTTTTTATTGGTGAGTTGAGTCCATTGATATTGATAGATAATAGTGACCAATGCATGTTAGTTCCTTTTGTAATGGAGTCGGTGATCTAACCCCGTTTCATTGCTTGTTTTCTTTTCATTTTTGTTGGGACATTATCTGTATGCCCTGTTTTCTTGGGTGAATTTGTTTTCATTGGATTGGAGTTTTCCTTCTAGTATCTTCTGTAGGGTTGGTTTGCTGTGTAGATATTGCGTAAATTTTGTTTTGTCATGGAATATTTTGTTTTCTCCATCTATGTTGATTGAAAGCTTTTCAGGGTATAGTAGTCTGGGTTGACATTTGTGATCTCTTAGAGTCTCCATGATACTTGCCCAGGCCCTTCTGGCTTTCATAGTTTCTGATGAGAAGTCCGGCGTGATTCTGATAGGTCTACCTTCATATGTTACTTGGCCTTTTTCCCTTGCTGCTTTTAATATCTTTTCATTGTTCTGTAGATTTAGTGTTTTGACTATGATGTGACGTGATGTGTTTCTTTTCTGGTCTAGTCTATTTGGAGTTCTGTAGGCCTCTTGTATATTTATGGACATCTCTTTCTTTAAGTTGGGAAAATTTTCTTCTATGATTTTCTTGAAAACATTTTCTGGAACTTGGACTTTGGAGTCTTCTTTTTCATGAATTCCTATTATTCTTAGATTTTGTCTTTTCATAGCATCCTTGATTTCTTGGATATTTTGTGATTGGAACTTTTCTGATTTTACTTTTTCTTTGAGGGAAGTATCAATTTCTGCAAGTGTGTCTTCAGCTCCAGAGATTTTCTCTTCCATCTCTTGTATTCTGTTGGTGATGCTTACTTTTGTGGTTCCTGATCTTTTCTCCAAGTTCTCCAGCTCAAGGGTTTTCTCTATTGATTCTAATTCTGTTTTCATGCCTTGCACCATTTCTTTCATGTGTTCGAATTTGGATTCGTGTCTCTCTACAATGGCCCCTATTTCTTTGTTCATTTCCTTTTTATATGCCACTAATTTTTCCTCTACTTGTGTATCTATTTGTTTGGCTATGTTTGCCTGTGTTTCTTTAAGGATTTTGTCTATTTCTTCTTTCTTTACCTCCAATTGACTGGCCAACTTTTTGAAAGATTTGTTCATTTCCTCCTTATGAGCCTCAAATAATTGGGCAAGCATGGCTTTAAAATCATTTTCCTGTGCTTCTGCTGAATTGGAGTATCTATCGATTTTCGGGTTTGCTGGTGAAGTCATGATGTCCTGATTTATGTTGGAAGTGGTCTTTCGCCTACCCCTGGCCACTGGCTTATCTGAAACCTTCCCTGTTTGTTTTTGGATTCTGTAGATCAGACTGGTACTGTCTCTCTCTGGCGTCTGGAGAGTTCTTCAGGAAGCTGAACACTCTCAGCGTGTGCTGAGGACTAGCTGTACCTGTGGAAGGAAATTACGCAGGTGCAAACGGGGCATATGCAAGTGTGCGCGCTTGTGTGTGTGTGTGTGTGTGTGTGTGTGTGTGTGTAAGTGTGCGTGGACATGTGTCTCGAGGGACAGAGTGATGGCTAATGTTGAACCCTTGAGTGTGTGGGAGGGGCTCTGCACTGTATATGTCGCAGGCGTTAGTGATGATCGCAGCGCAATTTCTGGCATTAACTGCCTTAACTCCTCAATTAGATCCACAGAGCAGGAACTTCAATGTCCCTAGTGCCCCTCTGTTTCCCAAAGTGGGTATGTGGGTGGGAGGGGGTTCGATGCCTGGCTTCTGTTTTAGAAGGACCCAGGATCTGGGGATCTGCAGATTCTCAAGGGTGCACTCACTTACAGGCAGGTCACTTGGCAGAGATCGGATATCCGGGCTCTCTGCTCTCTGGTTTGGTCCTGCTTCTTTGATGTGCTCCGCCAGTTCTGTGCTGCTGTCACTGCCAGGTTCTGAGGTCTTGCTGCAGCTGGAGATTTCAGGGTGGTCACATCAGCAGGGATGGGGTAACCAGGCTCTCTGTTCTCTGGTTTGGCCCTGGTTAGTCTTAAACTGGAGGGCTGTTGTGCCCCACCAGCTCATTGCTACTCTGCTGCCAAGTCCCGCTGTAACTGGAGACTGGGTCGCTAGTCCCGATGCTTTCTGGGAAGTCCTGGGGTCTCTTCACTGTGCTCTCCAAGCTTGGGAGGCCTAGAGCCTGGTGTGTCCAGGTTGTATGATGTTTCTGCCTGGTTTTGGTGAGTATATAGCATATTCTCTATCACTGTGGGATTGGGCGGGCCGTACCATCAGTGATGGCGATCCTGCAGAGCTAGGATGGTGTCTAGCAGACTCGGGCCCTGGGAGGATGGTGCAGCCGCCACACGAATCTGGGACTCTGGGACACGTACTGCTGGCCTTTGCCTGCCACTAAAGGGCTTGGAGCTCTGCCTCAGTGGCTGTATACCCCAGGCAGTTAGGTCTGTGCTGAGAAAGAGTCCGCTGTGCCGCTGTGTGGAGGAGGAAGGAGGTCTGGGGGAGGAGAATTCCATGAGATCAAAGGATCATTTCTCTCCTTCCCCAAACAAGTCCCTGGGTGACCCAAGACCAAAGTTTTCCCCTCCTGCGATGTTCCCTGCTGTTTAGAAAGCCTCACCGTTGTTTTCCTGGGTTAGAGGTCCTTCCATTCACCAACTCAGAAGTTCAGGTATTCCACCACTCAGAAACTGTGTGTGCTAGTCGCCACCTTGGCTCCGCCCCCCTCAATCCCCAATCTTTCAAACAAAAAAGCCTGATCATCGAGGTTGGGTGACTCCTGCAGCAGACCTGAGAGTGTGGTTTTACTGATCATCAAGGTTGTGTGAGGCCACTACAGCAGATCTGGGGAGTGTAGTTTCACTGAGCGACAGATGCTTTCCCTGTGTTTGAGGGAGGGTGGGCGCAGAGCTGAACTGTGGAATTTCTACCACCCCACATCATCCACAACCACCTTACTCGGCCAAATACAATAGATTCCATTCTGTTTTATGGCTTTCCCTCTGTCTGTGTGTGAGACAGAAAACACACTAAAATGAAAAACATTTCTTCCGTCTGCAGCAATGGTTCTCAACCTTCCTAATGCTGCAACCCTTTAATAAAATTACTCATATTGTGGTAACCCCCAACCATAAAATTGTTTTTGTCGCTACTTCATAATTGTTATTTTGCTCCAATTATGAATCATAATGTAAATATCTGTGTTTTCTGAAGGTCTAAGGTGACCCCTGTGCACCAAAGGGGTCAAGACCCACAGATTGAGAACACCTGGCCTACAGCTTTCTTGTTCATGGAAGCAAACAGATGCTGTTAGTACAGACCTGTTAACTCTGCAACTTCATGATTACACGGGGATTTGAACACAATGCACACAAATAGTACTATTGTAGTAGGATATTAATATTCATTATTGATTTATCTTTTAGTTAAGCAGCGGTTATTCCTAAATCAGCTGTATACTCAAATCACCACACAGAGACTAGGATTTATTTAACCTAGAGCACAATGCTGGGCAATAGGTATTCCTAAACCTCCAAGTCCGCATAGTTTCCTCCCATTCAGATTTCCCACATTCTACTTGCTTTAAGTCATATCTTAGGTCTAGTTCGTTTCTCTTCATGGTTCCAAGCCCTCTCCCACTAATCTCTGCTCTCAGACCCTCCCACTCGCTTCCTTCTCCCCTCCAGACCAGGATGTCCCACCCTATTTCTCTCCATTGCACAGCATTGGCTGGTTTTTTATTGAAAATACAGAGAACAAATGGTGGCATGTTTACACAAACTTGAGACAGGTAATGCTTAGAATAAACATCACAATGCAATGTCAGGATTGAAACCAGATAGTGCGGTAGAGAAATCTGCATTTGAATGAACAAGGGTAAACAGTATGCAGTCCATAAGAACATTATACCAACATTCTATCTAAACTGAGTGTCTTCTGATGTTTTTCCAATATTGCAAAGTCTCAGGTATTTCACCTATGAAAGAACGGTAACACAGCATAATGCTGTGGAGTGGGGCAATTGCTCTGTCAGTAATGTGTCAGCTGCACAAACATTAGGATCTGAAATTGCATGCACAGCACCCACATAAAAAGTAAGGCATGTCAGTGTGCAGCTGTAATTCTAGTGCTGGGGAGGCAAACAGACAGATTACAGACAGATTCCTGGACATGACTGGCTAGTTAATTCTTCCAAATGGATGAGCTTCAGATTCAGTGACATTCTGCCTCAGAAGAGTAGTATCCAGTATCAGATCGACACCTGACACCAATCTGTGATGTTCATGCTCATGTGGAAGCACATCCACAAAAGTTTACAAAAGCCTGAAAGGACAGACACACATGTGACATCACACAGGAAATAATGACAAAGAGATTTTCTAATACATTGTCAGCACCTACCACACTGACTGCAACCAATACTCTTTTTGAGTTTTAGTTCTAGGTGTTTCTCTAGAGGTGGAGATAAGAATCTAGGACATACTCTTTTGGGATCTGATCATGACAGATTTAGAATGCATATTTCCAGACAGGAAACTGATCAGAAGAGGAGAAAGTTTCTGGCATATATCTGGTTGAAAAGCAAAGAGCATATAAAATAGGATAATCATACTAATATCTGTATACCTAAGGAAGCTAATCAGGAAGGAGAACCCTGGTAAGATGCTCAATCTTCATTCAGAAAGGCAAATGAGAAGGACACCAGAAGAGGGAGAAAACAGGGAACAGAACAGGAGCCTACCACAGAGGGCCTCTGAAAGTCTCTACCCAGCAGGGTATCAAAACATATACTGAGATTCATAGCCAAACTTTAACAGGGTACAGGGAATCTTATGAAAGAAGGAGATAGAAAAACCTGGAGGGAGCAGGAGCTCCAGAAGAAAAGCAACATAACCAGAAAATCTGGGCACAGGGGTCTTTTCTGAGACTGATACCACACACAAGGACCATCCACGGAAATGACTTAGAACCCCTGCACAGAAGTAGCCCATGGCAGCTCAGTGTCCAAGAGGGTTCCCCAATAATAGGGATTGCCTCTGACATGATCTCATGGGCTGGCTCTTTGATCACCTCCCTCTAACAGGGGAGCAGCCTTACCAGTCTACAGAGAAAGACAAAGAAGCCAGTCCTGATGAGACCTGATAGACTAAGGTCAGATGTAAGGGGAGGAGGACCTCCCCTATCATTGGATGGGGAAGGGGCATAGGAGAAGAAGAGGGAGGGAGGGTGGGGTTGGGAGGGGATGGGGATGGGGCTACAGCTGGGATACAAAGTTAATAAACTGTAAAAAATAAAAATAAAAAAGAAAAGCAAAGCAAGGAGTCTTAAAGCTACTCTAGAAAATGAAGAACACTCAATGAAAACAATAATGTCAACAAGACTAATGGGTTTATTACTCAGCAATACTTGCTCAAAGCATTTTACCAAGCTATGCCTCTCTTGTTCTAACAGCCCGGATGGGTCAAGTATAATTCCCTCCCCCAAGTTGTTCAAAGCTTGGGAAACATCATGGTACAGGGGACAGAAAAAATATGAGCCCTGAGAAATAGTGCTATGAGGTGCTGATCTCTGGACAATTTCTAAAACCACCAGTAAAATTAGATGTGTGTATGTATGTAATTATTTCATACAGACACAGACACAAACATACATGACACACATCATGTTTTTCTCCTGATTTGCCCTCTTTTGAGATTCCTTTTCCCCAAAGTTGCATAATAGTATCTGTCTTGACTGCAATAAGCTTAATGAATTGAGCCCTGCTCACTCAGCTTGCCTTTGGAGCCCCTTGTCAGGTTTGACAAATGGCACAGGCTTTGCCTTCCATCACATGCATTCATTTTCTTAATGTTCAAATGTATTCCATAAAATAGGAAATATTATCTCCATTTTATAGAAAAAGAATTTGACTCCCCTAGAAACAATAGAATATAAGTGATTTTCTGTTTGTTTGTTTTTAATTTCATTTTAATTTTATTTAATGAATATGATTGCTCTTTCTGCATGTACACTTAAGTGCCAGAGAGGGCAACAGAGCCTAGTATAGATGGTTATGAGCCAACATGTGGTTGCTGGGAATTGTACTCAGGACCTCTGGAAGAGCCAACAGTGCTCTTAGACACTACGCCATCTCTCCAGCCCTGAGGAGGTATGTTTTTGAGAATCACATATAAAACATAAAACAAACAAACAAACAAATAACAACAACAACAAAAAAAAACAGCATTGGCAGCCTAGTGCAAAGCAAGGCTTCCTGAATTTGACTGATTTTCTTCTGTTACAGTAATAATCCAGGGGACATGATGAAATCACCAGGAAAATCGACCATGAATACTTCAGTAATGGGAAAATCATGCACAATTTTCAAGTCCTTGAAATGTGTGGTCAAGAAGAAGGTATAAGTGTGGAAAAATTCAAGAAGTGGCCACTTCTCGCTTGTGAAAAATAATGTAAATGCCTAGCATGGGTGATTACGCTAACTTTTTTCTCTCTCTCCTCTTCTTCTTCCTTTTCCCTTCTCCCCTCTTTCACTCACTTTCCTTTCTTTCACTTGTTTTTGTTTTGGGAGACAAGTCTCTCTGCCCAAGCTGCCTGGACCTCACTGTGTACCCAACCCGGCTTGCTTTAAGCTTATGACAATCCTCATGCTATGTCTCTGTGACATCTGAAATTATAGTAATGTGCCCTCATGCTTAGCTTTGTTGCCTTTTTCTTCAATACTACCTATTTCACAAAGAAAATAATAATGTACTGTGTGTGTGTGTTTGTCTGTGTCTGTGGCTTGTATGTGTCCTCTTCTAGGCTGTGTTCAGCAATGAAAAATACAACACCTTTTTTTTTTTAATTATTAAAATGGTGGCCTTTGAACCACAGTGAAAGGTTAGAGGACCAGAGTTACATATGAGCAATGTGTGAATCTTATCAGGAGTCACATGTCCTTTTCTATGGAAAGGACATAGCAATACTTTCTGTTTCTCAACTAGACAGAATGAACAGAATACATATTTGTGGCATACTCAGACTGCTGCCCCAACCTCAGAGACCACCAAAGACGAAGGTATTAAAAGGGAGGATCACTGAGCAGCAGCATCTTCAGGATATAACAAGACCACTGCACTCATGAAGTCACAGGAGCCATGGTTGCCTGGTCAAGACCATTACAAGATCAAGCCCGCCAGTGTCTAACATGGAGTGGGAAGGAGTTCATGAACCCCTACGTCTAAATAAAGATATATGGACAATTGATGACTCTTCAGGGAGGGAAAACCTATAAGAAAACAGTATAAACCCCAGTAGGCTGACCACACTCCAGTAATGGCACCAGATCTAGAAAAACATGGACAGCACAAATTATAGTTAATGGTTTATTTTTTAAAAAAGAACAGGGCACCAAAACATGAAGTTGGGGATGGATCTCGGTAGAGTTAGGGCTAGAGGTTGGCAGTGAATATGATTAAAGTATATTCTATGGCATTCTCTAAGAATTAATAAAAATATTTGTACTGAACGTGTCTTAGGTTTTGTTTTTTCAAATGGTGGCCGTCATTGTAGAACAAAATCAGACACATGAAGTATATCCATGGATATATTTGACTATGTCTATAAAACTTCATTTACTAAAGCAGCTGATAGGCTATTCTGGGCCAACAGGCATCAGTGTTGTCCTGGCAACTAGGTGTGAATCTGAAAGCACCCAAAGGAACCCATCCCTGACTTACTGCTCAGGTCATAGTCCTGAAAGTTACCCATATGGCATTGCTTCATCATTTCTTTTTCTGAGACCTAATTGTTTGGCCAGGTCATAACATTTAGTACTCTTCTTCTGTAGCTTCTGTGTGCCCACCGCACCCCCAAATGCAGTAAGTAAGACCTGGGTAGGAAACAATAACTCAGCTACTGTATCTTCTTGAAATTCGGCAGGGTAGCGTTGCTGTTGCCAGGAGTGATCCTTCAGAGAAGGCAATCTTTGAACAAGTTTGGGCAACAATTTCACTGAGGATGAAAGAGGAGTTATTTCTGTCAAATTCAGCACACAATCCAGTTTCATTATTTTAGGATATAAAGCTGTTTAGTGATTAACTTTGTTTATACTTGGCAGAGCATCACTTCCTTTTCTGAGGAGAAAAAAAGACAAAAAAGCTCATAAAAATTTCAAAAAGCTTTTGACTTCAAACAGCTCTTACAAAACTGCATTTGGATGAGTCAAGTGTGGGGGAATCAAAACCATATGGATTCCTCTCCTTAAAAATAAACACCGACTTAAAACCTGAAGGAAAGTTTCTTGAAAAAGTCGATTTTGGCCTCCACAGACTATAAATAGTAAAAAAGCAACTTTACGAAATTTGATAAACCCAAATCACAGCCAGGTTTACCCATTCATAATTATAGTGTTTTCACTGTATATTATGTAAAAATAAACAGCTCCAGAAGTGGCCTACATTTTGGCTATTTTAAGAGCATGAAGATTTTCATTTATCTCTCAAGTAATTTTTGTCCAAATCTTGAATTTGAGGTAAATTGCATTGTTATATTTGTAATGTGATAATGTTAAACACTTGCCATTCCTTGTATTTTATTTTCAAATATCCAGTCTTGCTCCAAACCAGAATCGACAAATTGTTGAGAAATGCCAGCCAAGCATTTTGGTAAGTGTCTAACTCAAGAGTTAGAGACACATCTCAAATTTAAGGCCAACATAGTGAGCTTGAGGTTTGCCTGGGCTTAAGTGGATCCTTCCACGAAAGGAATGAGGGGTCAGGAGGAAGAAAGGGAGACAGAGAGAGGAGTTGGGAAGAAAATACAGAAGAAGGAAGGGAAGGAAGTATTTGAGAGTCAGAAAGAGGAGGAGGAAAGAAAGAAGGCAGGGAGGAAGGAAGAAAAAAAGAGATGGATTGCAATATGTCTGTAAACATTTTTTAAGATTTGTTTATTGTTTGTGTGTTTGTGCATGAACCAACTTGAGTATATATATATATATATATATATATATATATATATATATACTACTTGTATACAGAAGACTGTTACAGTCAGAGGAGAGCATCAGATTCCCTGGAATGGGAGATACAAGGTCTTAGGAGTAGCCACGTCAGTATTAGGAATTGATCCTTGAGTTCTTTGAACAATCTGTCCAGGCCCTGTCTGTACACATTTCTGATATGATGATAATTCCCAATTAGATTTTCATCTTCTTCTACATTTCATTTACATTTTCATCAAAATATAAACAATATTTAGGTAGATTAAGTGACCAACTTGGATGGATAGTAATATGATCATAAATAATGCAAACCAAAATTTCTTAATCATAGTTTTTATACAAATTTAACCAAGTCAACCAGACATTTATTATTCCTTAACTATTTTGTTAACACCAAATGTTCCAAAGCACAATGGTGTTAGCCACTCTCCTGGAACAGAAGTTAAAAGATAGTTTAATAAATCCATGCATACTGCTAGATGATTTGTATCATGAATCAATAGTGAGCTGAAGAGGTAATGATGAGTCTCATGACAGGGTCAAGGCTTCCTGTGTGTTATGGCCATAGAAGGTCAGCAGAAGTTTTTCTGATATAAGAGAGAAACAGAATTCCATATGTAGGAAACAGTATGTATGAAATTTCAGGAGCATTTGGAATGCCCCTCTATATGCAGCAGACATATAGATAGGAGGGAATAGATACATAGTATAAAGTCAGTGCATATGGAGATTTTGGGAAGTCGATCTAATGGGTGCTTTTTTAAAGTGATGGTTTTATGTTGGGAGAGTCCCAGTTTTGAAAACTGTTTGTAGAACCAGACTGTGGGATTAGGGTTGGGGGGTAGGACTAATTAAAAAGTAAGGCAGCTGGTGATGATTCTCCAGTGCACACTGCAAATGAAAACTCCTTACTCACATTAGCTGGTTTTGGCAGGTGTGTGTATAGGTATGTCATATCATGTTGGAACACAATACTATTTAGTTTTCAGTCCACCATGTCTGGATCACTCTCCAAGCTCATGAAAATTAAAGGACTCCCTTGCTCAGTGGAGCTGCCCCTTCTCTGCTTGAACTTACCTGGAGTGCATTTCTAGGCCCAGACTCCTGACCTTTCTTGGAGGATGGCCCTGCACAGGGCCTCCTGCAAGCACTATATTCCATTAATCAGCACACTAGTCCCTTTTTCCTCCCTGCCTGTATGATAGTTAGGTACTGTGTTATGATCAATCAGTCTTTCCTGCCCATAGCCCTAATTGCCCTTGTGTACCTTACCATAAAACAATAAAATTATATTTATTTTTTATTTTTTAAATTTATTACAGTTTATTCACTTTGTATCCCAGCTGTAGCCCCCTCCCTCATCCCATTCCAGTCCTACTCTCCCTCTCTCTTCTCCTCCTATGCCCCTCCCCTCATCCACTGATAGGTGAGGTCCTTCTCCCCTTCCCTCTGACCCTAGCCTATCAGGTCTAATCAGGACTGGCTACATTGTCTTCCTCTGTGGCTGGTTAAGCTGCTCCCCACTCAGGGGGAGGTGAGTAAAGAGCCAGCCACTGAGTTCATGTCAGAGACAGCCCCTGTCTTATCATTTTTTTAATTATTATGTATGTGTGTGTATGTCTCATCTTTAGACTGACCTTTTCATGATGCCTGCTGCTCAACTCAAGGTCCATCTGAATGACTGCCTTCTCCCTAGAGCTCCTTTCTTTTTCTCAAGCAAGAGTGCTCCCATGCAACTATTTAACCCACAGCATGCTTCTGATCATACTTGTTGTCATAGGCTGTGGGTCATTTTAATGAAAGGCTAAGTCAGCCAAAAGAATGGAAAAGAAATGGAGTAAATTTTGGAAATTGGACGATTGGGGTATGGATTTCAGATCTATCACTTATTAGTTTTGTGGTTTGGGACAAAATTGTACTTTCTCTGAGATTTGTAAAATCAAGATAATAGGCCCTACAGGACTGAGGCTTCATGAAAAAAAATATAATGAGAAAATTCACTTGTTTTTCATGAATAAAAAAGAAAAAAAGGAGCACTTGCTTTGAAGCAAGGACACAACTGTGTCCAGAATTCAATTAGTGATATCAATATTGTTCAAGTAATGCCAGGGACATCCACGGGGCATGAACACCAGTCTCCAGCTCTGCAATCGATGCATAATATTTTCAAGAGGCTAAGCAGAATTCTTTATTTCAGTTACATAGAATAACAGTAAGAACTCAGTGGCAGGCTCTTTGACCTCCCTCTACCCCTGAGGGAAGAGCAGCTTTGCTAAGCCACAGAGGAGGACATTGCAGCCAGTCCTGATGAGACCTAATGGACTAGGGTCAGATGAAAGGGGGAACCTGTGATTAATATAAAAATTTTAAATTCTAAAAAATAAAAAAGAATAAGAGTAATAAATAAGTCTAATACATTTGTAGTTACCATAATTTTAAAATAAGATTAAGCCAAATCTGAATATTTTTGCACAAAGTCCTAGCACACAAATACACACACACACTCACACATACACACACACACACAAAACTAGGCCAGGACAATCAGTTATGGGTTTAAGTCCAGCTTGGCTAATTAACAAAGCTGCAGCTTATCTAGATTCCAAAGATGAATCAACAATAAAAAACTAACAGAAGCAAAAACAGTAGCAACAAAAAAGAAATTAAGCAGAATGGTATGCTAGATAATGTTGGAAAAAATAGGTGAAGACATCATGATGTTAAAATAAGGTCTTTGAGGAAAAAATAGACTGCAGTCTCTGTGCTTGTCAAGGTCTGGTACCCACCAAACACACAAACAAGCCCCTCCCCTTTCCTCCTTTCTTTCCTCCCTTCTTTCTGCTTTTGTTCCTTTTTTGCCCTCCTTCCATTTTTCTCCTTCCATACCTCTATCTCTTTTCTCCTCTGATCTACTAATTAAGCTTTGATCATCTCTCCTGCACCCAAAATCTAAATAAAAAAATCTTGTAACTGCTATGAAACACACATACATGAGAGGCATGGGGATAAGTAGACAGCTAGATGGATAGCTAGCTAGCTAGCTAGACAGACAGACAGACAGATAGATAGTTAGACAGATTGTACATATAGATCTTGTTGCAAATAACTGCCTCGGCATGATGCTAGCTTAGCAAAATCAAAATCAACAGGGAGAAATGAGCATGCAGGAGCTGAGACCACAGCCTGTGGATAGTTGCTTTTTATAGAGGAAACATCAGTACTTTAAAAGCCTTTTGATGAGTTGGATCAGGTCCACACAAATTATTGAGAATAATTCTTTTACTTAAAGCCAACTGAGTGTACATGTTAATCATATTTACAAAATTACCTATGCAGCCACACCAAGATTAGTGTTTAATCTAATAACTGTATTTTGGACAATCTAGATTAAATTGGGAAAGTGATCACCATGTGCCCTAAAACAGTAATTTTTTTTTAACTGTAAATGCCTTTATTCTCATGGTGATGCATTCACTCGAAGACTCTTGAGCTCCATGTTTGGTACCTATATTGTTAAAACGAGAGGCATTTAGATCTCAAAGTAAGTACTTTTTTATCATCACAAGAATAAACATTTTCGAAAAATTTCTGCATAACCAGCTTCTCTTAAGGCAACAGTAAAAATAAATCTATTCTTTGGAACTTATTTTGTTCTATTATCTCTCACCCAATATTAGATGTTTTAAAAACATCTAACTTAACAAAACACATTTTGCTAAGGCTTCCGTTTTGTAGCAGGTTCAAACCTTCCATCTTGAATGGAAACTTCTTAAGACATGGGATGTAAAGGGAGACAACAAGATATTTGATGACAGGTTTTTGTTTTCAAGGAGGTGAAACAGCAGGGTGTTTAGGAGGAGGCAAAACCCTCCATCCTTCAAGGAATGGTGCTTTTTTTTTTTTTTTTTTTTTTTTTTTAAAGACAGGAATTACACAACTCAAAATAGCTTCAGCAAGCCCCTGAAACTAACTGGATGAACTAGAAATAAAGACTCCTTCAATGCAGTGTAAGATGAGTCAGGCATCCTGGAAGAAGCATAGACTAGGTGAATTTTCTAGAAGAAACAAAGAACAGCTGAGCTTCCTGGAAGAGGCTAGACCAACGGGTCAACCAGAAAGGACGCTCTTCGAGCTGTTGAGCTGGATAGTTTCCGGCTTGTTGAACTGCGTACAGGCCGGGCAGTATGCTCCAGGTTTCCAGCTTTTGTGAACTGTGGACTTTGGTGATGCGGTTCTTTTTAAGTCATTTCTGCTCCTCTGAGTAACTCCTCCTCAGCTCTATCCATGTAAGTAATCCCAATAGAAAAAATTGGATCACTGAAAAAAAAATGCCTTTATTCTTTTGCAGATCTAGATACAGAACCATCTTTACCACAAAAATCTCACAGGGATTTTAGATCATCTCTCCTATCAAACTAACAGTAGGTAAGCATTTTATAAAGGAATATGTTTTATTTTTTGCCATACAGTGTAAGCTTCAATTCTATAAAAGGTAAACATACTGAATTCTAGGCCACTCATTGCAATGAAACACACAAAAAATAGCAGAAAGGATTTTATTGTTCTACAATGCCCAGCAGGCAGTAAAACTATTGACTATCTTAAAATATTTATAGGGAAAACCCCATTTCCTTCAGTTTTGTACCCTGTATTTTTTATTCTAGAGAAATATGTTTTTAATATTCATTTAATATTGATTAAATACTCAAGACTTCCACATTAAAACTAAATTGAAAGCACATTTTTTTGCAAGTGAATATTAAACAATCTGTCAGAGAGAAGAAAACTCTAGTTAAAAATCAATGTAGAAAGTTTTAAAAAATAAATCAAATACAAAATTATTGCACTATCCTCTTTTATTTATCAAGTAGAATGTTCTAGCGTTTTGTTTTATTCAGACAAAAAGATAATCCTAATGGGTGCCTGTTTGCCCTCCTCTCTAACAAAACCTGAAGCCTGACTTTCTAGCCTACTCTAGATCCAACCATAGGGTCATAAATATGGTCTTGGTATTTCATGCCATCTCTCCCCTGAGAATCACTCTTGTTTGGTCATCATAGAGATGTCAATGGCAGATTCCATGGAATGCAAAATGTCCCTCAGACTTTTTTCTATTTATTATTGGTTAAGTGGCTCTGTCATATTAACTAGAAACGGATGCTCTTCCTAGAAATGGCATCAGTTTTCCAGTTGTGCAAACTCACTTTGATATAATGGTTGAAGCTTTGGTAAGTACTGTTCTAGTTTTCTGTCTCATCATCCTGATGTAGACCACTGGATCATCTAGAGAAAATTGACTGTATCTTGATTCTTGATATTGTGAGATCTCTTCTTACCCAGCTACACAAATGTAAGGTTTGAACAATGCTATATAAGTTAGAGTCATGCCTTCATTTAAGGTGATTCTTTTATTCTAACATCATTCTGGGCCCTGATTTCTGTCCTGAAATTATCTTAAAATTTTTAACTACAATTAATTTTGTTAGATAACCAAACGAACGTAGTAAATCATTTTTTTCTAGTTCTAATTCTGTCATGGATTTTACAAGTTTAAGGTGGGATAACATTTCATAAAAGTAAAGTTGATAGTATAATTATAAAATCATATGTGAAGGTCTATGATAATCTTCAAATGATAATTAACAAAGACTAATGTTTTAAAACAATGAGAAGGAAAAAAATGTCATAGAATTCTGTTGGTTTTTAGATTTTTATTTAATTACTTATTTGCTTATGGTTTGTGTAGCTGTGTTTTGCCTGCCAGTATGTCTGTGTTCAGCATGCATGCACTGTCTCTGGAGACCCTAAGAGGGCACTGGATAACCTTGGAATACAATTACAAGTGGTTTTGA
The DNA here is from genome assembly GCF_030254825.1 of Meriones unguiculatus. Classification (NCBI taxonomy): domain Eukaryota; kingdom Metazoa; phylum Chordata; class Mammalia; order Rodentia; family Muridae; genus Meriones; species Meriones unguiculatus. The sequence continues at coordinate 105,099,291 of NC_083350.1, read as the reverse complement.
GATGCCCTTGAATGCTTGGGCTTGAATCCAGTTCCGCTGGAAGAGCAGCAAGTGTTTTTACCACTGACCCATTAATCTAGCCCCAGGCATATATTTTTTTTTAAACAATAAATTTCAAGTGATGAGATCTGTTTTTATAGAAAAGCCTTTAAGATCTCCAAGAGAGAAGAATCCTCAACTGAGCTGTCATCCTGAGATGAGAGATATGAAGACTTTATATATTAAGAATCCATCCGGAATCTATCTGGCGCTTTCTCAGACAATTAGGAATAGTGCTTCCTCAAGACCCAGCTATACCACTGCAAGGTATATACCCAAAGTTCGTTCAAGTACACAAAAGGGATACTTGCTCAACCATGTTTATAGCAGCTTTATTCATAATAGCCAGAACCTGGAAACAATCCAGATGTCCATCAACGGAGGAATGGATACAGAAATTGTGGTATTTTTACACAATGGAATACTACTCAGCAGTCAAAAAGGAGGAAATCATGAAATTTGCAGGCAAATGGTGGGATCTAGAAAAGATCATTCTGAGTGAAATATCCCAGAAGGAGAAAGACAAACACGATACATACTCACTTATATAGACCTATAAGATATGATAAACATAATGAAATCTATACACCTAAAAAAGATAATCAAGAGAGCAGACATGGGGTAAGATGATCAATCCTCGTTTAGAAAGACAGATGGGATGTGCGTTGAACTTATGACAAGAGTCTACTGAGCGCATCTGAAAGACTCTAACTAGCAGTGTTTTCAAAGCAGATACAAAGACTCATGACCAAACCTTTGGGAGAGTACAGGGAATCATAAGAAAGAAGGGGAGTTAGTATGATGGGAAAAGGATAGGAGCTCCACAAGGACCAAATGTATCTGAGCACAGGGTCTTTTCTGAGACTGACATTCAACCAAGGACCATGTATGGATATAACCTAGAACCTCTGCTCAGATGTAGCCTGTGGTAGCTCAGTAAACAGTTAGTTTCCCATAGTGAGGGGAACAAGGACTATTTCTAACAGGAACTCAATGACTGGCTCTTTGACCTCCCCACCCCCCAAGGGAGGAGCAGTCCTGTTAGGCTACAGAGGAGGGCTTTGCAGGCAGTCCTGAAGATACCTGATAAAACAGGATCAGATGAATGGGGAGGAGGTCCCCCCCTGTCAGTGGACTTGGAAAGGAGCACGGTGGAGATGAGGGAGGGAGGGTGGGAATGGGAGGGAATGAGGGATCGGGACACGGCTGGGATACAGAGTTAATAAAATGTAACTGATAAGAAAAAATAAAATTAAAAAAAAGCAAAATAAAATAAAAAAAAAGAATCCATCTGGAGCTTTCAATTAACTATTGTTATTGTTCTCAAGGTATGACAAACATTTCTAATAGTTATTATATGGCTTTATTAATTCATTTTACTTTGTAGGCTGTATTGATTAGGTTAGACCTAGAGCTGACCGCAGGACTCTCGTCATTTAAAAGCTTGGTCAGATACACTGAGGAAACACATGTCACAGTGAGTTTAGCCTTCTGTACAAACCACGACAAAGCTGCAGCATCTTAAAAAACAAACAAACAAAAACAAACAAACAAACAAACAAAAAACCCCAAACCTGTGTTTCTGCTTTTTAAATTTGTTTTCAGGTGATTGCACACTGTGCATTCCCCAAAATTATCCGAAGTCTTGAGACTGCTCTTTTAAGCAGTTCATTTTAAGGAATTAATCTAAGACTGGTAATGTAAAGAAGACTACGGCATGTGAAGAAATGATCTGCCAATGCTGTTGGCAATGGGGTGGTATGTATTTTTCGAGACTGCTACTTAAGCAGTGGGAGACAATCATCTTTTAAATGCAGCTTCGAATTTCTAAACTCACTGATGCTTTTTATACCATTTGATAAGAATATTCTGATATTTTGCTATATACATTTCTATAATTATTTGGCACTTCCCCAGACAGGCTCTATTGCCAGATCTCTACATCTTCTTTGTAAATTAAGAATGTCTGAAGCATACCTGATAGAGAATTTCATCTGAAGGAATATGAATGCGCATTCTCCTCTTTCAATGATGTTCAACTTCACAATATGTGAAATACTCCTTATAAATAAAACTACCAACATCCCCACAGGTTTTCACTTGACAATATTTCTCAGGCCTCCTTGGCCGTGTTTAAATCTGTACCCCGTTTTTGCACTGGGTTGTTTGTTCTCTTGATATCCAGTTTTTTAAAAAATTCTTTATACATTTTAGATATTAGCCCTCTGTTGGATAGGTAGTTGTTAAAATATTTTCCAGTCTTTTGTCACTTTGGATAATAGTGTACTTTGCCATACAAAGGCTTTTTAGTTTCATAAGGTCCTGTTTATTGTTATTTTTAGTGCCTATTTTGTGGTACTGTGTTCGTAAAGTCTACTTCCATGCATTCAAGAATATTCTCTACTTTTTCTACAGATGCATTGTAACTGCCTTAGGTTGAGATCTTTGGTTCATTTTTAGTTGAGTTTTGTGAATGATGATAAATATGGGTTAACTTGCATCCAATTTGACTAGCAGCATTTTTTTGAATTTGCTGTTTTTTATACAGTGCATATTTATGGAATTTTTTAAATAAAAAAAATCAGGTTTGCATAGGTGTGTTTGGGTCTTCAATTTGATCCCATTGATCAACATGTCTTTTGGTGTTAAATGCTAGTTCTATTACTATAGCATTGTAGTACACCTTGAAATTGGAAATACTGATACTTTCTGCAGTCCATTATTGAAGATTATTATAGCTATCCTGAATGTTTGTTTGCTTGTTTTCCATAGGAAGCTGGAAATTGTATTTGCAAGGTCTTTGTTGGAATTTTGTTGTAGCTTGCTTTTCGTAGTGTGGCTAGGAACATGGCAAATCTTTCCAACTTGTGATCTCTGCCTCAATTTCTTTCTTCAGTATCTTAAAGTTTTGTATACAAGTCTTTCACTTGCTTGGTTAGAGTTACCCAAAGATATTTTTGAGGCTATTGGGAAAGGTACCGATTCCCTGGTTTCTTTCTCAAGCTGTCATTTGTGCATAGGAAGGCTACTAATTTTTCTGTTTTAATTTTATATCCTGATACTTTGCTAAAAGTGTTTATAAGCTGTAGGAGTTTCCTGGTAGAATTTTTAGGGACATTTATATATACATATCATCTGTAAATAAAGATACGTGGACTTGTTTTTTTTTTTCCTATTTGTATCCCTTTGATCTCCTTCAATTGTCTTACTCTTCTCAGTAAGACTTCAAGTATATTACTATATACTTTATGATATATATATACACACATTTATATATACACAATATACTTATTATAGTAATAGACTAAGTATATTACTATAATATATAGAATATGCTATATGCTACAATGTAGTACTCTATTGAATAGTACTTGAAGTACTTCAGTGAAAATGGCAGTGCAAGCAGGCGAGGATGTGGAGTAAGGAAAGCACTCATCCATTTCTGGTGGGAGTGAAACTCATACAGCCACGATGGAAATCAGTGTGGTGGTTCATCAGAAAAATAGGAATTTATCTACTTCATGATCTAGCTATACCATTCTAGGCCACATAACCACAATTCTCTACATCCTATTACAGAGACACTTGCTCAACAATGTTCATTTCTCTCTATTTATGACAGCCAGAAATTAGAAACATCCTCAATATTTCTCAACAGAAGAATGGATAAAGAAAATGTGGTACATTGATAGAATTGAATATTGTTTGGCTCTTTCATGGAATTCACAGGTAAACAGAAGGAAAAGAAATATTCTCAAGTGAGGTATTCCAGCTTCAAGAAAACAAATGATGTGTATTGGCTTATATAAGGACATCAGCTGTTAGGTCTTTGATAATCAGGCTAAAATCTTATAACTACAGAGGTTAGGTGTAGAGTAAGGGGCTAGAGGGAGAAATGATTCTCTCTGGGAAGGGGAAATAGAAGGGATAATTATGGATGAATGGTAGTTTGGGGGAGCTGAAACAGTAAGTTCAATAGGGAGGATGAGTGAATAGAGAGTAAGGGATAAAATGTAACTGATAAAAAAAATAAAATTAAAAAAAAAAAAAAAGAATACATAGTGGGACAGCTAAAATTAAGGGCCATTTGATGGATTGCTTGGACACCTAAAACAGTAGAAGCTTCTTTAAAAGAATGTATTATTTGAAAAAATCTATTATTGATAAAATAGGAAGGGAATGAAAATAAAATATTTTTAAAAGAAAAATTCTCCTAAAGTTATTTTTAGCTTCCCCATACGTAAGGAATTGGGGCTATTTATGTTTTTTAAAGGTATTGCTTTTCTAACTATGACTTGTGGGTTTTGCTACTGCACATACATAATAGAGAGCCCATTGGGGCGCATCTATGGGTTAAAGGAAACAAGTAGAGAGCCATCATTTCAAAGGGAAGATTTCAGGGTTAGATTAAACAGCACAAACGCAAAATGAAATGCTGCTTGTCACTTTTGTATATGGCACAGAGCCAAGCTCCTCCTTTATTCTTAGCTGGGTCTCAAGTTAAATCAGTTCCTTATGTGCATGGTATGTTCAGTCCCTCTGTTCATCCTGCCCAGGCATGGGAGGAATAATAAACAATACACTAATTCTGCCCAGAAGAAAACACCAGTATTCAAAAGAGACAGCGAAATCCCTCACATGCAGGGAGGCTTCATTTAAAATACTATGAAGCCGTTGTGTTCTTTTTCATATTTTAGCCTACCTGCTCTGCCATCTGCAAATGTGGGTTCTTGGCTAGATCTTGCTTTGTCATGTGGCAAGCAAGTTGCAAGCTTGGTGCAAGCACTGAGTCATATTTTTTTAATTCAGTCCTGGGATGATGAAAACAACAAAAGAAAAAGTAATGAGAAAGCAAACAAATGCACTGGGGAGTCTGCCCCTAAGTGCTTGATTCCCATTTTCAAGATTAAATCTCTTAAAATAACCACCTTATGTGTGTGTGTGTGAGAGAGAGAGAGAGAGAGAAAGAGAGAGAGAGAAGTTGTATACATGCACGTGAGTATGTGAGTGTGTGTGAAAATGTGAGTGTGTGTGCACATAGGTAATGAAATAACATCTCTACTTCATTCTTTCTATGACAAAAATTCCCTTGAATAAAAGAAAAAGTTTAACAAACTTAGGTAACCTTAAAATAGATTACAATATTAAACTCTGACCCTAAATTCACTGCATGATTTCTGTGTTGCTCCCTTTGAATATTAACCATATTGTCTTTTCATATAAGTTTATTCAAAGTAATATGCTTACTGTGAATAAGCAGTTTCCTGAGAAATTCTATATTTCTCTGACACTCTGGGTATAAAATAAACACAGAGACCAAATATAGCATATGTATTAGAAATAAGCTATGTAAAGTAGTCCCTATCTGTCTCCATTTTTTGTCTCTTGCCTCTTTGTCTATGTCTCTTTCTGCATTTGAATGTGTGTTAGTGTGTGTGTGAAGGCATGTGAGTTAGAGTGTGTGTGAGTTTCATTCAGTGTGTGAGTGTGTGTTAGTGTGTTTGTGTGAAAGTAAGTGAATGGGGGAAGTAGGATAGTGGGGGAGTGTGTATGTGTGTGTGAGTGTGTGGGTGTGAGTAAGTATGTGTGGAGTGAGTGTGTATGTATTTTGATTTTTCTGGCCCTTGCAAACTATCTGATGGGAGAATCTGAAGGATTCACAGAGCTTTGAAAGGATTACACACTGAAAAACAGGAATTTAAGTTGTAGATATGATATTCTCGGAGGTGATTTTCTAACCAATTTCTATGGAGCCTTAGTTTTTAATGGTTTTTGAGAGGTCTGTTGACATTTGATTTCAGTTCAATATTTTAATAGTAATAATTATTAAAATGCATTCAAATATGCTGTCTACTAAATTGTAACATTCTAGACCGCCAGCATATTGACTTTTACTGCCAGGTTAATTTATTTTTGTCCACTCTTAAACATAAAATTGTTTTTACTGTCTCTGGAACTATATTTGAACTTGAGAGCATGTGTCAATAATCAAATGGTTTTTAGCTTGGTGTTGCTCCTGTTTATTTTTTTAAATATATATATATATATCGTATCTGTGCATGTTTGCACACACACGCACTCACACGCACACACACACACACACACACACTATAATAGCCTCTTATTTGTTCATATGAATTTAACATATTCTGTTTTCTAAGCATACCTGTAAATGAGTAAAACAGCTAAATGTCAAGACTATCTGACTTCAATAGTCACCCAGACTCCTGGCTATGATCCTTGTGTGTGTCAAACAGAGCTAGCAGTTATGGTGCCCATTGTAGTGTGTGCATTGCTGTCATCGGAAAGAGCAAATGATTTTAGAAGTTTCAGTTATGGTCATGTTAAGTTTAGCTGATGAGTGCTTTGATGTTGGGTCCAGACTTTTGTGTCTTTTCTTACTACATATGTGTGCTTCAGTAACAAACAGCAACTTTAGACTACTTGAAAAATAAACCTCATTATAGGTATCTCCTGCAATCCCAGGGTAAAGTTAGGACACTGAGCCCATGCGGGCATTCTAAGCTAATACTGTCTTGAGTAAATGGTGTTTTCATTATAAAATGCTTTGAAGGTGCTCTACCATACAACAAGGACATTTGCTCAACCACATTCATAGCAGCTTTATTCATAATAGTCAGAATCTGGAAACAATCCAGATGTTCTTCAGTTGAAGAATGGATGCAGAAATTGTGGTACATCTACACAATGGAATACTACTCAGCAATTAAGAACAAGGAAATCATGAAATTAGCAGGCAAATGGTGAAAACTAGAAAAGATCATGCTGAGTGAAGTAACCCAGACCCAGAAAGTATGTACTCAGTCATAAGCAGATGTTAGCCAAATAATACAAAATAAACACACTACAATTCATAGACCCAAAGAGAATAAGTAACAAGGAAGATCCAAGGGAGAATGCTTAAACCTCACTCAGAAAAGAAAATAGAATAGAGGGAACAAGAGAGGAGCCTAGCATAGCTGTCATCTGAGTGACTATACCCAGGAGTGGATAGAAACAGGTGCTGAGTTCCACAGTCAAACACCAGGCAAAGCGTAGGTAGATGGTCTTGTGGAAAGGTGGAAGAAAGGATAGAAGGACCTCAAGGTGGCAGGAGCTCCACAAGAAAACCAACAGAACAACTAACCAGGGCCCAGAGGGGCATGGATACTGAAGCACCAAGTAAGGACCATGCACAGACTGGGCCTAGGCCCCCTACACAGATGTAGCAGATGGGCAGCTCAGGCTTTATATGGGTCACCTAGACAAGGATCAGAGGCTGTCTCTGACATGGACTCAGTTGTCTGCTTTTGATCACTCCTCCCATGGTGGGGCTGACTTTCCAGGCCACATGGGAAGAAGACTTGTTCAGTCCCAATGTGACTTAAGGAGCTGGGGAGGGAGGGTGGAGGGCTCCCTTTATCTGAGAAATAGGGAAGGAGGGATGGAGAAAGAGCGAGAAAGGGTGGGACCAGAAGGAGAGGAAGGAGGGGGCTACAATGCAGATGTAAAATGAATAAAAAAATTAATTAAAATTAAAAAAAATAATTATTACAGCGGTATTATCTAACCTGCTTTCATAACCAATAAAAGACACAGGCACCTGTTTTTAGAATAGCCTTATTTTACCTGGGTGTGGGCAGATATAGCCACTAAGCTACCTCATTATTTCCCAGCCCCCATCCCACACCATCTGCTTTAATCATGCCTATCTGGGCTCTTTTCCATCCATAATTCCATAGATACTTGCTTATGCTTCCTTCTTGGGCTGTTTTCCTCCATCCACACTGATCCATCCATGTGCTCCTCTCCACACTAACACATCGAGACCCAGCTTCCTTCCTTCCTTCAGCACCTGTCTCCCGCTCCTCTGATCCTTCTGTCTCCCCAACCCTCCAATATGAGCTCTGCCCCTCACTTCTGCCTTGCCCCACGGGTGCAGGCCTTTTATTTAGCCAATCAGGGAAGTGGAGTTACACAGCAGGACATAGGGTATGTGACTGTCTGCAGACATAGTTAACAATAAACTACTAAGCAGCAGACCATGTTGTTACATCAATGAATAGGCAAATGATGAACGCAGAAAGAAAATACAAACAGGTCTAGAAAAAATGGTTCTGTCTGTAAAGTTTGGGTTGTGCAAGCATGAGTAAGGGATCAGGGGCTGATCCCTGAGTTTCGGCCTCAGCAACCACATTCTATACGCTGGACGTAGAGGTGCACATGTGTATTACTAGGCCTCAGGAGATAGAGACAAGAGGATCCTTGAGGATTGTTGGCCAGTTAGTGCTGCCAAAACAATGAATTTCAGGTTCAGTGAGAGAAACTGTCTCAAAAAATGAAGTGGAGCACAACTGGGGAAGCCAGCCAGAATCAACCTCCAGCCCCCACACACAGCTGCATGCATGTGCACATGTATTACAGGATATGTGATTCCATTGTGAACCCCAAGATTGTAAACTGTAAAAACCTCTTTGTTGTTTGGTTGTGGCTCAGCCCTAACACACACCTTTAACCAAGTAGCTTTCTGTTTACTGCAGATAAGTCCTTGTGGTGTGGTTTAGCCCTAGCACACACCTCTAATCCAAGAGCTAAATATAGTCAACTCTAGGTCAAGAGGCAGAGCAAGAAACCAGCTGACAGTGATTAAGCAGAAAGGAGGGACTTTGGGTTGAAGGGTATTTAAGACAGAGTCGAGAAGAAGAAAGGGCTTTAGGCTTTTGTTGTTTTCCTGTTGGGATGTGAGATGAGTAGAAAGGGATTCTTTGTTTTGTTTTGCTTTATACATTTTAAAATGTATTAATTTTTTAAAATTAGTTTATTCCCTTTGCATCCCAGCTGTAGCCTCCTCCCTCATACCCTCCCAATTCCACCCTTCCTCCCTCATCTCCTCCCATGCCCCTCTCCAAGTCCACTGATAAGGGAGGTTCTAATCCCCTTCCATCTGACCCTAGCCTAACAGGTCACATCAGGACTGTCTGCATTGTGGTCCCTTGTGGCCTGCTAAGGTTGCTCCCCCTTCAGAGGGAAGTGATCAAAGAGCCAACTACTGAGTTCATATCAGAGACAGTTCCTGTTCCCATTACTAGGGAACACTTGGACACTGACTTGCCATGGGCTACATCTGATCAGGGGTTCTAGGTTATATCCATGAATGGTCCTTGGTTGGAATATCAGTCTTAGAAAAGACCCCTGGGTCCAGATTTTTTTTGGTTCTGTTCTTCTTGTGGAGCTCCTGTCCCCTCTAGGTCTTTCTTTCTTTCTTTTTTTCTCGATTTTTTTTAATTTTTATTTTTTTAATATTAGTTACAGTTTGTTACCTTTGTATCCTTGCTGTATCTGCTCCCTCTTTCCCTCTCACACTCCTTCCATCATCTCCTCCCTGCCCCTTTCCATATCCACTGATAGGGAAAAACCTCCTCCCCTTTCATCTGATACTGGTTTATCAGGACTGGCTGCAAAGTCCTCCTCTGTGGACTAGCAGGGCTGCTCCTCCCTCAGAAAGAGGGGGAGGTCAAAGTGTCTGTCATTGAGTTAATGTCAGAAACAGTCCCTGTTCCTCTTATTAGGGTACCCACTTGGATACTGAGATACCATGGTCTACATCTGAGCAGAGGTTCTAGGTTATATCCATACATGGTCCTTGTTTGGAGAAACAGTCTCATATAAGACCCCCGTGCCCAGATATATTTGGCCCTTGTGGAGCTCCTATCCTCTCCAGGTCATATTAACTCCTCCCTCCCCTTTTCTATGATTCCCTGCACTCTGCCAAACAATTGGTTGTGAGTCTTAATATCTTCTTTGATACACTGCTAGGTAGTGTCTTTCAGAGGCCCCCTATGGTAGGCTCCTGTTCTGTTACTTGTTTGCTCCTACATCCAATGTCCATCCCATTTGTCTTTCTAAGTGTCATCATACTCTGGGTCCTCTTTCTTGTTTATCTTCCTAGGTGTATAGATTTCAGTATGTTTATTCTATTTTATAGGTCTATATAAGTGAGTATATACCATGTGTGTCTTTCTGCTTTTGGGATACCTCACTCAGGATGATCTTTTCTAGGTCCCACCATTTGCCTGAAAATTTCATGATTTCCTCGTTTTTAATTGCTGAGTAGTATTTCATTGTGTAAATGTACCACAATTTCTGTATCCATTGCTCAACTGAGGGACATCTGGGTTGTTTCCAGGTTCTGGCTATTATGAATAAATCTGCTACAAACATGTATGAGGAGCAAATGTCCTTGTTGTGTACTTGAGCCTCTTTTGGATATATGCCTAGGGGTGGCTGGTTCTTGAGATAGTACTATTCCTAATTGTCTGAGAAAGCACCAGACTGATTTCCAAAGTGGTTGTAAAAGTTTACATTCCCACCAGCAATGGAGGAGGGTTCCCCTTTCTCCACAACCCCTCCAGCATCTGTTGTCACTGAGTTTTTTATCTTAGCCAGGGTGTCAGGTGAACCCTCCAGGTCTTTCTATCTCCCCTTCTTTCATAAGATTCCCTGCACTCTGTCCAAAGTTTGGCTATAAACTTCAGCATCTGTTTTGATACCCTGATGGGTAGAGTCTTTCAGTGGTACTGGCATAGAAACAGAATGGTGGATCAATGGAATCAAATAGAAGACACAGAAATAAACCCTCACACCTATGGATACTTGATTTTTGACAAAAAAAGCCAAAATCATACAATAGAGAAAAGCATCTTCAACAAATGGTGCTGGTTTAACTGGATATCTACATGTAGAAAGATGAAAATAGATCCATATTTATCACCTTGTATAAAACTAAAGTCCAAGAGGAGCAAAGACCTCAACATAAAACCAGACATACTAAACCCATTAAAAGAAAAAGTGGAGAGATTCTTGAATTCATTGGCACAGGAGACAACTTCCTGAACAGAACACCAACAGCACAGGCTCTAAGATCAACAATCAATAAATGGGACCTCATGAAACTAAAAAGTTTCTGTAAAGCAAAGGACACTGCCGTCAAAACAAAACGACAGCCTACACACTGAGAAAGGATCATCACCAACCTTATATCTGACAGAGGGCTAATATCCAGAATATATAAAGAACTCGAGAAGTTAAACAGCAACAAATCAAGTAATACAATTTAAAAAATGCTCTACAGAGCTAAACACAGAATTCTCAGCTGAGGAATATGAAATGGTGGAGAGACACTTAAAGAAATGCTCAAATGTATTTGCATTGCAGGGAAATGCAAATCAAAAAGACCCTGAAATTTCACCTTACACAAATCAGAATAAAAACTGAAGTGACAAAATAAAATAAAAACTCAAGTGACAACACATGCTGGGGAGGATGTTGAGAAAGGGAAACCCTCTTCCATTGCTGGTGGAAATGTCAACTTGTACAACCACTTTGGAAATCAATCTGGCACTTTCTCAGACAATTAGGAATACTGCTTCCTCGAGATCCAGCTAAGGTACTCCTAGGCATTTATCAAAAATATGTTCAAGTGTAAAACATTTGCTCAACCATGTTCATAGCAGCTTTATTTGTAATAACCATAATCTGGAAACAATCCAGATGTCCCTCAACTGAGGAATGGATACAGAAATTGTGGTACATTGACTCAATGGAATAAGGAAATCAAGAAATTTTCAGGTAAAAGGTGGGGACTAGAAAGGGCTTTTTCCTTCTGGGACCTGAGCTGAGTAGGAAGGTCATCTGGGTCCTTTTTATGTCTCTCTGAGCTAGCAGCCATCCCCCTTCCCCCAAAAAAGTATTAAACGCATTAAGGAATTTATAAAAGAATCTATTTAAAATGTATAAAAGTATGTGTGTATGTGTGTGTGTGTGTGTGTGTGTGTTTGTGTGTCTGTGCACAGGTGGGTACATTTTCTTAGAGGCCAGAAAAGAGTGACAGATCTAGCTGGTTGTAGCTGGAGTTACAACCAGTTCTGACATGTCCATTCAAACTTGTGTACCTAGCGGGAACAACAAGCACTCTCAACTGTTATGCCCTGTCCAGCTCCAAAATAGGTCTTGTTTTTTTTTTTTGTTTGTTTGTTTGGTTTGTTTTGTTTAGCATTCGATTACTTAAGGATCTCAAAACTTTTTTATACAAATGGATATTTAATGGTTAAGAGATAAGTTATATCAGAAATCACTGAAGATCAATTACATTTCACATTTTCTTGACATCTTTTAATTGAGTTTCTCAGTCTTCGGATGGCATTAAGCTTTTCTGAACAGTGAAATGCCACACATGGGTAGGGGTGGGAAGGAGGAAGCCCATTGATGCTGTCGATGGGGTAAAAGACTTGGAAGTGCTCCAGCATAGATGGCAACTGACCAGAAACAAAGATAGATAGATAGATAGATAGATAGATAGATAGATAGATAGATAGATAGATAGATAGTAGATAGATAGATGAATGAATAAATAAACATGCAGTGTTAGAGGCCTTTGAAATGCTACACTCAGCATTTCCTCCCAGAGGAGTCACAAATGCAGCCTGTAACTTCGGTGGGAGGTTCCCCAAGGAGGTAAGTTCTCCGCAGAGGTCATAATCACTGCTTTGATTTATGTCTTAGGTCCTCCCGAAGACTCACGTGCTGAAGTGCTGGATGTCAGCCTGCTGTTCTCCTAGGAGCCAGTATCAACTAAGGAGGTCTCTGCTGGATGAGGGGAGGTTACTCAGGGTACACCTTTGAAGAGGATATTGAGATCCTTTTTTCCCCTCACTTTTCATACAGAAATGAGATGAACAAAGCTCTTTTTGCAAGCCTGCCATGTTGTATTGTACTGCCACAAGCCCGATGATTATATTCTACAACAGAACAGTGGCAACCAAAATAAGAAAATACTTTATAGATATGTCTACAAACTTTATTTTTATTATTTTCAAGAGTTTTACTTAATAATTTTCCTAAACCCTTTTGTTTTTCTTTGTGGAGAGGGTTTACTTATTTTTGGTTTCTTACCGGCACACATAAGTTAGCATCATAGTGTTTATGATGACTTATGTTTGGAACATTTTTATTATTCTTATTTCTATCTTATATTAAGTTTGACACTTATATACATTATCTATATTGTATATATATATATACATATATAATCCATTCCACTGACTTTCACCTTCACCTTCTCATAATCCACTTTCCTATTGTGTGATCGATCCCGTAACAAGCTCCTTTCTTACATTCATGTCTTTTTGTTTTGTGAACCAGAGTTTAACAGTGGCTGTCTGTGTAACCATGAGCTTGGAACTGCCTTTTTGGAAAGGATGTGTTCATCAGTGGGAATATCTTCTTCAGAATCCATCAGTAATAAATAATCCACGGTTTATCTAGTAAAGGTAGGATTCGATGAGTCTCTCCTCAATTGGTATCTGACAGGGTTGAGAGGCCCAGTCTTGTGCAGGCAGATGGCGTATAACCTCTGCTATTGTGAGATTGCGATTCCAATGGCTGTGTCATACCAAAGACACAATTTCATAGCCCTTCTCACCGTGCTCTATGTGGTTCCCCGAGTCTTAGAAGAGGTGGTTTGAATGCCCTGTTTAGGGCTGAGCACTGAAATATTTCTTGTCCTCAGCACTTCAGGTTTCCATTTACCTCTGCATTCACTGCTTTCTTTGCAAAGGTTGAGAGCAGTGCTTTCTACAGGCACAGCCATAAATATTTTGAATATATTTTTGTACTATATTAATTTAGCTGAGCAGTAGTAGTAAATTAGCTGCTAGGATATAAGACCTTTTAAGCCATAGGTTTTTAGTCTTATTTATAGAACTGGTCTTGAATTCCTTTTTTGTGAAGTGAGCCACAAAATCAATTAAATAGCACTTGGTCATCTCCAGAACAGTCATGCCACTATTGCAAAAGTGGGTACATCTTGCCTGGCAGGTACTGAAGTTCAGAGGGTTCTCAGCTGAGTAGGGCCATTGATGCCCTCCCTTTTTTTTTTCCTGGTGGTCTTTATTGCAACTCCCAGTACTATGAAAGCTGGCCCAGTTCCAGTTTAAAAATGACTAATAATGATTTTTTTTAAAACCATCCTACATCACCAATAGTCAGAGAAACATAAATTAACCTACCTTGAGATTCCACTTTGCCCATGTCAAATTGCTATAAAAAAAATCAAACAATAAATACTGACAAAAACATAGGAGGAAGTTATTCTCTGTTGTTTGGAATATAATCTGGTGTATCCACCACGGGGATAATTGTGGTGAATTTTCAACAGCTTAAAAACAAAATTACCATATGACCCAGCTATATGTCTCCTGGGTATTTGTCCACAGGACTTTATATCCTGCTAGAGAGAACTTGCTTATCCATGTTCATTGCTACCCTAGTCACAGTACCCAGACAATGGAATCACCTAGATGGCCATCAACGAAAGAACAGATAATGAAAACATGGTAATAGACAAGGGAAAAATATCCCGAGTGAGGTAATCCAAGGCAAGGATGACATATGGCATTCCCATCTTGCCTGTGTGAACTCTAGCTCTGACTCTTTAGTTGTGCTTTTTAACATTTCTTTTTTTTTTAATGTGTTAACTTTTATTTATTTATTTTTCCATATTTTTTAATTTTTATTATTAGTTATGTTTTATTAACTCTGTATCCCAGCTATATCCCGCTCCCTCATTCCCTCCCAACCCCACCCTCCCTCCCTCATCTTCTCCCTGCCCCTTTCCAAGTCCACTGATTGGGGAGGACCTCCTCCCCTTTCATCTGACCCTGTTTTATCAGGTATCTTCAGGACTGGCTGTAAAGTCCTCTTCTGTGGCCTAGCAGGACTTCTCCTCCCTTGGGGGGTGAGGAGGTCAATGAATGAACCAACCAGCCATCGAGTTCCTGTCAGAAATGGTCCCTGTTCCCCTTACTATGGGAAACCAATTGGTTACTGAGCTACCACAGGCTACATCTGAGCAGAGGTTCTAGGTTATATCCATACATGGACCATGGTGGAGTGTCAGTCTCAGAAAAGACCCCTGTGCCCAGATATATTTCGTCCTTGTGGAGCTCCTATTCTTTCTACATCATACTAACTCCCCCTTCTTTCATATGATTCCCTGCACTCTGCCGAAGGTTTTATTATGAGACTTAGTATCTGCTTTGATACACTGCTAGATAAAGTCTTTCAGAGGCCCTCTGCAGTAGGCTCCTGTCCTGTTACTTGTTTTCTCCTACGTCCAATGTATATCCCATTTGTCTTTCTAAGTGTCTTCTTTCTTGTTTATCTTCTTTAGGTGTATAGATTTCCTTATGTTTATCATATCTTATAGGTTCTATATAAGTGAGTATATATCATGTGTGTCTTTCTCCTTCTGGGATACTTTTTAACATTTCTAATTCTTGGTTATAAGCTGAAGTTAGAAGATTTTATTGTTTTCCCTTCCAATTTGGAATCTGATGGACAAACTTCTGAGGTTTTCCACTTTTGCGCATTGTTAAGGATCCATCAGAATACCCAGTAATAACGTGTTCCATTATGACAGATGATTTTTATATTTTATCTTTAGCGAATTCTGGGTGATGAGATCCAAACTGAGATGAGATGGAGTTAACCTGGAGGTCACTGTGATGCAAATCAGAACGTTCTTCTTAGGGACACATGGCCCAAGTGTCTTTTATTTTGATCCTAACCGTCTATGAATATTCTTTTTGATGTGAAGTGAACGGAGCCCCGGTGGAGCTGACTGCCCATGCTGATTAGAAACAGGCGGCTTTTATTTTAAACTGTCACACCGTGAGGACTGGAGGTGGCTGTTCCCCATCATAAAGTGCCTCCAGGGACGTTTTATCAGCACGTGGGAATGCCTGGAGTTTTCACCTTTGTTCAGATGAAATTTACATACAAATTCTCCATGGATCTCTCAGCTGTCAGAATTTTACTGGAGGTTGCCTTGTTCTCCACTGACTGACGCAACAATTGTGATACAACTGTATACTCAGGGGTAAAGAACACCAGCAGACACAAACCAGAAACAGCAATAGCAAAATCCAATAAAAATGCCAAACACGGGGTTTGCTTGAGGGGACTGTGTCCTCTTGTTTTCTTTAAGTTATTTCTGTCTGTGACTGTCATGTCTATTTTCAAAATATTCCACCCATTTTTTTTTTCTTCACATTAGAAGTGCAATACGTTTTAGTGCAAACTGCATGGTCTTTGGGTAACCAGCTAACAGTGAGAAATAGTTTTTCTTTTTTTAGCCAAAAAAAGAAAAAAAAATCTAAAGGTCAGTGAGAAGAGCAGTCCAATCACAGCAACTAGAATGATCTGTTCCACGCTGAAGACTTTTAAAGTGTTGCATCTGATATTTTGAAGTAGCAGTAGTATATTGTGGCATTAGTTGGATCTCTGATGTTTGCAGTTTGTGTTAAGCTTCTAGCACAGAACCTGTCAAAGCAATTAAAACTAGTTTTGTGCTACTAATGTATTTAATTATTTTTTTAATTCTTAAAGCCAAACACATGAATATAGAATACATAAACATTTAAAGATAGCACAATTTAATTAGAATAAAAATACTTAGTTATGATCTAGCCAAATAGTCATTATAATATAATATAATATAATATAATATAATATAATATAATATAAACAGTGTACATTGTTAATTTCTCATTTGGTTATAAAAATAATTATAGGCATTCCAAATCTCACATTCAATGAAAGAAGAGAACTTCTCCTTTCTTTATCAATAGAAAAATTCTCAGTTACATGCTGTTGTTGTCTTTTTTTTTAATTTTGTGATTGGGTTCTCTTGTGTTATGTATTCAGTGCAGATATAATTAAGAGAGCCAGAGAAGGCCAGACACTAATTTCCCAAGACAGAACTAAGATCACTACTATAGCTGAATTACTTTTTTATTTTATGTCAGCACAAATTATAATTATGCACACCTAAATAAAGATATGTACACACACACACACACACACACACACACACATATATATATATATATATATGTACGTAAAATAGCACATTGGAAAAGAAAAGATATGTAACTGCATGACAAGTAATAGGCAATAGTATAGACAAACATCAGGCTTGAAAACCAAAAAAAAAAAAAAAATGTGGCTGCAGTCCTTACACAGACAGACGGACAGACAGAAAGGTGGAGGAAAAGAGAGAGAGAAAAAGAGAGAGACTGTAGGAAGAATCACACAATAGGCTAGAGTGGAACTTTAGACACAGACAGCTGATGAGTGTGAAGGTACCATTCCTGTTTGGGATGGAGACGGGGGCAGGAGAAATAAGGAGGGCGTGATGGGTGACATACTCAAGAGCAGCGGCTCCCTTCCATTTACTGAGGGTGCCTGTGCTTTCCCTCTTCCTCACCCACACCAGAAACAACCCTTTTAGCTGCAATGCCTGCCTACTGTCTCCCAGAGATCTGCCATTCGGGAATTCTGTCCAAACTCAAGTTCACAGTGACATCCCCACAAAGATTTTCCAACACCTAAATATATGTCCCACATCACCTCTAACTCTTAAAATGTATGTGAGTTACTTAGTGATGCACTAAATCTACAATATATAAAATTTTATGTTCATGTACTAGCTCACTGAATTTTTGCCAAAAGCTTTCAAAGTCAATTCTATTTTTAATGATGTCAAAATGACCTTAGAAATGTTAATAAACTGCTGAAATGGGCATGCCTGGAAATTGAAAGGATTTTAATGAGAGTCAATATCTGTATTATTTTGTTTCTGTCTTGCATTATCTCTCATTTTCAGAATCATTTGTTTTAATTTTATGTGTGGGAGAGTTCTGACTGAATGAATCTGTGCACATTATGTGCTTGTCCAGTGACTGTGGGTGTTAGAAGACAGTCTTGGGTCCCCTGGAACCAGCGTCAAAGATTGTGGGCTACTAGGTTGGTGCTTGGAATGCAAAAGTGACCAGTGCTCTTTACCCAACTCTCCAGTTTCTGCATTATCATATATATATGTGTGTGTGTGTGTGTGTGTGTGTATGTGTGTGTATGTGTGTGTGTTTATATGCATATATGTGATGTGTAGATAGATAGATAGATAGATGATAGGTAGATTTCTGTGAAATCTGATTACTGGGTAAAACTCATTGGCTTTTGAGCAACAGAACAGCTTCCAAATCAAATTAAGCACTTATAAAGACATTTTCTTATAACATGCAGCAATACCACAGAATTTAATAGAAAAGAGGACAACGGAACCATCTGAAGTGATGATACAAAAGGATGATCAAACAGAAAATGAATTCCGATCTTTTCTCGGGCATTTAACTCCTGCATCCCTTCAGTTACTGCCATATATCGTCTGAGTGAAGGCAGACTGGATCCTAGACTCGGGACACGTCTTGCAGAGACTTACCCTGCTTGATTTCAGTTCTGCTTGAGCAGTGTCTGTCCTTCCCTGGCCATATCATTACATTTGCACTAGATGTGTAACACAAAAGAAATCAATCAAACTAATATCTGAACCTTCCATTAGTGGAGAAGAGGGAAGAGTACTTCTTTTGTTGAATGTGAAGCTTGAAGTGCTTCCCAGTTTATTTCACAAGGAAGCTCTATTTGGGTCAAAGCCAAAACATATATATATATATATATATGTGTGTGTGTGTGTGTGTGTGTGTGTGTGTGTGTGTGTGTGTGTGTATGTGTGTGTATGTATGTATGTATAGGTAAGAAAACACTTAGAAAGAGAGCCTGGGTTGCACTGGACCCAAATGTCACACAGTGGGGTAAACTGCATGGCCACTCCAAAGTGTTTACTAGCTTTCCTTCTAAGAATTGTACTTTTCACCCATTGACCTCAGTCTTTGCCCTACAAAGTGCCTTGGCCAGTTATGCATAAATTAATGAAAACCCGTGTGATTTCTGAGATGAAGGTTTAAATGCTGTGTGCAGCTCCATTTCCACCTGTGAACTATAGAATAACTTGAGACACCTTAGCCAGTTGCTCTGATCCCTCAGACTGAGTCTCAGAATGGAGAAGACACATGCCAAGAGCATGCCTCTTCTAACATGTAACAGGAGTGACAGAGAAATACATCATTTGCCATAACAATTGTGGATTTCTTTCTAGAGCACACTATCACCAAATCTAGCTAATACCATTACCTTCAAACCTCCCCCATTTAATAAGCCAGTGAATGATATCATTTTTTAAAATTTTTCTACTCAAAATATCTTAACAGAAAAGAAAACATCACCCATTGAACAATGATGTTATGGGAACATGAGTTATGGGAATATACTTTCAATATGCAAACCTCATAGAAACACATTGCAATATAATCTAATGCTTGTCCTGCCAGATATTTAGTTATGGGTCATACTGGGTGGAGCTGATCATTTCTATTACTTTCTCTTTGGACAACCAGATAAGACAGAAAACCTTGGCCAGTTTCTGTAATGTTCTTGATGAATGGAGCAGCACGAGTTTAATGTAGGGCATAGGGCTTTATCATTGTGCCATCAAGACCGTTTTTTCCCATGTAAAATATGTTCTCTCTCATTACCACATAGAATCAAAGCTAAGGCACATAAGGAAATCTCTTTGATGCTTATTTCAAAGCATTTTAAAAAATTAATTACTGTAAGATGATGAAAAATACTTAAGTGCTATTATTTCTCTTCTATACATGGAAACCTGGACAGTTTTAGTATCTTTCTCCAGACCACACAGTGAGTCATTCACAGAACTCCATTGACCTCTGTGTTTTCAGTGTGAGCTGAAACCTTTTCTTATGGTAGTCACAGGAACGGGTAACATTTTTTTTTTTTTAACTTGAGCCCTCTAACAACAGTAAACATCAGAATTACTTTAACCACTTGCAGTAATTTCATTCTGCTTTGAGCCTACTCTTAGGGTCAGCAAGATAGAATTAAGCTATTTTAAGGCCTTCCAAATAGCCACTGTCTAACCTGCATGTCCTCTCTGGGCATGGTATAAGCAAAAAGGTACCATGCTCGAGAGTATTTTGAGAACATCTTCCTTCTCATCTACTGAATTGCCCTAGTTGAGGCAGACAATAAGAGCTAGAAAAACAAAAATACATGTACATTCCCATCTCCATCACAGTAATGCAAACCCTACTGTTAAAGTCACCACAATGCCGGCCAATATTGTCTTCCATTTTGCATTTTGAATGATAACATAGTTACATGATACAATTGTTCTACAAGGCTGTGTGACTAATACAGGCTTATTCACTTTTTAAAAAGTAAATTTAATAAAAAGCAATGCTCCAGCTACCGTTTATGCAATATCAAGTGCTACTCATGATAAAAACCTGCACCCCTCTGAAGCAAACATTGAGCTTACTTTGTACTATGTAACTTCTTCTAAGTCGTGATGATTGAATCTAAAGATGGAGACTGTTCTGCTTCACTCCATTTTTCCAATATTCTCAATATTCTGCCTAAGGATACTATGTTATCTTCCAAAAAACTTCTAGGTTTTATTAGGTCAGCTACAGTTAAGAAATTGCATTTAACAATTAGTTCTTTTAAATTACTTTACATTTTTCTATAACAAAGACACCGGCTATCCAATTTTACTTTGTAGGAAAAAGCACTTCTTTTTAAAATGCTAACAATAGTATGGTCGGCTTTTAAAAATGCTCTGGTTTTGAAACAAAACATTTTAAACTGCTTGAATGCTTCCACAAAACAGTGAAAATAAGGTGATATTTTAGAAATTAACACAATTCATATTCTAATATAAAAATTCACTCCAATCTAACCAAGAAGAAACATATAAATCCGGACCAAAAAAAAATATTTTCTTTTTAATTTTCAGGCATGAATGGATTCATAAAAAAATAACATCTATAAGAAATTATTAAATATTACACGTAAATTATGATCACAATCTTCCTGGTAAATCAGACCTACATTTCTCATCTTGCCATAAGAAATTATCACTTAAGTATAATATATTTAATGCATAAATTGGCAGTGATGGATATAACACAAGCTCTTGGATATAATATTTAAAATTTGGCATTTCAATCTCAAAACATTTATATCGTTGTTTTAATTTAAAATTGTAATACTCTAAAGTGCCAAAACGTTATTATCATATATACTTTACCATACCAAAGCAGGGAAAAGGTAAAATTCTACTTACTTAATTCAAGGAAAATAGAACTGTTTTCAGTCTTTATAACTTCCTGAGGGGAAACCTGCACTCTCATTAATTCTATGGAACATCCCATGGAAAAATAACATATCTTGCTTCATTTTTTCCCATTTTCTTCATTTCGTAACAGACTATGTAAATTCTACCAGCATCTTTGCCAAAGCCCAGAGGTGTACTGAAGTCCCTGAGGCAGAGAAACTTCATGTCTGTACATAAAAACAGAAGCCCAAGCTTTCAGAAGGCTCCACCTGAGAGCCTGCAGCAGCTTACAGCACAGCTGAAGCACTGTTGCTATGAGATGGACATCTGTCAAACCAGCTGAAGCCACTGACAAGAAAAGAAAAATTACACGTTGCTACATTATTATATTGTGATTCTTACGATTTTTCCAAAAAGTGAATTACTATTCCTTTGTTCTTTTAAACGCACTTCTTTTCATACCATGACAACTTCTTGGGCTAAATATAAACTCATGTCTTGTAAATGTCACGTTGCAAAGATCTAGATATTACATAATGCCCTCTTTGCTTCAACTAGCTCATCCATGATTTAGAAATGCTTAAATAAAAAAAAGCAAGAAAGGTCTACCAGCTTTTAGGAAGAGTCAAGTTGTTCACTCTGCCACCGCTTTATCAATAGATGCTTAAAGAATTTATAGTGTTATAAGCTTAGACTTTTGTTTTCATATTGTATGAACTGTATGGAGCTAGGAATGCTGTGAGAAACATCTATGGTACAAAGATAATGTCCCAACAGTTGTAGTGGCACAAAATACTGGCCTGTACATTGCTACTTAATCATCTTGTGTTTATAGAAAACATCACTACAGTTCCATTTGTATTTGTCAAAATGTAGCAGTAGGGAGGGCAAATACAGGTTCAGCTACAGAGAGCACGATTTGTGTTTTATTGAAATGTCCATACCTGCAAAGATTGGGGATTCCTACCGGGTTCCTTTCAGCACACTGTGAACTGTCATTGTTTATATCTGCAAACAAGGCTCATAACACATTCTCTTGGGGAGAAAAAAAAATCACGATATGAAATTCAATTTAAAAACAGACTGTGAATGCTGAGGAACTAAAAGAAAGAATTTTACCTGTGTGCAGGCATGCAGGCACATGCTATTTTACTGAGGGTACTAAGTCTTCAAAGATTTAGGTGGGTATTATTTTCAAATACAAACATTTCAAATTACCTTTCCTCAATTCTCCAGGAAAGATAAATGTAGGAAATGAAAACTATACGATCCTCTGTTTGTTGAGCTATGTTTAACTATGTGCTGCATTCTGGAGATACAGAAGCCACATCAGCCCACAGTTTGCGAGAGATATATGGTGAGCCAAATGTTATCTTCAAGAGTTTGTAAGCATGGCTAAAAGGGGACAAGAAAAAGGAATGCCATATTCAAATCTTAGTATTAAGGATTTTTTTTTTTTTTTTTAGTTTTTACCCTCTACACTGAGCATTTGACCTAAGACTTTGGCCATGCTAGGCAAGTACTCTTTTACTGATATATACTCCTAGCTAGCCCACTTTTACTTTGAGACAGGGTTTCACAAATTTATGTAGGCTATCCTGAAAATTGCTGTGTAGCCCAGACTTCTCCCTAACCTGTGATCCCCTATGTCAGCCTCCAAAGCAGGCAGGGTTGCGAGGTGGGACCCCTCACCCAGGGGATTTCTCACTGGGTTCTCACCCATACTGTTTTCTCACTGGGTTCCCTCCAGGCCATAGCCCATGAGATAACTCCAGAGGATAGCGGAGATAACTCCAGACAGCAGAAACAGCTTCAAGTAGGTGTAAAAATAACTTGGTATGGCTGCAGAGGGACTAAGTGCTAGCAGGCTAAAAGAGGCTGGGAGGACAGTGTGATGGGATGGTCATTACATACTCCAAGTCTCAGGTTTCAGATAAGGTTTGATGTGAGCAAAGCTGCTATGGGAGAAGAACAGCAGACAGAAGATAGATCATAAGATGACCAGAGGCAGATATCTCTCTGTCAATCCAATTCTTTCAACAACTGGAGAAGCAGATCCAGCTAATGGCCCAGTCTACAAACAACAGTTTCTTTCTCCCTGTCTCTTTCTTTCTTTCTTTCTTTCTTTCTTTCTTTCTTTCTTTCTTTCTTTCTTTCTTTCTTTCTTTCTTTTTCTTTCTTTCTTTTTTCTTTATTTCTTTTTTCTTTCTTTCTTTCTTTCTTTTTCCTTCTTTCTCTTTATTTTTAAAATCTACTCTGATTCAACTTTCTGTGGCATACATAACCAACTCTGTACATATAAGTTACAAAGTCTTATTCCTAAAATTCCCCTCATTAACACTAGCAGAAGGCTAATTAAAAAAAAAATAAACCTAGTTAAGGTATCATGATGTCTAGGAGAGCTGTAAATGACTTAATTAACACATTTCACCCTCACTAGGCTTCTGCGATCAAAACAGGCAGGGAAATGAATTTGTATAGTACTCTTTGGCTCAGTGAGGTTGCAAAGGAATGGAATAAGAGAAGAAAATAACATGGAGGAAAAGAATTTAAATTAATAAAATATCATAGGAGATTGGGCAGGGAAGAGGGCAGGGAGAAGGCACACCAGTATGTGTGAGCCCTGGGAGGAGAGCTAAACCAGGCTCTCAGCTATGCTCAAGTGGAACAGTGAGGATATGGCTGGGTAGAAAATGAACGGAACATAAAAACAGAACGACACTCCTACCCTGGGGTCTGAAGCCTCTCTCTAGCTAAGACTCAAGAATCTCATCATAACTAACATGATTTTCTGGGGGAAAATGCTTACATAGAGACAATATTTCTTTAGGTAGCGATATCACAGGAATAAATGTTAAGAGTGATTGGCATCCAAGATGTAAGTGTATATGGCCTCTGAGCTTGCCCTCACTGCTTTCTCAGATCTCTGTCTCAGAATCTCACAGACAAGGTAATAAAGTTGGTTTACAGTCAGACTCGTGTCTTACCTCTCTTGTGACTGCGTAGTCAGGTTCTTCTGATCCTTGTGACCTATGATATTATCTTATCAACCTGTAATCCAGTGCAAAGCTCCTCACCTGCCACCTTCTGTTCTCATTCCTGGAAAGGAAAATACAAGTTGCTCAGAAACCATTTAGTCAATATGACTTCAGATATAATCCAGATGGATACATGGCTGTTAGGAGAACTCTGAAACTCTGAGAAGATTATGCCCACACCTTGCGTGGAACCACCCTTTCCCAAAAAGCCCCTCATTCTTCCCTCTCCATCCTCCCTCCCTCTGCCTGCAAATGTATATATAATGTATAATGTATAATACATGATAACTTTTTGTTTTAAATTTATTTTTATTTGCATATATTTGTGCATGTGCTTTGCTTGCTTCCCATAGACTCATCCTGAAGTTTAAACTGAGCCCTTCTCTCAGGTTACAGTAGGCAGCATGCAGCTGCCTCTTCTAAAGAAAGTTCTAGAAAATTTGAAGTTTTATCATATTCATGGATAAATTATTTTCTTTTTTTTTTCCTACCGCAGTAAATGTACTTATTTCTCACGATCTATTTGTTTCTGGAGAGCCATAATGAAGAACTAGAGAATTTCTAAAATTCCTTCAAGTTTTAAAATTGTCATGTCCAACTATCTTACAATTCTGTTCAAGGAGCTCATAAGGTAAATCCCCTGTTTTTATGCCATTCTCCCAATCCCTCCACAAAATATCAAATATTTGCTCTCCCTCATGCAAAGGACTGCACTGCTTTACAAGCACTATCATCTCATACGTTAATTATGTATGTATGTATGGAAAGCCAAATTCACTTAAAACCATTGTTTCATTCACTGGTTTGTGTGTGTACATGCGTGTGTCTGTGTCTGTGAGCTTGTCTGCAAGCCAGAGGGCAGCTCATGAAGGCTGGTTCTCTCTCATTCTACCACATGGGTCCAGGAGATTGAACTTAAGCCCTTAGGCTCAGCAGCTAGCACCTTAGCATTCTGAGCCATCTGGCCCTAAGTTAGCTTTAGAACAAAAGCTCATTGTGTGATAAAGAACTTGTCTTTGTCCTCAAAATACCAGAGAGGGTTTATTAGTAGCCAAACTTCTTTAACAAGACTATTGTTTTTACTTGTTACACTGGAGTCACACCTCAGTTTATCCAGGTGATGTCAAGCCCATACATAGTTTCTAGATAGTGACTGGCTGTCCCGGAAACACCAGCATTATTCACAAATATTTGGAGTATAGAGTCCTGTGACAATGGTGTGACTTCTAATCTCAGGGAAAGGACACGGGCAGGAGATTGGGTTCAGTCATGTGGTCAAGGATCCCCTCAATTCTGCTTACACAATGATAAGCAAATAAAACTTGAGCTTTCTGACTGGAAATCAAAGTTGGATGAGTAGGTTGAGTCTGAATTGGTCAACAAGGACGCACCCTGAGGACAGAGCAACTTATCTTTGAGGATCATCTCAGTTTTACTCTCTGTGAATTTGGTGGCTAAAGTCTGCTTATTTATGATACAAAAGCTATCATCAGACACAGAGTATTCATACATTCATGTTGTGAGTCTTCTGAATAACTTATCAAATCTGAGGGGACACTGAGAATCCCTTAGCTGAAGTCAAGTAGTCAGAAGTACGGGAGACCTGAGCAGCTTCAAACTTATGGCTCATGTTTGAGTTGAGAGCAGTTTTGTCAGGGCTTCTAATCCTTGACGTCTAAATCATGTGCTAAATCCATGTAGTTAGCATCACAATTTCATGATAAATGCTTAGGGAATATTCTAGCAGACTAAAACTGTTGAGAAAAATGCAGGGCAGTATTCATACAGTAAAACTCTAAAAAGCACCACTGGTTCATCATAGCATAAAAGAGTTAAGTGAGCATGTGCCAGAAGCTGGGGCTTCTTTGAAGGAATTAGCATTACTGAGTTTGTGAAAGAAGGAAAACTTAAATAAGAGACACTGTCTTTTGTAATTTTCAATTGAGGCAGAGGGAGGCAGAGAAAAAATACTTGTAAAGAGACCATTAGGTGTGTTTGTAATTTTTATTTATTTACTTATTTATAATGTTAATTTTTACATTTTTCTTCACAATTTATTCACTATATATCCCAGTTGAGGCCCCCTCCTTCAACTTTCCCAGTCCCACCATCCCTCTCTATTCCCCCCATCCCCTTCCCATAGTCTACTGAAAGTCCTCTTCCTCCTTGGCCTGGCAAGACTGTATCATCAGGGATAGGGAGAGTGATCATGGAGCAGTCAACAGAGTTCATGACGGAGGCAGCCCCTGCTCCCCTTACTCAGAGATCCACATGGAGACTGAGCTGTCAATCAGCCACACCTGAGCAGGGGGTCTATGTCCTCTCCATGCGTGGTCCTCCATTGGTGCATCAGTCTCTGCAGGACCCCAGGGTAATTTTTTTAAAAGATAATGTAGTGAATAAAAGTTGACACATAGATTCATCAAGATATTACAGTAAATTTAAGTCTGAAAAAAATTTAGAGTATAGCTTACTAGGAGAGCACTAGTTTTTTGTTTGTTTTGTTTTGTTTTAAATGTGAAAAAAGATGGGTTCTAGAGAAATTCCATGACAAACTTTTATTGAAAGCAATTCATAGATAATGTTGGGTTTGCTGTGTTGATAAGCAATGGTAGCACACCTGGAAGATGTGAGGGGCTGTTTCTTGTATCACAGATTATACATTTTGGGGAAAGTAAATGACACCAGAGTAGCTCACATGCTTCTTCGTATAGTGAATCTTTCTGTAATGTGAACATTTTGGCAGAATGCATGCTGGCTTTTATGGAGCTGTTTGTTTTGGAGTGAGGAAAATCTATTTGCCACTTCACAGACCTCATTTGCAAGTATGTTTGAGAAAGTACTTTGTTTTTCTAGACAGACATGTGCTTTACAAGGTAGGATTTAATTTAATTCAGGAAAGAAGACAATCTGTTTGATATGATCATAGTCTTCAGAAACTGGAGGCAAGAGCCTAGAGAAAGAGGAATCACTCAGAGCTTTATCGGATTCTGCTAAAGTTTCAGGAGTTTGCCACATGTTCAAAAAGCACTTCCTAACAAAAGCACTCAGTGTTCAGGTAACTCACTTATCTGTGCCCAAAGCTGTCACTCCAGGCTCCTAGCAATTATCTTGTTGTGAGATGGGAGTGTTTTCTTGAAGAGAATATCCCAGTGATTCCTGATAACTGTTGCTCGGCAGTGTGTGACCTGCCTGTCAGATTGGGTGGTCACACTACGATAGCACCCTTGCCCAGACAGCACTTAGGCAGCCTACAATATCTGCCTCAAGTTGTCCCCTCATGAAGACACCATGCCACCTCACAGCATGAGAGGTATGAGTACAGTGTAATAAGCTATTTTGAAAGAGAGCACATTCATGTGACTTTCATTACAGTTGGTTGTTTTTATTTTACTGTTAGTTATTAATATCATACTGGCATGAGTTTATCATTAAACTTTATAATACAACACAAAAATGTGGTATAGAGCTACAGTTTCAAATATCCATTTAGGGTCTTAGAACCATACTGGGGGTCTTATGGAAAGGAGAGAAAGTTACCCTAAAATGGACCTGCTTTTACTTACATAGTTTGTTCTTCCAAAATGTCTGACATGAACAGACGTTGGCCAAATTGATCACATGTGTGGATGATTTTGCAGTTCTAACATTTGTGTATCAGTTTTTCTGGGTTAAAGGTTGAGAAACAGCTAGTAAGGAATTTCCACATATATCTATAAGACTATCTTTGGAAGAGACAAGAACCTTAACTGATGAGCTGAGAGGAGAAGATGGTCCTTGTGGAGGCTTCACCATCCAAATTATGGTACCTGGTTAGGAACACAAAATCAAAGCAGAAGTGAGCTTGCTGTCACTTCTTGAGCACACAGGCATTCTCTTCTTCCCTTGGGCATCAGTGATTCTAGCTTTCTTCTGGATAGCTTTGAGAGTATGTGATCTTTTCTCATGTTTCTCAAGCCTTTAGATCTCCTGAACTCTACATTTCTTTAAAATATTATGAATCTCTTGGCTTCCAGAACCATTAATAAAAATATCTCTTCTTCTTATCTGTCTGTCTATCATTTATCTACCCATCTCTCTCTCTATCATTATCATTTTATTGGTTCTGTCTGCTACAATAAAAGCTAAATTCATATAACAAAGAGATCTCAACACTGTGACTTAAGAAAAATAGTAAAATACAAGCTTTTAGGTTTTATGCTTTTTTAATTAATTTATTTTTTATGAATTGCAGTTTATTCACTTTGTATCCCAGCTGTAGCCCTGTCCCTTATCCCCTCCCAAACACACCCTCCTCTTCTCCTCCCATACCCCTCCCCAAGTCCATTGATAGGGGAGGTCCTCCTCTCCTTCCATCTGCTCCTACTCTATCAGTTTCATCAGGAATGGCTGCGTTTGCTTTTTATTTTCGTTTTATTATTTATTTATTTATTTTTGATGTCAGATTACCAAGGTGGAAAGTTGAAGCTTTGGTTGCTCTTCTGTTCTGAAACAAACAAACAAACAAACAAACAAACAAAAACCTATGCTCATGTCATTGACAAAGTAATTTCACTTCTTCTCTGCTGCCCTCATTTTGCTGCCAGCATTGGATTGCTGAAGCTGGGTCACTTCTGTCCTTGTTCCAGGTCATGGGAGATAGGAAAGAAAGGGCAGAGGAGATCATGTTCTTCAAGGCTTAGAATGCCGCCTGTCATTTAGCTATCTCAGTTATCAGACACAGTCAACATGATCCTATCCAAAAAGGAATCTGGAATCATAAAACACCTAAGGACTTCAGGGGGCTTTCATGACCACTGTAGACCGATAGTATGGTTGGCTTCAATAACACAGAAAGGCTGAGGGAGGGGGAACTCAGAAAATAGTAATTAAAAACAGATTGGTCATTTCAAAGTTAATTTTCTTCTAAGACCAAAGATAAGGAGTTGGCAATAGAGAAATAACTGAATGGTTGACATTAGGATAGTTCAGGTGAATTTTCTGTAAGAATGACAAGCAGAGAAAACTTTATTGTGTGCTGATTAGGACTGACATATTTCAGAAATTTGGCTTTCATCTGTCTCTAATTTCTAGGAATCTCAGGTGTTGTGTTTCTGTTTTGAGCCAGGGGAACTCAGCAAGAGTCACTCCGTTTGCATGTCTTGTCTGTAAGTGCTGAGTACAAACACCTAGTCCAAAATGGGCTCCTGTAACTTTCATTTACCTAGTATCGTTAATCATCTTCGCATATTTGTGGAGATGGCTCTATCTGAAGTTGGCTTAGGGAAAATTACAACCACAGTGCTTGGGAGTCCATTGTAACAACATGCAGCCATATCCGTCACAGTCACACTGAGCATTTACCTCCAACGTTTTCTATGAAGAAGTGAGCAACCCAAAGCAGGAAAGAGCCTTCAATCATTAGCTTCTTAACAGCTTGACTCACAGGAAAAGAGAACCAAAATCCCAGGGGTTATAATGGAGGGTTTATAGTGCTCTTCAACCACTCAAAATGGGAAATGAAAATTAGTGAACTTTTTTTTTTTTCTAACAAGATTCGGTGCAGCAAATATTGTGCTCAGAAATTTGAAGGGTGAAGGTGAGGGGGAGGGATGAGAGGCTTGAATACTTAAGAACTTCTGAAACTCTCTAAGCTGCTGTTGAAGCTGCTGTTCTAGGCATGCTAAGTCTTCAAGGAACAGCATGTCTTCAGTGTGTCTGTCTGTCTGTGTCTCTGCTTTTTGACTCCCTTTGTTTCCTAGTGTGTTTGTTTGTTTGTCAGTAGGTGTGTGTGTGTGTATTTCATTTATTTTTCCTGTCCACTCCCCTTCTCTCTTAATTTTTCTGCTCTACCACCACATTTTCTCCTTCACTTTTCAAAATGGTTCCAGGCCATTTCCAAGGCATTCATTTCAAACTGCCCTTTCCCTGACCTAAGGGCCTTTGAGGAAACCTTTAAAAATCCACGTGAGAGAGGGTGAAATTTAAAAGTTCAGCTTTCTCTGTCTTGATGCATTCCCTGATTAAAATACAAAGTTGCATTTATTTTCTGCAGCATAACCCCTATATCCTCCACTTGGGGGAAGAAGTATTGTGATGATTATCCACAGAACCACAAGGCTCCCGTGAATGGCAATATTGTGCAGTAAGCTTATTGAATTGCAAACAGCCTTCTCAAAAATCAAGGCCTCCCCCTGATGCAAATCAGATGCTTACATAATGCTATTTCCTCAGATGTGACAAAGGCCCCAGGGATTAAGATGTCCCATAGTGGTAGTGGTGCAAAGCTTTGCTGTCATCTTGCTTGCAGCAGAACACTTTGATGTACTAACTGGATCAACACAGCACATAGCTGAGTTTAGTGGACGCACCTATATTTCTGGAAAGAATTTATACCAACCCTTTCCCCAAGGGATCTGAAACGAGCCTGTTTCTGCCCTCCCCCCTCGCCCTCTTTATTGTGTTTGTATATTTCTGGGAGCACTTTCCATACTTAGCTATGTTTATTGAAAAAAGTGGCGCTGGTCACAGTAAGAAGAAAGCAACAACATCTCTCTCATTGGCTTTCACAGCTTAACATTACATCCCAATGTCGACGGTACGTGGCACAGCATGATTGCTGCAGACAGCATACTGAGTGGGGATGGGTGACCCAAGCCATTTTGTATAAAGGCCAGATGTGAGTGGTTTGTTCTCTGCGTGGCTATACACCTTGAAGAAAAATGCACGTTTTTGTTTACATGTATCTCCTTAAAAACTGGCTTCTGAGTCAGTGCTCTGATGAATTGCATATATTAAAGTCTAGAATATACCTCCTGTGGACTCCACATGAAGCCAAGTCTATTTCCTATAAGATTTCAATATCCTCTTTTCTCTTTTTCTTTTTCTGCAGGGTTCACCCCACTCCATTTACTTCCCTGTCCTAACCCTTAATATTTTTCTATTTATTCATATTTTCCCTGCCTTATTAGACTATGGACTTCTTTGGAATACCATTACATTTTATTCCTGTATCTTAGTATTCAGTGCTTGACTATAAAGGGATTTCAATAAACACTTATTAAATAAGCAGCTGATGCTGAATTTCTAATATTATGTGTATATTCTCCTAGGAGGGTACTCTAGGCCAATGCACAGAGGACTTCTTTTTTTCCTCACTGTTATCATCATTTCTATCACTTTGGACATAATCATCATCATTACCATATTGATTGC
Organism: Meriones unguiculatus; assembly: GCF_030254825.1. Classification (NCBI taxonomy): domain Eukaryota; kingdom Metazoa; phylum Chordata; class Mammalia; order Rodentia; family Muridae; genus Meriones; species Meriones unguiculatus. The sequence continues at coordinate 105,067,926 of NC_083350.1, read as the reverse complement.
TTACTCTCCACACCATAAGTGTCATAATTATTACATTATTTAATTCCGTACGACCTTGTTAGCACTCTCATCTGTAAAATGGAGATCATAATAGCACTTTCTCCACAGGCCTCCCGTAAGGATTGAAATGGAATGATATGCAGAGAGTGTGTGGTGTGTTCCTTGAATACTAAAGAGTCTATATAAGCTAGTTATTGACATAATTATAACTTGGAGCCTCATCCAATAGCTGAAAAATTAGGACAGGGATGGGAGGTCATTAGCTAAAGGTCTCTCATCTGGTAAGTGTCAGACAGTGGAAACAAAACCTTAATTCTAAATTTATAAATCAAGCAAAGATAGTGTCATCTTTCCATTATTGGAGTCTAAAGCTCAAAGGCTAGTAGTTCTAAGTCAAAACAGTGAAAGAGTGAAAAGGGGTTAAGGGTGCTGGGATCTTTTCTCATAAGCAAAGAAAACCCCTTCTACTTAAAAGAAAAAAGAAAAAAAAAAGAAATTTACAAAAAAGAAATGAGGAGAAATGATTGAAACAGCTTCCTGGTAGGAATTATTTAAAATTTAACAGGATCTAGAATATTCTATATAAAACAGAATATGCGTAAAACAGAATATACACTCTGCTGTGTTTCATAACATTGCTGATACGATGCACCTCATGTTACAGACAACTGCAAAGTCCATCCAGCCAATAAACGAGCGCCATGATTTCCTGTTTGCGTGCACTCACGCCATGTTGGTAACCATGTCCATGCATGCATGTGGAGGTCAGCAGTAGAGGTCAGGCATGTGTTTAAGCCACTCTGCCCTACACTCTATTTTGAGACATTTCCCAGTGAACCCCCTGCTCACTGATTGCCTAAACTTGCTCAGCAGTGAGCTCAAGAACCCTTTTGTGTTCGTGCCCACTGTGTTAGAGCTGGAGGCGTACCCTGGGGGCCATGCACACCTTTCTTTGTGGACACCAGGCATGCAACCTCTGGAGATTGTATGGTAGGCACTTTCTCATCTCCCCAGTCCTGGCCCATGCTTTCTTATTAAATTTTTAAACAAATTCTTCCAAGCCTTTTCAGGTTTATTTAAACATAAACTGTGATGATAATTGTCTGTCTCAGCATATAAAAAAAAAAGATCTATTACTCCTTTCTTAAGATATTCTTGAAATGCCCTTACATTTGGAACCTTCTTGGTTGCTTTTTGGGCCATAGTCATTGGTGACCATATTTTCTCATCTGATATAATCTTCAGTGCTGAAAGAAAATAAGTGAAGTTTTTTTTTAAGGAGTTCATATTAAAAATTAATGGCATTTTATTTGATGAACGTACTGATTAATTATCAAAAGAGGAAACTGTGAAGTCAGTCTCATCTATATTAGCATTTGAACAGTGCAATATTTTCAGGGATATAGTAGCTAAGGAGGTAAAGAGCTCTAACACCATTAATACAAATCAAAGAACCTGAAGGCACATCAGCTGATACTGCTGCCCACAGTTTTGGAGTATCTGGGTGTCCCTCAGTCACTGTGGCCTTCAGATGCAGTATAAAAAGACACAGGATGGCTGGAGATGGGGAACCAAGTAAAATCAATTACTTCAAAGAAGCAGGAAGGGGAACCATTGGAGCTGCTTTCTTCCAATCAAGGATGCGTTCCCAGTAACCTAAGGGTCTCCTACAGGTCCTTGTCCAGGACAGGTTCCACCATGTGTCCATAGTGCCACAAAAGAGTCCAAAACACTCACTGAGAGGAATAGCTTTAGCAGCATGCTGTCCAGTAGGTTTTCAGATTTGTAGATAAAAATCTTTTCCCAAAGTAAAGTCCAGGCCTATAAATGGCATGTCTGATTCCCATTATGGAGAATTATATCATATTTCTGCAAAATTCTTTTAAAAATAATATACTAGGGAACACTTCCAACTCCTTTCCAGAAGCTCAATTAAAAAAACAAAAAACAAAAAACAAAAAAAAAAAAACAAAACACCAAAAAAACAACAACAAAAAATCCCAAACCGAGACAGAAACATGGTAAGAAAAGAAGAATAAAGTAGACTAACCGCCCAAAAAGTTTCGGATAAAGTAAAATTGGGGGAGTATTCCCAAAGGGTTGGGAGAATAAATACAAATTTTAGAAAGAATGAAAATGGAAACTTACCATGTTCAAATATTTTCACATGAACATAGATGTAAAATCATTTAAGAAATCTTTGTAAATCAAATTTTAAAAATTGCAATTTGACAGCTAGTCACTAAAATTTACTGTATCAAAGAAGGATAGCAAAAGATGCATTGTACTAATAGACATAATAAAATGATTTTAAAGTTAATATAAAATCTATTTACAATAAAAGTTATCTTACAATCTCCAAATTGGAAAGAATGTCCTTCATTTGACAAGTCTTCTATAGATACTTACTTGGCCAGTGTTCTGAGTGCAACAACAGTTCCTGAGAATAATTTCAATTTAATTTTTAGTGTGTGTGTGTGTGTGTGTGTGTGTGTGTGTGTGTTGTCCGCGTGCATGGCTATCACTGTGTGTGTAGGTCAGGGGCAATTTTGGAAGTTGGATATCTGATTCTGTGTTGGCCTCAGAAATCAAACTCAGCTATCAGGCTTGGTCTGCAAAAGTTTTTACCTTCTTATCCCTCATGCCAACTCTACAAAAAAGTTAAAGTCATGATGAATAAATTAAAAATACATATACCTGAAAAGAGAGACAATCACCATTTGCAGAGAATCATGGTCATCAGTGAATATAATCCCAGATAATCTACTTTATAAAATTTTGTATAAGCATAGAAAAGCCCCAGGTTAACGATCAGGGTAATGAAAATCAGTTATATCTTTATATACTAGTATTAGTCAGCTGGGGATAGAGGAATATTTAAATCTGCATGGTTTATACGAGCAGACAACATAAACAAGAGACACCTAGAGACCTAAGCTTATGATTACAATACTAGAACACAATGATAGGATGAATTTATAATCTATGCGCACTGACAGAGTGAAATGTACATGAAATGGAAAGCTCCTTATTATTGTCAGTCCTTCTTAATGAGTAATCCTATGCCCAAGAAAGTTTAATTTTAGATATTGGGAAAGAAACTTTAAAATGTATATGGGAAACTAATAACCCTAGAAGAGCCCAGTCAATTTTGAAATGGAAGAACAATACACATACCTCACAAAAACACACACACAGTAATTTAAGGACTTCTACTAAAGTTTCAATAGTCAAGACAGGAGGGCCTATAGAATTGACATAGTTAGTGGTGACAGTGCTTGCCTCACAAAACTGATGACCTGAGTTTAATCCGCAAAAACAACAGTGGAAAGTGGGGAATTGAATCTTGAACGTTGTCCTCTGAAAATAAATAAAATAAAATAAGTTTGTGATTTAATACTAGAATAAATACCTTAATGAACAGAATAAAATGTAAAGCCCCAAGTGAACGCTGGTTTTATAGCCAGTTGTTTTATTTTGTCTTGTTTTTGTTTGTTTGTTTTTTTTAAAAGTAAATTCTCAGGGTCACTCCAGAGAAAGCATACTCATTTCAATAACTTTTGCTGTGGGAAAATAAAGAGCCATATGAAAACCAAATGCAGAAACAACAAAACCCCGTAAGTAGGAACTATAAACTATCCACTTTTATGTCATCAAAAATAAGTTATTGGTTGGACATTTCCTCAGTCTCTGCTCTATCTTCATCGCTGCACATCTTGTAGGCAGGGTAAAATTTGGGTCGAACTTTTGAGCGCAGGCTGGTATTCCCTTCCTCCAGCAGGTAGAGGGTGTTCTCTTTAGCCTCAATGACCGCTGCTACTAAGAGTCTCCACATCCTCTCCCAAGTCTAGCCTGTTTCAGGTCTCCAGCGTGTCACAGAGATGCCCTCACCCACGATTTCTCTTTTCTCTGCAGGCCCTCTTTGCTCCTGCCTCCACTTTCCCCAGATCTGATCTCTACCCTCATTTCTCTCTGAGCCCCCTCTCCTAACTTGTTCCCTCTCTTCGACCACCCCAAGAGAGAGAGAGCCAGCCGCTGAAACTATTAATGATATTCTGCTCTGCTTTAAGACAGAAGCCTAGCAGAGCTATTTTCTGAGAGGCTCCACCCAGCAGTGGCTCAAAACAGATGTAGAGACTCACAGCCAAACAGGGTGAAGCATAGGGAGTCTCGTGGAAAAGAGGGAGGAAGAATAGAAGGACCTGGAGGTGTCAGGAGCTCCACAAGAAAGCCAACAGAACCAACTGACCAGAGCTCAGGGGAGCTCTCAAAGACTGGAGCACCAGGACCATGCATGAACTAGACCTAGGCCCCCTACACAGATGTAGCCCATGAGGCTCAAGCTTCCTGTGGATTCCATACTAAGGGGAGGGAGGCTTCCTCTGACATGGACCCTGTTGCCTGCTTTTTGACCACTTCGCCCTGGTGGGGCTGCTTTGCCAGGCCACGGGGAAAGAGGATGTGCTGGGTCCTGATGCCACTTAATGAGCCAGGGTGGGTGGGTAAAGGGCTCTCCTTTTCTGAGAAATAGGGGAGAGGAAGAGGGAAGAAAGAGGGAGGGTGTGACTGGAATGAGAAGAGGGAGGGGCTACAATCGTGATGTAATTTGAATAAATAAATTAAATAAATATATTAAAAATACGTTGTAGCTAGAAATTGAGAACAGACAGAAGGGAGAAGGAAAAGCCATAGGAAAGGAAGGACACTGGACATGGATACTCATTCTTCAGCCTTCATGCTAAAATCAAGTTTTTAATTGTGCTGAGCTATTGGACCCAGAACCTCATACTTGGAAAGCAAGCGATCTACCAACTGAACTAGATCGTCAGCTCCAGATTTAAAAGTAATTTTATCAAAATCTGATGGAGTAGAGACATAATATGACAAGGGATAATTTTAAATGAGTAAGAACTGGTGCTGTAGATATCCACACCTGAAACTTACGTTTTCTTTGGCATTCTCTGGACGCTTTCACAGCCATGGTTGTTTGTCAAAAACTGTATCTGTCAGAAGCACTAGATTTCCAAAAAGATTTAGGACTACCAAAATAACTTCTTCCCTTAACTTTAAAGCTACCTAATTATATTATATTGTTACAGTAGAAGCATTCGTCCTTCCAATAATTAAGTTTCTGTTACAGACTCACAGATGACCATTCTTTTGTCCAAGATCAAATGATATGAAAGGCTATTTATTTGTGATGAGCAGTTTCTTTTACGTAGTGACTTTGAACAGATATTTCCATTCTTTCTTGTAACTGGCAGATGTAGAGCTTTATACTGTGAGAGATTCACCTTTGCTTCATACTCCTGATCACAGTTCAAGGGACGAAGCTGTGTTTGTATGTGTCTGTGCATGTATGTCTGGGTGTGTGCACACACATGTGTGCATCCGTGTGCAAGTGTAAGTGTGTGCATGTTATGGTACTACAGCCAGTGTGAAAGGTGAGTCAGCTTCCCCTATCACTTTCAGGCTTATTGAGACAGGATCTCTCTGTAGATGAGAAGCTCACGGTTAGGCTAGGATGGCTGGCCAGCGAGTTGCTAGGATTACCCCATCTTCCCCTGCCAGTGCTGCGGTTATAGGTGCATGCGGCCATACCCATTTTTCCATGTTGCTGCCAGGTTCTCATGATGAGCCGGTTCTCCCGCTTTTGTCTCCCGCGCCGTCTCCTGTGTTCTCTGATTTTAATAAGAATGCATTATTTGTTAGCACTGCTTTTAGTCTAGCGTCTCGTTAGCAGTGGTTGAGCTGACACTCAGTTAAATTGCATTACATTCATTTTTGAAATATGTTCAATTTTCCAGGTGATGCTTGATATAAATAAATGGAGTAAACTTGTTTGCATAAGATTTTGGCATACATTTGACACTAATTTGGTTCAGCTTAATATCTCCCAATGAATCTTCATTATCTTATGAACAATCTTTGAAAACATAAAATCCCCTTTGTAATGGCTATGCCCAGCCTTAGTCAACTATAAAATGAAACCATATTAGACCTGCTGTTAGGATTTCTGTGAAGTTAAGGTGGATAAACTCTGAGAACACAGTCTCTGGTACACTAAGTGTGCTGACTTTGTAGTGATAGTTAATGCCGACTTCAGCCAGTACTCTGAATACCTTGTGGGCATTCAGGCACACTCCCCAACCTCCTTCTGTCTTGGTTGTTCTGTACATTCTCCCTGCAGAATTCAGCTTTCCCCACCCAGCTCAGGAGCGCTTCCCCAAGCTGCAGCCTCCCCTTGCATGCTAAGCACACTTTTGCCACACCCGCTTCTAACTGCCAGTACAGAAGTATGGCCTGGGGTACCCAGCCCAACATGTTGCAACAGTCTGGCTGTCCATGGCAATATCTCAGTCTTACAAGTTCTTTGAAGGCTGCACCTTGTCACCTTTGAGTCTTGGCTGCCCAGATTCAGTGGCAAATAATGGGGATTCATGAAAAACTTCAGCAGGAGGATGGAGTGAATAAGAGTAGCTCGGTATAAACGACAATCTGATCACGACACTGACACAAAAGTTGTATTTCTAGCTGGTTAAATGTTATGGATTAAAGTTTCAAAGCAATGGCTTCCACTGAAATGGATTACTAAGGATGTAATCAAAACTTCCAAAAAATAAAAAATATGAGTGCTTCTAAAACACAGATTCCTAAGCTGTGATCCGGTTGTCCCGGGTTAGAAGTTTGGGTAGTAGCTATTGAAAACAGACTTCTTGTGTCTTTCCTGACATGGCTTCTGACCTGTGCTCTAAAGGAAGCTCCCTTTTGTGATGGGGTGGATTCCACACGTTGACCCCAGCAGTTGGCTACACTTGACTCTTTAGAAGAGGGTTCTGAGTGATCTATTAGTGCAGTTCTAACTGAGAGCACTTGCTCCTTCCGTGATTTGGCAGAACTATGTAAATTTATTCAGAGATATTTCCTATTTAAAAATTCTACCAGTTTAAGAGATTTTTTTCCCTTTTCTTTCTAACAATTGCCATTTTATTTTCCCTACCCCAGGCCCTTAAAATAAGTATAAAAGATTTCCATATTTAAAGTGTGCCCTTTCTATGAACCACACCAAAGTAAAAAGACCAAGTGAATGTAGGTGATTTCTTTCAGTGTAATTGCCTTCTTTTTATGTGAATAAAAGTGGTCTCAAATGCCTACTTTCATGGCTCGTCCATATAACATAGGCAACTGTGTCAACATTCAGCTATGCTAAATGAATGCCAGATACCAAGGTGCATATAATAAACATTTCTGTTTTCAATAACCATCTTGTGTTTCTCTGCTCAGTGTGCATATTAAAATGCCTTCTTTCCTGCTCTCAAAGATGCCATGTGTTGAAAAGTAGATAAATACTGAGTATTTTTTTATGTATGCTGGCAAATGATAAAACATTAAGTAGACTGCTGTAAATGAAATGTAATGAAAAGACCATTTCATACCAAGTTCTTTCAGTGACCAGTGTGCTCCAACCCTCATTCTGAAAAAAACATCAACCTCTGGGTGGTAAAAGGAAAACATGACAGTTGAAATGTAGTTGGAAAAGTGATTTCCAGTGGGTGGGAGAGGATGAGGACATTTGTTTCAAGATTTGTATCTAGATGGTACTTTTCCTCCCTTAACTTTCATTGGAGAATGTGTGCCTACAGCTGGCTGTAAATCAGTACTAATACTTAGGATAATTCAGTGCTGTAAGAGCTATTCATATTGATGGCAAAGACAAATATCATTTCTGTAATTTTAAGAGTGCTAAGTGCTTTCGCTTTTCTCTTGTAAGTCAATCAGTAAGAATTCATAAAAGAGAACATGGAAGTCCTTCCCTTGAATGTCACTACTAGAGAATAAAATTCTAGCATGGTGTTTCTATGGATAGATATGCTGGATCTATGCTGGGATGTGTGCTTCAACGGGTATGTGTATGCCTCTGTGTGCACATGGAATGCATCCCATATAGAAACTAATGGCTTCCATAAATTCGGTAGAGTCCTTCTGCCAGGATATAATGGAGATAGCCATATCACAGAAGGGAGAAAAGAGGTGTTCCTAATTGCCTATCACATTACTTTGGGAGCTAAATGGATGTTACATTATTCAGGATTAAGGGATACATTTCTGAAGCAGCAAGCAAGATGGATGCTTCAGCCTCCCTTCATTGGCTCCAAACACCACTCATTGTTTGCCTTTTCATTGTTTTGTCATTGCTTCCCTGAAGGATACCTTGGGTGCAGGATGCTATTTGCAGGCAATTTTTACTACCAAAAGGGATTAATTTTTTTCTGCCATTTCCATTTTCATCACCAATTTCCAACTGTCATGATAGTGGAGCTTTGTTTTTACATGACATTCCATTCTTATTACCGTCTTCATCCCAAGAATAAAAGTCTATAATGAGAGCAAAGCCATAGCTGGCATCTGAGAGCTGTTGTAATTCACTCTCATGACAAAGACAGTAATGAGAAATGACAGTGGCACAAAATGAATCCTTTCCGATTCCAGCCCCTTGGATGATAATGAAAACAGAAGATGCCACCAACTTTATTCATCTTCATGACACCTATTGTGACAGGATTGACGGCTGCAGCAACACACCCATCTGAAGTTGCAGTTCCCCGTCTCATTCCCATTGTGTGTGTGCTGAAACTTGGTATCACCACTTCTGGGATTCCCGAAATGGGAGACTTTAAGTGGTTGCAGATTTTTTTTTTTTTTTCTGTGCGTGAGGAAAAGGCTTTAGGAGACGACAAAGCACTTTAAAACCCAGAATTATTTGTTTTTTTTCCTCATTATACAATCAGCTGAGCAAAACCTGCAAAGGAAGTGGTGGGAAATGGAAGGAAATGATATGAAAACAAAACCGTATTTTGTAGCTTGAATTGAGTTATATGACTGTTCCGAAATATATAAGCTCAAGGTTTTGATAACCAAAGTCACTCATACAAGCTCTTACACACTTACTCATTTCCCTGCCCTCTCATGACCCCATTTTTGTCTCTCCTTCTCCTTTCTCCTCTCCTTGAAGTATGATTATACCTTCATAAAATATAAAAATAAATTTTGAGCCAAGTTTATGCAATCTTGTTATTTCATGGATAAGTAAACAGAAACAAGCAGTGAAGCCACAGAACCACAGCCATTAGACAGAGCTGGCATCCCTCATTTATATAATTTTCAATCTAAAGATCCAAGGATATATGATCTGATTGAAAATACGGGGTATAAAAGAGAGACAGAATACATGCACGCACACATAAGCACAAACACAAATGTATGAACACATTTTAAACTCAGTGAAGAGGTACTATTCTTACAAGAAATACATTTTAAAGTTTATGTATTTATTTTCTATTAGCTTTACCAAAACCTGAGAAAAGACAGTTTAAAGACAAAAGACTTACTTTGGCTCATGTTTCAGAAATCCATCTGTGGTTGTTGGCTGTGTTCTTTCCAGGCCTGTGGTGAATCAGAATGCCATGGTGCAAGGGCTTGGCAGAGGAAATGTCTCTTTTGTGTCTAGGAAGCAGAAGAACAGACAGGAAGTGGCTAGGACAGCTCCCAGTGATCTACTTTCTTCAAAAACTACCTAGCTTCCCTACAGTGCCAGCATTTTCCCACAGCCCATCAAACTCTTCATCAATGGGTGGACAGCTCCCCTCACTAAAACAGAGCCTCCCATTCGTGCATTTCTCAACAGCCCTACCTGTGAATGTTGCTCTCTCCAGGGCCCAAGTCTTCAACTAATTAATAGCCACCTCATTCTTGTTCTGTTTTCTACTGTTACAACTGCTAAGAGCTGAGGAAGGAACACAGTAGAGTGTCAAAATCACCACTCCTTTGCAGGGAGCTCTTGCCTGCCTCATTTCATGCTATAGGTAACATACCCATTCAGTGACTCCTTAGAGTTCACCTTACCCTCCTGAGAATGAAGTAAAATAGTTCATGTAGCTTCTTCACAGGAGCATCATCTAAATCCTTTCAAGAATCTTTAAGCCAGGCTACTTATCTACATCAAGGTATTTCAAATAAAAACCCAATGTCACCTGACCCTGACATGGCCACTGCGCCCTTGTTTATGCTCTGCCACTGTGGTGCCTCTGTAAAATTCCTGTCCTTCAGGATTTTTCAGATAAAAGAGAAGAACCTTCACAAAACTAGGAGCACCCCACATCTCTAGGCACTTTCTTTAGAGACTCAGTGGCTGACCGTGCCATTGTAGAGTTGACAAGTGTCTAACAAGGGATTAGAGTTATATTGGTGAAACTGCATGCCTCCAGTCAACCCACATTCTCACCTTTGTTGGGATATTGCAATGTTTCCATGCTTCTGAAGGATAAGAGGATGCATGACAATCTTTTTTTTTTTTCAATGCAGTTTATTCAGGGAACATTGAACAATCCTCGGACCCCGGGGAAAGCCAGCCCACAGCTTAAATAGCCTCTGGGTAGCCAACCCAGGCGTGCCACGGGGGCAATGCAGATAGGTCCACATACATGGAAGCAAGCCAGATCCTCAGCCTTAGCCAAATGTGGAATGGTTAATGACAGAGAGCACTCACCATCGGGAAGGTGGAAGGCGGAAACCAGCTCCATCTTTAAGGCATAGCATTCCGCAGCTCTCTACAGTTCCCCCTTTTTGTTTTAGACGCATCAGGCAAGAGTAGAGGTCTGATCTCTGATATTAGAAATAAATTGGGACTTTGTACAGATTTTCATTTAGGTGTCATCCACCCAAAGAGCATCAGACCCGTCCGATACCTTTTTCTCAGAGGCGGGACCTGGGGCATCAACCCGCATGCAATCAGACATGCTCTCCTCTGGGTCCAAAGCGGCTGACCCTGAGTGCAGTGCTTAGCCTCGCATCCTGAGCGTATCATTTTAGGTTTTTATGGTATCCAACCATGCTTGGGGAGAATGTCCTGCTTCAATGGCTGTAAAGGCCTGAATGATCATGGCTGCATCACACTGTTGTGAGACTCTAATCTTGCATATATACCACAGGCAAACCAAGGAGACCAACACCAGAAGGCCTGCTAACGCTCCCATGCCCGCCCATTCCTTCAGATGATTCATGGCTGCAGCAATCCATGTTGATAATCCTGTGGCTAGTCCTGCGTCCACTCTGGTAGAATTTACTGTGACAATGGCCACTCTCAGCTGCTCCATCGTAGTATCGAATTCTCCAGTCCAATTACCTAAAATATAGCTCGACAATTGTTTAGACAGATTTGCAGCACAGGAAAAATTCTCATGTTGTATGCTAGTGACACAAAGTCCAGCATACTTTCATTGACAGCCAGGTTGAGCGATTTGCCATAGGGTATCAATTTGCTCCTGCAAGAGGTCAATCCTCTGATTGAACACCATCAAGCTTCCTTTTAGTTGAGCATTAATTCCATTATGTACAACTAAGGCATGAGCTACATTATATTTACTGATTTTATACACATTCATCATCAATTGATGTTTTTTTTTTCTAGTTCACACTTAGCATCATCTTTTAGGAGTGACAACAGCTAGGCCAGTTTTGTCACTTGAGAGCGGATTTGTTGCATTCCTTTGAGTAAATAACAATTTACCTTTATTATTGGTTCAACTTTTAAACTTTTGGATGCATTCCAAGGCCCAGTTAAAAAAATATTGCATCCCAAATGATTGTTACAATAATGTTTTCCTTCTTGTTTTAACTTAATTTGTGTTTCTTTGAAGATGGGTGAAGTTCAGAGTCATGGAGATAGACAGCATATATATGAAGAAGTGACTCCTGGTACAGGAAATTAGTCTAAATCAATCAATAGTTCAAAATCATAATTTATAGTATAAAGTGAGAATTGTGCTGTGGTAGTTTTAAAGCTGCATATAGCAGAATAAAATTCTAGAGGGCTTCATTTGCCTGATGAGATTTGTGTAACATAGAACCCAACTACATCTAATGTTTATTCATTGAGCATCCAAGGTACCTTTATACCCATCAGAGCTGGCTAGCACTCATGCTCTTGGAAATAACTGTTATGTAAATATCATGGGTACTCTGGATGCTGCTGCTTATGGAACATTTGTGTTCCAGAAGTAGCTAGGGTTCCACCAGGGTTGATACTTTTGTGGGCATATCATAATTTCTTACAAATATTTTGATATTTCTTTGCCTATTCATAGGGCATTGGGAAGACAATATATATGCAACCATCCTCTTATGTTTTAGTTTGATTACTTTGGGGTAAATGAAGGAAACACTTTGCTAAACAACAGTAATTTTATGGGGAGAAATGCCTTGGATTTGTGGTTGTGCTTCCTTTACAGTGTTTACTGTGTTAGACTTTCATACAGGACTGATTCAGGACAAGGGAAAGACTACAGAAGATTTTTAACTGTAGGCTCCTTTTGACTCCTTCAAGTGGCTATGTGGCTTTACCTAGGAGGAAAAAACACAAAGAGGGGAAAAAGCTAATTAACATTCCCTTCCACGCATGGCAAAACGTTGGAATCTGAGCTTAGGAGATACATTAGCTATCATGTGATTATCTTTGTTTAGAGAAAAATAATATTTTAAAAAAACAAACAGAAGCTCATTCCTAGACCCATCGCATGCAAGAAATATCTCATTTCAACTATATATTGAGGGACACTAAATAACCTTAAAAACTGCCAGATATTTGACAAGATAGCAAACATAAATTCTTCAAAGCCTACCATAGAAATACAAAAATGGAAGACAACATGGATGTACAGTTGTCCGGTTCTCTATAAATGCTATCTCCACAGTTCCCAATCACAACCCTTTGAAAAACAGATGGTTTTGTGTAGTTTATTGCCATGAGAAACACATGTTTATTTTAGCTTAAGTACTGAATACTTTTCTGTTCATATAAGCAAAAATGCCAACCTAAAATTCTGTTGATTATTTTCTATAGCCATCCAAACTACATAAGCTTAATATTTAGAATATGGGAAGGATATAGACTAAATACATAGAAGAAACTTTGGGTGCTTCTTTCTAAACTGATTTTTGAGTAAAATAAAACATCTGCAAGAAAAATGCATATTTGTATTAGATTTCTGCACTTTTTTCTGTTTGTAGAATAAAAGATTTGATAGAAGATATGTGACATGGTTGCATACTTTTTATCAATTTATCTTACTCTTAGTGATTAAGCCATTCCTAAGATTAAGAGAATGGTTAGACAATTCCATCCTGAGTGACAAAGTAAAACCATAGTCCTCCTGTTCAGGTAAATACCTTGTTCTTGCTGTTTGGTTTGCCACAAGGAATGAGGCTTAAGGAAAATACATATACAGAAACTTGTTTGCAATTACTCTGCCTGACATATTCATGTGAAACGTAATTAAATGGTTTGAATTGTACAAGTGCTAAAAAGAAGCATATTACAAAATAAGCAAGTCATAATGTCAGAAAACTCAGTTTGGTATTAACATGTTATGATTTTAATTATGACATTACAGAGCTATAATACCAGGTCTATTTCTAAGGAGAGGAGGTTATAAAAGTGGGTTGTCAAAAATCTTCATCAGAGAGATGTTTTAGCATCATTTTAAAGGAATTTACTATTTAATTATAAAGGTAATACAACTACAACCAGGAAAACATGTAAAAGGGTGAAAAGAGAAATAATTGCCTATTATTCTAGCATCAAACCACCATTGCTATTGTTATGTTAGAATGCATCCAAATTTTCTTCATATGCTTTGATTAACTATTTTGTTTACAATTCTAAAGCATTAATACCACATTTTGTGCTTAGTCTTTTAACATTATGGTATGGGATATATTTAATAGGGTTTTATATTTTAAAATGAGCCCAGCTGGTATATTAGAGTAATTACTTGGTAACAGAAAGTAGCCAGCATGGCACAAGCCTCCATAGTGGTCCAGAAGGCAATTCGCTGTGAGATTTGGAACATCTAGGTCATTTTCATCTCCTGGAATAATTTCATGAAAGATGCTTTGCTCTATACTGAATGCTAAACACAAGACAAAGTCTCCATCAATTAAGGGTTGGAAAGAGGCCAGACCAAAATCACTGTGGATAGAAATTTTGCATAGTGGCTTTAACAAGGATGGTTGTACAAAAAGAGCAGATGATACAGGACACCTTAATTGCTGACCATGGAGGCCAAAGGAGGTCATATGAATCCACAGAGATGAAAGCACTTCTTTCAAGGATACCCGAAGGCATGTTATGAAAACAAGAGCTGCAGTAAAATTAAAATTACTCAGAAAACTAATTGTAACACATGAGCCATCAATAAGTATGGCTTGATCTAACTACACATAAGAAGGATGCAAACTCTCAGCCCAATGATGTTCCTTGAGAAGAAAAATGAGAGTATGCAAGCAATCTCATGTCCACGTGAATAGCTATACGTTATGTTTAGTGAGAACATTCATGTGAAATATAAACTGTACTCAAGTAATTTTTCCTTTAGGAAAAAAGGTCAAAGTTCCTAAAAAGTTTTATAAGACAGAAATACTCCAAAAATTCCAAATTGCTCCATTCCTCATTCAGAAGCCATCAGGAATTAAAGATTAAGGAGCTATGGGGAGCCCATTGCTTGGAATGCCAGGGTCTCATGGTTCAAGGGCATAAGACAAGACACAGAATCGCTGCAGAGAAGACTAAGAATTCACATCATAATTTAAATATTATGAGCTCTTTGACCCTGTAATTACACTCTTTTGAATATCTCCTCACCTCCAGCTTCCCTGCACGAGTCTACTCAGTCTTGGTCTTAGTAGTTTATCATGCTCCTTCCCTATGCTTTCTGGTTGATTTAACCTAAGTAGGATGTGAGCTTCTTCTTGATATTAGCATCACATCTGTGATATTTTTATCAATTATTTCTGAAACGATTGCCTATTTGTTAACCATTTATGAGACAATGGCACTTACTTCTTGTTTTTAGGCACTTTCCTCGGTGCCTTTTCTCTGTATGATGAATAGCATTGTGATAAATGTGTTCCCTGATTTATCATCAGATTTGCCTATTCTTTATTTTTCTATTTTTTTAGTAAATTACTACTAATGAGCTCTTAACTCTCTGTGTGCTTTCCATTTGGCTGTGTGTGTGTGTGTGTGTGTGTGTGTGTGTTTGTAGGATGGTTGTTTTCTCACTGTTTGTAGATTCTAAGTGTCTGTTAAAATTCCTATTCTTTCCTCTGTTTTCCAGAATTATAGCAAGATGATGTTTATGCCTTTTCTGAAGTCTCTGGTAACCAATATCTGAATAAGCCCTGGATTTATGTCACTTGTCCATTTTGTTCATTTGGTCCTGCATTTTAGCATGCCTTTAATTGTTAATTTGATAATCAATGTTGAAAGGTCTGTTATCTGTGGTAATATTATCTTCTACCTGTAGATGGCAGGGGGACTATCAGAGTACCTTTGCCCCTCTGTGAGTTTATCTTGGTTTATACAGAGGTTATAATATCTTTGTTTGTCCTTAATGTTTTGGCGTGGCCCTTCTGGAAACTTCAGAGTTGGTAGCCCTTGAGTTCCAATCTCTTTCCTTAGCCATGAGAAGATGCTGCCGTTTGTCTGGTCTATTTGTTCCCACTGCTAATTTCTGTTCTTTCTCTCACTTCTGTAGGTAGGAGTCCATCAGTACCATGATGAGAACTAGTAGAATATTTGAAAGACTTCTTGATGCTTCCTCTTTTTTGCCCTATTGCCACTTAATATGCAACTATTCTGTCCATCCCAAACTCTAACAGCTAACTCCCTGTAGCTCTAAGATTTCAGCTTTCTCCATAGGCTCTCTCCTCTTAGGTAGTGCTATATTATAAGTTCCTTTGGTGGGATTGATCTCATCTAATGTCCTCCCCTCCTACAGAGGTTGCAGTTTTTCCTGCAGTAATTACTTTGCTTGTAGTCCAGAGTCTTCCAAATACCTCACAGTACATTTTCCTCACTTTTAATAATAGCAACGGTGAGACAGCTTATTCATTAATGTCACATCATCATAATGGGAATTGGAACTCTAGCTCTAGAAGAAAAATTAATCAAACAAAACAACTAGAGATGTGGCAAAGATCTAGATACATGGATAATCTGTGAAAGGAACAATTCCATCATTGAGAAACTGCAATCAAGCTATAGATCGGCCAATATTACATTATTTAAATAAATTATGATTTATTCACTGTGACTCAGTAATGCTCCCAGCATTAAAGGCCCAGATGAGATCACGAATTTCCAATGTTATAAAGCTGTGTGTCTATGTGTTTTTCTGTATTGAAATTTGCCTTACATGTACACACATAAAAAGGTCAAGAGTTGGACTGAAATAGGCCACAGACATCTCCAGCATCCCAACACATGCCTCCTTGTGTTTACCTTAAGAGATACAGAGTATATACAAGGAGTATGGATAACATCCAGAACTCTGGAAGGACCACAGTATTGGTCTAGGGGACTACACTGCTGGGGATAGCATCAACAATCAGAAGTGCACCCACAGGACACTACCCTTGACGTCTCTAGGGGGAGGTGTTGTCTCTGGTCCCCTGGATTACACCAATATGTGACCCTGGATGCTGCTATGAGAAACAGTATCACTACTGCTTTAGAAACAAAAAAGCTGCTCTGATCACTGTGGAAACTCATTCCTGAGAGATTCTGTACTTGTTCCTTAATCACTCTGACTCATCTCTGAAACAGGAGAATCTTTCTAAAACCAACTCATTGCAGGTAATTTATGTAATGGGAGGCCCAACCTCATTTCCATGGGTACCAACAATCCTCTGTGTGATTCAGGGTTATGTGCACATAAATTATTTAGCATTTGATCCAATGAGCCACCTGAGACCAGCACTTTAAGGATGCTCACTCGTGGTGTTCTTCTTCTCTGTCCTGCCTTCTTGAAGGGCTGTTTCCTGGAGTCTTCACTGTCTGAATGCAATTCCACACTTAGCTCTGTCTTCTCAACTCCTGCATTTCCAGGCCAAGCTGAATGCAAGCAGTGAACCCTCAGAAACTCCACTTAGCGCAGGCTCGTGGCATTTAATTTGGTAAATGCATCTACTTCCCCCCCCTGAAATATTTAGCCATGAGCATTGTCTGTTGTCTGTTGGAAACACTTCCTTTTATGACAGTCATCAAGTCAACAATTTTTGTCACACATTTTGGCATTTTGGATATTTTATTTGTTTGCTGCTATATAACTCAAAACTGTGATACAGCTTGAAACATAAAGAATTCTTTGTATACCGTAATAACATTTTACTAGATTTTGTTTTGTGAGTAAGTCCAATACTCTTTTAGTTTACCAAACCTTGTTTATGCTTGCTCTAATTTCCTTGCTTGCTCTAGCTCATGTGCTGTCATGTGAAATGACAGATGCATCTCTGTTATTTTTCAACTATTAAATTAGTTAATAAATGTATATTGACTTGACAGACAGGCATAGTAAATTACTCTCTGAAGAATAAGTCCAAACAGAAATTCATTTATGCCTTTAATTGAAAATTTATGCAATCTATCATCAAATAATAAATTTTTACTTCTTTTTTTCATATTCTTTACATTAGATTTTTATTGTGTTCTTTAAACATTTTTGCATCACATTTTTTGTTTCTTTTTCAGATTTTTTTCAATTTATTTAATCACTGTATAGTCTGATCTCAGGCCCCTTCCTCCTCTCCTCCCAGTCCCAAGGGAGAATCTCAGGCATAGAAGACTTCTTTTTTTTTTTTTTTTGCTTCTATCTATCATTTAGAGGAAAAAGAAACTTCCCTTTAAATATTCTCGTTGCTGAATGCCATCCAACACTGAGATTGTGGTATAAATCACCAGCAACATTTCTGTACATGGTACATATGAAGGTACTATATTGTAGGGTTTCTATCAAAGGGCCTGCATTGTAGGTTGCTATCTTTCTCTGCAAAAAATCATAACTTAGCCATCAGACACAGTTACAAATATATTTGAAAACAGTGTCTTTTGTGTTTCCTGAAAGAAGCTGAACAAAAAGGGGAGAACATCTCTCAAATTTCTAATTCACCAAAGTGGTTCTATTTTTGCCAGCATTTGATATGATCAAACTTTAAATTTAGGGTTTTGTTTTATTTTCTTTGGGGGGGGCAGGAGGGGTTGATAGTTATAATTCATCCAAGCTTAATTTCCTTTTACTTGTTTCCTAGATACAGTGTTTCCCTTTTTTAGGTGTCAATTTGGGCTGTCCTTCTTCTGAAACACTAGCATGAGCCACACTGTTGGTGTACTTTTAAAAAACTCTTTTACTTACATTTCTTATAGTTCTTTCTCCCTATGCCACTGAATCACTTCCAACACCCCAGGTAGGAGAGAGAAAAAGTTAGTGGGAGAGGGGTCACAGTTCTCTTAGCTGCTCCCTGCTGGTTAGGGTCGTCAGGTTCCTTGGAGCCAATCTAATCCTCATTTCAGGAGATCTCCAACTTCTTGTCTCAGCATCAACAGCAACAGGAGCCACAGGGGGGAAGCAGCAGCAGCCTTGTTCTCTCAGAGCTCCCCAACACTCTCTGGGCTCTGGCATTTATTCTCTTTCCAGAGTCTTCAGATTTAAACTATCTGCAGGTGGCAAAGACCTCCTCTCAGAGTTCTCATGAGGCAAATAATTTGCTGCTGTGGACTATCTGAATCAGTCCCACATCCCACACCTGGGATTAAAACAAAAACATGTTTATATCCACAACACCATGGGTTATCCTTCTAGTATCTTTCTAGTATCTTTCTCTTCATCCTTTCTTTAAGGATGCATTAGAGTGCTGTGTCTTCAGGCATTGTCTCTTCTTTCTTGATTTACACTCTACTAACTCTATATTTCTAATCTAAGCTTAATTTTAATGAAAATGTTTTATTAACTTTCCATCCTTTTCATAAAGTTTTCCCTCTATATTCCTTGAATCTAGAAAGACTATTGTTTCACCTTTTCACATTCAGAAATCCTAAATGTACCAAAATGGTCCTTGACAAGTGCCATTTAAGTACTATTAAAAAAAATATTGAAAGAGAATGATTCAATAACCTGACAGCATTTATTTAAAAATATTATCACTAGTTTTGTAAAAAGCACTAATAACTGCCTATGAGTAGTACTCTATGCTTTGTTGCTATTGTCTTTATGGCTTTTGATGGTCAGTTTATAACCGATTTTGCATTGTCTTAGTAATCGCTTATAACAGTAATTCCAACTTCTAATTCTGTGAACCTTTAATACAGTTCTTCAAATAATTAGAAAATTACTTTGTTGCAATTTTCTAGCTGTAATTTTTCTACTGTTATGAACCATACAATATGATATTAAAGATATCTGATATGTGATCCCTATGAAAAGGTCATTTAACTCCCAAATTTGGAGTAACACTGGCTTATAAGGATATACAATCAAGTTATTTAATATTTAATCATTTTTTTCTCTGCTTAAAAATGGGTTGGCAATTTTTCTTTTGAACATTTGTAGTAAATCAAGTACTTTTCTCTCATGTAGAGATTTGTTGGGATTGTGCCTGGGAGGTACATTTCATTTTAATACTACTGTGAATAAACCAGTGCAGGTTTAGACACCTCAACAGAGAAGCAACTGGCGTGATTCTGTCTGAGGCCATAGGTTTGGGAGCATTGGCTATAGGAATAAACTGTGAAGTCAAAAGCCTGAGTTGCTTAGGGTTCTTATGTCCACAGACAGAGAGGACACAAAACATAGTTGAAGCATTCACCTTTACTCTGTCTTTGTTTGTTTTTTGTTTGTTTGTTTGTTTCTAGTCAGTTGGATAGTACTTATCCACATTGAGATAAACCATCCTCAGGTTTGTCCATTCAAACTTCTATACTAAATTCCTCCATAAATAACTCCAATCCACAGACACACTCAATGCATAGTAATGATGTATAGGTTACTATTTGTTCAATTATCAAGTTGGAATCATCCTCACAATATTAAATTTACAGACCATGAATATATTCTTACATGCATTCATCTTCTCTTTAATTGCTCTTATTATACTGTAGTTTTTCAGCAAAGATTTGGACACTACTGTCATTTCAAGATATGGTTTAGTTCATGTATTGAACATTTGGTTCCTGTAATGGTTAATTTTTGATTGTCAATTTGACACACTCCAGAATTGTCTGAGAAGGGTCTTGATGAAGGATTGCCTAGAAGAGGTTGGCCTAAGGGCCTGTTTATTGGAGGATAATCTTCATTATATTAACTGCTGTGGGAGGATCCACTTACTGTGAGCACCACTTCTGGGTCTAGGGGTCTAGAATGAATAGAGAGGAGAAAACCAGATGAGCACTTGCCTGTGTGGCACTCACGTATGTGTGCATGTGTGGCTCTCTACTTGACAATGTGTATAATATAACCATTATCTCAAGCTCCTGCCTCTGTGACTTCCCCACAGTTATATAGACCGTGACCTGGAACTCTGAGTCAGAATGAATTCCTGATCTCTTAAATTATAATTGTCAGGTTATTTTATTAGAGCAGTAGATAAAGAGATCAAGACAACCCCCGACTAGTCACACTACTGAGAGATAGTTAGATCATCAGAGCTTCAATGTCACCACTCACTGGGACACAATACTATTGAAGAGTGTTATCCTGAACTTTTCTTCTGTCTCTACTTCCCTCCTGGCTGTCCTTCACGTGCCTTCTACCATGTTATTCTGCCTCACTATAGCCAAAAATCAATGAAAGCAGATGAAAATGGGCTCAAAAACCTCTGAAACTAGGAGCCAGAAACCATCTTTGAAGTTGCATTTCTCAAGTATTTTTTTTAATCAAGGTTATAACAAGTTGAGTAACACACACTTTTCGGTTAAAAGTTATATTCGGAAATTTTATATACTTGGGTCGTCTTTTAAAGATTATATCTTATTGTACAAGTATTAATTTAAAATATCTACAAAAAGGAAAATGAGTATATTGATTCATGAATATTTAAAAATTTATCATACTTATACATTATGAAAAGGAGATCAAGAAACAGAACATAAACTACTTTCTGGATGCCTGTTTCACTGTCCATTCCTAATGCTCAAAATGAGCCATCTTCCGCATCTAAAGTTTACAGAGATTGAACTACAGAGTATATGCTTTGTCATACTTGCCTTCCTTCTGTCGATTTGTGACAGCACTCATATTGTTCTCTACAGCTTCTTCAGTCTCACTGAAATACAATATCTTAAAATAAATATACCATAATTTATTAATCTAAATGACTATTAAGATATTGACTTACCTTTTATATGTACCTATAAAAATAATGTGTATATGAATATCTATTTTATAAAAATATTTTAAACTTTATACAGATAATGTGCATGTTTATCTTTAGTGTCTCTAGATATCTATAATCTCTCTAAATTGATTTTAGAGCTTGAGTGCTCTCCATGCTATACTACATCTGTTAGGGTATGAAGCCTTTCAGACGGCATTTAAATTACCAGTGTCATGTCCGCGTTAGTGGATCTAAAACCCCAACTTTCCTCATATTCCCACTTGGCACTTAATAAGATCACTTCACAGTCTTATGCTGACTCTTTCAGAATCAGGAAATATCCACAAGTGGTAAAATCTTATACCCAATTCTTGTCTATCATCTATGCATGAGTCTGTCTTCTTTAATCTCAAACTAGAGTTTTAATAACTGTTCAGTTTTCTAAACCCTTAGGAAGATTATTTTATTCATTTTCATCGGCTTTCTTTAGTGAGAAGATTGCCTTGAACTTCTTAGATTATAATTACTAGAAACAAAACCTGTCCTAGAGCACTTTAAGATGTTTTTACCAACAGGACACATTTTTCCTTGAAAATAATTCTATTGTTACATGTTTCGTGTATTAGCACATATTTCAACTTCAATGGTTTACAATTCCTGTCTGAACAATCCTTGCCTTTACTTGTACACTCGACAACCCTTTTTCTTGAGCTACATGAGATTTTAGATGTTTTATGAAGAGGTGTAACAAGCAGAGAAAACTCAGAAAATCTAAATCTAAAAGTGGAAAACATTAAGGGCTTTTTATTAGAATTGTTGGAGGTAATAGAATATATTACATATTCATTATTTGAAAGAAGGCTATATGGTTGCACAACAAAACTCATGAACATGCCTGAGTTCAGGACTGAGACAGAAAGAAATGGTTTTCCTTGTTCATATAGAGTATTTTGTGATAATAATGGAAAGAGATCTATACTTACTTTTGTATTTAATCAGAATGCTGCTCCTGCATTTTACCCTGAGGCATTCACTTTTGTCTTAAATTGGGAAATTATGTTTAAAGACAGCAATGAAAGCACTTACTTTCCCAGAAGACTCAGGAATTAGCCTTAAAGCAGACCAACAGAGAAATGTGGAAGAGCTCAGGGATCAGAGAGATGAAGACCATTTGTGAGTCCTGAGAAACACTGGTAGGCGACTGATGAGTGGGAAGAGGTCATGGTGAGATCGCAGTCGTATCTATTGATTTTGTTGCCATACAAGGATACTTACATCTGCTCTATTATCCTGTGCTGAACTAGTGGGCTAGAAGATGTGTTATCTCTGATGCAGACTGACAACTGTCATTAAAAAGACCAGTGTTCCTCTCCAGTGAGAACAGAAACTATGTCTGATTTTGCTCCCAGCTGAGTGGTCTGTCATGGCTCATACACATCCCCTCCCCCCAAAAAAAGCAAAGACTAGAGATAAAAGAAGGGAAAATGTATTTGTGTTTAAAAGTTTCATGAATATATAAGCATCTTACCTAATATTCCTTTTTAAAGTACAAAAGAAAAGAGAATCTGTGCACTACAGCCTATTATGGTGGCATTGCATTCAGCCAGTTGTTGGGGGACCCCCCATGAAGAACAAGCTGCTCATCTGCTACATATGTGTAGGGGCCTAGGACCAGTCCATGTGGTTCTTTTGTCAGTGGTTCAGTCTCTGTGAGGCCCCATGGACCAATGTTAGTTGACTCTGTAGGTCTTCTTGTGGAGTCCTTGACCCCTTCATCTCTGTCAATAATTTCATCAACTCTTCCCTAGAACTCCTCGAGCTCTGTCTAATGTTTGGCTGTGGGTCTCTGCATCTGTTTCCATCAGCTCCTGCATGAAGCCTCTCAGAGAGTTATGCTAGGCTCCTGTCTACAAGCATAGCAGAGAAACATAAATAGTGTCAAGGATTACTTTTCTCCCATGGATTGGGTCTCAAGTAGGACCAGTCGTTGGTTGGTCATTCCTTCAATCTTTGCTCCATATTTTTCCCTGAACATCATGTAGGTATGAGAAATTTTGGGTCGAAGGTTTTGTGGGTGGGTTGGTGTCCTTATGCCTCCACTGGAAGTCCTGTCTGCCTAAAGGAGGAGGTCACCCTGGCTTTATATCCCCCTCTGCTAGGAGTCTCAGCTAGGGTAACCTCCATAGGCTTCTCTAGGCCTCCCCACCCCAGGCTTCTGGCAAGTTCCAGAGATGACCCTCAACCCCAATTTCCATTCTCTCATCTGGCCCTCTCTCCCCCACTCTCCCTACTCCTAATTTCTAATCCTGTTCCCTTTCAGATTCCCTCTCCTACTCAGTTCCCTCCCTCCATCCACCTCCAATGAAGCAAGGGATTCCTAAATATCTTATTATTGCTCTATGCCCACTCAAATGCCCAGCAGCTCCTTTCCTCTCCTTATCTTCTTCTAATCCCCGATTCTTCCAACATATAAACACATAGCTATATCTAAATATCCTACCATTATGATCTCTAGAAATTATGTAGCTTCCTACATAACTGGCAAAGAATATAAAACCTGCTCCTAACATTTCAGAAGATCTTTAAACTCTGTCATCTGCACAGTTGGTATGTTCTATGGTCTTTAATCAGCAGTGCAAGTGCCTTGGGCACTTGACAGAAAGGGACGTCACAAAATGACTCCAAATAACTAGGTTTTGTCAAAACGTTACTTGAATGTGTAAAAATACTTAAAAACATCACTCATCCTCCCAAAGTTAAAATTGATGTTAAGGGTGTGTAATAAAAATGTAAGTTCATCCTTACAAAGGTATGTTAGTTGTATTAATTTAAACTACTTAAAAGCATTAGTAAAAGAACTTTGTTTTCAGATATTGTCCACCTATTATGAAAAAATTATGTATTTATAAGTGAAATAAATTTATCTTGGAAAGTAGAAACAAATATGGTAGTCTTTCTAAATGACGTTATTATGTATTATTTGGTACACAATTTATACAATCTCATTCCCTGTTGTACTTGGTTGTTAGGAAGCTCAGTTAATAACTTTTTCCTGAATCTGTACTAATTAGAATTTATGTCATTGGCAATAAACAACAAAACCAAGACCAAGCTCAGGAGTGACAGACACTCAGTGAAGTCTAGGCAGAAGTCCAGTGAAGCTCTGTTGGAGATCAACAGGTATAAGGCTGGGATGGGCACTTTCACCAGTGACTCCTGGAGGCAGAATTAAAGAAATGTAAAAGAGGAAACTTTTGGAGCTGGGACTTTTTATTATTCTATTACAGAAGAAATTTGCATTTTAGGCTTTTTTAAGTTTGAGAACAAGGGAAATGTATTCATGAAGAAGAAAAAGAAAGAAAAGAAGAAGAAATGATGAAGCAGAAGAAGAAGAAGAAGAAGAAGAAGAAGAAGAAGAAGAAGAAGAAGAAGAATAGGAATTAACAAATGGCCCAATTGTTAATAGCCAAAGATAGATAGACTAAAATGCAGGATGGGTTTTTCTGTCTAGGAAACTTTGAGAAAGAGGGTAATAAATTTTATTGTATTCTTATTTTAATGGAAAAACTCATTACATATTCTATTTTTTAAAAGGATTTTTCATCGTAAAGATTCAATTCAAATATTAATCAATTACCTCAAATATATTCTTAGGGAAGTAAGGAGTGAAATACTAGATATTGATATTGGGGATGGAAAAATAGGTCAGAGGGAAACATGTGTACTGCACTATCAGAGGACCAGACTTTGGTGCTCAGTACCTGAGTAAGGGAACTATCAGCCCACCTGTAATTCCAGCTTCAAGAGATCTATTCCATCTCACAGTCCTCACAGGCAACTACAGTCAGATGTAATGAAAGAGAAGCTTTAGTAATACCCCCATATGAATATAATAGTATTTAAAATAATAGCTACCATAAGAATAATAGAAAGAAGGACAAATCAAACTGCTTGTAGATTACTGGAAAGGTGATATTCAACATATATTCTATGTCTTTTTTAGTCAGCATAAACATATGGTTAATACCTTATGTAAGTGTTTTAGGGGACATTCCGAAGCTAATAAAAATCAAGTGGCATTTTTCAGTGACTCTAAGGTCACACACGTTCAAATTCAGATGGGAAAACTCTGCGAATACAGGTAATTTCCTTCCAGTGACACTGTGCCATGACCACGTGACAAGACACCACTTCACTCCAGTTCTCACAGATCAGTTGATCATTCTGACACAAACTTGTACTTACATTAATTGCAACTTCAGCACTGTGCACTGAGGAATATATGCAGGCAAACAAACAAATAAAGAGAACCGTCAGAAAGGAAAAACTGCAATAGAAAACCAGGCTGTGATATTTCCAAAAGGATTTTGAATATGGATACAACTTTTCAAGGCAGTCAACGGACACAGAACAGAAACTCTGGAAATGGCTTTTAGCTGTTTTTTTTTTGTTTTGTTTTTTTTTTTTTTTTTTGGAAAACTACTGTAAATATGAAATTAATGTAATGTTTATGGCTTAACAATCCTTTTAGACACAATTCCTTAATTAGATTAGTTGTTCTTTGTAAATACTGATAGGCTTCCGTTATCCTGAAAGTAGGCAGCCAAGCCAAGAGGTTGGCTGAGCACTTCCCCAAATCGAAGGCTGGGAAGCACGCCTAGAAAGCCACAAGACTCCAAAGCCCCATTATTTTCAGCAAAAGAAAGTAATACCATTGGAATTTCTTCTTCCATCACTCAAACCTATAAATTGAAAATGTAGTCTCTCTTGGTGTAACTTATAGTCATGACTAAAACACTCAGTCCCTTCTGCTATGTGTTTATGTATATTTCAGGGTGAAGCAAAATGTGTGCACCAAGAAATTGTCTGCAGACATGACTCTGTCCTCTCCCTGCCACAGTCCAGTTCAAACACGCTCAGCAGCTGCCAATTGCCATGGTGCAAAGTTCAATTTCTTTCTGTGACATTTCGACTTTTTAGCATTTTTTTTTATTCCTAGATATTCTAATATTCTCTCCACATGGTTCTTCATGTATGTACTACAACAATTGAGTTTAAAATAGTTTAAATTTTTTTGAAAATCCCTGAATCTTTTGAGGCTGAAGCTTAGACTTCAGTTCCCAGCTATCTGAGCAGATCTGTCTAGGCTTCATCTGCTTATTAATGCAAATGTTTATATAACTATGAATATATATATATATGATCACATTATTAGTAATAATATTTATATCTGCCTCTCCTAATTAAGAGACTTTAATGTTCCTTTAGGAATTCTGTTATTCTGCATAAGAAGTCTCAGGTGATTTAAATTCGAATTCAGAGGTTGACATTTTTTGTTGTGACATAGTACGGGCCATATTAGTATTTCAGCACTCCCTCGGGGCTCTCCAAAGCTGAAAAATTTTCTCTGTGGCAGAACATCAGTGTAGTACTCCAATTTCCCTGTGACTCCCATAGAAACCACCCCCCTGTTCTTCTGCCTCTCTTACACTTTCCCACCCATTCATACAAATGTGCCACCTATGAACACTTACCCTCCCTCAAAATTCCAGTTTCCATTCCTGCCCACAGTTCCAATCTTCTTATCTTGGTAGTAAGCTTAGATTGTGTTTACACAAGAAACAGACATTTCTGATTTAGTTTGTACAATACAGAGCATAACAATACGTTAAATTTATTGTACATGCTGGATGTTCATTCCTTAGATTCTTTAACAGTACTGTGTTTATTTGTTAAGAAAATTATTTCTGTGGCAGGTTCCTAGGTTGTTTCCTGTTTTCTTCTTCTTCTGACATCCATCCTCTTTGCCTTTCGAGACGGGGATTGAGCATTTTAGTCAGGGTCCTTTCTCTTGATTAGTTTCTTTAGATGTACAGATTTTAGTAGGTTTATCTTATGTTATATGTCTATATGAGTGAGTATATACTGTGTGTGTGTTTCTGCTTCTGGGACAGCTCACTCAGGATGATCCTTTCCAGGTCCCAACTGTTAGACAGAGTGCATGGAATCTTATGTAAGAAGTGGGAAATAGTAAGAGCTGGAGAGGGCAGGAACCCCATAAAGAGAGCAACAGAACCAGAAAATTTGAGCACAGGGGTCTTCCCAGGGACTCATACTCCAACCAAGGACCAGGCATGGAGATAACCTAGAACCCCTGCACAGATGTAGCCCATGGCAGCTCAGTGTCCAAGTGGGTTCTATAGTAATGGGAAGAAGGACTGTCTCTAACACAATCTGATTAGCCTCCTCTTTGATCACCTCCCCCTGAGGGGGGAGCAGCCTTACCAGGCCACAGAAGATGACAATGCAGCCACTCCTGATGTGATCTAATAGACTAAGATCAGAAGGAAGGAGAGGAGGACCTCCCTTATCAGTGGACTTGGGAGGGGCATGCATGAAGAAGGGGGAGGGAGGGTGGGACTGGGAGGAGAGTACAGAGGGTCTTATGGGGGGATACAAAGTGAATAAAGTGTAATTATTAAAATAAAATAAAGAAAAAGATAAAAAAGGAAATTATTTCATTTGTCTTGTATAATATGAAAATTCTATGACAATTATCTTCAAACCAGAAAGTCTTTTTTATTTTGAGAACACATCTTAGAAAAATATGGTCATTTCAACATTCCAGACTCTTAAAAAAGTAAGATTGTTGAACTTTTAAAAAGTCCACAAGTCCCTCCGAGGAATAGCCTCTGACTGAGATTTTCAGTTGCTCTTCTGAGATACACTTGACTCCAAGTTTTCCTTGTACTGTGCAATACCTTGCATAGGCTCCCTCTAGCTCACTTAAACACAATTCCTTTAAATGGTTCATCACAAGTTTTTAAATTCATCCTAATGATACAAATTTAATATGGCCCCAAGGGGAGGCAAAGCTACTGCTGGGACCCATATTTCAGTATTTTACAAGCATTTCTCTTTCTTATTGTATAATACTTAAAAGAAAGGATCAGGTTTTGATCAACACTGCTATATATAATATACATCTCAAAGATGATTTCTTAATTATGGCCATATTTATCCACTAAAGCCTATTTGTCTGAGTTAAACATTATTAGATACATTTCACTTGTAACCTAAAACTTTGTAGGAAGTAGAATAAACTCATAAATATTTCCAAAAATACAGATGATTTTTTTTGTGAAATAAAAAGAATTCATACTCCTCACTCAAATGCATATGATTGTATAGGCATTACCCTCAAAGTTCTTGCTGAAAGTCATTAGATCCCATTACAGGGCTATCTGATAAAAAATTGTTACTGTAAGTTTATATGATATTAGACAAAGAGTGATTAATCCATCAGCTCCCCAAGCTCCTTTTGAGCCACGGTTGCTACAGGGATTCAGTAGGAATTTAACTGCTATAGTTTTCACTAAGAAGTGGATTAATTTTTGGTGGAAACTTTTCAATACTAGTTAAATATGAAATAACATTTCCCTCAGAAATAATAAACCAGCGCAACCAGGAAATGGAATTGAGATACAGACTTCTTAGGCAAATTGAAATCCTAAATATCACTCTTGGTGCACCTTCCAACAGAACGCACTGGAGTGGAGCAAAGCTTGCAGCAGAACTGAAAACACAGTCCTCACTTTTTTTTTTTTCAATGCAGTTTATTCAGGAACATTGAACAATCCTCGGACCCCGGGGAAAGCCAGCCCACAGCTTAAATAGCCTCTGGGTAGCCAACCCAGGCGTGCCACGGGGGCAATGCAGATAGGTCCACATACATGGAAGCAAGCCAGATCCTCGGCCTTAGCCAAATGTGGAGTTGTTCGTGACAGAGAGCACTCACCATCGGGAAGGTGGAAGGCGGAAACCAGCTCCATCTTTAAGGCATAGCATTCCGCAGCTCTCTACAGTTCCCCCTTTTTGTTTTAGACGCATCAGGCAAGAGTAGAGGTCTGATCTCTGATATTAGAAATAAATTGGGACTTTGTACAGATGTTCATTTAGGTGTCATCCACCCAAAGAGCATCAGACCGTCCGAT
Organism: Meriones unguiculatus; assembly: GCF_030254825.1. Taxonomy (NCBI): domain Eukaryota; kingdom Metazoa; phylum Chordata; class Mammalia; order Rodentia; family Muridae; genus Meriones; species Meriones unguiculatus. The sequence goes on along the minus strand of NC_083350.1, from coordinate 105,038,728 downwards.
ACCTTTTTCTCAGAGGCGGGACCTGGGGCATCAATTAGAGATGATACTTTGAGACTTGGCAAGGCAGAGATTAGGCTTAGAAAGAGTTAGTCTGGATGGAAAAGTAGACATCCCAGGAAAAATATATAAGCAGAGACGATGTAAGTTGTGGTATACAGAACAATTTTTCCAACATAAATAAAATATCAGTAACCATACTGATCATGTTTCAACCTCACCCACATCTAAAAGAGGGCTGATCTCAGGACACACAGCAAGCCTAGTGGGTCCATGCTGAAAACTGCATGTATTCCTTAAGGCAGCAGTGAGTTCAGTTTTCTTAGTGAATACTTTTGTTGTCTCTTCCTGGCTCAGCAGACACCCTGCCCACCATCTTATTTTTTTTTTTTAATTAACAAAGCTACCTAGTATAAATAGTTTTCCTTATCATTATTTGAAAGGAGTAACTACAGTAAAAAAAAATGTGAAGAAAAGAAAAGCATAGTTTGCAGAAAAACAGTTGTCAAAAGTAATTTAAAAAAAGAAAAAGAAATGAGTGAGGAATCGCAGTGAGGAAGCATGACAGCAAGAGTCCAGCCACGGTATTGGGAGCAGGAAGCAGAGCGCTCACATCTCAACCACAAGCAAGAAGCAGAGAAGGCATAAACACGTTTCTACATTAAGAAGCTTTCCATGCCTGCCCACCAGTCTTATCATCCAGATACATAATGCGCTGGAAGGAAACATGGGAAATTATAAAGCTGATAGATATTCACAGGTGGTCTCCAATCTCTGAACAAGTTAGGGCCATTGCAATGATACATTTGAATAGGATACGTTTTAAATGTTGGCTCTTAAATCCCTTCACTGTATCGATAGGCACTACACTCTAAGAGATGTAAGTCCTAAGCATTCATTTTGCAGTCTATGGAAGCAACAGTGTAGACGTGCTCCACAAAATCTAAAACTTATGCAGGAGAGCAGGAAACCTATGCTGAGGAAAAGAGACACTGAAAGGGAGGCACTTGGTCAATTTTAATCTTGGTTTCTTTCTGTCTGTTTGGTATTGGCTAAGTCTTCTAAACCTCTGACAAAATGAGTTCTTGCTTCATCTTACTAGTTAGAATAGCCCATAGCCTTCAGTCTGAAGGCGCCTTTGTGCTGGTGTCTGGCTTGTCCATGCACTGTTGTAAAAACTGACTTAATTCAGTCAACTTCTTGAGAGTATAATACCTTCCTGCCTGAACACCCCTGGAGCACCACGCTGCATGAGGTTATACAAGCTTAGAGAGTACCTTTCAAAAGAACACAAACAGCTGTGCTTTATATAACCCCTGTGAGCCGCCAACTGCTCTCCTGTTGTTTAACTTTTGCTGGCTGAAGACTTCCAGATAGAAACACACAGTTGACACTTCTGGGGGAAGGCATCTGAGATCATGACTCATTATTTCAAAAGTATGAAATTAGTACTGTACTGTTTCCCTAATGGTTAAATAAGTATCAAAGTAAAAATTTATTTTTCTTGCTCATTAAATAGTATTCTGTTGGGTATTATATAAAAATACTTTATTATTTTCCTCCTAAAATGCAAAAGAGCTTAGTACCAACAAATTGAGATTTTTTTTCCCTCTCAAACTGAAGTTCAAGCTTTTAGATGTTTCTAAATATATATTCAAATATTTAATTTGGAGAATATTTGACCAAAACAATTTAACACAATTTAAAGTATACACAACATTTCTGAGGAAGAAGGGATTCAAATAGGATATAGGTGAGCCAAACAGTATTACAAGTTAGCTATCTCATGCACAGAAAAAAAAAAAATCCCAGCATTTCTGTGTTTCTTATCTTAACAGTGTCATGGTGTTAGCCAAAGATTTGCCAGATATTCTAACACGATAAAAAAACACTTATTTTAAATAATAGTTTCTTTTGACCCTCAGCTAGCAACAACTAATGGGTCTAGGGGTCAGTAATTAAAGAAATAAATGGGAAAATTATGTTTTAGTTACACAAATCCACTTGGTTTATTGTGACACTGACTTCACTTTAACAAGAGGTAATATATGGCTTGTCTCCTCAAAAAACAGTCACAGGTTTTTGTTTGTTTGTTTGTTTGTTTTGTTTTGTTAGACACAATAAAAATAATCTCAACTCTCAAGCCTAAAAACTGCATCAAAGTCAAACAAGTTCAAAAAGACTAATTAAGAAGCAGACACGAGAAAGGCATAGTGTTGTGAAGAGGTAATGTAGCAGGAATCCCGTCTGTTTTCATGGAGAGGAAGAGAGAACACCAGATGGATCCAGTGGACTGGCAAGGGGAGGAGACTGTGTGAGGAGGACTCAGATAAGAGGCAGCAGGGAGTTACAGCAAAGTGAATGGAGCTTCAAGAAGCACCATTTTCTGAGCTCATTTAGCTTCAGGTCAGGCTGCCCTGTGTGTCATAGAACTTTATGAGTACATCATTCCAATAAAATTACTTTCCAGCATCTGATTTCTTAAGTAATAGACTTACCCATCAAAAAAAAGATACTAAGTAAACTCAATCTCGAGAGGCAGAAATTGTGAGTAGATTAGAGATCTCTAAGAGGAATCTCCTCTGGAGCTTGGACCGTCTCCAGCGGTGAAGAATGCTAAAGGATATTTGTTTCCATTTACAAATAATAATGGAGTCCCACCATGAGAACTTCCTAGAAGGAATAGTACTTAAAGAATGTCAAAACAAGTAACAATGCATCTAAGTACAGCAAAATCAATGAGATTCCTCAGATGAGGTAGAAATATGGATAAAATGCAAAGAGCACTACATTATCTAGCTTCCTAACGGCATGCCATGTCACAGAGATGTACAATAACCAAAGCTTGTAGCGCAAAACTCAAAGGTTATGTATTTAAAATGACTAATTCGCTAACATATTACCAATAAACAATTAGATAGCATAAAAGTACAAGCCATACTCCATAGTATCCATAGAACAAATAACACAAACATATAAATTAAGAGAGGGTAAAATGGTCTTTAGGAAGAAAAATGTAATATTTTTTTTGTTGCTCTGATTGACATTTTATTTTTTTTAAAGTTGGAATAGTCCATTTTTATCAATAAATAAAATTTAATGTAGATTTAAATTCCACTTATGTTTTTTTCTCTAGGTAAGTTTGTTGTTGTATTAATTATTTCTCTCTAACTGTGACAAAATATCTGGAGAAAAAAACAACTTAGAGAATAAAGGGCCTCTTTGGGTTCACAGTCTGAGGGTACCATCTGTCATCCAGTGGAAGCCAGGGCAGCAGAGGCTAGAGGAAACTGACAATATTGTGCCTATAGCTAGGAAGCAGGAGACAGTTTGTATTCAGCCACCTCTTTTCCTATGAAGTCTGGGTCCATAGCTCACACAACAGTAATGTTCACAGTTAGGGCTCCTCTCCCCACCTCTGTTAATCCATTTGCATGTTTTCTCAGACATACCTTTCATCTTCAGTGATTCTAGAATCTGCCAAGCTAAGAATAAACATTAAGCACAATAGTCATTAAAACCTAACATAGGCTACTTTTTAGGGGGAAAAAGCCTATACTATATGTACTACATCAGACAACTGAACTTCCTTAACCTATTTGTGTAGCTATAACAAAATACCTTAAACTGGGTAGTTGTAACAGGCAAGTAAATTTTTCCACAGTATATGTGTGTAGGATTCAAAGATATAGTTTTTTAATATCTTTAATTTTAATTTTTATTAATTACACTTTATTCACTTTGTATCCCCGCATAAACCCCACCCCCTCCCCATCCCACCTTCCCTCCTCCTTCTCCACATATGCCCCTCCCCAAGTCTACTGGTAGGGAGGGCTTCCTCCCCTTCCTTCTGATCTTAGTCTATCAGATCTCATCAGGAATGGCTGCATTGTCTTCCTCTGTGGCCTGGTAAGGCTACTCCCCCCTCAGGGGGAGGTGATCAAAGAGCAGGCCAATCAGTTCATGTCAGAGGCAGTCCCTGTTCTCATTACTATGGAATCCACTTGGAGACTGAATTACTATGGGCTACATCTGTGCAGGGGTTCTAGGTTATCTCCATGCATGGTACTTGGTTGGAGTGTGAGTCTCAGGAAAGACCCTTGTGCTCAGATTTTTTTTGGTTCTGTTGCTCTCCTTGTGGAGCTCCTGTCCTCTTCAGATCATACTATTTCCCACTTCTTTCATAGGATTGCATGCACTCTGCCCAACAGTTGGCCATAAGTCTCAGATCTGCTTTGATAGTCTGCAGGGCGGAGCCTTTCAGAGGCCCTCTGCGGCAGGCTCCTAACTTTTTTAAGGTCTGGTCACAGAGATGACGGCTTCCACAATGATGCTTTTTTTTACTCAGTAACTGGAGGGAAGAGAATGACACAGACTCCAGCTCTACTCTGTCTTACTCCTTAGAATGACATCAATCAATTCTGTGACCTAAACACTTCCCAGAAGGCCAACTTTCCAAATCTGAATTCTGGAGAAGGCAAAGCATTTGATCCCTAATATGAACCAAGTTTTAGAAACTACCAGGTTTCAGAGTATTCATAAAACCATGAAAGGAAGTATGGATTGCTTACAGATAAGTGAAAGATATTTTTAGATTAAATTTAAAGAACAGAAGCTATAACAGAAGCAATGATCAATCTAAAACACCAAAATTATGATTTCTGTGCAATGCCTCCACTAAAGCTTCTACATGAGACTGGAAAGATATGCTTGATTATATAAAACTAAGAAGAAATACAAGTTTCACAGAGATGAGCTAGCTACAGTCTAGATGTCTGTCTATCTAGACATGAGTGTGAAAAATGTTGTGTTTATACTTCCTAGACTACCATGCAGCAACCAGAAGCAATGGATTAGATGTTCACATATCAAACATGCAAGCAGAATGTCAACAGACAAATAGATGAAAAATGTGACAGAACATGCATTTGGATTATTTTTCAAAATAAAAATCAAGACTTGAAAAACATAAAGTTTTAAAAAGCTGTATACCCATTAGAATTATTAATTACTGAAAAAATGATGAAAGCATGATAAATAAAAATAAAAAACAATATGTGTGCACAAGTCATCAGAGAGTGGTTTGTGTAGGTCAGTAAAGAAAAGTATTTAATCAATGACCTGGCCCCAAAATCCAACCAAGCAAAACAAATCCATGTATTAAAAAGAAAAGGCCAATTAACAAATAAAAGTTAAAAAAGTAATTTCAACTACACTGTAAAACAAAATTTTTTTAATAAAATTTTTATTTTTTATATTAATTACAGTTTATTCACTTTGTATCCCAGCTGTAGTCCCCTCCCCCTTCACTCCCAAGCCCACCCTCCCTCCTTCACCTCCTCCCATCTCCCTAGCCAAGTCCACTGATAGAGGAGGCCCTCCTCCCCTTCCATCTGACCCTAGACTTATCAGGACTCATCAGGAATGGATGCGTTGTCCTCCTCTGTGGCCTGGCAAGGCTGCTCCCCACTCAGGGAGGGGGTGGTCAAAGAGCCAGCCACTGAGTTCATGTTAGAGACAGTCCCTGTTCCCATTACTATGGAACCCACTTGGACACTGAGCTGCCATGGTCTACATCTAGGTTATCTCCATGAATGGTCCTTAGTTGGAGTATCAGTCTCATAAAAGACCCCCGGGCCCAGATATTTTGGTTCTGATGCTCTCCTTGTGGAGCTCCTGAACTATCCAGGTCCCACCATCTCCCCCTTCTTTCATGGGATTCCCTGCACTCTGTCCAAAGTTTGGTTATGAGCCTCAGCGTCTGCTTTGATACCCTGCTGGGTAGAGTCTTTCAGAGGCCTGCTGTGGCAGGCTCCTGTCCTGCTTCCTGTTTTCTCCTTCTTCCAATGTCCATCCTGGTGAAACAAGATTTTATTCAAACGTTATTGCCATTGATGCTCTCTGTAGCGTGCGAGCATATAACACACACACACACACACACACACACACACACGCGCGCGCGCGCGCGTGCACGCAAACAAAAACGCACATCCCTCGCACACAAACCCACTCATGTTCTCTCTGTGGAAGAACACAGTATTCATTGGAGCAGTGTTGTACTTGGCAAGATTAGATAGAAACTCTTTAAAAATAATCACAGAATACAGAGAAAACATCACTAGAAAGACCGTTAAAAAGACTCAAGTATTATACAAAATTAGTGTCTATATGCCTCACAGACTCAGGAATATTTTGTCTATACATAATTAAATTTGGTACATGATGGAATATGTCACAGGTATCCAGAATATATTTTTATATATGTAAGTTCCATATTTTATGAGAACAAATTAAGCATTAACGCAGAAAATACTTCAACTAATTCAGCCTTGTCTTTTCAGCAAGAAGGGAACACAAAGCCACCAGTGGAAAAACCTTCGTAATCATGATGTTGAATATTATAAGAATGGAAAAGGAAGGGTTCCTAAGAACATAGATACAGGCAAATGGAATATGTTTCTCCAGCTTTGTACTTCAGAAAGGGAAAGAAGAGACAGCATCAAGCAACTCCATAGAAATATGTTGGGGTTAACCCATTTCTATATCAACGATAGATAAGAAAGGACCTTAAAATCATCCTGAGGCTGAAATCTTCCATCCTAGGAATACTGATACCAACAATACTAGCACAGAACCAAAAAAGAGAAGACACTAAATGAGCCATGTTATAATTTTCATTTTTGGAAAAATATTCATCACCCTCTGAGACTAAAAACACTCATAAACCAGGAGGATAACTGGAAACTTGGGAGATAAACGTTGCAGAGGCAAGGTATAACTGAGAAGAGACAGACAGTCATTCTTAAGTCCTCCTCTGCGACAGACTTCTGGATCAGGAAGTGGACATATTTCAGACTATATGCCTCTACTGTTAATGTCTCAGATACTCGTGGTGCCAGTGGAGATGGGGGCGGGGTAGCTGAGTAGCATGAGAATGGTATACGGAACAGAAGTTGTCATCACTACGGTCAATGGTTAGGAATGAATTAGCGAAAACCCTTCAAGTTTCTGCAGTGTAAGATGGAGTGATGCTCCTCCCAGATTGCTCTCTAACTTGAATGGGAATCCCATATTTAATGTAGTTTCCCATTTGAAGTACATTATAGTGATATTACTGAGATCAATCTAAAACTTCACAAACTATTTCTTTTTCATACTTAAGTTGAACTGTCAAGCAGTAATAAAGCCAGCTGCCTGTTACAGACTTATTCAGTAAGCCATATCTTTGATGATATACTGCAATGAAGCCTCAGAAATCATTCGGGTTAGAAAGATCACTGTACAGAAGACATGCTTAGGAAAAGTATGGACACCAAACATTCACAAATAAAATGTGAAATGCCTTAATTCTTGAAGTAAAATTCATTTAAGGGTGCTATAAAATATTTCCCAAAAGTCAACTGGAGAAATGGCTCAGCTGTTAAGAGTACTGACTGCTCTTTCGCAGGATCCAGATTTGATTCAAAATACTCACATGGAGGTTTGTCTGTCCTCTTGAAATCCCTGATCCTCTGGACTTGGGTGGGTTCTCCTCCATTGCTATCCCACCACTGCTTCCCTGTATTTTTATATTTTTTAGTTATTCGTGTTCATTTCTTTTACAAGATAAATCCCTTAAAGTGGTGGCAATGTACCTTTTTCCCATTACTGTATCCCTAACACCCATTAAAGTACTTGCATATGCAAGCAGTGATCTACACACATTCATTAAACAAAGCACTAAGTATTTCACTGTTAAGTGGCAGAGACTCCATGCACTTGTCAATCCCAAATCAATTCGTTCATCTGTTACAACTGTAAATCCTTAAATAAGAATCATGTTATAGTGCTTAGTTACTGTTTATTTGTAATTCTATTATGTTGGTTATGACTGTTAGAAGATGTGGCAAGTTTATATTCAAGAGAAGATTTCAACTCAGCATGTAGAACAGGTAAGAACAGGTCATTCCATGTTTTACTCATACTTACTCCTATCTCCAGTACCCTGTGGGAATGAAGATCTCTGCCTGTCAGCTGAGGACAGAACTGCCCTAGAAAATATTTTAAATCAATGTGCACATTTAAGAGACATGATCAATATCTATCTATCTGAAGCCACTGCAATGACCTTTCAAAAACTATAATTTCATATCTGTGAAACGTCAAAGTTTCCATAGTAGGCAATGCACGAGAATGAGTCATCTTATTCCTAACCTTATTTTTTGTATCTGTTCCTGGGGTTCATAGAGTGGAGCTGCTGTGGTCACATGGAGGAAGCTGATCCATTGAAGGGTAGGATCTAGCTCCCCAGCCAAGCTGGTTCATGATCCTCTTGAGAAAGCATGGCTGCAGAAGAACTACTGTCCCACATCCAAAACACAGTAATAAATGTTTCACAAAGGTGAGAATCTTTCCAAAATTATGAGCTTTATACACTGTTATACAAGAAGCAAAATTAAAAAAAAAAGAAAACCCTCCCTTTTTATGCCCAGTGCTTTATAGCTTGAAAACTTGTAAGAGAGGGGAGTACAATGAAGGCTTTGCTTGGAATCATAAAAGCTCGTTGAGGTGAGGACTACTCACTCACCGCGACATGACTTCACATACCTTCCCAGTGTGCCTTTCACTTCCTTCCTGTGCTAAGTGTGGGATGTGGAAATTATCTCACCAGGTGCTCCTATTAAAAATTCACTTAGTGATTAGTATGTTTGTGTTGTTGAGTCCTGGGCAATAGAAGGCTGGTTTCCTGCAGATTTCAGTTAAATGTTTGCTTGTGTTGCCTAAGAAATTCATCCAGCATTCTTACAGGGAGCAGGAGTTAGTGGAATAAGCTTTAAATTGAACGTCAAAATGCTTGATTCTGATTCAGAAAGGGAAGAAGAGACAGCATCAAGCAACTCCATAGAAATATGTAAGGGTTAACCCATTTCTATATCAACGATAGATAAGAAAGGACCTTAAAATCATCCTGAGGCTGAAATCTTCCATCCTGGATTGTACGACCTGTGTTCTGTGTCATTTTTCCCCCACTACCGCTTCACATCAGCCTCCCTCCTTGCTGTGGAGTAGCCATGATCATGATCCTTACTACACTTTCCAGAGGACAGTGCAGTTCCAATGAAATCATGGAGAATGGAGAAGATTCCTAAAGTCAGTTTGCCCATGGACCTCAAAAAGAATGCACTGCCACTGCTCCGCTAGAGCAGCACAACCCCTCAGCGAATTAAAAAGATGGAGCTATTTAACTTTAGTCACACCAGTTTGCTATTTTCCTTGTTAGGTTGTTTAATGAAACTATATGACCAATAAAATGGGATGAATCGACATTGAAATGTCTCATTAAACATGTCAGACTCATCTGTCTCTGATATTGCTATAACACCAAATGGTTATATATGGAAAAGACATTGAATAGAGACACTGGATTCGGAATTAACCCATTGCTAAAACTGTTCCACTCTTGTCTCACCAGCCTCGATCATTAAGAAAATGTTTTTTTCTTTTTTATTGTTTTACAAAAAGGATTTGTTGAATTGTTCATTTGAACAGGTGAAATTTTCTGTTAACAATTTCAATAAGGTCTTGTGAAGGACTCTACTGAATAACATAAAATGTCCACACTGATGACTACATCATTGGGTTCAGGCTGAACATGTGGTCATGTATCCACGAAAAAGGAAGACCTCACTTAGCCTTTGAAAGACATTAATTCTGTCTAACCATTGGCCTTCCCCCTCCTTTGTTTGATTTTTAAGGGGTTTTAAAAATAAATACATTAATTTTCTTCCTTTATTATCTTTCTTTCTCCCTTTCTTCATTCCTTCCTCCCTTCCTTCCTTTCTTCTTTATTAAGATGGTATTTATTTATTTTATGTATGAGTTTGGATCTGTATGTAGGCCTTCATGCCAAAAGAGGGTGTCAGATTTCAGTATAGGTGGTTGCTGGGAATTGGAGAGCAGACAGTGTTCTTATCCCCTGAGTCATCTTTTCAGCTCCCATCTTCCCCTTACACTCCCATCCATTCCTTCTCTGTTTCTCTTCAGAAAAGGACAGGTTTCCTGTGGATATCAAACAACTATGGCATATCAAGTTGCAGTAAAACTAAACTCCTCTCCTGGTATTGAGGCTGGTCAAGGCAACCCAGCAGGAGGAAAGGAATAGGAACAAGCTAGGAATGTGGGGGGGCATTTCTGGGATGAGCTAGAAGCACACATTTACAAAATGGAGTATTACTCAGCTGTTAAAAACAATGACATCAGGAAATGTGCAAGCAGGTGGATAAAACTAGAAAAAAAATCATCCTAGATGAGGTAACCCAGACCCAGAAAGACAAACATGGGATGTACTCACTTTTCAGTGGATATTAGCTGTAAAGTAAAAGATGACCAGGTTACAATCTACAGACCCAGAGAAGATAAGTGACAAGGACAGCTCAAGGTGGGTGGTGGTAGTACATGAATCTCCCTGTGAAAAGGAAATAGAATAGGCATCATGGGAAGGTGAGGAGAGAGAAGATGGGGAAGAGAACAGGAAGGAGGGACCAGAGTGGAGGATGGAGAGATGTAGTACTGAGAGAGACAATTGGAATGGGCAGCCATATCAGGGAAAAAGCTAGAAACATTTTGTTTTGTTTTGTTTTTGTGACATGTTTTGCTCAAGAGCTCTGGATGGCCTCGAGAGAACTCACTATGTAGACCAGGGTGGTCTGGAACTCACATAGAGCTGCCTGCTCCTGCCACCTGAGTGCTGGGATTAAAATAGAATGCCACCACACCCAACAGAGTTAAGCATTTTTATGAATAGTCTTTCCTTAAGTAAATGTATTGGACTAGAAAAAATATTGGATATTTACTGTAATGGCTTACCCTCTTCCCAACATGCCTCATAGATTCAGGATGAGAAATAGAGGCACTAGCAACATAAATCTTGGACAGAGGCCACAGGAGACTGGGCCTAGAAAATCCTGCTGTTGAAAGGCAGTTAGCAATAAATGTCATCTCTCATACCTTATCTCATACAGTCCAGTGCTTTCCTTAATACTGTATCGTCCCAGGAGGAGGCATGTATACAGCTGAGCTTAGTAAGTATTTCTCAAGTTTCGGTCATTGATACAATGTCTCCATTGTGTCAACATCGAGATCAGCACCTGCCGTGTGTCCTGAAGTCCCTTGCTGTGCTCTCTCACTTCTTCATTCTGCAAGGGACCAGGGGCTTTCTGAGTGCCATCCACCTCATGCCTTCCCAACAGGGAGTTCATGGCTTCTGCCCCTCACCTTCCTGACCATCCAGAGCACATGCTAAATAGCACCTACCCCACGGATGACATTCCAGATGTTTCCAATGACTTCATTTCTCCCAAGGCATTCAAATCCTCTCAGAGTCAAAGTAATCTCATACTCAGTATACTTTGAACGTTCCCAGAGATAAGGCAGTATTTTTAATGACGATGACATTTTAATAAGAACATTCTGTTTTTCGTGTGTCATATTTTAAGGTACTTGATTATAAACACACAGGTGCATGCTTTCATTAATTCTTCCATTTTAAGCCCACATTATTTTCTTGAAGAGTGAGATCCTCTCAGAGAAGCCAGGAAAGGTATGCCATGTACAGAAGGATGAACGAGGCCTTTGTAAAAACTTGACATGAACTCCAGTTCTTGGAGAGATGATGCGGTGACTTAGTTTCAGCATTCCCTTCAGCTCTAAACATATGGTAATGATGGGTGACATATAAAACTGATATGGTTGGGCTCACTTGCTAAATACACTGCTCTGTAAGGAGAATGGACCCCCTGTTCCGAGCCAGGCCAGTCAGGCAATCAGGGTTCATGTCCAGACACAAACAAGAAAGGAGCTTGATTCCAAGAGCTTGATTCCTGCCAAGAAGAAAATCAAAAATACTCTGTCTGCCACTTGGGAGCTGAAGCCTGCCTTAGGGAATCCGGAGTCCTCACTGTCTGGAAGAAGGCCAGCAACAGGCTTCTGCCAGTGTTAAGGATGTGCACATGGGAGAGATGCAGGGTGATGAGACTTTCAGATATGTCAAGCCATGAACCCAGCTGCACTCGTGTCTTCCTTCATCTCTGTAGAGATAAAAATAATTATTAAAAGAGAAGTTTTGGATAGGGCTCCGAAAGGAAGCTGGGGAAAGAGGATGACAAGATAAAATGGAAACAAAATAAGAGGGGGTGGGAAACAAAAATCAAGCAACCATTCCTTCTCCACAAACAGACTCAGCAAATGAAAACAAAACAAAACAAAACAAACAACAGCAACAACAACAACAAAAAACACCCTAAAATCAAAGTTAAGCTTCAAACCCAATCATGAAAGAGTATTTTTCATAAAACTTTATTTATAAAAATTCCATTTATTGGAGTTAGGTAAGAGTTCATACACCACGTTCATGTGAAGTAACTTCAAATGACAAGAAATCAAGTTAAAAGTAAGCCATGCATAGTTACTCATGCCTGTAATCCTGGGTTTCAGTGTTTATGGTGCTCCTGGGAGAAGTCAGGAGTATTTCTGTGGTTTTCTGGTCATCCATCTAGCTCCAGTTTCAGAGAAAGACCCTGTATTGAGGGACTAAGACAGAGAAGAATAGAATAGAACACCTACCATCTTCTTCTGGACTCTGCAAGGAAAGACATGGATATCTGCATCAATGTGCACACATGCACTGATAGATCTCTCTCTCTCTCTTTGTCTCTCTCTGTCTCTCTCTGTCTTTCTCTGTCTCTCTCTCTCTATCACACACACACACACATACACCATTATAAAAACCAGTGGCCACATTAGTCTCATAAACAATGGGTTTCCAACCCCTAACTTTAGAAGGTGACTATGAAAGCTTCAGATAAGGGGACACTGAAAGTCAAGTTGGAACCTTGGGCATTGTAATTGTCCTACTTTATTCTCACAAATACCTGGAAAATGCATAACATATATTTTAAAGATTCTCTAAATGCATAACTTAGGTTACAAGGAAGCAAGTTAATAGTTTAAAGTTAGAATAAAATGGACTTACAACATTAAAGAAATCAAGTCCAAAACCATACTTGCTAGCCCCAGTTGACCATCTAATTAATGCCTATACAGCACAAGCCTATGCATTGAGTCTGTTGAAGGTAGGAAATCAGAGAATACAGCGAATCAAGTACTACGAAACACACAGGGCTTCGAATAAACTGTGACACATTAGACGTGACACTTGCCCATGAAGAAAAGAAAAGTGTGTCTGTCTTTGCTTTGGTTTTTCATAGCAGTAACAGATATGAAGTATTATTTGAACCTGTTTTTTCTTTATTTCATGCATTCACATAGTTGAAAGAATCAGAGCAACTTCCAGTAGACAATTAGATGCACTTTATTCTGCCAAATTGATTTTATCACTCATAAGCCTGAGAAATACATTTTTTTTTCAATGCCGTTTATTCAGGAACCTTGAACAATCATCTAACCCTGGGTAAAGCCAGCCCACTTTAAATAGCCTCTGGGTAGCCAACCTCAGCATGCCACGTGGGGAGAAATACATTTTTTATATTTTAATTTTCTTTTTTAATTAAATTTTTATTTTTTGTTAATTATAGTTTATTCCTTTTGTATTCCAGCTGTATCCCCCTCCCTCATTCCCTTCCAACTCCACCCTCCCTCGCTCATATCCTCCCATGCCTCTCTCCAAGTCCACTAATAGGAGAGGTCCTCCTCCCCTTGCCTCTGACCCTAGCCTATCAGATCTCATCAGGACTGTCTGAAATATCCTCCTCTATGGCCTGGTAAGGCTGCTCCCCACTCAGGGGAAAGTAATTCAAAGAGCCAACCATTGAGTTTATATCAGAGACAGAACCTGTCCCCCTTACTAGGATACCCACTTGGATACTGAGCTGCCATGGGCTACATCTGAGCAGGGGTTCTAGGTTATGTCCATGACCTTGGTTAGAGTATCAATCTCACAAAAGACCCATGAGCCCAGATTTTTTGGTTCTGTTGCTCTCCTTGTGGAGCTCCTGTCCTCTCCTGGTCTTACTAACTCCCCCTTCTTTCGTATGATTCCCTGCACTCTGCCCAAAGTGTGGTTATGAGGCTCAGCATCTGCTTTGATACACTGCTGGGTAGAGTCTTTCAGAGGCCCTCTAAAGAAACTAACCAAGAAGGAGGATGTTGGGTAAGATGATCAGTCATTACTAAGAAAGACAAATGGGATGGACATTGGAAGAAGGAGAAAACAGGAAACAGGGCACAATCATTTTTTAATTAATTTTTTATTTTTTACATTAATTAGATTTTATTTGCTTTGTATACCAGCTGTAACCCCATTCTTCATTCCCTCCCAATCCCACCCACCCTCTCTCATCTCCTCCCTGCCCCTCTCCAAGTCCACTGATAGGGGAGGTCTTCCTCCCCTTCCATCTGACCCTAGCTTTTCAGGCCTCATCAGGACTGGCTGCCATGTCCTCCTCTGTGGCCTGGAAAGGCTGCTCCCCCATCAGGGGGTGGGGGGAGTTGTCAGAGCCATCCACTGAGTTCATGTCAGAGATAGTTTCTGTTCCCCTTACTAGAGTACCCACTTGGAGACTGAACTGCCATGGACTATATCTGAACAGGGGTTCTAGGTTATAACCATGAGTGGTCCTTGATTGGAGTATCAGTATCAGAAAAGACCCCTCTGCCCAGATATTTTGGTTCTGAGCTCCACAAGGAGAGCAACAGAACAATTATTTTTTTTTTTAATTTAAGACATATACCCCAAATGTTATGAAGCCAAATAAGTCTAGAAGCAGCCTCACGAATCAGTCTTGCAGAGTCATAACCTTCTGAAATTATTAAAAATATAGTTAATATTAATAAAGAAATAAAAGAAAACATTAAAGCATATGTAAGAAGCAATAATCAAGTGTCAATAGCTAGACACTGGTGTGGACATATGGGTTTATCTTGACATCACTGGGGACAAAGTGACTCAGTTCTTTCTACTTTAGCCTCTTGCTGACTACAGAATCTGTGGCTGAGAAATTTGGAAACCTGTAGAGCTTCTGACTGTCACATGTAGCTGGGGAAGTAAACACTACTTGCCTGAGATTGATAGTCAGTGGTGTCTCTTAGGAACCTAATGGACTGCACACTCAAATAAGGGTGAATTGATAATACCTTGACCAGCCCCCACAAACATCCTGAAAGCCTAGTGCTGTGTCCTCTCCACTACTCCGAGGTTTGTAACACAACTGTTTCTTCTTCTGAGTGAAGACCCACCTTCAACCTTTCTCTTGATTACTAATTTTCCATCATTGATATGTGCTGCTCAGTACTAATCTGCCGAACAGTAAAAATTGAAAATATTCTAATAGAAAACACAAATGATAAAATGAAGAGATTCAGATGTTGATGTCATCCAAGCAGACTTTAGATAACTACCGAACTACTCTATCATCTTATTACAGCTTAGAACTTAAGTCTCTGTCTCATTTTGATAGAGATTCATGTGCAATGATTTGTTGTTACAAAATTTATTTCTGCACCATTTGCCTTGATCAATTGCACATGCAAAAACACTCTTTCTTTACTTTATATATCAGACTGCATGACTGACCTCATTAACCAATGGTTTCCAAACTCCTCAATTTTAAAATTTGACATCTTTTTCACTTATGCATATCTAACACACAGCTATAGGTAACTGTTTAGGACTCTGAAGAGTGCAGTCCACTGAGTGACAGAAAGAAAGCAGCAAATAAGAAAGCCCTGAAAAGTGGTTACAAAGACTTCCTGTGGGAAACTCAGCTGGATTTTAGGATAAAATCAATTGTGACTTTCTCAAATAAATCATGAAAGGATTGTACTGACTATATTGCCATCATCCACCGGGGTTTGAAATAGTGATATGATGGCAATTGTAATATATTCCAAGTTCACCAGATGCAATTAAGCTGGGCTTTGAAAAAAAATGAGAAATAAATTGGGACATCCATTCATTAATATTTATTATTCCTGATAAAAATGAGGCTTATTTAAGCCATTTCCTTAGATTTTCTTAAAATACTTGAAAGAGTGACACATTACTAAATTCTATTTAAAATACTAACGAAACTTATAGCTGAAAAATGTTTTCTTTGTCTCGTCTAAATCCTTCAGCTACAAAATAAGCTTCTTTTAGTAAATCTGCTCTTTCTCCTGATTTAATTGAAGTTCACTGAAGATGTTCATACCATGGATTTCCAAGACACATTTCCACTCAAGAAAGCTTGCAATTGTGAATGGGAAAGAATTCCAAAGAAATTTTGGGATTGGTAAAACTGTGTTTGTGTGAAAGATTACAAGCAAGAAGAAAAAACAATTGACTGTAAACATGTGGTGGGAAAAATGATAACCTTCTTCATGAATTTTATACAAAATATTTTCTATATTAAGTGTCTTTTCTCTGTGGTATCTCAGCAGAGAGAAGAATTATAAAATGTTGTGTTTGTAGACAAAGTCTGAAAAAAGGTTGTTTCCAAATAATATTTACCCTGTGTTCATTGTAGTGGCTCTATGTGTATAGGAGTTAGCTTTGGAGAGTCTTAAAAATATCTGATTTTTTTTTGCATGGTTCACATATGACTCTCTAAACCTGTGTGGAATCTAGTCCAATCAGTAGGCTGCAGAGACCCAGAAATAATCTATTAGTAGAGGAACCAAAATTTTTTTATAACTGGAAAATTCAAGATCCACAACATAAGTGAAATTTTTATCATCTTAACAGCTGAAGAACAAATATTTCTGATAGGTTTGTGCTGTGGAGTAATAAGAATTTTTCTCAAAGAAGTAATTCCAAAAGTGATGATTTCATAATTTCATTAAAAGTTACTTTTTTGTATGCTTATGGCATCCAAGTTATATAAGAATGGCTCTAAGTCTTATCATTTGATAACTCTGGCTATCAAGTTTTCATCTGTTCATTCAAGGATCAAAAACTACAGAACCACATAAATCAACTCACTTGACCATATCACGGAACTGCTCCGAGATTCTAGTCATGAGGAGTTTATCCTTCCATGAGAGCAAAATACATTTGAATAAAATAAAGCCTCAGAAATACAGACCTCCATAACACCACAAGAGCATATTTAAATAGAATTTTCTGTGGGTAAAAATTTGGATGTTGTCCCCTGAAGATTTTCCTATTAGAGTTGTCTGTTTTGTAAGAGAATGATAGCCGTTTCCCTGTCCACATTCCAAAACTTTAATTATCATTACATAAATTTACCTAACAATTTTGCTTATTTTGTTTCAATTTCTCTGTTGCTCTACTTGACAAGAAAGTTGTAGTAGTACAAAAAATTTACACTAGAATGCATTTAAGAACAGTTTTCAATACCGATAGCTTCAGGCAGCATAATATGTAGCTTTAGAAAATATTAGATATAAAATCAAGAATATATCTCACTTGAAAAAGAGCAAAATATTTTCTTTATCTATTAGTAAGAAAAGTCAATTATCCTAGTAATACTCTTCTAAAAAGAATGTAGCAATATAATAACTCCTAATGACGTCTGCTATACCCACAGATCAGTGACTTGCTCAGCTCTTATCAGAGAAGCTTTCTCCTGCAGCAGGTGGAGAAAAATACAGAGACCCACAGCCAGATATTAGGCAGAGAGTGAGAGTCCTTGGAAGGCTCAACCCTAAAGGGGATATCTCCATTAAATCCCTCCCTTAGGCCCCGGAAACCCAAGGAAGAGGAGGCAGAAAAAATTCAAAAGCCAGAGAGAATTGTTTCTTTATACCTCTCTGGTTTTGGATAGAAGACCCAGAAATAAAACCCCATACTTATGGACACCTGATTTTTGACAAAGATGCCAAAACCATACAATGGAAAAAAGACAGCATCTTCAACAAATGGTGTTGGTCTAACTGGATGTCTACATGTAGAAAAATGCAAATAGATCTATACTTATCACCCTACACAAAACAAAAGTCCAAGTGGATCAAAGACCTCAATATAAAACCAGACACACTAAACCTGTTAGAAGAAAAAGTGGGGAATAGCCTTGTACTCATTGGTACAGAAGACAGCTTCCTGAAAAGAACACCAACAGCACAGACTCTAAGAGCAACAATCAATAAATGGGACCTCATGAAACTGAAAAGATTCTGTAAAGCAAAGGACACTGTCCTCAAAACAAAATGACTGCCTACAGACTGGGAGAGGATCTTCAACAGCCTTATATCTGACAGAGAGCTAATATCCAGTATATATAAAGAACTAAAGAAGTTAAACAGCAACAAATCAGTTAATCCAATTTAAAAAATGGGGTACAGAGCTAAACAGAGAATTCTCAATAGAGGAATATCGAATGGCAGAGAAACACTTAAAGATGTGTTCAAGGTCCTTAGTAATCAAGGAAATGCAAATCAAAAAAGACCCTGAGATTTCACCTTACGCCCATCAAAATGGCTAAGATCAAAAAACTCATGACAACACATGCTGGAGAGGTTGTGGAGAAAGGGGTACCTTCCTCCATTGCTGGTGGGAATGTAAACTTGTACAACCACTCTGGAAATCAATCTGTTGCTTTCTTAGACAATTAGGAATAGCGCTTCCTCAAGATCCAGCTATACCACTCCTAGGCATATATCCAAAATATGCTCAAGTATACAACAAGGACATCTGCTCAACCATGTTTGTAGCAGCTTTATTTGTAATAGCCAGAAGCTGGAAACAGCTCAGATGCCCCTCAGTTGAGGAATGGATACAGAAATTGTGGTACTGCTACACAATGGAATATTACTCAGCAATAAAAAAACACAGAAATCATGAAATTTGCAGGTAAATGGTGGGAACTGGAAAACATCATCCTGAGGGAGCTATCCCAGAGGCAGAAAGACACACATGGTATATACTCACTCATAATTGGATATTAGACATATGATATAGTATAAACATACTAAAATCTGTACACCTAAGGAAGCTAATCAAGAAAGAGGACTGTGACTAAGATGTTCAATTGCCATTCAGAAAGGCAAAGAGGATGGACATCAGAAGAGGGAGAAAACAGGGAACAGGACAGGAGCCTGCCATAGAGGACCTTTGAAATGCTCTACCCTGTAGGGTATCAAGGCAGATGCTGAGACTCATAGCCAAACTTTGGGTGGAGTGCAGGGAATCTTATGAAAGAATGGGGAGTTAGTAAGACTTGGAGAAGACAGGAGCTCTACAAAGAGAGCAACAGATCCAAAAAGTCTAGGCACAGGAGTCTTTTCTGAGACTAATACTTCAGCCAAGGACCACTTATGGAAATGGCCTGGAACTCCTGCACAGAATAGCCTATGGCAGTTCAGTGCCCAAATGGGTTCATAGTAATGGGGACAGGGACTGTCTCTGACTTGAACTGATTGGCCTGCTCTTTGATCACCTCCCCCTGAGGAGGAAACAGCCTTACCAGGCCACAGAGGAAGACCATGCAGCCTGATTGTCTCCTGATGAGACCTGATAAACTAGGATCAGAGGGAAGGGGAGGAGGACCTCTCTTATCAGTGGACTGGGGGAGGGGTATGGGTGGGAAAGAGAGTGGGAGGGTGGGATTGGGAGGGGAGAGGAGAGGGAGTTACAGGGGGGATATAAGTGAATAAACTGTAATAAAAATAAAATAAAAATAAAAATTATTAAAAAAAAAGCCAGAGGGGATGGAGGACACCAAGAAAACAAAGTCCTCTAAATCAACTTAGCAAAGCTCTTAGGACATACAGAGACCAAAGAAGCATGCACATGGCCTGCATAGTTCTGCACCAGGTCCTCTGCACATATAGTACGTTTTTCAGATGTCTTCCAGTTCAGTGTTCTTATGGGATCCCTGAGTTTGTGATCCCTGATTCCTGTGCCTTCTCTTGGGCCCTTTTCCCAATCTTTGTTGGTCTTGTGCAACTCTGATATGTTATTTTTTGTTTTATCATAGTATATTAATATATCATATTATAATTATATTAATTATATAATTATATGTATTTTAAATATATAAGTTATATAAATATATATTTAAAGGAATTGTGATTCCATTTAAAGCCTGTTTATTTTATTTTTTTCATATTTTCAATTTTTAAAAATTTTATCTATTTATTTTTTGAATATATATATATATATTAATTTTTATTTACATTTTATTAACTCTGTATCCCAACTCCCTCATTCTTTCCCAATCCCACCCTCCCTCCCTGATCTCCTCCCTAACCCTTTCCAAGTCCACTGATAGTGGAGGACCTCCTCCCCTTTCATCTCACCCTGTTTTATAGGTATCTTCAGGACTGGCTGCAAAGTCCTCCTCTGTGGCCTAGCAGGGCTGCTCCTTCCTTAGGGGGTGGGGAGGTCAAAGAGCCTGCCACTGAGTTCATGTCAGAAATAGTCCCTGTTCCACTTACTAGGGAAACCCACTTAGTTACTGAGCTACCACGGGCTATACTCGAGCAGAGGTTCTAGGTTATATCCTAGAACATGGTCCTTGGTGGAGTGTCAGTCTCAGAAAAGACCCCTATGCTCAGATATGTTTGGTCCTTGTGGAGCTCCTATCCTCTCTACATCATACTAACTCCCCCTTCTTTCATATGATTCCCTGCACTCTGCCAAAGGTTTGATTATAAGTCTTAGTATCTGCTTTGATACTCTGCTAGTTAGAGTCTTTTAGAGGCCCTCTGTGGTAGGCTCCTGTCCTGTTACTTGTTTTCTCTTACGTCCAATGCCCATCCCATTTGTCTTTCTAAGTGAGGATTGATCATCTTAACTCAGGACTTCTTTCTGATTATCTTCTTTAGATGTATAGATTTCACTATGTTTATCATATCTTATAGGTCTATATAAGTAAGTATGTACCATGTGTGTCTTTCTCCTTCTGGGATACCTCACTCAGAATGATCTTTTCTAGATCCCACCATTTGCCTGTAAATTTCATGATTTCCTCATTTTTGATTGCTGACTAGTATTCCACTGTGTAAAAACACCACAATTTCTGTATCCATTGCTCCGTTGAGGAACATCTGGGTTGTTTCCAGGTTCTGGCTATTACAAATAAAGCTGCTACAAACATGGTTGAGCAAATGTCCTTGTTGTGTACTTAAGCAACTTGCCCTCCTGTATACCAAAGACAAAAGGGCTGAGAAAGAAATCAGAAAAACAACACCCTTCACAATAGCCACTAATAACATAACGTACCTTCGGATGACCCTAACCAAGCAAGTGAAAGACCTGTTTGAAAAAAAACTTTAAGTCTCTAAAAAAGAAATTGAAGAATATATCAGTAGATGGAAAGATCTCTCGTGCTCATGGATTGGTACGATTAACATAGTGAAAATAGCCATCCTGCCAAAAGCAACCTATTGATTCAACACATTTTTTTATTTTTTGTATTAATTACAGTTTATTTGTTTCCCAGCTATAGCCCTCTCCCTCATTCCCTCCCAATCCCCACCCACCCTTACTCATCTCCTCCACGCCCCTCTCTAAGTCCAGTGATAGGGGAGGTCCTCCTCCCCTTCCATCTGACTCTAGCTTATCTGATCACATCAGAACTGGCTCCATTGTCCTCCTCAGTGGCCTGGCAGGGCTGCTCCTCCCTGGGGGGGCGGGGAGAGGTGTCAAAGAGCCAGCCACTGAGTTCATGTCAGAAACAGTCCCTGTTCCCCTTACTAGGGAACCCACTTGGATACTGAGCTGCCATGGGCTATGCCTGAGCAAGGGTTCTAGGTTATATCCATGCATGGTCCTTGGTTGGAGAATCAGCCCAAAGCAGATGCTGAGACTCATAACCAAACCTTGGGCAGAGTGCAGGGCATCATATGAAAGAAGTGAAATTTAGTAAGACCTGGAGATGACAGGAGCTCCAAAAGGACCAAATAAATCTGAGCACAGGGGTCTTTTCTGAGCCTGTTAATTTTCTAGTGTGAAACAGAAAGGGACTTTATCTGAATGAGAGGGGAGATGAAGAGGAACTGAGAGAAGCAGAGGGAGGAGAAACCATAATTAGGATACATTATATGAGAAAAATGTCTGTCTTCAATAAAAGGTAAAAATGACAAGAAGAAAATTTTTATGTTAATGAAACTAGGTACAAGAAAAATTGTTTGGCAGTGGCTTGAAAAACTCACCTTTTTAAAAGTTATCCTGGAAAGTGTGTGAATGGGCGTATATGGTGATAACACACGACAGTAGGAAGAAACAGTAAGATGAGCAGTCTACAACCTGTAATGAGTACATAGATTGCTTCTTCACTATCCACACACAGTATGAGATGCTTGGCCACATGATATCTGCATCTTAGAACGCGAACAATGAGAGCTGCACCCAGAACTTGTATGCAATGTTGATGGTGAAGGCAACTATTACCCATAACAAAAAGTAGCAAAAAAAATTATGTCCTATGATATGGTAATAATTAGAAATTACAATAACGATATTTTTTACAGACAATTGCATTTAACTTAAAAGTGTATTCTCTCAAGTTCTTTATTGGTAACACTTGCAGGAAGATCGGAATTACATATGTACATATTCTCATAAATGAAAAAATACTGAGGTAATGGAAAATTGTAATAAAATTTTTATTTGTGTGTTTACTTAAAAACTGTATGATGGTTGTGCATTGCGATATACATTTTATGAGTGTATGTGTGTGTATAAGTGTGCATGTGGGTTTCTTTTTCCAGCCCCATGTATTTTAATCAATGTTGAATTATACCATACAGGGTTAGGTTCTTTTTCTTTTCTTTAATATATTTATTTATTCACTTTACATGCTAATCGCAGCGTGCAAAATATGACTCCTCTCAGTCTCACTTTCCCATCCTTTTCCCCCAAACCCTCTTTCCCTTTTCTTCAGTGAAGGGAGCTTTTCAGTCCTCTTGCCACTTCACGTAGCATCAGGACTAAGCAGGTACACTTCCACTGAAGCCTTCAAGTCTGCCCAGCTAGGGAAAAGTGATTCAACAGCAGGCAAATGTGCCCATGTCAGTGACAACCCTGGCTAAGGACTGTTGCTAAGGGAGAACATAACAACAGAGCTGTCTGCCCATCAGCTCTGTAAGTGTCGAGGGCCTAGATCCAGTCCAGACATGTTTTTAGGTTGATGCTTCAGTCTCAGAGAGTCCCCATAGGCCTAGGTTAGTTGACTCTGTTGTTCTTCTTGAGGCGTTCTTGTCCCTTTCAGGTCCTTCTATCCTTCCTCCAAATCTTCCACAAGACTCCCAGGTCACCGTCTAATGTTTGACTGTGGCTCTCAACATCTGTTTCAACCCACTGCTGAGTGGAGACTTTGAGGGTACAGTCAGCTTGGCTCATGTCTGAGAGCATAGCAGAGTATCATTCATAGTGACAGGTCAGGTTCTTAAGAAAGAGGACCAGTCACAGAGGCCATCAATACCTTCTTCTTGGCAATAGATGCCCTACAGGACTGTGGATCCTTCAATGTGTGTCCACATCTATATTAGATGACACTGCTGCTTGGCAGTGGGCCTGTCGCGGTGCTGTTTCACATCCCTGGAAGCTCTGAAGCAAGCATGGTGCAGATGCTGTGCTGATTATATTTTCTTCTTTATCTCAGAACGACTTAACATGTGTATATTGTAATTCACCAGGCATTTAGAGCTAATGTGCTGGCCAGACTCGCTCTAAAATAATGTCCTCTGTTTGCTTTGAGATCAATATCTACATACATCATAGCTTTTAACCTTTATAAATATATGTACATATAGATATATAACCTAATATAATATGTATATGCATATATATTACATATATTAAAAAGCTGAAGATCTTGGAAACTGAGATTTGCCTCTAAAACCATTGTAAGACCCAAAATTAAAAGTATGAACTTTTCTGCTCGTACTCTGAGCTAATGATTTGTCTGAAGTTGTGACAGCTTCCAAGTTGCACATGTACTTGTATTATAAATACTACAATCATCTTGATGTATTGCTTTAGAACAAACAAACAATAGGGTCCTGCCTATGAGGTAAAATTGAGCTAAATTACAACTTTTTCAGATAAATTGTGCATTCTGATAGAAGAAGATGGTGTATGGTCTCAAAGCTTACAGTGGGAAGCATATTAAACAATCCCATGTACTTGAATGCTTGAAGGTTGACTTAATCATGCTGCAGTTTCTCTGTTTCAAACATGTAGAAAAATAAAACGTATTCATATCTAAATTAGTGGTTAATCAAATCCATTGCATTTACCTCTGTAAATCCAGATAGACCTGTATAAAAAACGTATAAACATATTACACACACTTATTTGCACCACCAAATGTGTTCTGTATTTATAACGGAAATGTAGATAAAGGTTTGAAGAGAGGGTTCATCAGTTAAGAGCACTTGTTGCTTTTACAGAGGTCCCAGATTTGGTTCTCAGCACCCATATGCTGACAGACAACTGTTCGTAACTCCCATTTTAGGGAATTAAGCGCTCTTGTCTGGCCTCTAGGTATATGCGTAATGCACATACCTACATGGAGGTTCTTATGCCTCTAGAGAAAAGTAAGTCTCAAAAAAATTAAATGCAGCTAAATTCTAAACTACTGAATTCAAATAAGAAATGGTACAGAATAGGGGCAGTAAAGGGGGAAAATGTTATTAGGTCTATTAGGAATAACCTTTGAAAATATGTGCTTGTTTTTCTATATGCAGTTGGCTTCACTCCAGGCACTGCTCAAAGCTGTATTTAGCATAACAGAATCTGGCCTTACTGATTCTTAAACAATTGTTTTGTTTGTTTGTTTGTTTGTTTACAATAACACATTGATAGGTAGCACAGTCATAAACCGCTCAGTGTAAGTCTGCTTACTGTTTTAATACGTGCCAAGCAGCCATGCCTGGCTGACTCCAGGAAGGTTGCTCCTGTGGTGGTAAGTCTTCTCAGACTACTCCAGAATGTTATTTTAAAGGCTTTAGAAATTAAAATTCAAACAAATGCCTTAAGCCCTTTCAAATTGCTGTCCCAGAAAATAAAAGCCAACTGTCTACTCCCTAGAGTGTTAGAAGGAGGTACCTTTGGCAGAGCTTGAAATATGTCTCTAATGTGGATCGCTAGAAAAACTGGCTGAACCATGGTAACTAGCTCTCTTCTCCAAAAAAAAAAAAAAAAAATTGGGGGGATATTTAATCATCAGTGTCCATTCTAGAAGAGATAATGGCTGCTCACTCTTAAAAACATCTCACATTACTTATTTAAAATATAATTTGGCATACATAGCTTTATGAATAAGTAAAATTAAGCCTCCAGTTCTGTTTTAATACCCTTTTAGTTGAACAAAGCAAAGCAAAGCATGACCCATCTCAACCAACAATGGCTCTTATTATCCTCTGTTCAAAAGTAATGTCTTGGGAAAGCTAAGCTACACAGGCATTGCCCTAGAGTTCTAGATACTTACTCGATGTAAAGGCCAGGACTCGCACCAATAGATTCACGTCATAAAAAACTAAAATGTTCAGTGTCTATCAATAATGACGCTTCTAAGTTTCCAGATATCTTTAACTGTCTCGTGCTTTAATAGACATTTGGTAGCAGGGTTTTAAATGTATTTCATAGCTGAAATGCTCCACATGACTGTAGTCCACTTTTCCTTACTGAAATATTCATTGAAATGGTTTGGGTGAGACTCCAAAAGGGATAGACCCAGCTTTGGAGCTGACTGCACTGCCAAACAGGAATGGGAGGGCGGAGTCCCTTCGCCCCATCTGGTTCTCTTCTCTCTTTGTTGTTTTCAGTGGTAAGAAAAATGATAGCTAAATTGACTCCATTTTAAAATATTTTTGAGACTCCAAAATCACAAGGTTTTCAGTTTGGTTTGTTTCCTTGATACATCCCACCTTAATAAGGATGAGCTTAAAAAGAAATCTTATAAATCAGAGAAGCAGTTTATAAGACAGAAGTGATTCAAATATGAATAATCTTTTCTACCCACAATTTGAAAACCAGAAATCTCCTTTGTCTTCTTTATTTATTACAAGAGCACACTGAAACTAATGAGGTCAGTTGGTAACACACCCGTAGGCTGCTCTGAAATGTTTACATTAAATTGATAGTTCAAAGCTAGTAAATAGTGAATTTGTTGCTGTGCTTATGGGAGCTATGAAATTTTTATAATGGCTCTTAAGAAACCTTATGTAGGGAGTGGGGAGGTGGTTCAATGAGTAAAGTGCGTTCTTCTCAAGCATAAGGACATAAGTTTGGATCCCCATCACCCAAGCAAAATGTGGAGTGCAGGGGTGCCCATCTGTAACCTGAGTGCTCAGAGGCAAGAACAACTGGATCCCAAGAGATGTGCTCATGGCCATCCAGTCGAGCTGAATCACAGTGAGTTTCCACTTTGCTGAGAGGCTCTGTATAAAATCTAAGGTGGGGAGGTAATTGAGGAGTACATCTGGTGTCAAATTCTGTCATCTGCACGACTACACACTCATCTCCACATGTGCACACATGTACATACCACACACATATACAATGTACAAAAATAAAGTACATGAGAGAATCAGTAGAAAGGAAATCCAAGATGGAATTTACATCAATAGGGAAACTAAAAAATTACTTGGCAGTTATAAGTTCTCCATTATGACTAGTGGGGAGTTTCTCCTTTAATTAGACATCAGTCTTGGCTTGTCATGCCAATTCAAATATTACCCTATCTCCACTGCTCTACCCTCTGTTTAATCAAGTAACAATGGCTTATCTAGCTGCAGATATAAGGCTCTTAAAAAAAGAAATATAGGATATTACTCACTTGTTGCTGTGCTTGACTCTCAAAGAGCAAAATGGAAACTGAATTTTGTGATTTTGTTTGAAGACAGCTATTTTAAAGAGGGGTGGTTTAAATACCTAGCATCGGAAGTCCATTTGGAACTTTTCTTTTCATCTTTCTAATTTTCCCATGAAGCAGAAATAATTGTAGGAAGCTAGATATAACAGTAGAGACTGTCACACATTTTTTTTTTATTTTAGAATGTGTTGTAAGCACTAAAATTTTGTTTTCACAGAAAAGCTTCAGCAAAACTTCGAAGCAGAACAATGGTAAGTGTCTCGGCTCTTATATGAGAAGGGCAATTAGAAAGCTCTGAGCCCCTGGAAATCTAGCCACACTTCTCACATCTACAGAATCTCATGACTATAGAGAAGGCAATTTCAAAAGCACAGTCACGAACTATATGATAGATTAAGAGATAAATGCAAGGATTAGTCTAAAAGTACTCTTTACGTTAGTAAAGATTGTTTGTAACAGATATGCCAGTTCATGAGAAATCTTACTAATGCACAGAAACTTGGGTTAAATGGCTGAGCTATTTTGATTGTGGTGGTTTGAATAAGAAGGGCTCCCATAAGCTCATGCATTTAAACACTTAGTCCCCAGCTGGTGGACTTGTTTGGGGAGGATTGCAAGATATGACCTTGTTAAAGGAGGTATGTCACAGGGTCACGCTTTGAGGTTTCAAAAGGCTCATACCATCCCTGCATCTCCTTTCTCTCTCTCTCTACTTCATGATTTTGTCTCAAGATATGCCTCTTGGCTACTGCTCCAGGATATGCCTGTCTCTTGCCATGCTTCCCACCATAAGGGTCATGAGCTTCGATACTTCTGGAACTGTATATCACAAATAAACTCTGCTATAACATACCTCAGTCATTATGTCTAATCACAGCAATAGTAAAGGCATTGATTAAATATAAACTGAAAATCAATTCATAGAGAACCTAAATGAAAAAATATTTTATATATAACAATAATATATTAATTATATGTTATATATTTTACATATAAATAATAATAAATTATAATAAATAATAAATTTGTAGTTGGTCAATAATTTATACATTTGACAAAACAAAGTATGTTTTGAAAAAAACTACGGTATTTCTGTATTTGAAATTTCTGAAATTCATGTGTTGGCAAATAAATAAATAAATAAATAAATAAATAAATAGAAAAAACCTATTCACAGCTGGAGTGATAGCTCAGCAGGTTCAAGGACTGCATGCTCTTTCAAAGGTCCAGGGTTCAATTCCCAACACCCACATTGTAGTTTACAACCATCTCTAACTCCAGTTCCAGATATTTCTCTTCTGGCATCCATGGGCCACAGACATGTGAGTAGTTCAGCTATACATGCAGATAACACACACACATGCACACACGTGCATACATTGCACACACATGGGGAGAAGTAAGACAATTAATAAAAGAAGATGAAATCTTCTCTACATTAGAAAGGAGTATCATTAATGAGAATTAATGTAATCATTAAATTTGAGCAGAAAATTCACATTGCTCCTAAATTTAAGTCTTTTTTAAAAAAAATTCTTTACACTTTATTCACTTTGTATCCCCCTGTGGTTCCCTCCCTCCTCCCATCCCAATATCTCCCTTCCTCTACCCTCTGCATGCATGCCCCTCCCCAAGTCCACTGATAGGGAAGGTATTCTTTTCCTTCCTTCTGACCCTAGTCAACTAGGTCTCATCAGGAGTGGCTGCATTGTCTTCTTCTGTGGCCTGGTAATGCTGCTTCCCCCTCAGCGGGAGGTAATTAAAGAGCAGGCCAATCAGTTCATGTCAGAGACAGTCTCTGTTCCTATTACAATGGAACCCACTTGGATATTGAACTGCCATGGGCTACATCTGTGCAGGGGTCTTAGGTTATCTCCATACATAGTCCTTGGTTGGAGTATCAGTCTGAGGAAAGACACTTATGCTCAGATTTTTTGGTTCTGTTGCTCTCCTTGTGGAGTTCCTGTCCTCTCCAGATCTTACTGTTTCCCACTTTTTTCATAAGATTCCCTGTACTCTGCCGAAAGGTTGCCCATAAGTCTCAGCGTCTGCATTGATAGTCTGCAGGGCAGAGCCTTTCAGAGGTCCTCTGTGTCAGGCTCCTGACTTGTTCCCCCTTTTCTCATTCTTCTGATGTCCATCCTCTTTGCCTTTCTGGATAGGAATTGAGCATTTTAGCAAGAGTCCTCCCTCTTGATTAGTTTCTTTAAGTGTACAGATTTTAGTAGGTTTATCCTACATTATATGTCTATATGAGTGAGTATATATATCATGTGCATCTTTCTGCTTCTGAGATAGCACACTCAAGATGACCTTTTCCAGATCCCACCATTTACCTGTAAATTTCATGATTTCGGTGTTTATATTGCTGAGTAATATTCCATTGTGTAGAGATACCACAATTTGTGCATCCATTCCTCCACTGAGGGGCATCTGGACTGTTTCCAGCTTCTGGCTATTACAAATAAAGCTGCTAAAAACGTGGCTGAGCAAATGTCCTTATTGTTTACTTGAGACTCTTTTGGGTATATGCCTAGGAGTGGTATGGCTGGATCTTGAGGAAGCGCTATTCCTAGTTGTCTGAGAAAGCACCAGATTGATTTCCAGAGTGGTTGTACAAGTTTACATTCCCACCAGCAGTGGAGGAGGGTTCCCCTTTCTCCACGTCCTCTCCAGCATGTGTTGTCTCTTGAGTTGTTCTTAGCCATTCTGATGGGTGTAATGTAAAATCTTAGGGTCATTTTGATTTGCTAATGAGGCTGAGCTTTTTTTTTAAGTGTTTCTCTGCCATTCGATATTCCTCTATTGAGAATTCTCTGTTTAGCTCTGTGCTCCATTTTTTAATTGGATTACTTGATTTTTTTGCTGTTTAACTTCTTTAGTTCTTTATATATACTGGATATTAGTCCTCTGTCAGATATAGGGTTGGTTAAGATCCTTTCCCAGTCTGTAGGCTATCATTTTGTTCTGACAACAGTGATCTTTGCTTTACAGAAGCTTTTTAGTTTCATGAGGTACCAGTTATTGATTGTTGCTCTTAGAACCTGTACTGTTGGTGTTCTGTTCAGGAAGTTGTCTCTAAGGAGATGATCATGTGGTTTTTCTCCTTCAGTTTGTTTATGTGGTGGATCACATTGATGGGTTTCTGCATATTGAACCACCCCTGCATGCCTATGATGAAGCCTACTTGGTCATAGTGGATGATGTCTTTGATGTGTTCTTGGATTCAGTTTGCAAGTATTTTGTTGAGTATTTTTGCATCTGTGTTCATGAGGGAGATTGGCCTGAAATTCTCTTTATTTTTTGGGTCTTTGTGAGGTTTATGTACCAAGGTGACTGTGGCTTCATAGAATGAGTTTGGTAGTGTTCCTTCTGCTTCTATTTTGTGGAATAGTTTAAAGAGTATTGGTGTTAGCTCTTCTTTGAAGGTCTGGGAGAATTCTGCACTGAAACTATCTGGACCTGGGCTTTTTTTTACATGGTAGACTTTTGATGACAGCTTCTATTTTCTTAGGGGATTTAGGACTATTTATTTGGTTTACCTGGTCTTGATTCAGCTTTGGCATGTAGAATCGGTCAAGAAAATTGTCCATTTCATCTAGATTTTCAAATTTTGTGGTGTATAGGTTCTTGAAGTAAGACCTAATTATTGTTTGGATTTCTTCAGTGGTCATGTCCCCCTTTTGTTTCTGATTTTGTTGATTTGGATAGTTTCTCTCTGCCTTTTAGTTAGTTTGGCTAAGGGTTTGTCTATCTTGTTGATTTTCTCAAAGAACCAGCTCTTGTTTTCATTGATTCTTTGAATTGTTTTATTTGTTTCTAATTTATTGATTTCAGCCCTGAGTTTGATTATTTCTAGCCGTCTACTCCTCTTTGGTGTGTCTGCTTCTTTTTTTTTTCTAGGGCTTTTCAGTGAGCCATTAAGTTGCTTGAATGAGATGTTTCGAATTTCTTCTTGAAGGCATTCCTCTTAGCACTGCTTTCATTGTGTCCCATATGTTTGGGTATGTTGTGCCTTCATTTTCATTGAATTCTAGGAAGTCTTTAATTTCTTTCTTTATTTCTTCTCTGACCCAGCTGTCATTTAGTAGCAAGTTGTTCAGTTTCCATGTGTGTGTAGGCCTTTTGCTATTTTTGTCATTGAGGTCCAGCTTTATTCCATGGTGATTAGATAGGATACAAGGAATTATTTCAATCTTCTTGTATCCGTTGAGTCTTGCTTTGTGACCAACTATATGGTCTATTTTGGAGAAGGTTCCATGAGGTGCTGAGAAGAAGGTAAATTCTTTTGGGTTTGGGTGAAAGGTTCTGTAGATGTCCATGAGGTCCATTTGATTCATGACCTCTGTCAGAGTTGTTGTTTCTTTGTTTAATTTCTGTTTTGTTGACTGTCCTTTGTTGAGAGTGGGATGTTGAAGTCTCCCACTATTAATGTGTGGGGGTCTATGTGTGGCTTAAGTTTTATTAACATTTCTTTTACAAATGTGGGTGCCCTTGAATTTGGGGCATAGATGTTCAGGATTGTGATATCATCCTGGTGGATTTTTCCCTTGATGAGTATGAATTGTCCTTCTCTATCTCTTTTAATTAATTTTGGTTGAAAATCTATTTTATTAGATATTAGAATGGCTACTCCTGCTTTCTTCTTGGGTCCATTTGCTTGGAAAACTGTCTTCCCGCCCTTTACTCTCAGGTAATGTCTATCTTTGTGATTTAGGTGTGTTTCTTGTATGCAACAGATTTCTGGGTTTTGTTTACATATCCTTTCTGTTAGTCTGTGTTTTTTTATTGGAGAATTCAGTCCATTGATGTTGAGGGAGATTAATAACCAGTGGCTGTTAGGTCCTTTGATATTGATGTTGGCTATGATAGTGTGTTTATCTGTTTGACTACTTTTTGTTTTGCTGTAGTGAGGTTATTTATTTCCTGTGTTTTATTGAAAGTAGCTAGTTTTCTTGGGTTGTATTTTTCCTTCTAGCATCTTCTGTAACACTAGATTTGTGTGTAGGTATTGTTGAAATTTGTTTTTGTCGTTGAATATCTTATTTCCTCTGTCTATGAACACTGAGAGTTTTGTTGGCTATAGTAGCCTGTGCTGACATCTGTGTTCTCTTAGGGTCTGCATGATATTCATCCAGGCTTTCCTGGCTTTCATAGTTTCTGTTGAGAAGTCAGGTGTGATTCTAATGGGTTTGCCATTATATGTTACTTGGCCTTTTTCCCTTGCAGATTTTATTATTCTTTCTTTGTTCCGTATACTTACTGTTTTGATTATTATGGACAGGAAGATTTTCTTTTCTGGTCTAATTTATTAGGTGTTCTGTAGGCCTCTTGTATTCTTATAGGCCTCCCCTTTAAGTTGGGCAAATTTTTTTCAATGATTTTGTTGAAAATATTTTCTGAGCCTTGGAGGAGGTAATCGTCTTTTTCCTCTATTCCATTATTCTTAGGGGTTTTTTTTTTTTCTTTTTATGTTGTCTTGGATTTCTTGGATGGTTTGTGTCAAGAATTTTTTAGATTTATTATTTTCTTTGACAGATACATCAATTTCTTCCACTGTATCGTCCACACCTGACATTCTTTCTTCCATCTCTTGTAGTCTATTGGTTATGCTAACCTCTGTAGTTCCTGCTTTCTTCCCTAAGTTCTTTCTCTCCAAAATTTCATCCATTTGTGTTCTTTAATTTTTTCCAATTCTATCTTCAGATCTTCAGCCGTTTTGTTGATTTCCTTCACCTGTCTGACTGTATTTTCCTGTTTTTCCTTCAATTCATTCAGCTGTTTGTTTGAACATTCCTCTGTTTCTTTTATTTCTTTCAGTGATTTAATCATTTCCCCTCTGAACACCACAAACTCTTTGGCTGCATCTTCCTTTATTTCTTTACGGATGACCATAATCTGTTTTATTATATCTTCCCCCAATTCTTTACGCATTTTATTTGCTTCCTCCATTAACCTGTTCATAAGTATAGATGTAAGGTCATCTTCTTGAATTTTACTTATGTTAGGGTGTCCGGGGCTACTTGCCCCTGGATAACTGGGTTCTGGGGATGCCATATTGCTTTGCCTTTTATTGGTTGTGCTTTTTCACTAGCCTGTACCCATCTCTCTGTCTCAGGTGTTGTCTGTTAATTTCTGGTGCCTGCTGGGTCCTGGGTGGGGAGAATTCACTTGGTGGGGTTCTGAAGTTCTCCTCTGCTTTTTGGGTATGGTTAACTGAATGGTGCTGCTTCTCAGGAATTGTCATAGTTCACTTCAGGTGTATGGACCTGTGTGGTAATTGTGGTGTTCAGGAAGGCTCTCCTCTCATCAGGAGAGTTCCTGGTGATGGCTGCCCTGCTGCTGGGTTTCTTGCTCTGAATTTAGTGAGCAGCAGCTGTTGTTCTTAAGGTGTAATTGTTGGGTGCAGCCCTCTTGAAGAACCAGGGATTCCCACAGTTTAGCTAGGGATAACTGGTTGATCCTTGGAGCATTATCTTAGAGCTGCTGTAATGGCTCTTAGGCTTTTGTAGGTCTGAGGATGCAACTGTGTGACCCAGTGCCCTAGTGGTACTCAATAATGGCAGGTGAGCACAGCACTCATGCCTGCAGTAGAAAGCTAGAGCCTAGAGTCTGCCTGAATCCAGAAAGTCTTCTGGAGCTGGGTGTCCTGAGCATTGGACCTGATAATCCTTTCAGCGTGGGGTTTCTTCCTGACAGAGACACCCAGTCTTTGCTTTGGGGACAGCTGTTCTGTCTGTGATCCCGAGTACAACCCGCAGGCACAGACTTATGTGGCTCTGCCTTTCTGCCTTTCTGGGGATTGGGTGCCTGGGCGTCTGCCGAAACTGGGTAAATTTTCCCGAGACCTTTTCGGGCTGGTGGTATTGGCTGAGTGCTCTGAGATCAGACCAACTATTCCCCTCCCTGTGGGTTTGGACCCAACAGAAAAACTCAGTCTCTGGTGCCCTGGCGCCCACAGTTCTATCTGGGGCAGCAAGTCAAGGAAAAAGGCAGGACTCTGTGCCAGCACCTGGGTCCCCAGCTCTGGCTCTGGGCTTGCTCCTGGGTGCCCACGGAACCCCTAGTCTTTTCCAGGGGATATCTGGGTGACCTAAGGTCAGTCCCAATTGTTTCCTGCACCATGGAGTTTTCTCTCAACTGGAAATCTCAGTCTCTGATGTTGTGGTGCCCATAGTTCAGTCTGGGACAGTGATCAGAGCACACTGGCGTGTGGCTCTGGGCTGGCGACCAAGCACCTGGTGGAACCGGGATCTCTTCCCCAGTTTAGCTGGGTGAGTTAAAGCTGATTGAATCCCCCACCGTGGGATATCCTCTCACCTGGGAAACACAATCACTTGTGTTTTAGGGCCACAAGTTCTGACTGCTGATCACTGTGCTGATCCTGCTGTGCTGCTGGTCAGAATGAGAGTTGTCCCGCCGCCACCATCTTGCCAAACCCCCTAAATTTAAGTCTTAACATGATGTAATTGTCCTGAAATATTGATGATAAAAAGCTGTTTTTCTCCAGTTCGTCCAGTTTTACTTTGGTGACCAGCACACACAGTCATTTAGCTACAAGGGTCTTCTTTTCTCCTTTATAATCAATGGCATATTTGGGCTCCATTGGCACAACAAAATATTTACAATTTCTAGATGATTTCCTTAAAGATAAGGATTCCGGAGCCACACAATCTCCTATTTCCTATCTTTTCCCAGGAACAACAGCTGTAGCATTTCTTGAGGCCATAGATCCAACATGAAAAAGCTAAGGAGACTGAGTTCTAGGAGGTCCTACACTTTTCATAAGAAAGAATTGCTTCA
The DNA here is from genome assembly GCF_030254825.1 of Meriones unguiculatus. Taxonomy (NCBI): domain Eukaryota; kingdom Metazoa; phylum Chordata; class Mammalia; order Rodentia; family Muridae; genus Meriones; species Meriones unguiculatus. Next base: position 105,004,172 of record NC_083350.1, on the reverse strand, counting down.
TCTAATGCTTGGCTTATAGTTTGATATTTCATTGTGATGATCCTTCAGAAAATGTCTCAGCTACAAGAGAAAATGGTCTCTTTTATCCTCTTTTACTACATTTAGTAAAAGTTTTGACTTCACTGAGAAGAAAGCCATGCCTCTATCTTGCAATGCTCTATGTTAGCTAATTTTTTATATGTTTGCCTGAAAATATGTTTGTGTACCATATGTTTGTGCTGAGCCATCACTCCAGTGCTTGCAGGGTGCTTGCAGAGACCAGAAAAGAGCATTGAGTGCCCTTGGAACTGGAGTTATATGTAGATAATAGCCTCCCTGCAGTGAATTAGGGAAACTTTGAGAGAATGTGTAAAGAGTGGATAAAGTCATAAGTGAATAAATATTCTTTGGCATGAACCTAGCCATACCAAGGACAGGTGTGTCAGACCCAAGGGAAGGTAAATCCTCATCCTTACCCAGATGAGGAACAGATGAATGGCAAAGCTTTCTTCAGTACAAACATGAATATTAAACGTGTGTGTGAAAACTAACAGTGGCAGTTTCCTCCCATGAGAGATCCTGAGGGGACTTGCCTACAGAGGCCTCCTACCAACACTAGCTACCTGTTCTCCTGGGCTAAACATAATACACTCACTGAGGTTCTGGGTAGCTGCCTCACTGATGCCACTCCATCAGCCTACACAGCCTACCTGACCGTAGGCTTTATGTGCCCATGTGTCTGTCATTTCGTTAACATCTCTCCATTCTTTATTCCCTCTCTGCCCAGAGTCAACTCAACATGCCAAGCCATGCTGGAAATCACACTTCCTATGTAGCTATAGGGAATCAAGCCTGGCTAGTCTGCAAAAGTAGTAAATGCTCTTTACCACTGAGCCAATTTTTAAATTTTCATTTCTATATTTTATTTACTTAGCATTAGTTATTCCTAATGGCTATTACTAGCACCCATATGGTTAGGTTTAGTCTATGGTCTATAAATAATTCTATATACGAGTGAATCAATAAACAGCAAGGAATATCCCTAATTATTGGTGAAGAGTTTAAAACTACAAATGAAAGATGTAAGGATTTTAATTATAATGTGAAGAATTTCTATTCTTCCTTAATATTTCAATTATGCCTTAAAATTCCAATAAAACCTCAAAGCAGCACAATGAACTATCAACTAATAAACTAGTTTATGTGACGTGTTATTCCTGATTTTAAGTTCAGTTCAACTAGAAGGTGGATTACTTGTTTTTGGAGAAAATGGTTTTATTTATTATTTAGATATTTATTCATTATTGTCTCTTTGAGCTTTATAAATTAGAAAATACAAACAATTAGGTAGTTGGCTAAAATTAGTGCTGGGTTGTTAGATAATTGAATATTTACTATAGATTCTACACTATTTTTTCTGAACTTTTGGACTCAAAAAGTCACTTTTTCATTCCACTTGACAAAGCTGATTTAATTATATATTTCGACAGTTGAAATTACAAGATGTGCTCAGTAAGGTGTTTTTAAATTTCTCAAAACCCAACAAGTACAGATGGTCCCTTAATAGCAATGAAAAGGCAAATTGAAATTATGCAAAACCCTTTGGAAAACAATTCATTCCACACTCCTTTCAAGGAAAGCATCATCTCTGTTTAAAATCTAATGTGATTAGACATCCTGTTGATACAAATCACACTAAAAGAAATGCTGTGTTTTACAAATTATTTGCTTTTGGCAAGAAAACAGACTACATAATTAATTTTAATAAATAATAGCAAGGAGTAGCATGCCAGCCTGTCAGGTTTATGTCCCCAATACTTTCAATGATTTGACAGGTGATGACATTCAAAATTACAAGCTGCTAAATTGCATATCTGGACCTAATAATGACTATTGATATGATATAAAGCTATAATGTAGAATATTTGCATTCATTGATATCTCTGCAAGAATTGTATGACTATGTCAGATATTCCAAGTACCAGGTGATCACCATGTTAGAGTACTATGGTGAAGTATTCGGTTAAGTGAGAAACTACAGTGCCATCAATAGAACAAACACTAAGCACAGAGGTTCAAATCTCACCTCACTTTGTTACTTGTACCAGTTTAGAAGTATCTCTTAATTTATTTATGTATCAAATAATTTATCTATTATCTATGAAACAATAATAATTAATAGATATTTTTAAAATGTTAAAAAGGCTAATGAGGCAGATGTGAAAATATCTTATTCATTTTGAAGCGCATGCAGAAACTCAGTATGCTCCATTTAGAGGGAAAATAGCAGAAGCAGGGTGAGCCGGGTGCTAAGATGTAACTTCCTGTATTGATCCTCAAAGCTGAGGAATGATGGGAGAGAAATGTGTTGGTGCAAGAAAGGTGGGAATGTAATAACATTCTGAAGGGAAGAGCAAATGGAAACCAAATTAGAGAAGCAGCTCGTGAAGAAACAAAGGATGCTCAGCCAGGGGAGGATGTGGACAAAGAAATGATGCCTTCTCTACTGATGGCTTGTGTGAATAGTAACATGAGGTCAGAGACTATGGCATACACAGAACTCTGATTAGGAGAGATTTATTCTAGTGATTACCCCAATTGTGTGCATATGAATATGAGTGAAGGGTTAGGTTACACTTAGGCAAAACAGATCAAATTAAAAAAAAAAATTCATCAGTCGTCATGAGAATTTATTTTGGAGGTTGAATGTCAACAGATACTTTAAACAATGCACACAGTCAGGTTATACTGATTACAGTTTAACTGCCTGTGTTTAACTGAACTTTCGGAGATACTTCAAGCAATAATGAGTATAATCAGGTTATACTGGGTCAATCAAAACGCATGGGGGAGGTTGATTTTCTCTGAATTTTTAGAGCAGCTGCATGTTAATTATGTCATGATTAAGTGTGTGTATGTATGCATGTGTGTTTGTGCACTCATATGCTAATGGATATGTGTGCATGCATGCGTGTGTGTGTTTTGTGCATGTATTCATGTGTGTGCATGTATGTAAATATGTTTGTGACTGTGTATGTGCATGTATGTGACTGTATATATCCATGTATGTAAATGTGTGTGCATGTATGTGATGCTGTGTGTGCATGAATGAGAGTGTGTGTGCATTGCATTGTGTGTGCATATATGCAAGTATGTGCATGTATCCATGTGTGTGTGTAGACATGCATGTGTGTGAATACATGCATGCCTGCGTTTGGATGGTGGTTGCTGTGTTTTAGAATTAACCCTCTTTTTACAAAGAAACATACAGTAATCGTAGTTTCCAGGAGGCGGTTTGAAGTTTATTGTAAACTGTAGTAAACTGACATGTTACATTTGGAATGGCTTCCTGTGTTATTTTTAATATGCTACCTCAAATTCCGGCAAAAACTGTTTAAAACCTAAAAGCAGGCATTTAGGTAAAATTTTATTTAATTTTAATTTTTTATATCAATTACATTTTATTCACTTTGTATCCCAGCTGTAGCCCCCCTCCCTCATGCCCTCCCAAATCCCACCCTTTCTCTCTCATCACCTCCCATGTCCACTGATAGGGGAGGTTCTCCTCCCCTTCCATCTGACCCTAGCTTATCAGGTCTCATCAGGACTGGTTGCATTGTCTTCCTCTGTGGCCTGGTAAAGCTGCTCCCCCCTCAGGGGGAGGTGATCAAAGAACCAGCCACTGAGTTCATATCAGAGACAGTTTCTGTTCCCCTTACTAGGTACCCACTTACATACTGAGCTGCCATGGGGCTACATCTGTGCAGGGGTTCTAGGTTATCTCCATGCATGGTCCATGGTTGGAGTATCAGTCTTAGAAAAGACCCCTGGGCCCAGATATTTTTGCTCTGTTGCTCTTTTTGTGGAGCTCCTGTCCCCTCTAGGTCTTTCTATCTCCTCTTTCTTTCATAAGATTCCCTGCACTCTGCCCAAAGTTTAGTTATGAGCCTCAACATCTGCTTTGATACACTGCTGGGTATAGTCTTTCAGAGGCCCTCTATGGTAGGCTCCTGTCCTGTTTCCTGTTTACTCCCTCTTCCAAAGTCCGTCCTATTTGCCTTTCTGGGTGGGGATTAATGATCTTACCCAGAGTCCTCCTTCTTGCTTAGCTTCTTTGGGTGTGCAGATTTTAGTATGTCTATCCTATATTATATGTCTAATATCCACTTATAAGCGAGCATGTACTGTGTGTGATTTTTAAGGATATATCTCTATTCACAGTAGGAAAAGAAACCACATGGTAAATGACCTCATTTATGGTGTGACTAGAGAGTCTTACTATATTTCCAGGCACCCATTTTTACTTAGGTTATCAATGGAAACCCTTTGAAAAGGTCAGTTAAGATCAAAAATCAACACTAGGAGAAACTGGAATCTTGTGAACATAGCTGAGGTAGGCTCAGGCTTCACTCTTCAGAGTTCTTTAGCACCAGACTTTATCACTCTCCTACAGATATGAAAGATCATTGTTCAGGTCTTGTTTAGGCAGCAAAATATCTGAATGATGCAATCTTATAGCAAACCTCCTGGTTCACCGTTTAGAATCTCTCAGACCTCTTTTTCACTATATTCATTGAGCTGTACATGCAGAAGTTTTGTTAGAGATGTCTCTTCTGGAGCCATGCCCCTACACTCTGTTGATTGCTGCATTGTGTCCACTTTGGTTCACCGTAACTTTGCCAATTGCTGTAAAGAGAATTTTTGAAGAGTGAGATCTATTATTGTGTGTGGGTATAAGGATAAATTTGAAAATATAGTTGAGAATTGTGCTGGTTTAGTCAAGTAGCAATAGCTGGCTAGGTCTCTAGGGGCAGACTTGATTACCCTCTTGTTGTGGGGGTCTTAAATCCCATTCCAGAATTTTGACTACCTTCATGATATGAGTATCATTATTTCACCTTTAGAGGTGTTTTTTATATTTTACAAAGATATGGAAGTTTCTTGAGATCAATTAGAGACACATTATGAAATTATTGCAAGGAAATCTGAGAAATTTTAGATACAGGTATGTAGACACTATTTGAATAAGGTAGCCATACCCAATGCCAACATTTTTATTTGAGTTATATTCTCTATATGACCCTCCTCTCTCTCTCTGTCTCTCTCTCCCTCTCTCTCTCTCTCTCTCTCTCTGTGTGTGTGTGTAAGATAAATTGTGGGAAATGTGTTTGTATGGTTATTGTTTAAGTAATTTCATTAAGAAATCCACCCATCATTTGTTTGTGAAGTATTTGTGTCCACACAACCACATGCATGTCATAACTAATATTCAGAGAATCAACCTGTCCCTCAAGTTCGAATCTTCATACCCATATGTCAGTGCAGCTCTTACACCTTATTAGAGAAGATCCTTTGTGCAGTTACCTCAGAAAGTCACAAATGGTCAAAGTCTGAAGAATAGGTGTCAGCTTATGCTCAGCCACAAACAGGATGATGTATATCATCATAACATGTAAGATACCTGTATATCTTCACTTATATCATATCATCAACATCAGATACTGGGGCAGGATCAGAGTAAAACTGTATCTTCTGGGCATGACAAGACCACTACACTCATGAACTCACAACACCTGGGATTGCCTGCACAATATCTGCATAAGATCACACCTTCCGACATTCTAACGTGGAGGTAGAAGAAGCTCAACAGTTATTACCCCTAACTGAGGATCTATGGACAATTGTTGGTTTGGAGGGGATGGAAGAGTCGGTTTCCTTAAGATCTGATGGGCTCACCATGCTCCAATGGCTAGTCTCACACTCGTAAGTGTACTGCCAGTACACATTGCACTTATTTGTTTACTAAAAACAGAACAAAAAGTGGGGCAAGTAATTGGGAAGGGGGTAATTGGTGGTGGATCTGGGAAGAATTATAGGGGGTGTTGGGGTTAATGTGATAAAAATACAGTTTATGAAATGTTCAAAAATAATATAAATGGTCATATTTATTAAAAAAATACAGTGACCTTCTGCAGAAATACTTCAAATACATTTTATTTATGTTTTCTTTGTGTTGTAGTATCCACTGAGGACAATCAATATTTTAAAAGAAAATCCTTCAAAGAATGAATTTTAAGGTCTTACAATAAAGCAAAAATAAGCAATGTCATGCATTGCAAAAGAAGGATTTGGTTCCAATCTCATACCACAAACTTGTGATAATATTTGAATTCAGTAACAATAATCTGGAGTACAAACACACTATAATTATTTTTAATACACCTCTGGGATCAAGTTTTCAAAACTGCAAAACAAACATTGTGAACTCCTATAGTAACTGTCATAGAGCAGATGAAAATGGATTGTTAAAGATCTGTGTATCACCATAAGTAACTCGCCTTTACCAGCATCCCATTTCCTCTTTGGAACCAATTCAGTAATTTTAGTGGAAGCCCTAGCAAAGGAAGTGTTTTGGAGGGAAATATGATCAGCAAGGAAACTAAGGAGGAAATTAGAAGGGGAATTTTCACAGATTCTCAACATAGTACAAAGGTGGTTAAGTGACGGGAAATGGGAGATTCTTAAACCAGGTAAGTCAGTTACAAACCATTCTTAAAATTTACCCATAAGACCTCTTTGTTATTACTAGTTAACTCTGAAAGTAGACCCAATTAAAATGTAAGCATTATAAGCAAAAGACATGGCTCAGTAAAATAGTTACTTGACACGCAGGCCTGACAACCTGATTTTGGTCTCCAAGGGTCAAGGTAGAAGGAGAGAAGTGACTTCCAAATGTTGTCCTCTTTCTTCTAATTTAATGCTATGACATCCATAAATCTGGACTCAAACAGACATATCTCTCTCACACACACACACAGGCACACAAACACTCATCATCATCATTAGCATCACCACCACTATCACCGCCATAATAATGCCTAGTTATATTGTTTTTGTTTGCGGTAAAGTGCTATGGCCCAAAGTGACCAACGGAAGAAAGAGCTTACTTTGGCTCATGATTCCAGCCAGAGTTGGTAATGATGGTAGAGGCATAGCAGAAGGCAGCTAGGACAGGAAGCTGAGAAATGACATCTTCAGCCACAAACACAGAGCATAGAAAGCAAACTGGAAAAGAGTTGAGGCTACAAACTCTCAAAGACCAACCCCCTCCCCATGATGCACTTCCTCCATCCAGACTGCACCAGCTCTTTGTAGTGTCACCAACAGCAGACCACGTGTTCAAATACCAGAATCTAGGGGGTTGGGGGGCACATATTTTTGTTCTAAGGAGAAGAGCAAGGATGGGGAGAAGGAGGAAGAAGACAAGGAAGGCTGATGTAGCTTTGTGTTAATGTAGCCTTCAGTCGGGTTCTTCGATGATTTAACTTCAAGGGGTATATTGAAGAAGTTTGGAGAGCTACCCTAAGAATGTGTTTGGGGTTCTACTGCTTGGTACTGCATGGGGGTGGTCTATGTTACATAAGCAGAATGTAGAATAACAGTTCAGTGTCACTTTCTAGAAGTGATAAGAGATGAGACTGGAGAGACAGAACAATGATTGGTTGCCCTATGTATAATCACAGCCAGTCTTAAATATATACACACACATATATGCAACTCACATATGTTCATGTAAAAGAAGCACAGTTCTCATCACTATTTAATATTGCTTTTACTGTACCTTGAATCTTAGTGTCAAGCACAAGAGTAGCCTGGCTTATACGTTCGTTGGTATCTCTTCCACAGCTCTTAAATGAGACTTGGCATTCGGTGGCTTCTTCACTAGGAAATAACACTTAATGTTGCCAAAGGGTTTCCAAATCATTTTGGATTATGATAAAGTTGGATTATGATAAAGTTGATTTGTTCAGGTACAGCAAATTGAAAAAGATATTAAAAATCGGAGTCATTGACCAGAGGGATAAGGCATCTGAAAGTCTCTACCTAGCAGTGTTTCAAAGCAGACACTAAGACTCATAACCAAACCCTCGGCAGAGTGCAGGGAATCATATGAAAAAAGGGGAGTTAGTATGATATGGAAAGGATAGGAGCTCTACAAGGACCAAATATATCCGGGCACAGGGTCTTTTCTGAGACTGGTACTCAACCAAGGACCATCTATGGATATAACCTAGAACTTCTGCTCGGATGTGGCCCGTGGTAGCTCAGTAACCAAGTAGTTTTCCAAAGTAATGGGAACAAGGACTATTTCTAACAGGATCTCAAGGGCAGGCTCTTTGACCTCCCCACCCCCCCCCCAGGGGGGAGCAGTCCTGTTAGGCCAGAGGAGGATTTTTCAGCCAGCCCTGAAGATACCTGATAAAACAGGGTCAAATGAAAGGGGAGGAGGTCCTCCCCTATCAGTGGACTTGGAAAGGGGCAGGGAGGAGACAGGAAGAGAGTGTGGGGTTGGGGAGGGAATGAAGGAGCAGGATACAGCTGGAACACAGAGTTAACAAAATGTAAATAAAAAGAAAAATAAAATAAATATATAGCTTCAATTAGTCAGCCACGTAATTTCACTTTAATGGGTCATGGTGTAGCTGAGATCCTTGTGTTACCATTTAATTTCCTATCTATCACTCCACTTGTAAAAAACAATCTTCTTCATTTGTAGAAACAAATGAATATATTTAGAATAATAATAAAGAAACAAGAACTAATGGAAGAGATCTTAGTGTAATTCAAACACAGTTATCCAAGTTTTGAAGAAGCAGCATTTCCAAATACCATTGGAATAAGACACGAGTAGAAAGAAATGTGTTTCTGCAAATACAGTGAATCAAGGCTTCTTTAACAAGGTCCCAGGTAAAGCAACTGGGTTATGCATGTCAGTATAATCAACACCTTTAAGAAAAATCATATTGCAATATCCCTGCTTTGTCACACATGCCTTTCCCTAGAGAAGTTAAAACCCCCCAAATCTGCACTGATTTATTCTTTAAGCAAGGGTGGCAGGATAAATAAATTGTAATGTTACCATCTGGCTTAGCATTTCCCATAGGGAGAAAACTATCATTGTTTAGAAAAATACCTTGGTATTCTGTTTTAGATGTGGTTTGGAAGGATTTTACAAAGAATAAAAGATTTTTTTTTCTTGTTCCAAAGTATTAAAAGATTTTTTTAAAGAAATGCATGAAATGAAAAAGGCAGAACTATACCCCAAAATAAATAATTTTTTTTTTTTTTTTTTGGATATAGAAGGCAGGGGGAGGAAAAAGAACAAGTCAGCATGATGAGAAACCAGAAACGCTGAATGGAGGACACAGAAAAATTTCTGGCAGGTGACTGGCAGCAAAAAGATTTTAAAGAAAAGAGCATCATTAAATAGTCTGGGCATTGGGCTAGAGTGATGGCACATGCCTTTAATCCTAGCACTCAGGAGGCAGAAGCAGAGGCTGGCTGATTTCTGTAATTTCAAGGCCAGCCTGCTCTATAAAGTGAGTCCAGGACTATTACCCAGAAAAACCCTGTCTCAGGAAAAAAAAAAGGCATTATTGCTTTCCTCCAACTCTCTTTTTGATAAAATCTACTCTAGAAATTATTTATGTGTGTAGCATTTTGGAGAAATCAGAGTTGGATTACACACGCTTAGTCAACACAGAGCAGATCCCTGAAGAGGAGTTGAGAAACTCATGAAGATAAGAGCTCAAAGTGAAGGAGAACTCTTAGCAGATGTGGCCAAGAGCATGTCACTGGAATGTTGTTGCAAACCCCAGATTTGCCATCAAGAACAATAGGTTATTGTGAGTTCAGGTAAACATTGAGTGAGTCAACATTGAGTCAGCTGACATCAATCTTAGATGAACAGTGACTGTTTGCAACAGAAACGAATACTAGTCTCACCAGTTCTTTGGGTAATTGCAATAAAGGAAAGAAGAAGATACAGGGGAAAAAGTACAAATACACCCAAAAAAGAAAAAAAACTAACAAAGATTTTTTTTTAAAAAAAAAAAAGCTTAATAGACAGCAGGAAAGAGAGATATGGAGGTTACATGGGATGAGCATGAGTTGTACACAACATGAGGAGGAATCAGTTGTCCTCATTTAGAATCCCATGCCTCGCCTAGCCATTCGTAGAAAGGGGAATTCTTTGATGAGCTACATTATCAGGCAAAGAGAATATAGTACTCCCAAATGAGAATGAGTGGGCAATATTGGAAGGTCAGTACAAGTATCTTAAAACCTCTATAAAAAGACTGTTATCCAACACAACGTCTTAAGAATAGCACATAGGGGGGATGCAGAATGAATAAAGTGTAATTGATGAAAAATTTAAGAAAAAAGGGAAAAAATAATTTAAGAACCTTAAATGACTTTCAAAATTGGAGGGAAACATGGAGTTAGTCAATTGGCATGGAGCACGTCTCGCCCCTGGGGGCAATGGTCTCCTGAACCTACTCAGACCTCGGACACCACCACTGCTAGTTCTAGAACTGACGCAGGATGTTCCAACGAGGGGTTAAGGCTTCTCATAATATTTCCTATAAGTCCACACCTGTTTGTCTATATCCCCCATTTTTATTCATTATTGGCCAGATAGAGCCAAGTAATTGTGGTAATGATACTTGCTTTTTTGCCCAATGCTGGAATGCTAGTAAATTTAGGTATGCCCTGGTTACTCGCATGCCTCACTGGGTGCCTGTGCCCGTTGATGCCCCTCACGCTATGACTCTCTTCAGACAGAAAAGGGATCTTGGAACTACAGCCACCATTGTTACTACCATCTCATTGACGGCTGTTGGAGCTACCACCAGGGCATTAGCCATGAGTCATACTGGGCAGACTGCTCAGACCCTGAATAATCATTTAGTCAATGTAGCTCATGCCTTAGTTGTACATAAAGGAATTAATGCTCAACTAAAAGGAAGCTTGATGGTGTTCAATCAGAGGATTGACCTCTTGCAGGAGCAAATTGATACCCTATGGCAAATCGCTCAACCTGGCTGTCAATGAAAGTATGCTGGACTTTGTGTCACTAGCATACAACATGAGAATTTTTCCTGTGCTGCAAATCTGTCTAAACAATTGTCGAGCTATATTTTAGGTAATTGGACTGGAGAATTCGATACTACGATGGAGCAGCTGAGAGTGGCCATTGTCACAGTAAATTCTACTGGAGTGGACGCAGGACTAGCCACAGGATTATCAACATGGATTGCTGCAGCCATGAATCATCTGAAGGAATGGGCGGGCATGGGAGCGTTAGCAGGCCTTCTGGTGTTGGTCTCCTCGGTTTGCCTGTGGTATATATGCAAGATTAGAGTCTCACAACAGTGTGATGCAGCCATGATCATTCAGGCCTTTACAGCCATTGAAGCAGGACATTCTCCCCAAGCATGGTTGGATACCATAAAAAGCTAAAATGTTAGGCTCAGGATGCGAGGCTAAGCACTGCACTCAGGGTCAGCCGCTTTGGACCCAGAGAAGAGCATGTCTGATTGCATGCGGGTTGATGCCCCAGGTCCCGCCTCTGAGAAAAAGGTATCAGACGGGTCTGATGCTCTTTGGGTGGATGACACCTAATTGAACATCTGTACAAAGTCCCAATTTATTTCTAATATCAGAGATCAGACCTCTACTCTTGCCTGATGCGTCTAAAACAAAAAGGGGGAACTGTAGAGAGCTGCGGAATGCTATGCCTTAAAGATGGAGCTGGTTTCCGCCTTCCACCTTCCCGATGGTGAGAGCTCTCTGTCACGAACAACTCCACATTTGGCTAAGGCTGAGGATCTGGCTTGCTTCCATGTATGTGGACCTATCTGCATTGCCCCCGTGGCACGCCTGGGTTGGCTACCCAGAGGCTATTTAAGCTGTGGGCTGGCTTTCCCTGGGGTCCGAGGAGGATTGTTCAATGTTCCTGAATAAACTGCATTGAAAAAAAAAAAAAAAAGAATAGCACGTAACGCCATATGTTTCGATACTCTAAACATTCTTCACGTGCTGTTTCGCTTCATGTGAAAATCATGTGAATAAACACACTTTTTATTTAGATATTTATTTTTATTCTTTTCTTTTAAGTTAAGAAACTGAGGCTGAGGGAAGTTTCTAAGAGTCTAGCTACTTAACCAAGATCACCTTGTAGTGCACACACTGGCCATTGCTTGCCCCTACCTGGGCATCTTACTTCACCTTAAATTCTAGACCAGGTCACTCAGAGTAAAATTCTAATAAATCCATTAAGTAATTAACATTCACAATGGTTCCACCTGCTCCACTAATCCTTCACTAGTTCAGGCTCACTGAAATGTTTTCATCTACAAGACATAAAATGTATGGCAATGGCCTAGATTTTGGTTCTAAGTGGAGGCTGGCAAGTGAACAAGAAACCACCAAGAAAAGGCTGAGGAAATGGCAAATAAATACTGCAGGTGAGTGAAGGGTTGACCCATCTCGTGTCACAGAAGAAAAATAACTACCAGAACATTTTCTATAATAATGTGTCAGAACAAAAATGAACCCAATAAACTCATAGATATGGCTATTGGTTTCAACCATTAGAGAATGTAGAACATGGCTGGCTGGGTGTGATAAAGTAAATGTCCTTCAAAAGAGAGAACTTAACCACGAAAATCTAGGCTTAGAAAGCAGAGATTTGGTGAATGGGATTGTTGATCAGCAGAGGATTCTCAGAGGCCTGGGGCTAAAGTTCAAGCTAAGGGTTGGTCTCTGAGGTTTGTTCAGACATCTTTGAGACTTAAGGCCACCTCTCATATGTAAGCCCAGGCAAGTTTTAGATTAGCTACCTGGTAAATCCAGGTATAAAATAAAATAAAAAAAATTGTTATGCTTTTAAGTGACTTAAACCTTTAAAGTAATTCATGGTACAGGTCACAAATCCAAGAGTTAATTACAATTAATTTTTTAAACATGATAAATTTATTTAAAAAATCCACTTTGAGCTTAAGTCAAAACACAAACATTATGACTTTTCACTTCTCCTTTACTTCATGTAAATTAATTGACTATTTATTCAAATATTATTCATAATTGGGATCCCAGTTTCTTGTAAGATAAACTAAAAAGATCCTTCTAAAACTGGAAAAAGGCCATTCTTAAACAGACAATGCACAATTTCAGTGTAAAGGAAGTCACTGCAGATGCTGTATCCAGGCACTAATATACTGGGCACATTTGTGTGAGTTTATGTGACTTCATCTTGAGCTTTATTAACTTTTGACCCTTAGTGTACTCATTGATATGGTACTGATAATACCTGGATCTTACAATGGCTGGACAGAACAAATGATGCTATGCCTACAATGTGGAAATAGTTCCTGTCAATTGTTGTTAGTTCTTAAGAAATGAATTTTAGTTTCTAGAGTGTGAGTCACACATACTCCAATATTAAAGCAGTTCCTGAAGAGAATCCCAGATCTGGCCTAAGACAAAAAGCAAGGGGTCTTGCATTCTAACCAATGGACCCCAAGAAAGTACTTCATTATGTAGTTTTGCTAAGTCAACGTACTGTAGGAATCCTCGGTCTCTACCTTTCAAGGTTGAAATTATAGGTGAGACTCCATGCCCAAAAGTCATTTATGTGGGTTCTGGAGATCTGAAACCCAACTTACATACTTAACCAATGAACTATCTCCTCAACATGTCAATGTATAGCTTTTAGCTTAGTTCTTGACAAACATTCACTCCACGTTAGGTACTTCTTAGTATCACTGTTCTCTGAGAGTGTCATTAAGAAAGGAAATGACTTGAATTCAATCTAATCTTATTTGACTTGACTGACACAGCATTGTGAGAGCTTAGAAACAACTCTTTCAAAAGATTAATCACAATTCCCTTCTTCAAAATTTACTAAAGTTCAAGAAGTCTTTCAGATAAATGTTATTTACATAATGGACAATGTATAGTTATTTAAATATTTATGATCCCAGACTTAAAGAAAAGAGAAAGAGAAAAAGATGAAAGTGGGATTAAATAGAAAGTTCAGATCAGTGAAATGAAATAAATTTATAATGTGGCCATTCTTTGAGGGGTGGCTTATCCGTCATGAAGATATAAGTGAAGTTTCTGACACTGGCAATCCCCTTTATGAACTGTAGGCCAAGTGATTAACTCCTGTTCAATTTTTTTTTATTGTTTTTTTTTTTTTATTCAATGCAGTTTATTCAGGAACCTTGAACAATCATCTGACCCTGGGGAAAGCCAGCCCACAGCTTAAATAGCCTCTAGGTAGCCAACCCAGGCGTGCCACGTGGGCAATGCAGATAGGTCCACATACATGGAAGCAAGCCAGATCCTCAGCCTTAGCCAAATGTGGAATTGTTCGTGACAGAGAGCACTCACCATCAGGAAGGTGGAAGGCGGAATCCAGCTCCATCTTTAAGGCACGGCATTCCGCAGCTCTCTACAGTTCCCCCTTTTTGTTTTAGACGCATCAGGCAAGAGTAGAGGTCTGATCTCTGATATTAGAAATAAATTGGGACTTTGTACAGATGTTCATTTAGGTGTCATCCACCCAAAGAGCATCAGACCCGTCTGATACCTCTTTCTCAGAGGCGGGACCTGGGGCATCAACCTGCATGCAATCAGACATGCTCTTCTCTGGGTCCAAAGCGGCTGACCCTGGTGCCTGTGTCCGTTGATGCCCCTCACGCTATGACTCTCTTCAGACAGAAAAGGGATCTTGGAACTACAGCCACCATTGTTACTACCATCTCATTGGCGGCTGTTGGAGCTACCACCGGGGCATTAGCCATGAGTCATACTGGGCAGACTGCTTAGACCCTGAATAATCATTTAGCCAATGTAGCTCATGCCTTAGTTGTACATAAAGGAATTAATGCTCAACTAAAAGGAAGCTTGATGGTGTTCAATCAGAGGATTGACCTCGTGCAGGAGCAAATTGATACCCTATGGCAAATCGGTCAACTTGGCTGTCAATGAAAATATGCTGGACTTTGAGTCACTAGCATATAACATGAGAATTTTTCCTGTGCTGCAAATCTGTCTAAACAATTGTCGAGCTATATTTTAGGTAATTGGACTGGAGAATTCGATACTACGATGGAGCAGCTGAGAGTGGCCATTGTCACAGTAAATTCTCCTGTTCAATTTTATATTAAAAATATGATTTAGAAAAACATAACTTACTGTCAAAATAAAATGTGTAACAAAATACATATCAGTTGTGAAAAGTGTAGACAAACTAATTTCTTTATATTAGAAAAACAATTAGTAATGCCCCTATCAGAAGGATAGTGTGGCTAATTCAAGCTATTTCATTTTGTCTCTGTTTTAGAAGGGCCTGATGGGTTATAATCCGGATTCAGGAAAGTCAATAAATAAGCTATATTACTAGAGAGACACTTCAAGTTTGTATACTGAAGTAAAAACAAAACATGCAGTTCAAAACGTAACAACAACAAAATAACAACAACAGGACATTTTAGCCTTGTAATGACTTGTCTAGCTATACATATATTGTATGTTGTGTAACTGTTTCTTCAGACTATCCTGGAGAATGGAGCAAAACTCCTAAGATAAGAAGTGAAGAAAGTGACATAAACAAGGCTCAGAAAAAAAAATAAAAAGCAACTTAGAAACTCCTGGAAGTTAGCAATGCTCATTTGGGCAGAGTGCAGAGAACCTCATAGAAGAAGAGGGAAATAGAATGTCCTGGAGAGGACAGGTGCTCCACAAGAAGACCAATAGAGCCAAAATACCTGGGCCCAGGGAGGTGTGCAGATACTGATACTCCAACCAAGGACCATGCATGGAGATAACCTAGAAGCCCTGCTCAGATGTAGCCCATAGGCTGCTCAGTTTCAACTGGGTTCCTTAGTAAGGGAAGCAGGGACTGTCTCTGACATAAACTCAGTGGCAGGCTCTTTGATCACCTCTGCCTGGGGGAGGGGAGCCTTGATCAGACCTGATAGGTTAGGGTTCTATAGAAGGGAAGGAGGTCCTCCCCTATCAGTAGACTATGGGAGGGGCATAGCGGGAGAAGATAGAGGAAAGGTGGGATTGGAAGGAGACAAAGGGGTGCTACAGCCAGGATACAAAGTGAATAAATTATAATAAATAATAATAATAAATTAATTAATTGAAAAATAAAAACAATAATCACAAGACTCCTCAAAGTTATGTAAGCAGTAAGAATTGCTGGAGACAATTTGGATCCTCAGAGTTGAGCCTTCAAGTTGAGCAAGGAATTCCAGGGTCACAACTTTGTGACCCACCACCCTTGTTGGGGTGATGGTTTCCATGCTGTAGAGTCCAAAAAAGAAGCGTGGCGAACCTGTTAGACTTGTACTGAGTGCTTCCTTTGGTTGTTGTCAGTGTTTTCTACAGAGTAAATAGATGTTTGTTCAATGTTTCCTCAGAAAAGTCCCAGAGCAATGTAGCTCTTTCCCCAAACTGCCGGGATGAAGCACAATATTTTCATTTATTAAGCTAACATTACACATTTTACTATGGTTTTTCTGGAGCTGGTAATCAAAGGCTTGATCTTGTTCTTGATAGGAAAATATCCTATTCTTAAACTCCATCCACGGCCTCGACATGATTTTTAGATAACAAAAACGAGAAACATTAAATGTGGCTAGTATACAGCAGACCTTCAAAAGGTTTCTCTTATTAACAAAGAGACTGGAAATATACTGAAAAACTGCTCCGTGCACAGGTAGCATATGTAATGCTTACAATGTGTGCCTTGTCCTGAGTGTTTCTACAGCCAAAGGGAAGGTACAACTGCCATAGCTTCTTGCTAGTGAAAGCAACTGAGGGAAAAATGATGAAAATAATGTCAAAGTCCTGGTATCTAATGTAGAAATAAGAAAGCCAGGGTTCAAACTTGGGCCAAGAGGCTCCATATAGCATACACATAGCAGCCATGCTGTGATAAGTAGAGGAATCATAAATTCACACACAACTAGAAATCAGAGATTCGTGGAAAAGCCTATACTAAAGTAAGGAAGCATGGCTTAGGAAACAGCCATTTTAACAGCCTTGAAAATGCAGAAATTACCTAGTTTGAAAAGACTGTGAACACAAGACCACTTCCAACTCCTGCTGTTCACATTCATGGTTACTTCAGTGAGTATTTTCAACCTCTCTGTTTCTCCAACGTTTCAATGTTCCCCATGCTGACTCCCCAGAAAGTCAACATGGGAAACAGCCTGAGTTGCAACCCTCAATCCTGGCTTTCAGAATGCAGGAACAAGCTTGTCCTCCTGGATGTTATTTAAAAAAAAAGTTTCCCACTGGATCTTCTAATTTGTATTTTTCCCCAAAACAAAACTGGAAAATTCATTATGGAACTCTTAAAAAGTCAGTTTGCACCCATCAGAATGGCCAAGATCAAAAACTCAAGTGACAACACATGCTGGAGAGGTTGTGGAGAAAGGGGAACCCTCCTCCACTGCTGGTGGGAATGTAAACTTGTACAACCACTCTGGAAATCAATCTGGCACTTTCTCAAACAACTAAGAATAGTGTTTCCTCAAGATCCAGCCATACCACTATTAGGCATATATCCAAAAGATGCTCAAGTATACAATAAGGACATTTGCACAACCATGTTTGTAGCAGCTTTATTTGTAATAGCCAGAACCTGGAAACAACCCAGATGCCCCTCAACTGAAGAATGGATACAGAAATTGTGATACGTCTACACAATGGAATATTACTCAGCAATAAAAAAAAAACAAGGAAATCATGAAATTTGCAGGTAAATGATGGGATCTGGAAAAGATCATCCTGAGTGAGCTATCCCAGAAGCAGAAAGACACACACAGTAAATACTCACTCATATAGACATATAATATAGGATAAACCTACTAAAATCTGTACACCTAAAGAAACTAATCTAGAGGAAGGACTCTTGCTAAAATGCTCAATTCCTGTCCAGAAAGGTAAAGAGGATGGACATCAGAAGAAGGAGAAAAGAGGGAACAAGTTAGGAGCCTGCCACAGAAGGCCTCTGAAAGGCTCTACCCTGCAGACTATCAAAGCAGATGCTGAGACTTATGGCTAACTGTTGGGCAGAGTGCATGAAATATTATGAAAGAAGTGGAAATATTATGATCCGGGGAGGACAGGAGCTCCACAGGATAGCAACAGAACCAAAACATTTGAGCACAGGGGTCTTTCTTGAGACTGATACTCTAACCAAGTAGCATGCATGGAGATAACCTAAAATCCCTGCACAGATGTAATCCATGGCAGTTCATTGTCCAAGTGGGTTCCATAGTAATGGAAACAAGGACTGCCTCTGACATGAACTGACTGGTCTGCTCTTTGATCACCTTTCCCTAAGAGGGGAGCAGCCTTACCAGGCCACAGAGGAAGAGAATGCAGCCACTCCTGATGAGAGCTGATAGACTAGGATCAGAAGGAAGGAGAGGAAGACCTCCCCTATCAGTGGACTTGGGGAGGGGCATGTGTGGAGAAGGGGGAGGGAAGGTGGGATTGGGAGGAGACAAGGGAGGGGTTTATGGAGGGATACAAAGTGAATAAAGTGTAATTAATAAAAAATTTAAAAAAGAATAAAAACTATGCATAAAAAATATTTTTTGTATATGAATGTTCCCTGTTATGTGATGAAATATGTTTGCATCTAGAGACCTGTTTTTCTCTTAGATGGACCTAGCTGTGCAGCCACCATCACTATGCCATCTATATCTGGCCTTTCCCACATCTTTGCTGTATATTCCCCAACTTCTCCATGATGTGTTTCCAGTACGGTAGCCATAAGTTACACAGGCTGACTGTCCAGCACTTGAAATGAAGCCAGTTTGAATTGAGATTAGATAGGAGTTTAAAACACACTGAAGAAATGATATGTTAAAATGTTGGTTTTAAATATATGTAATTTTAATTGAGAAAAAATATTATTAAATATAACCTTACATGTATTTATTTAGTGAGAACTGGAAAATTTAAAATTATATACATTGTTTCCATGTTGGACAGCACTGTTCTGGGTTAAATGCACAGTTAAGCACTAACATTCACATACATTAAATAATGTATTTGTGGGCACAGGTAGAAAAACATGGGCTTATTCGAGACACACCTTACACTTGTTACATCTTTCAGCAGGTGTGCGGAATGATGGAGTTAAATGGCCCTTTCTGTAGAAATTCACTATCCACGTTGAAAGAACAGAACAAAAGATAGATTTGAAAAAAAAAAAAAGTCAAGGCTTGAAATAAAAAAAAGAGCACTTAGAGTAAAGGAGACTCCATTGACATTAGCTCAATGTTCAGCTGTCAGTTTTCCCTAAAAGCAGCTGCTGACTCCTAAGTTGCAAATGTGCATGGAGACACAGAGAAGGAAGCAGAATGAAGCTACTTATAAGCTAAAGAGACAAACAGATAAAGCAGATATTCTTAAAAAAACAAAACCTGCTGTCTCCTGATGCTGAGAGATAAGTGAGAGCTAAAAGTTCATGAGAAGAAAGGGCTCTTGTAAGAAGCCCGGCTATGCAGATGGAAGCTTGGAAAGGCTGCACTCACGCAAAGGACATACAGGAAATAAACCAGCCTTCTCTGGGCTAGGGTAATCCACTTGATATTTATCTGCTCACCAGATACAAATATATCCCTTATGAAGCAAAGAATGATAAGCATAAAATCACTTCATACATAATATTCAGAATTCCATAAGCAAATTATCAGATATGACAAAAGCACAACCAAGAAACAAAAATGTAAGAAAAAAAATATACCCAGAAGAAAAAGCTAGTACATCATCCAAATACTGAAATAGATCCAGGTTTAAGGGGAACAATTTTTATTAGAATGAAAGAAATCCAGAAAAGTTTAAAAGTTTCAAAACATAAAGTTTAAAAAATGTAAGTAATTATATTTATTTTAAAAATAAAATTGTTAATATGGTGGTTAGGATAGTAGATTAAACACAAGGAAAATTAAAATAGTGAACTGAAAAAAAATCAGAAAAAAGTACTTGTCCAAAGTTTAGAGAAATAAGTGTTGGAAGGAAGATAATGCAAAGCCTCCTATTGTTGCATTGACACAACATATTACACCATGGAAAGGTTTAATGTGTAGATAGTTTTTAAAATGTTCTTTACTTGCAATTGTGTTTTGCCAACATGTATGTATGTGTGAGGGTGTCAGATCCTGTGGAACTGGCGCTATAGACAGTTGTCAGCTGCCATATGGGTACTGGGAATCGAACCCAGGTCCATCTAGAGGAACAGCCAGTGCTCTTAACCTGTGAGCCATTTCTCCAGCCTCACAGATAATTTAATAGGAGTTTAGGACCAGGAAAATGGTCCAAAACTAGTAGACAAGCTAATGGTTGAAGCTTTCCAAATCTGATGAAAAACTTCAAGTCACAGTTCCCAAGAGTTCCATAAATTCTAAGCATAGGAAATACACAGAAAGCTACAGTGAGGCGAGCCTTTGTAAGGCCGTCAGAAAACAGATAGAGTTAGTCTGCAGTCAGTCTATATAGACTATAGATAAGTGAACGAAGCCTGACAAATTGTTTATTCGTGTGTACCTTTCTCTCCTGGTTATTCATCTAAACTATGCAAGATAGTGACACACTTTTACTACCTCTTGAATTTGTAGATGTACCACCTCTTTCATTCCTAATCCTGGTCATTTGTAGTTGACTTTTTACCCCCATGACCAATGTGCATGGAGAATTATCATCTTGTCAAAAATCTATTTTTAATTGTATTTTTGTATTACAAGATTGTCTATTCTATTTATGTCTGCTGCTTTGGTCTTATTATATCCTTTATTCTGCTCACTCTAGATTTTAGGTTTTTAATTTTTTTTCTGTTAGAATATAAATTCATTGATTTTAAATTCTCTGTTTCTATAATTTATATGTATTTAACACTATAAATTTCTCATAAGTATTATTTCACCTGTGTTCTAGAATTTTTGATATAAATGTTCTGGTTTTATATGTTTAAAAAAAAAACTATCATAGTTTCAGTGTGCCCTAGTTAGTTTAGATGTGTTAAACTGATTTTCCAGTATTGATTTTGCACATTCTGTGATTTCAGTAATTTTAATGATATAGAAAATAGTTTTATGGCATAAAATGTCCTATCAATCAATTTTCATACATACAAATGCTTGCTGTGTGTACATGATCTGAATACTTGTGTATTCCCAGTATTCAGAAGTTGAAACCCAGTGTTCCTCCCAAATGTGATGTCATCAGGAGGTGGGACCTCTTACCAGAATTGGAGGTTAGTTAATGAAGGCAGAAAAATTATTTATTCATGCAACAAGGGGAGACTATTTTGAGTGAAATCAGGATCTTATAAAATTTATCCCAGAAAGTTGCCATGTTCTCTATATGAGAGTAAAAAAAGTGTTACACAATGACAGTGAAAACCAGAAAATAGAAAATATCTGCCAGCGTCTTGATCTTGGACTTTGTAGACTCCAGACTGTGAGGGTTAAGTCTTTGTGGGTCACTGACTATTTAATTTATAAAGTTTTCATTACAGCACCTATATGTATTTTATTTTAGTGCTGGGTATGAAGTTTTACAAATGTCAGTGGAGTACAATTATTTGCTCATTTTGAAGCCTTCCCTGTGCCTGCTGATTGTGGGCTTACACTTTCAGTTTGGGAAAGAGTAGTGCTCACCTGCTTTAAGGATGTGTTTACTTCTTATTTAACTTCTACAAATGTTTGCTTCCTGTATTTTGAAACTCTGCCACAAGAATATTTTATGAGGGTTATGTGTTAACCATATACTGTACTATAAAAATCTATGACATAATCATCTTTGTGCCTGGTAATATTTTAATTTTAAAGTATCCTTTATATAATACTAATATGGTTACCCATCTTTTGTTAGAAATAGGATGATTTTATTTTGTTGATTAATTTGCTTTGCATCTACCTCACCTAATGTTTAAGATATTTTTCATGTAGATTGAATCCAATCTAGTCCTGTTATTTATACTACTATATTATTTCTACATCTTAATGGTGGTATTTATATTAGTTATTACATTAGTTAATGTAATTAACTAATTACATTAGTTAATGTAGCTACTAATTGAGGAGGTTTGAAAAGATTTTTATTTGAAAAAGATTCATTTCTACTTTTATTTACATGTATGTGGGTATCTGTGTGAGTGTGTGCTATGAGTGTGCAGGTACCTGGGAGGGTCAGAAGAGCATGGTAGATCTCCTGAAACTGTAGTTATAGGCAATTGTGAGCTACCCAGTGTGTGCCAGCCAAACTCATGTCCTTTGGAAAATGAGCAAGTGCTCTTAACCACATAACTTTTGAGCTCCCAGAATGCTCTTTTAAGTTTTCGTTCATTCCTTTGAACTGCTGTTCTCGGTTCTTTTTTCTTTTGCCTGGATTAGGTACTGTACCCATTCCCACTTACCTTCTTTGGTAGTTGCTATTCTACGTGGTTTCATCTTTGTGTTGAGCTTATCACGGTCTACTTGAGTAGCACTATACTACTTCATGCGACCTATAGACCTTACTAGTTTACTCCTGGTGTCTCTTCCCTGTTTCTCCTCCCAGCTAAGGCTGGTTCTACATTCTAGCACTCTAATCTTTGACTGCTTTGCTGTTCTAAAGGATAAATTCCAGGGATTTAGAAACCCTTTGGAAATGTGGGTTCCCTCTGTTTTTGACTCTTTTGCCTGTTTATTTTTTGTACACAAGCTAAATTTGCATATGTATTGCAAAAAAGTAGTCAATGGAAACCCATAGGAGCAATAAACTAGGGAACCTCATCAGCCTCAAGCCACTTTTACATTGTGTGTAGAGGTACTTGACTGAAGATAAAAAAGGGTTACAATATCCAAATTTATTATTAAACAATTCTGGCAGGAGCAAGATCAATAAGGAAAGCAACTATAAAATTTACAATGAATTAATTTTAATGGAAAATGATAAGTAGCTCTTTCTGAGATTAACAGTGTTTCAGAAAATAATTTTACACGATGATACATACACCCCTTGATGAGACTATAATAACAGTGGCTATTTATTCATTGTAAACGGGCATTTAGTATGGCAAAAATACTTGTTCTAGCTGAAGGATCACATCTCTGCCACCGTAGTCACATTGTTCTTGGTTTCATTAAGCATGGAGAATAAACTGTCTGGCAATTGCAAAATGAGTTAATAATCAATTATCTAATTGTTAATTTATTAGTAAAATTGATCAATTAACAACTGGTTGACTGACAAATTGTTTCACAGTTTGTTGCACATTTACACCATTTTTTTTTTTTTTTTACAGTATCAACCTTGGAACTAAGATGCCTTCATATTCTGAGTAAGCTTTGAATGGCCAAAGCTTGTGTGATTTTTCTGTCATTACATCTCTAGTTAGGAACTCCAAGTCCTTGTTCATGAATCTATTAAGTTTCATTTATCTACTTTCATTTACCATCACTTTTTGTTGGAGATTTATATTTCCTAATTTTATACATTGGATATGTTATTCACTCTATATCTTCTGGGATAGAATGTGACAAAATTACAATTCCAATGTCCTTGAAAGAATATGATGACATATAATATCTCTATTCATAAAAAATTATCACAAACTTGCAACTATGGAATTCAGAGTCTTTAGGGCCTCTTCACTTAGGTTATATTGGCTCAATTATTTATACCTATTGGCACATGTTTGCAAATGGACATATCAAGTAATTACAAATTATTGTTGAAGGTAAGATTGCATCATCCTATGAGGAACTATGTTTAAGTATCATCTGGGGCTTCTTACACAATTTGGCCCTATAACTTTTAACAAATCAGGACAATAATGCATGAAAACTGCAATGGAGAAATGTAATATGGCCGCCATGCTACCAACACAGCAAGATTTATTACTTCAAGGAAGAGTGTAAATTGCAAAGGAAAGGTTGCTTTGTCTCAGAATGGTAATGATGACATGGAAATGAGATACAATTCAACATCTTGAAGACAAGCAAAAAGGACTCAAAGGGTAATGTTTGGTAAGACTGTAGTTAGAGATCAATTTTTCACCTGTAAATTTCACTCCTAAAAGTTTCTATCAGCTATCCACCCACATAGAACTTATCCATAGGATATACATCCACAGAGAAGAAACCAGTCTCTCCATAGTGAACTGAGTTCTTCTCCTCGCTCAGCATTCAAATTTGAGTCTCATGATCCTGATGGATCAGTTTTAGGATAGTTTTACAGAATGCATCTCAGTAGCTTTTGAAGGTTAATCTATACTTCAACTTCTTGTCCTGTATAAAGGATCCTATAAATACAAATCACCAATGTGAAAAATTGCGTGTTAAATCAGTCTGAAAAAATTTCTTTGACATGCAATGCTTTCTTTCCATCTACTTCTGTCCAGATAGCGTTATGATTGACTTTTACATACTAGACATTTAGTCAGGAGCTGATGTCTTAAATATGACCTCTGTTCTTGCCTTCTGAAAATTATATTTTTCCATTCATAGATCCCTTTTATTAGTGTTCAGTCTCCTGGATAAGTATTGGTACTTTTTTTTTGAAACAACTGTTACTGTTCTGTTCTTCGAGAAGGATGCTCATTAATAGGTGAGTTTGAGACTCAGGTCTCAGAGCTCTGAAAAGCCTACAATTCCCTAATTGGTAGTTCAAGTCAAGCCACTGTGCCTGTTGGGTTGGCTGTCTTCTTTAAGTGTTGATGGTGAATCAGCAAACTTCTTGCACAAGTGAGATATTAGGAATGTCACATCATTCATCATTAGCTAAGCTCTCTGATTACTATGTATTCCGTGTTAACGATTAGGACAGACAAGCCCAGTTTACCTCAGCCATTTCAATGCCACTCTATGGCCTCAGCAACAACAGAATGGTTCTATATTCAGTAGCACAGAGATGCCATGTTAATGCCTCCTTTACTGTTGTATATCTCAGGGCTGGTGTAAAAGGAATGAATGTTCTAATTCTTCAACAGGACATAAGCTGTAATGACTCCATGTTGAAAACTTACATTTATCCCCATCCTCTCTTTCTTGTTCTTGCAATTCAGCACATACATTATACTCTAAGGATTTCTGTAACTTTAACTTCACTTAGGGAAGACAACAATTGAACATTGGTTTCTTCTGGTTACAGCCCCATCACTTAATCCTAAACTTCTGATACATTCATCTTCTATCCAGGACTTCACCCAGAACCTAACTCCCAGATGCAGTATTAAGATCGGTTAACATATTTTGCAGTCTTCATCTGCCCTTATATTTGTGGTCTGTTTCTCAAACTGTGCCCTATTTCCCTCTGTAAAATAAGATGCACAAAGCAGAATCTTTTCTTATGTTCAGTTAATCATTGCAATAAGTCGACATTTGTTGAATGTGCAACAAGTTCAATAGCGAATGAGCAGTTTGACTTATAGGGCCTTGGAATAATTTAAGTTTGTGGACCAAAGTGAATTCACTCTTCTTGTAGTTGTCACCTTTAAGAAACTTATTCTAGTGTGTTAGACTTCTGTATGAATTATGCACTTTAGTCTCTCTGTGATGAATTGTGGTTGACAGAAATGTATGTACAATATTTCTCACTGCTAGAGATCACTTATTATTTATATGTGGTAGTTTTATATCAATGGATTATATTCTTTAAGGAATATAAATAATTTAAATTTTCTCAATGAAATAGCATACATTTATCATTAAGTTCAATATTAGTATTTAGAAAAATGTGTCTAGAAATTAAAATAACTCTTCAAGAGAGAGGTTTGGGTGCTGAGAGTCTCTTTCAACAACTTTCTCTGTACATATGTCAGGGTTTAGCAGAGTTCACTGTGCAACCTCTTCGTGTTACATATTAGCAGGACCTGTTAGCCTCCCTCTCCTGTTCTCAAATCTCTGTAGTTTTTCCCAGGGATAATATCTACACACATTAAATCTTGACCTAGTTATTCAGTTGCTCTTTATTTTAACTAAGATGTTCTTAGATGAAAGAAGTTGCAACATTCTTATTTTTATAGCTCTTTTGTTAAATGAAACGAAAACTTAATGTAAAGAAAAGGCTTTGAAGGATCCTTTTACTGCTTCTTTTTCTACAAAATTCAAGTATGTGCCGAGCTGTTGATGGTTTACCAGCAAACATAAAGTTTGTCCTATCTCCTTTTCATCACTTGGCAGTGGACAGGGACTTGCCTTGGCTTTTTAACATAATGGGGAAATATTCTGTAATTTCACTTTAGCTGAAACAAAACACATCAAAAAGTACACTGGTTCCTTAAAATGCCATTGTTCATTTGCATAAAATAAAAATGGGCTTCTCTGTTATAATTTAGGCAGCATTTCCTCCTGAAGCTTTCCTCTGGAATCCCATACTTCCAGAATATAATAGTATCTTCAAAAGCATCGCCCTCCATGAAACTTCTTTTTCCAATCATGAAGCCCTCCCTGTAATTTCTTCATGGAATAATTGCTTTTAATTACATCCCTTTTTGCCTTCAGCCTCATCTTTGAATTAAGTTTAGCATTAATATGGTGTGTCCAAGTAAGCCATATCATATTTATAACATTTCCATTCTGGATTTTTCTTCAAAGAGAGACAATTTGATGGCATTTTTCTCTTGCTGCACTCCCTTGCACCAGTGGACATTTCCTGACAATCCTTAAAGAGTAGCATATACACATTCAGACAAGTGCCTCACCTTAGCTAAAACTTAAAACATTTGGAACAAAGCTTCTCAAAATTTATGGTACCTGAAGAAAATAACGAGATGACTTTTAACATACAACACAGGAAGGTGATTTGGGATACATGACAGAAGAAAATGTGGTAAGTTTCTGTCATTGGGTAACAAAACACGACAAACTCACCCCACATGAAACATCTGTTTATTAGTTCATGTATGGCAGAGGTATGAACATGGCTGAGTCAGGGGGGCAGAGGATATCATATAGCAGCCATTTTCAATCTGTGGGTCATGACCTCTTTTTAGAGGTCACATATCAGATAATCTGCACATCAGATATTTCCATTATGATTCATAACCGTAGCAAAATTACAGGAATGAAGTAGCAAAGAAATAATATTATGGATGGGGGTCACCACAACCTGAAGAACTGTATTAAAGGATAACAGCTTTAGGAAAGCAGGGAAATCAGCTACAGGGCTGATTTCTTGACTGGCTACATTAGAGTCACCTTGAAGTTTATTTTCATTGGCATAAGCTTGTCCTTTCCTCTTGTAAGACTGCCACATGTGTTTCCTTTTGGCCTGTAGTCAAGGGAGGTTGTCAGATCCTAAATGACCCTCACATTCTTTGTCTAGCCTGAGGTGTCCTCCAACTTCAGGATACTAATTGGTTCTCAATTTCTTGAGCTTCTCTGACATCTCCTATCCTTGTTATCTGAGCAAAGTCCCTTGGACATATAATGTGACATAATTACAGGGTTGATGTCTCCCCCAAACCAAAGTTCCAAGCATACTCAGGGAGAGAATTTATGAGAGTCAAGGTCATCGGACATCACTGTGGAATTCTAGCCAACATGGGGGTTAGACATAACTTTGAAAAGACCACTGACTTTTCGCAATGCCAAAGTGGCAATTTGCCATAAATCAGTATTGGATCATATTGTTATTCAAATGGCTGGTAAATATCAAAATGTAATTATAGCTTTTGTTTTTAATACAACAAAACTAGAAATCAAAATTTCAAACTATTCATTGATATAAAAAAATCAATATTCCTAGGGGCTTTATTTTTTCCTTACAAAGCATTTCAATCTATTTAAATCATACTGTTTTCATTCAGTCCTCCATAGAAATAAAGACCCTGACAGCGAAGGAGCTAATGAATGCAATAGAATTTTCAGCACCTTGTCATTTGCTGCCATCTCTGCCACCACCTCTGACCCCGGGGAATTAGCTATTTGAAGAAAGGTCACAAGACCTGAAATGACACTGAAGCCTGCACAGGAAATGACACCATCTTGACTAATGCTAAATGTGCTGGAAACGAGGAAAGTGAGTAATCACAGTTCAAAATAATAAATATGAAAATGAAAGCAAGGTGGAAGGAATGCTATTATGCTAATAAAGATCCAGCACCCAGCCACTCCAGTACCCTAAGACTCATTGACTAGAAAAAAACAAAACAAAAACAAAAACATAACTTTTAAGAAAGTTAAAAATGCTTCAAGAGCAAGTTTCCAATTTTGTTAATGCCAATTATGCAGGTACACACGTATGTGTGTGTGAGAGCGTGTGTGTATTCATTTTGAAAATTTGTAAAGGAGAGAGTTCAGTAACTTCAAACCAATTTTTATTTAAATAATGTGGACCCTCTCTCCCATCTCGAAATTCAGTTTAGTTACTCTGCAATAAAAATCTACTTGCAATCTGAAATTTTTCATTTAGACAGAATGAAATAAATGTGACAATGTGCAAGTATCCTTACTGGAAAAAAAAAAAACAACAAAAAACAAATAATGTTCACTGTGCAATTTCTCACATATTTTTGTAGATAATATGTAAAGTGTTGCTGGTTTATGGGGTCTTATAAATTGTGATTTACAAAATAATAAAAGCAAGTTCATAAATATCCTCTTAGATTTTAAAGTATTTTCCTGTGCCTCCAAAATGGGATAGTGGAGAAATTAATTTCAGTCTCCTGAAGAGGCCCAGTAGATTAGAGCTGTTCGTACTTGTTCCTTAGACCAAGACATATATGCAGTAAGGGATTCTGATGACTGATTATTGATGCGTGTAAATGTAACTTTTATTCTCCAGTCACATTGGGTTTTTTTCCCAACCACATTGAGTGCTAGATTTATCTGGCACCCAACATAATTAGAGAAGAAGAAAGCCCACCAATGTTTCAGAAAGTATAGGACATCCTACAGAAATGTTGCAGAGGACAAGAAATGTCTGACTGTAAGTCACAGAGAAGACATTCACGTGGAATCATCTCCAAGGAAGAATCAGTTCATCAAACTTAGCTAGACACCCAGAGAGACTTTGGAGACTATAGCAGTGGGAGCCTCAAGTTCAGAACAATGAACAATGCAGGAGCCTCTGAGACAGCAAATCACAGTAAGCCATACTTAAAGGTGATATTAATTATACAGACAGACTCTCTGCTTTAAAAAAAAAAAAAAAAATTGGGAAACTTCATTTCAGACTCTTTAAGACCAAAGGTAGGAATTGACTTGAAGTCATTCAGTTGGCAATCAGGGGGGAGTCAATGAAGAGAACAGTGCAGAGATATAGAGAGCAAGAGCAAACACTTGAGAGACACAGAGACAGAGAGAGAGGGTGAAGGCTGTTTTACCAGAACAGTTGTACAGAGAGAGGTTAAAGAGAGGCACAGGTGAAGATTGAATTACCCAGGGAATGAGAAGGAATCAGAAGCCTACAACAGATTGCTAGAGTAGTTTGAGGCCAGAGAAATTCCATCAGAAGTAAGAGAAGCAGGTTTCAATCAGTCAGATTGAGGAGTTTGAGCCAAAACAGCTGAGTTCAGCGAGCCAGAGTTCAGAAAGAACTGGTAAAAGTGAGTGTATTCAGCAGTAAAACCCCAAGATAAAAATTATACCAGGCAAATAAAAGTTAATTTTATACATGTGCTCCAGAGAAAGTGCTCAAAGCCTTCCTTCCTGAAGCCACAAGTATAGAATCGTTCTTTATGAAAGGTAAATATTAAAATGAGAAAAAAACTGGAAATTCCCAAAAAGCAGTAACCAGAAGAGTGACATTTGCTTGCATTTAGGACTTGTTAAGTAACTAAAGTAAACTGAGTAGAAAACATAGAATGCAAAGCAAAAAAAGGTGAAGATCCACCTGTCTTTTGCAGTATGGCAACCACCATTCTCTTCACATGGGGATAAAGTTCAAAACATCATTTACATCACATCATCACTTCTTCAAAATCATTTTTATTATAGAAGCTACCCTATTAAATATGGGCAATTTCAACTGTTATAACACAAAACCACTTTTTACTGGAATAATGAATAGCATGTGAGATTTTTTTTGTGTGTGTGTATATATGTTTATGATGTGTATACATGTTCATGTGTGAATGTGGAACCACACCTGCTAGAATTCATATATAGAGGTCAGAGGACAATCTCGAGTCTTAACTTTCTACCTTGTTTGAGATTGACTTTTTTTTAAAACTTAAATCCATTTATTCAAAAGTTTTTTTAACTTTCTTTTTTATTTCTTTTTATTTTTATTAATCACAGTTTATTCACTTTGTATTCCCCCTGTAGATCCCTCTTTCCTTCTCTCCCAATCCCACCCTCCCACTCCCTTCTCCACCCATCTCCCTCCCCAAGTCTACTGATGGGGGAGGTCCTCCTCCCCTTCCTTATGATCCTAGTCTATCAGGTCTCATCTGTGGCCTGGTAATGCTGCTCCCCCCAGCTCAGAGGGAGGTGATCAAAGAGCCAGCCACTGAGTTCATGTCAGAGACAGTCCCTGTTCCCATTACTAGGGAACCCACTTGGACACTGAGCTGTCACAGGCTATATCTGTGCCGGGGTTCTAGGTTATTTCCATGAATGGTCCTTGTTTGGAGTATCAGTCTCACAAAAGACCACTGTGCACAGATGATTGATTCTGTTGCTCTCCTTGTAGAGCTCCTGTCCTCTCCAGGTCTTACTATCTCCCACTTCTTTCATAAGAGTCCCTGCACTCTGCCCAAAGTTTGGCTATGAGTCTAAGCATCTGCTCTGATTCCCTGCAGGGCAGAGCCTTTCAGAGGTCCTCTGTGGTAGGCTCCAGTCCTGTTCCCTGTTTTCTCCCTTTTCTGATATCCATTTCCTTTGGCTTTCTGAATGGGGATTGAGCATCTTAGCCAGAGTCCTTCTTGATTAGTTTCTTTAGGTGTACAGATTTTAGTATGTTTATCCTATATTATATATCTAATATGTACACACTTATGGAAACCTGATTTTTGACAGAGATGCCAAAGCCATTCAATGGAAAAAAGAAAGCATCTTCAACAAATGGTGCTGGTCTAACTGGATGTCTACATGTAGAAAAATGAAAATAGATCCATACTTGTCACCCTGCAAAAAACTAAAGTCCAAGTGGATCAAAGACCTTCATATAAAATCAGACACACTAAAGCTGTTAGAAGAAAAAGTGGAGAAGAGCCTTGAACTCATTGGCATAGGAGACAACTTCCTGAACAGAACACCAACAGCACAAGCTCTAAGAGCAACAAATGAGACCTCATAAAACTGAAAAGCTTCTGTAAAGCAAAGGACACTGTTGTCAGAACAAAACGACAGCCTACAGACTGGGAAAGGACCTTCACCAACTCTATATCTGACAGAGGGCTAATATCCAGAATATATAAAGAATGCAAGAAGTTAAACTTCAACAAATCAGTTAATCCAACTTAAAAATGGGGTACAGAGCTAAACACAGAATTCTCAATAGAGGAATATCAAATGGCAGAGAAACACTTAAAGAAATGCTCAAAGTCCTTAGTCATCAGGGAAATGCAAATCAAAAAGACCCTGAGATTTCACCTTACACCCATCAGAATGGCTAAGATCAAAAACTCAAGTGACAACATATGCTGGAGAGGATGTGGAGAAAGGGGAACGAACCCTCCTCCATTGCTGGTGGGAATGTAAACTTGTACAACCACCTACCTTGGAAATTAATCTGGTGCTTTCTCCAGCAATTAGGAATAGCACTTCCTCAAGATCCAGCTATACCACTCCTAGGCATACATCCAAAAGATGCTCAAGTATACAACAATGACATTTGCTCAACCATGTTCATAGCAGCTTTATATGTAATAGCCAGAACCTGGAAACAGCCCAAATGCCCCTCAGTTGAGGAATGGATGCAGAAATTGTGGTACATCTACATAATGGAATACAACTCAGCAATAAAAAACAAGGAAATCATGAAATTTGCAGGCAAATGGTGGGACTGGAAAAGATCATCCTGAGTGAGCTATCCCAGAAGCAGGAAGACACATAAGTTAAATACTCACTCATAATGGATAAGAGATGGACTTCTTTTTGTTCTTTGCTGTGTACATCAGAGCAGCTGGCCTTTGAGCTCCTGAGGATGCTATGGTTTGTGCCTCTTATATTGTTCTAGGAACTCTGAGATTACAAATGTGCATTATCATGCCTGCATTTTGGTGAGTTACATAAAAAGTTGTAAGATAAGAATTTATCAAAAGTATGAATATTTTTAAAATATATCTTGTAGCTTTCCAAATTAAAAACTTTGTAGCTATGAAGACTTAAATACTTTGAAATCATTTTGAGGGAAAAAGTAAACATACTGATACTGACATAGCTTTTTCAATTGAAGATTAAAAAAATAAAAGAAAAATATAGGAAAGAATGAGTCGTATAATCTCCTTTTTAAAAAATATACTATCACTGTGTTCACAAAGGTAGAGAAGAAACACCAGCAGTTTCACAGGACAAGGACAACAGTGCTCATCTCAGGTGTGAGATTTAAAAAAGTGAAAAAAGAAGGGGGGTTTGACATTTTGTGTTATACACACTTACTATTTGAACTTGTACATCTAGAATCCATGCATTTTAATTTTAACATAACATGTATATTAATAATTATGTGTGTAGACACAACACGTTTACTATTATGAAGGTTATAGAAGGTTAGGGTCTTCATAAAGCCATATGTTTGATTTTACCATGTTTGATTTTCTTAATGAATGTTGATGACGCAACATTGGTGTTTTGCTTACAGGGTTTATTTTTGACCTTCAGCTATACATATAAAGAACTAATTTGACTACTGAGTGATGATTTTATAAGAAATCAACAGGAACATTCAAAGAAAAGGTAAGCATGTTTTGTCTGTTCTAGGTTTTGATAGGGGTTGAAAATATAAAATTATGAGAATATAATATCTGAGGAACATTTTTGATTCTAAAAACATTCTGAGATTATCTTTAAGATAGAATAATGATAAAATAGTCACTTTAGTTCAACTTTATGAATATTTGCTTTAAGTTCTTTGTAAAGAAGTGTTTCATGATAGACATTCTCATTACGCACATTTGTAGCAACTTGAGTTATTCATTTTTGAGCATGCATAGGAAACTGCCTTTGACTTTTTTTGTGCTAATTTCACTAGACCAGAAGAAAACATGATCAAAAAAATAATAAAAATATAAATCTTTGTATAAAATTAATACATGATCATGAAGAGTTACTGTGCCTTCTCCTAACTATGGCTCTCACATCTATAACCTGGGACTCAATACACATTCAATAGTAATATGACTTTATGTATGTTCTCATAATGCTACCAGAGAAATAGTCACGAATTTCACTAGGCTATGAACCCAGTGAACTATAATAATGAAATATGAGACAATATATGATCACTGGTTCAATAATGACATGAATGCCTTAGCAGTAAGCAGCCAAGTTCTGGTTGGATGTAAGTCCTGCTCCATGAGAGGAAAGCCATGCCTGTCACTGTTACTGGGACAAAAACAAACAAACAAAAAAAAAAAAAAACTGTGGATATGTAGATTAGAAGCCATAGAGGAGAATTCAATACTACTATTCTGTTAGGTGGACACTACGATAGCAATGACTTATTGCTATACCCATAGATTAGCATATATCTTAACCCTGATCAGAAAAGATTCTTGTCGATGACTATTAACATAGAGACTCTTAAGTGGTCAATGTTCAGAAAACAACAGACAGTTAAGTGCTTAACCCTAAATGGAACATACCTATTCCCCAGGCAGCTCAGGGATCTTTGTAGATGGGGTGACACAGAGATTAAAAAAAACCTGGGGTGTTTGTTAAGTTCAAGCTTTTCTTGACACAGCATGACATTTGTACATTTGAACTCACAGTGACAGCATGCATAAGACCTATACACACTCGAAACTAGACAAAATCCCAACCGAAGCTTTGAGGGTAGGTGAGCATAAAGTTTCGCCACTAGCGGAGGAGCTATTGACATGTTAGAGCCACTTGGGGGATGAGAATCAGTTTTCTTTAATGGTGTCATCAAACTCCAAGGCAGGCTCCACTCAAAAACGTAGTTAGGGAAAATAAACTGGATGAAATTAATTGAAGGAAGAAGAGAAGGAGAAAGACGAGCCTCAGATGTGAGAAGGTGAGAAAATAAAGGTGGAAAGGGTGTTTGTAAGGTGTGAGGAGGGTGCATATGGTGAAAATTTGTTATCTAAAGCAATCAAAGGTCTAATAAAAATGCTATTAAATTAGAAAACTCTCAATTGTTCATTGTCTTCAATGAAAAATTGAAGACAAAATAGACGTCAAACTTCTTGCCTTATCAACTGAGGTAGATTCATGATGTCCACCTGTTAACTTCTTCATTCCCTCTTAATATATGCACCACACTAATTTCCTTCTGCCTAGATACTTCCAGATCACCCCCTTGGCAAAGTCAATGCCAAATTTAGGTGACAGGATAAAAGATAACTTACATCTCTTCCTATCTTAACCCTCAAATGATGAAAGATTATTTTGCATGACACATCTAAAATGTTGCCAACAGAAACCTAGAATCTATGTTTGTAATCTCTTCACGTAAATATATTTTCTGTCATCTCAAAAAATTTAGACCTTTTGAAATTTCTTCTAAAAGTGTTCATCTAGTTCTGCTCCACAGTCTCACCTGCATTTTTTCCTGTTCTTGAAATGTTCTTCAGTCATATGACTATCCCTCACCTTATCTATGTTTCTCTTCAACTTAGTTTTTGATTCTAATTGATTCATGAAGTGCCTCCTAAGGCCATCATCTCTGCCAGGAATATCTCTTCATTATCATTCGCATGGGTTAGAGGGGCTTACATTTTTTGTGCTCTCCCACATGCAAATTGAATGTGTGTCTTTTCTTCCATGATTCATTAGCAACTATGCATATTAATTTAAGTGCCTCACTCCATGTAATTAATATGTAAGCATATTCATTGGATGAATGAATTAATGACTAAATAAGTGAGGAGAAATATTTGTTCCATCTTTTATGTCTCTAAAACTTAGGAAACTGTGTCTTAAGTCTATGTTTATTTTATCTGTTATAGAAGTACATATGCATGTATGTGTGTTCTGTTCATGTAATAAGAAACTAGTGAACTAAAGGACCAAACTGCATAAATTATGTCCATCTTTGTAGTGAGATCCTATTAATTTATCTTTTTGATATTTCCATTGATAAGCCCAAAATTGCCAAAAAGAAGTATGGCATTGAACCATGTTCACCACTAAGTACTCTTTATTTAATTGGCATTTAAGATACTTTCAATGGATTGTTAAGCAAAGAGATGTATAGTAGCCTTTTGCTGAGCACTATTTAATTATTTCCATCGTCATCTGTCACATTTGCACTCTCCTGCCTCATTCTCAGTGCCCCCAAAGCAATGCAGTTGATGGATCATGGAAAATAAATCTAGTGTAGAAACACTGATAATTTGCTCTAGGTTAAAAAAAAAAAAAAAGCGGGCAAGAGTCATTTGCAACTACTAAATTGCTTAATGTAGTGTGTTAACTTGCTGTTCTGTAAAAGGAAGGGGAGGAGCCTGACAAGAACCAAGGCTCATCACAGAAATATGCAAATCAAAATGTTGCTACCTTCTTAAACCCCTTTTATCCGTCACTTAATCTTAACAATGGCCTAGTTTTCAGTACACTGAATATGCTTGGCTCTCTAATCACATTATCTTACTCTCTTTCACAAACTTTGGAGAGAAACAAATGAAAACATTGATAGAGCACAGTCAGTCACCTGTCATGCCTATAGTTTTTTGTTTTTGTTTTGTTTTGTTTTTTCAGAAAAACACGTGATCTACAGCTGCAGGAAATCCAATCTCCCTCAAAGGCATTGTCACAGCTATTTTTTTTTTTTGAAAATGCAGTTAGTGGAACCCATTCCACAGTCCAGACTGATGAAAAGAGTAACATTGGGTCTTTCAACAAATCCAGTCAATGTGAAAGCAAATGTGAACGATAATATTATTTCAGAAACAGAAACAAAGATGAGGCTGTTCAGTAAAGAAAAAGACCCCAAGAGTTAGGGCTTATCCTTTGAGCCTATCCTTTTTTAGCTAAGGTTCCTCTATAAAATACGTAAAGAATTCATTTCTGGATAATGTAGACCTGCGCTCAGGTTTCTACTCATGTGATAGCTTAATAAGTTCAACTCAGTTTGGACATTTTCCTCCCCTATCAAATGTGTGATGAGGTGAACATCAGTGTGTTAGGGGAGCAGTGTTTTATCTGGGTCA
The DNA here is from genome assembly GCF_030254825.1 of Meriones unguiculatus. NCBI lineage: Eukaryota > Metazoa > Chordata > Mammalia > Rodentia > Muridae > Meriones > Meriones unguiculatus. The sequence continues at coordinate 104,968,051 of NC_083350.1, read as the reverse complement.
CATCATTTCTGGTATTTGTCTGCTCATTTTCAATCCCATTTTTGTCTATCCACCTCCAGATAAATGGCTGACCAGACCAATTTGCATCATATCAATCAGTACTTGAGTGTGGCCTAGCTTTGTAGAGTGAGACTTGGCTTCTGCCATGTTCCTTCAGTATGGCAAGATCAGCTTATAGACAGTGAATGAACATTTGCTGTAGATGGCATGGTGCAGTTTCAGAACCTGAGAGTCTAGGGCTGGGAATCTCCTATTGCTACTTGGCTGACTTCCATTTGCATTTTTGTTTTTTATTTATTGAAACTAATTTTCCCATGCAATGTATTCTTTTTTATCATTTAGTTTTTTTGAGTCAGAGAGACCAGGCTGACCTCTAATTCAGAGACCTACCTGCCTATGCCTTCCTGAGTGCTGGGATTACAGATGTGCACCACTGTGCCTGACTCCATGCAATATATTCTTTCTGATCATGGTTATTCCTCTGCCATTTCTTCCCAGATCCTTCCCACCACCCCATCTATCCAACTCCTCACCTTCTTTTTATCTTTCTGTAAAAAAAAAAAAAAAAAACAAAAAAAACTTAAATAAAAAAGAAAATCATAATATACAAGCAAAAGATAATTTCAATGGATTGTTTATAAAAAAGATGTATAGGAGCCTTTTGCTGAACACTATTTAATTATTTCCATCGTCATCTGTCACATTTGCACTCTCCTGCCTCATTTAGGCATTTAAAAAATGCCTAAACAAAACAATATGTAACAAAAATGTCTACAAAAACACGATTGAATTAATTTTGGGTTGGATATCTCTCACTGGGTATGGGATCTGCCTGAAATGTGGCTTACATACTCAGTGACGCTCTATTACAGAAAACTAATTTTTCCTTTATAAACTGTGGTCAGCTGGAAATACATTCTTGGTTATGATTGGGAGCTTTGGTCCACTTCCCGCTTTCAGTATTGGGACCTTATCTGGCTTGAACTTGTACATTATCCATGCATAGTACTTCAATCTCTGTGAGTTCATGTGTGTATCAGTACTTTTGTGCCTGGAAGACATTGTTTCCTTGGTGGCATCTATCGTCACTGGCTCTTATAATCTTTCTTCTTCCTCTTCCACATAGTTTGCAGAGTTCCTGATGAAGATATCTCATGTAGGACTAAGTGCTCTAAAGTCTCTCGCTTTCTCATTGCTCAGTTGTAGGTCTCTATATTAGCTCCCATCTACTGCTACAGGAAGGTTCTATGATGATGGCTAAATGACACGCTGATCTATGGGTATAGAAAAATGTTAGAAGTCATTTAATGCTATGCTCCTTTAGCAGAACAATAGTATTTGGATTTCCCCTAGGTCTATAGCTTATATAGTCAGAGGCCCTTGATCTGACACCTAACAGTATCAGGTATGAATTCCATCTCACAGAGTGAGCTTTAAATACAGTCATAGAGTGGCTGGTCACTCCCACAACATTTACGTCACAATTGCCCCATCATATTATACAACTAGGTCACCATTGTAGATTGCATGGTTTGTAGCTAGTTTGGTGATTAACTTTCTCCTCTGGTAGTATTCAGAGCACTTCCAGTAACATGAAAACTAGTTAGTATGGATAAAATCTCTAGTTAGGCACTGGCTTGCTTTCTCTGTGTTTGATGAGGTATTAAGTATTGTCTTCAGGAAAAGGGATTTGCAATCAGTCTGTGGAGAGCAACCAATAGCAATGGCAATAACCTGATTTGTTTGGGGGTTTCATGGGGCCCCTTTAGCCAACAACTCAATTAGCTATTAGTGGATTTTGTTTTCTCTGTTATAGGTGCCTTTACCACCATATTACATGAGTCCCATGAAATGACTACAAACTGTGTTTCAGAGATCTTTCTTCTCTAGCTTCTCTCTGAGGCATTCGGCCATACATACAAATGTTTCAAAGCAATATTTACAAATCTAAAAATGCTTCCAACCAATGGCTGCTAATAAAGTATAAGAACAAAAACAGAATATTTGTATAACCTCAATATATTTCTCTAAATATTATTGATTATTTAAAAATGAAATCCAGTAACTCTTTAGTGAAGAAACTCATCAACTATCTCTTTTACCAAATGATCACCATTGATTAGCACACCATTGAGAACACAGCAAAATCTTATATATAGAAAAACAAACCAAATTTGTGGCATGCTCATAGAGGGGGAAGGGTGTAGAATTTCAACTTAATTACAAAAACAAACAAACAAACAAAAACACCAGATGAATGCAGTCTACAGAGTAAAGTAAGTGTTCAACACTCATCAAAAGTCACAAAAGCTAAGGACAGAATTGTCACAGACTGGAAAAACAAAGGAGACCCAACAATGAAATGCACAGGAAACCTTAGATCCTGGAAGAGAGATAGTAAGAGAAAAATGTGAGAGTTAAGCAATGTTTATAGATTAGTAAATTGATTCAGAATGTTAATTTCCTTATTTAAAAACAAAATGGTTGTAGAACTTAATATCAGACATATCAGGGTGAAGAGTATATGTGAACTGTACTGTTTTATTATGTAAAGTTAAAATATTTCAAAATAAAACGGTAAATACACATTAAACATTAACAATTGGCTGAAATTGCAAATTTCAATCCAACTTGGACACAAGAACCAGGTTTAGATGTATATCTTTTCCTTAAAATACATTTAAAGTATTGAATACAAAGAGTTTGAAATTTTAAAACTCAAGTGTAAAAAGCTGCTATAGGTCATTTAAATACCAAAGTAGCCTTTATGACATTACCATAGACAAAAGATGGTATTTTGTAAGAGTACAAATTTATCAAGAAGCCACAAAACTAAACTTACATGCAGCTAATAAAAGACTTGCAAAATATAGATAGCAAAAAGCAAGAGAAAAACAAAAGAATCCGAAGAAGAAAAAAATTGGAGTGTATACTTTTAAACACATTTTAGAAAAGTTAGTGCTATGATTTAAATGTGTCTCCACAAGTTTACATGTTACACATTTCCTCTCTAGTGTACCAGTGTTGAACAACAGAAACTTTCAGAAGTGTTATGCAATGAAAGTTCTGCTCTTAAAAATGTCCTTGTCATCAGAGTGACTTGGATACCACAGAAGTAGGAAAAAAGTCCCCCTTTACATTCTCACTTGATCTCTCAAGCCATTTTACTTTCTACCATGAAATGCAACAATGTAGCTCTGGCCAGATGCCCAGCATTTAGAACCATCAGCTATTACGTTTTTGTTGTTGTTGTTGTTGTTGTTGTTTTTATCTCTATAAATCTCCCAGTCTCTGGTATTCTCCTATAGCAATATAAAGTGGAATGAAACAATAGACTAAAATAAAGGTAAAATAAAATCATATTAAACATGTAATCAAATTGGTAGCTTTAGAATTTAACATTCAACAACTATGTAATATACACTTGAGAGAGTGTTGTATTTGCTTAGCAAAATACTCGCTGAAAAATCATGAGGACCTGAGTTCAGATATCCAGCATCCACGTGAAAAGCTGGGCACTGTGCCATGCATCTGTAACCCCAGTGCTGGGGAGAAAGAGGTAGGGAAACCCATTATGCGCACTGGCCAACAAGCCAGGCTTAATCATAACTGATAGATTCAGTGAGAGACCCTTTCTCCAAACAGACAAGGTAGAGTAAAATTGATGGCATCGAGCATTAATTCTCGGCTTCCACATGCTTCTGCACACACATGTACTTTCACCTGCACATGAGCATAAGCATGCACATGCACACACATGAAGATACACACATCCTACACACATTATATATACAACACAGAGCTAAGTTAAGGCCTTCCTCTGGCTTCAAATTTTCTAAGCTATTCTTACACTACAAATGTGCTTTAAAACAATTTTTTTTTCTTATTTCTTGACCACATAATTTTCAACACTTTAGTCTCTGGTACAAGACTAGGAGGTAGAGGCATTGTACTTTGGTCATGTTTATATGCTTTGAGAATTGACTTTTTAACTACTATATATTTCTAGACTAAGCAGATGACTAACCCAATAAACTATTATACAAGGTAGATATATAAAGTAAAAGTAAGGACTGTGAGAATACAGACACTTGACAATGACAAGCAGAAGAGGTCATCTTTTTTTTCTTCTTCTTCTTCTTTTAGACTCATAAATCATAGGAAATGCTGCTTTCTCCCTGTAATTCCTGTTTGCCTCTTTTTGTGTCTCATTGTTTGGGGATCAGTCCGGAAGGATTCATCTTCTGGTTGCTTAACTCACACCAAAAATAATCTTACAGCCTTTGCATTTCCAGTCTAAAGAAACTGAAAAAAGCCCAAATTTGCCTATTGGAAATGTCGCCTGAGTGACTGTTTCCTTCACATTTGCCTCTCAATATCAATCAGTGAGAAAGGGGAGCAGATGGCAAGATATTTATGTGTGGGGAAAGAACCTGTGTATCTCAAATGTTCCCCTACACTCATTAGAGTTGCTACCAATAACTGTTTTATTTATTTCCTTGACCCAGAATCATTTGGTCATGGGAGTCAAATGAAAATTCAAATAGACATTACTATTCTGAAAAGAATGTGGGGAAATAATGATAATATAAACCATTCTGATTGAAAAATACCAGAGACTGGAGTCTGTGTGCCAGGTAGGAAAGAAGTTAAAGAGGTGGACCCAGGGAGTAGAATTAATAACATAGAACTCTGCATTCTCAGCAGTCCAAATGAAGCAGGCGAAAAGAAAACTGAGGAAGGGCATAACCAGGAGGACCTCTTTAGACTACACCTGAGAGGATGTTAGCTGGCTCACATGAGTGACAGAGCAGGTTGTTGTGTATACAGTGCTTTACGAGAGCACAAACCTAACTCTTCCAGTTCTCAAGCAGAAATAAGAACACTGAATTGACGAATAAGTAATTATGCTGGAATAAGAAAGGTCTCATGGGTGTGAACTAAAGGAAACAGACAGTTGCTTCTATTGTATGTCAGTTAGTGAAGATGGCTATTCCTTACAGAGGAAGGACATGAGGAAAGGCTTAGTAGCTTTCCTTGCCCAAAAGCACAATGTAGGCATAAGTTGGGTCATTTTCTTCTCCTCTTTTCTCTCCTTTGTGTTTTCCTTGTTTCTTTCCTTTCTTCCTTGCTACCTTGACTAGACATACCACATTAAAAAACAAGGCCTTTCTCTGGCCTATCAAACACAATGGACATATGTAATCGTGTGATAGATGTCATGTTGGAAACCGAATTTTCTGCATTTAGTTAAACGTAAGAAGTTTAGAAAACAAAACCAAAACCAAAGACAACAACAATAAAACGGTTCTCTCAGGATTCCCTAAGTTGATTTTCTCACAGAGGTCCCAAGTTTGGGTATCCTAATGAACTTCCATTGGAGTTGCAAGAGTTAGGTGAAGGAGTTCATCATCCATGGGCCATTTTCCAGGCATCCTTTTAAAATATTCTTTAGATTCTTCTGACCTTAGCTAGGCTGTTTGCATTCTTTGGGTAAATTGTCAGAAAAGTTTCTGCTTACTGGACTGGAGAGATGGCTGAGTAGTTAAGATTCTTGTTGCCCCTGCAGAGAACCAGAGTCTGGTTTTCAGCACATCCATTGGGCAGCTAACAATAGCTTGTAACTCTAGGAGATTCAGAGATCTGATTCCATCCCTGGCTTTCAAAAGCAACCATACACATACTATCACATACACACACACACACACACACATACACGGAGAGATTTTAAAAAGATTCTGATGTTTCAGCTATCATATGATGTAGACTTGATTCCTTCAAACCCTACATCTTCAATATTAAGGAGGTCATGAGGTCATATAAACTCCTAAGAGTCTTCATTCCCTTATTTGTAATATTGGTGGCAATGTCTGATCTAAAAATTAAAGCACTTAGAGGCATCAGATGATCTGAGTAGTCAATCAGAGACAGGTGAAAGTGCCATGGAGGCCCCTGAGCTCCCTGCTCTCACAAGTAGAAAGTCCTTCCTAAGTATGCAGGGATATCTCAGCACTTCCAGGAGATGCTCCTAACCTAATGCTGTCTCCCTTTGTGTTATCACTGGTACTGTAATCCCTTATTTAAGGATTTTCTTGATAATGCATGACAAATTTTTTAAACAGGCAAGAGCTCAGGCTGAGAAATCAGGCTACTTAAAGTCTGAACTCCAACTTCAGTGTTCTAGTTAGGTTTCACTTCCTTTAGCATAATACTGACCAAAAGCAATTAAGAGATAAAGAGATTTAGTTTACATTTCCACATCACGGTCCATTACTGAGGGAAGAGGGATCAGAGCCTCAAGGCAGGAATTGAAGCAAAGATGTGGGGTCATGCTGCTTACAGGTTTGCTCTTGATAGCTTGCTCAGCTCACTTTCTTTTATAGCCCAGGACCATCTGCCCAAGGGTAGCACCATCCACAGTGCTACCCTTTCCAATCAATATTGAAGAAAATTCCCCACAGCAATACCTATAAATCAATCTGATGGGGGCAATTTCTCAGTTATGGTGGCCTGTTGGATTAATGGTAATGTCTATGCCCACTCTAGTGCCCAAATAATGAGGAGACCTGTTACTTATATTTATTAATAAGCTTCAAGCACAATACATGGGCAGATATTGCTATATTCTAACCTGTCTGTGCTAGTCTAGCTACTTTCCAGCCTAATGTCCTGTTACCTGTCCTCTAGTTTAGCCTTGACCTCCACCTCATGGCCTAGAAACAGAAGTCCTGCTTCTGTCTCTTCTGCCCAGTCATTGGCTCTGCAGCTTCTTTATTAACCAATCACAGATAATTAGGGAGTAATTTTTACACAACACTGAGACTGGAGATTCCTTAATAGCAATGACAATAACCAGAATCTGTTAGCATTTAGCTCACTGCCAGTTCAGCAATTAACAACTGAATATACAGAGACACACCTTAACACAATGTGAATGAAGGTCACCTCTACAGTGGCCTCTTAATATAAATCCTTTAATACACTACTTTCATCCGATGGACATAATCTATTTGTGAACTATCAGACAATAAATATTCAATGTCTAGAACTCTGATGATCAGCAAGTGCCTATTAGACTTTAAACTTTTCTTTTTAGTTGTGAGCCTAGCTTTTTAACAGCTGAGCTGTCTCTCCAGTCCTTGAATTATCATTTTAAGAAAAATGGCTCTTTACCTCATAATAAATGCTTATAGCTACCAACATATATGTGTCTATTTACATACCTGTGCATATACGTGTACACAAGTAGTTAGTCTGTATTATTAGGTTTCCTGATAGTTTTGACTATATTTGTTGTTGTATTCCCCTCACCAGGGAAGAAACATTGACAGAAGAAAAGTAAAACTTAGCAGCAGTGCCCGGACAAATATATACCGCTTTTAAAATTTTGTTTTTGGGAAGTTCCCTGTGTTCAAATTTTCTTGTTCTGTTGCTCTCTTTGTGGAGACCCTGTCCTCTCCAGCTTTTACTATTTCCCACTTTTTACATAAAATTCCATTCACTCTGCCCGACAGTTGGCCATCAGGCTCAGCATCTGCTTTGATAGTCTGCACGGCAGAGGCTTTCAGAGGCCCTCTGTGGTAGGTTCCTAGTTTGTTTCCTGTTTTCTTCTTCTGGTTTTCAGAGGCCCTCTGTAGCAGGTTCCATAGTTATGGGAAGAGGGACTGCCTCTGACATAATCTGATTGGCCTGTTCTTTGATCACCTCCCCCTGAGGGGGGAGCAGCCTTACCAGGCCATAGTAGAGGACAATGCAGCCACTTTTGATGAGAACTGATAGACTAAGATCAGAAAGGAGAGGAGAACCTCCCCTATCAGTGGACTTGGGGAGGGGCATGCATGCAGAAAGGGGAGGGAGGGTGATATCGGGAGGGGAGGAGGGAGGGGCTTATGGGGGGATACAAAATGAATAAAGTGTAATTAATAAAAAATTTTAAAAAAGTTTAAAAAAATAAACAAGCATATCCACCTCAAAGAAAATTTGTTTTTGTATGTTAAGAATGTAATATAATTATGCTGTTTCCCCCTCTTTCTTTCCATGTCCCCTCTCCCATGAAGCTTTTCAGTTTCATGAGGTTGCACAGGATGCTGTTGTCAGAACAAAACGACTGCCTACAAATTGGGAAAGGATCTTCACAAACCCTATATCTGACAGAATGCTGAGCCAGTATATATAAAGAACTCAAGAAATTAAAAAACAACAAATTAAGTAATCCAATTAAAAAATGGGAAACAGAACTAAACAGAGAATTCTCAATAGAAGAATATCAAATGGCAGAGAAACACTTAAAGAAATGCTCAACTTCCTTAGTCATCAGGGAAATGCAAATGAAAACGAACTTGAGATTTCACTTTACGCCCATCAGAATGGCTAAGATCAAAAACTCAAGTGACCGTGGAGAGGATGTGAAGAAAGGGGAACCCTCCTCCACTGCTGGTGGGAATGTAAACTTGTACAACCACTCTGAAAATCAATCTGGTGCTTTCTCAGACAATTAGGAATAGCATTTTCTCAAGATCCAGCTATACCACTCCTAGGCATATATCCAAAAGTGGCTCAAGTACACAATAAGGATATTTGCTCAACCATGTTTGTAGCTGCTTTATTTGTAATAGTCAGACACTGGAAACAACCAAGATGTCCCTCAAGTGAGGAATAGATACAGAAGGTATGGTACATCTACACAATGAAATACTACTCAGCAATAAACAACAAGGAAATCATGAAATTTGCAGGTAAATGATGGGATCTGGAAAAGATCATCCTGAGTGAGCTATCGAAGAAGCAGAAAGACACACACAGTATATACTCACTCATATAGACATATAATATAGGATAAACCTACTAAAATCTGTGTACCAGAAGAAACTAATCCAGAGGGAGGACTCTGACTAAAATGCTCAATCCCCATCCAGAAAGGCAAAGAGGATGGACATCAGAAGAAGGAACAAGTTAGGAGCCTGCCACAGAGGACCTCTGAAAAGCTCTGCCCTGCAGACTATCAAAGCAGATGCTAAGACATATGTCCAACTGTTGGGCAGAATTCAGGGAATCTTATGAAAGAAGAGGGAAATAGTAAGATCTGGAGAGGACAGGAGCTCCACAAGGAGAGCAACAGAACCAAAAAAATCTGAGCACAGGGGCCTTCCCTGAGACTGATACTCCAACCAAGGACCATGCATGGAGATAACCTAGAACCCCTGCACAGATGTAGCCCATGGCAGTTCAGTGTCCAAGTGGGTTCCATAATAATGGGAACAGTGACTGTCTCTGACATGAACTGATTGGCCTGTTCTTTGATCACCTCCTCCTGAAGGAGGAGCAGCCTTACCAGGCCACAGAGGAAGACAATGCAGCCACTCCTGATGAGACCTAACAGACTAGGATCAGAAGGAAGGAAAAGAAGTCCTCCCCTACCAGTGGACTTGGGGAGGGACATGAGTGGAGAAGGTAGAGAAAGGAAGGGATTGGGAGGGGAGGAGGAAGGGAACTAGAGGGGGGATACAAAGTGAATAAAGTGTAACTAATAAAAAAATTAAAAAAAGAAATTGCAAAGAACTATGATTCATTATATGACACTGTTGAGTGACAAAGAAGTAGGATCCATATTCTTTTTCTACTGTCAGCTCCCAATGAGTGACACAGCAGTTGCCTTACAGAGTATATCATCATTGGTCTCTTGTACTTCAAGTTTTATGATAATAGCCTTCAACAAGTTTAGTGAACTGGAACCTGTCTCCTAAAAATTCTTGTGGATCAACAGGAAGGTGCAGTAGCACTGAGAATTGATTTTATCTCTCAGATTTCTCACAGAGTTTCACCTAATTCTAAATGGAGAAGTTCTGCCACAGCTGGTCCAAGTAAGCAATCTGTGGCAAAATTTGCCATGACTTAAATATGTCAGGTGGGCTATGAGTCCAATATTTCCTCCTCAGAGCAACATATTTCAAGTGATTTAGATCTATGAGTAAGAGCTTATTCCTGACCTTGGCTTTCTGAAGCATGCGTGCATCACATGCATGAATAAGTATGCAAACTTTGTCTGTTTACTACCGTTTTCTGTGATTTTATTTTACAGAGAACAGCCTTTCCATCATTGAGGAATGTGAACCTTCACTGTGGTTAGAGTGCAGCTTTAGCTGCAGGTCTTATTTCACTCATCAGAAATGAAAGGTGAAGAATGCAGGCAAGGGAGGAGAAGTGATGTTTCGCAGTGTCGTTCCCACCATTTCTCCTGAAACTCCCATCCTTACCTGCCTGTTCTTCTCTGGCATAGGCCATCTCTGCTGCTCTGAGCCATGAGTCCAGCATGGATGCTTTCACCGTACTACACACGGGATCATCTGCTACATATCTGGTCAGCCATTGCTTCCTTGCTATATATCTGGTCAGCCATTGCTTCCTTGCTATATATCTGGTCAGCCATTGCTTCCTTGGGACCTGTTATCTTCTCAGCAAGGCTAAGTTGCAGTCTTCCCCAATTTGGGGGACACATGAACTCATCTTTTCTTATTTCCCACGTCTTTACACCCAAGATGGAGACTTCTTAGGTTGGGAATTATTTTCTGTGGTCTAGTTTCTTTCCGGATATTCTGTTTATCTATTTAAATTTAAGTTCAGCTATTTTGTAAACTAAGATTCAGGAAGACTTGTGGAGTATTATGGATGTGGAAAGGGATGGTATCCTAGCATATTTACCTACCATATTTTTACTTGTTACAGAAATCAGTTTTGATGGACAACTGTAAGCATGGTGAACTCTTACAACTGTGAACGTATTTCTGTTGATACGGAAGAGGGTAACCTTTACTATGCACTCAAAGAACTAACTCAGCTTAAATTAACTTGGTGTTTCTTGGACATTTAGTATTCATTGAGCATTCTGAATAACATACAAGCACATCTAGAGAAATTTGCAATCTAGTGAAAGAGAAAGACTAGGCCATAAATAACAGTAATGTTAAATCTAAAATGATTAATCTGCTCCCCTGAGCCATAAACAAAGAGCTCTGAGCGCTCTAAAAAGGTAATTAATTTTCATCAGAGGGCAGGAGGGCATTAAATTTGACTGAATCACAGCTTACCAATAAAGAAATGCAAACATCTCTGGGCTGTGTCTCAGCTCTCTGAGTGTATTCAGTGGTGGTGTAGGGAGTTGCTCACTGCTTCTGTACCCCTTGACCATACCTTATTGTGTTTTAGAGTGTTGAGGGCTTCATGGTAAGTTTTTGCTGGAGAATTCTTCATATAGGTCCCAAATAACTATTAGAACAAGTTGATTGGGTGTCTGTTCTCATCTACTTCTCTAAAGTATATTATCTAGATTTTGGACTTCTTTTAGCAGTGATGGTGGCTGTGTCTCTCAGGCTTCTACTAGCTTTTTTGTTTTATTTTCATCTGAGAAATTGACTGAATTCTGTGCCACTTTGTTCTTGACATTTTCTGACTACACACATGTTGTTCAGAAGTTAGAAAAATGAAATGATCACCAAGGTGGAAAAGGCTTCCTTGAAAAGAAATGTAAAACCCCTAAATGTGTACTGCTAAGTGAAGCAATCCTATCAAAAAAGGCTCCACACAGTATTTGATTTCAACTCTATGGTATTTTAGAAGAGATAAATCCATAAAGATAGTCAAACTAGCCATAGCTGCTATATTTTAAGGGGGAAAATAGGAGGAACAAGTGACACAGAGAATATTTTGGGCAATGAAATTAGTGAATGAAATTATAAATGTGGGCACATGCCATTATTAATCTCTCCAAGCCAATCTACTGTATACTAGAAATAGTGTGTCCTCACGTAGAGTATGCATGTTGAAAGGTAATGATGTATCAGTGTTGGCTCATTAGTTGTATCAAACATACCATTCTGACTTAAGATGTTGTTGGCGAAAGAGGCTGTATGGGAATGGAAGCTGTATAGAAACTGAATTTTCCATGTAGTTTAGTATGACTCCAAGATTGCTTTAAAAATTAAAATCTAGGTGGGAATAGGAAAGTAGCTCAGGGACAGAGCTTACTTGGTCTATACAACTTGGCATATACAAGGCCCAGGTTTGATCTCTAGCAGCACTAAAAACACTAAACACATACACACACTATCCCTCACTCTTTCTCTTACACACACATACACATACTACATACACACATATATATGTATATACATTGTATATACATATTATATATACCATATATATTATAGATATAATATACCCTATAACATATATCATATCATGTATATATTATATGTATTATAGACATGTACCTATAATATACATATATGTATATATGTATAATATATATGTATTATATACACATATAATACACAGACATACTTTCTCCACTACTCCATTTAGTAGCTGGCTTATGTGATTACCCAGGACAACCTCCTTTATCTGTTACCCTTAGTCCATATGTAAACACAGAAAAAAATATGCATTCTCTTTTATTTTTTTACAATAAGTATTTGAATTGTGCCTTGATGTTGAACTTCAAAGGGACATAATACAGATATAGAAAGGGCAAAAGAAAAAAAATCAATAAAAGGAAATATCATTTGTGTTTGTTGTGAGCCATTTCAACTGTTTGTTTTATTAATCAAAGAAAAACTCTGAGAATATTCAGCCTTGTGTAAAATCAGAGAAAAGTGTGTTTATAATGATGAGAAAAGATAGTCTGTCCTCTCCCCAGTCACCATGGCAACGTCTAAAAGCAAAGATTGTGTCTGATTAGGTTGCCCTTCTCTGGAAGAATTGACCAGAAAAAGAAAATCCTTTGAAAAGTTTAAAGCTGAGAGTAGGCTGATGCTGCTCTCTCCCTCAGTTCAGCGGCCCTCCTCCATGACCGTCGAAACAACAGTGAGTAAGCCTAACTTTTAGAGCCTGTTCCCACTTTCACAAAGGGATTCCGTGGGACTTTTGCCTAGTTTCAAATGCACCGCAGCTCAGTTCTTTGTGAGTATTGTCTGTACAGCTCTTCATCAGAATTCCTGATAGCCTGGAGATCGCTGATAAAGGGATCAGGGAGCACCCCGAAAAGAAAAATAAACAAGTGGAAGAAGGGCTCTTCTGAGTAAGTGGTGAAGGAAATTCCAACTCAATTCTACTGTTCTATACGGTTACTGGAGGCAGGAAACCACCAAGAATGTGGGAATAATGAGGAAGCCGGGCAGTCATTTCATGCCTGGATTATGGCGCTGACATGAGGTTCCTGTTCTTGTCTTGTCGTTTTTAACTGAATTGTTAGTGTTCTTTGCAAAGATAAAATCCTTCTCTGCACAGTCTGGTTTTCCCCCTCCAAAGTTTTCATTGCTAAAATTAGTGCCTATAAAATGCAGTGTAAATCAATTATTCTGTTCTTCTGATTTTATTTCCTAAATAATGCAGTGACTAGGTATATGGAGCTTCCTAATAGAAAGAGAATTACCAAGTAAAGGAGATAACAGCTCTATTTTTATGTAACTGAGATAGTAAAAAGTTTACTGGACACAGTGGTCTGCAGGGAAGGGCTTAGACAGAATTCATGTAACTTCTTCAAAACATTTGTTAACCTTTTGATGTCTAATAAACCTGAAAGTTGAGCACTATCAGATGTCATGAACATCTCTTACATGGCAACAATGAGGTCAAATTACCAACTTCACAAAGGGGAAAAAAAAGTCTTTTCTTTTGAGGAAAAGATGAAAGATAAGAGCTATTTTTCCACTTTTTATTGAAAGAAAATGGATTTCTGATTATACATGATTACTGAAACAAATTTAGAAAACTAAAAGTACTCAGACTCTGTCAAAAGGTAACGATCCACATAGGCACGTGGTGTTCATTCCCCAGTCTCACTGAAGCAGAAGGAAGGAGGTCATCTAGCCTCCTCCAGTAAGCACCAGGTTAAAACATTCATGTATCCTTCCAAAGTAATACTCTGTGTGTATTTTTTAGGACTAAAATTTTAAGCTGGTCAAAAAGGAACACATCTAAAATTTCCTCTTAGAAAATGTGTGTGTATGTTAACAATGGTTAAAGAAAAAAAGTGGCCACGAATTTGAAAAATGCCAAGAACAGTGAGATCTGAGAGGAGGGCTTAAGGAAAGAGGAAGGAAGGGGAAGATGATGTGATTATATTATAATCTATGAAAATAAAGTAATCATTTTAAGATCGTGTTTGTGTGCATGGGTGGGTACAGGTGTGAGTATTGTGAGGATACCAGAAAAAAAGGCTTTGGGTATCATCCTCAGGAATACTGTTCACTAGTTCTGAGACAGGGGTTCTCATCAACTTGGAGCCCATCAGTTGGGGTAGAATGACTAGCCAATGACCTCCAGCAATCCTGCCCTCTCTGCATCGTCAGTACTGGGATTAGAAACACCAACCATCATGCCCGCCATTTTTACATGTGTTCTGGGAATGGAAATCAGGTCCCCATGCTTTCTAGGGAACTGATTTCACAGCTTGAGCCAACCTCCCCGCCCCAGATACGTGCCAGCATTATGATGTGGCAAATGCATAATACTTATGTACTAGGGATATTTTAAATGCTAGAGTTACAAGAACATATTGATTTCCAGAATAGCTCTACTAGACATATAATCCTCACATCATAAGGCACAGAGAAAGAACCAGCATGGACTGAAGCAACTGGCAAAAGGTAATGTCAAGGTCTGGTCCTAGAAAGTCTGACTTCAGGGGTCTGTACTGTCAAACAATGAACAATACTACAAAGCAGTGTTATCAGCAATGTACACGATGCATTGAAGCTTTGTGACTAAAAGAATGTGTATACACACAGATATGCATAAATACACATCTGTAAATAGCTAGTCCTCATTATTCATAGATTCATCTACTTGCTAAAGCTTGTGCTTCACCTAGAACTTTCCTTAGTATTGGTTTAGAGAGGCACAAGTTTTAGCAAGTGGATGAATCTACAAACAATTCATGCCTCTGTTTCAGCAACTCTTTTATAAATGAATGCCCTTTCAGAATCTATCAAGTCTTGAATTTTTCCCATTTTTCTTGTGTCTTCATGATGATGATTTTTTTATTGTTTAAAGTGTTTCCTGAGCAAACTGTTAATATGTTGCCTAGTATTCCTACATGTATGAATATTGTTGTGTGCCTTACAGAGAAAACATATGTGACAGATGAGCTTTGCCCAGGCATGAATTTTGCCTTCAACTGTGAGTTCGGTGTTAATGAATCATAAGAAAGATGCCTTGACACATAAAACGAAATTATATATTGATCAGGAGATCAGAACAGAAACTTACAAAAACCTGTTGTGGTCCCATACGAACAGTGCTACAGTAGACACAAAATCGGTGGTCATGAAGAACCTATGGAACATAGCTCCTGAAAGTACAGACAATCAAATATGCACACATAAAGTGGTGCTTCGAATAAAAATGGCCCCGCCTAGGCTGGTTTATGTGAATGCTTAGGGAGTGGCACGATTTGAAAAGATTAGTGGGTATGGCCTTGTCGAGGGAAGTGTGTCACTGGCTTTGAGGTTTCAGAAGCCCAAGCCAAGCCCGAAGTCTCTCCCTCATCCTGCTGCCTGTGGATCCAGATGTGTAACTCTCAACTTCTCCCCACCATATCTCCCTGCACACCCACCGTGCTTTCCTGACATGACAAGGAAACTGTAAGGAAGCTCCAATTAAATGTTTTACTTTATAAGAGCTGCCATGGTCATGGTGTCCTTTCACGGCAATGCAATACTGACTTAGATACATTTATATATATATACATTTATATATATATATATAATGTCAAGAAATATTCTTAATTATTTATTTTATTTTTGAGATTACAATATAATCACTTAGTTTCCTCCTTTCCTTTCTTCATCTAAACCCTTTCAAATACCTATTCTTTCTCTTTTTAAATTTCATGGTCATGCTTGCTCAGAAAATTAGGAATAGTGCTACCTCAAGATCCAGCTATACCACTCCTGGGCATATATCCAAAAGATGCTCAACTGTTCAACAAGGACATTTGCTCAACTATGTATGTAGCAGCTTTATTTATAATTGCCAGAACATGGAAACAACCCAGTTGTCTCTCAGCTTAGGAATGGATACAGATATGGTGGTACATTTACACAAACGAATACTACTCAGCAATTAAAAAAAAAAAAAAAAAGGAAATCCATTTGCCTGCAAATGGATGGAGACAGAAGAGATCATCCTGAGTGAGGTAACCCAGAAACAGAAAAACAGGCCTGGTATATACTTACTAACAATTGGATATTAGCTGTATAATATAGAACAGCCATCTACAGACCTAAAGAAGTTAAACACTAAGGAGGACCCTAGGGAAGATGCTTAAATCTCATTCAGATTGTCAGACAGGATAGACACCAGAAGTGGTGGAAGAGAGAAAACAGGATGTGGGTCCACTATAGAGGGTCCTCTGAAAAGATTCACCCAACAGAGGATCAAAGCAGATGCTCAGGCTAGAGGCCAAACTTTGGGCAGAGGGCAGGTAGTGTGATGGAAGAATAGAGGGGTGGGATTAGAGGGATGTGAAGGGGACAAGAGCTCCACAAGGAGACCAACAAAACTAAAAGATCTGAGCCCAGGAGATCCTGCAGAGACTGATGCACCAACAGAGGACCATGGATGGAGAGGACTTAGATCCCTGCTCAGATGTAGCCAATTGGCAGCTCAGTCTCCTTGTGGATCTCTGAGGGAGGGGATCAGCAGCTGCCTCTGATCATGAACCCAGTTGACTGTTCTCTGATCACTCTCCACTGATGATGCAGCCTTGCCAAGTCACAGAGAAAAAGGATACAGGCAGCCCTGATGAGACTTAACAAGCTATGGGCAGATAGCATGGTGGAGAACTCTCCCTTTCAGTGGATTAGGGAAAGGGGATGAGGGGAAGAGGAAGGGAAGATAGGACTGGGGGAGTTGAGGGAGGGGACTTCAATCAAGATATATAATAAATAAATTGTGAAGAAAAAGAAATGATAATTAAAAAAAACAAGGAAGTCATGAAATTTGCAGGCAAATGGATGGAACTAGAAAAGATCATCCTGAGTGAGGTAACCCAGAAACAGAAATACACACATGATATATACTCTCTTATAAGTGGATATTAGACATACAATATAGGATAAACATACTAAAATCTATACTCCTAAAGAAGCTAAGCAACAAGGAGGACTGTAAGGAATATGTCTAATTCTCATTCAGAATGGCAAACAGGATAGACATCAGGAGAAGACAATGAACAGGACAGGAGCCCTTCACAGGGGGCCTCTGAAAGACTCCACCCAGCAGGGTATCGAGGCAGATGTTGGTATTCATAGCCAAACTTTGGGCAGAGTGCAGGGAATTTTTTGGAACAAAAGGGAGATAGAAAGACCTGGATGGCACAGGAGTTCCATAAGAAGACCAACAGAGCCAAAATCTGGGCTTAGGGAGTCATGCAGAAACAGATGAATCAACTAGAGACCATGCATGGAGAGGAACTAGACCCCCTGCTTAGATGTAGCCCATGGGCAGCTCAATCTCCTGGTAAAGGAGCAGGGGGCTGTCTCTAACATGGACTCATTGGCTGGCTTGAGGTAGCCCTACTAGTCCACAGAGAAAAAGGATCCAGACAGTCTTGATGAGACCTGATAGACTAGGAACAGGAGAGTAGGGAAGGAGGACCTCCCCTACCAGTGCACTAGGGGAGGGGCATAGAGGGGGTAAGAGAGAGGGGAGGGTGGGACTGGGAAGAGATGAGAGAGGAGGCTACAGCTGGGATATAAAGCGAATAACTTGTAATAAATAATAATAATAAAGAAAAAATTTTTAAAGTCATGGCCACTTTATTCATTAATTGTTGTTACATGCATATATATATATGCATATACATATACACATGTATATATATATATATGCTAGATACATAAAGACAACCTGCGTCTTGGAGGGAAGCTAAGAGACTATAAACTAGAAAAGGAGCAATATTTACTTTTCACCTCATGGAATTCATCATGTGTATTATCACTGAAAGTATCTTTAACAGACAGCACGAAAGAAAGAAAGAAAGAAAGAAAGAAAGAAAGAAAGAAAGAAAGAAAGAAAAGAACCTACTGCCTTTCCCTAATCTCACCTAGAACAATTTGAAGAAGCAAATAGTTTCATTAGTAACTGTCCATGCTTTCAAAGTGCAGACAAAACACACACCAGCTCCTTTTTACAAGTAAATACATTAAGACTCTCTTCTCTTCTTGCTTTGTCCTTCGACTAAGCAACCCCTCCTGGACTAACACAGATTTCTGGAAACAGATTTCTTGTCACCCAGGCTATTCCCTTGTGATGTTATTTCCACAAGTGTCCCACACCAACACTGTAGAGAGAAATCATGTCATGATTCTGAAATGTACAAGACCTTAGAAGAAGAGACAGCAAAAAGGAAAGAAACTTCCTGAAAGGTCTTGTTGTTGTTGTTGTTTGGGGAGGAGGAGGTGGTGTGACGTTTGTGTGTGTGTGTTTACTTCTATGCATGGCTATGAGATCTTTGTTATAAAATTGGGAAAGAAAAGAGCTCTCTATTATCAGTCACTTTTTATGTCCTTTATACATTTCATTGGGTTCTTCTTTGACTGGTGAAAGAGACTGATTAAGCAATTTCCTAAAGTAAAACCCTGTATGTTCTTAGGAGAGAAAAAAAGACAGCCTTTTGCATACTTATCTTTGGATTAAATGTCTGTGAGTATTCTTGCCTACATCCTAATATTTGACTCTCACATCTTCATGTCACTAGTCCATTTTATTGTGACATTCAACCATTCTGTGTTAAATGGTGTTGTGCACTCCCAGCGAACACAGAACAAGTGCAGTGGACCCTCAGAGCACACGTCACACTGTAAAAGTCACAAGCGCACCCTTTGCAGGACACAACCCATGGGTATGGCAGATTCAGAATGTCTGTTGTTCTTCAGGACACACATTTCAACAGGGTTAAGATATTCTGTTTGCTTACTTGATTTAGAAAAAATACATAAGGGTACCGGCACTCAGCTAATATGAAAGGTGCTGAACATTTAGAATTCCTGATGGTAGTGACTTTAGTACTGAGTTATGGTGAATGTACGTGAGAGGGTTAGTCTCAAGCTGGTATTTAAATTAGACTGCTCTCTCATCTCTCCTCCCCCTCCCGCTGAGACTGAACTGTAATACCACTGATTTCCTCTAGAGGGAGAATGGAGCAGCAATATGCAAGAACAGTGTTTATCAAAAACTGGGTCAATTAGAATAACCCTGAAGATTGTTTCATGACAGAAAAAACATTACTTTGCCAAACGTTCTATAAACCAAGCCACAGAATGGTTACTTTTAATAAGTGGCATTCTCTGTGTAACCACGCCGCCCTTTGTAAAAGATAGAAATGTAGGCTCAGCTTGCTTTCAATATTAGAGAAAGGGGGGGAGGGGGGTCTTATGCACACACTTCATTTCACTCACCTTAGGCACTACAAATTATAAAGGTGTCATTTTTATATCACAGATGCTAAGCTTCTAAAAAAAGTCTGTAAAGCTATGAATTCGGGTTGCAGTCTTTATGAGTTAAAGCTGATGCTCCTCTACTCAAGTATAGGTCCCAAGGGGCACCGGTGAGGGAGGCATTCTGCAGAGTGAGTCACTGGGTGTGCACATAAGACACTGCCTAGCATTTCATGTCACTATGGCCATCCCTCCTCTCTGAACCATTTCCCAGGGATGGCCGGCGTTTTGCTGACCTGATCCAACCCTTTTAAGGTCAGAGATTTAATTAAAAAAGCACAGTATTTGTGTGGCATGTCTGGAAGCTGCCATCCATGGCAGCCACACAGTTACAACAGAACCTCAAGGAATAAACCGTCAAAGGAAGCTGAAGTGAGATCACCAGCTCCGCGAGTAAAGGCTTCTATGAGAAAACAATGGTGAGAGGAAATTATCCTGTTCATCAACATTGTACCCAGATCCCCTCTGCAACCCCCTTGACGATAAGGTGACATCATTGGTCAGCAACATCGGCCTATTTTCTGTACTGCTTATGGGTGGTTTGGGCTGGATGAAAATAAACATCTTATATAACAGGCAGGCTGTGCTTTCTGTCTTTTTTCTCCCCACCCAAGGATATTTTCCCAGCATGAATTCTGCATGTACAATTAACACTGGCCAAATTTCAGCTGAAAAATCTGTTAGGATTTTAAGCTGATTAACAAATACAGCTTATGGGTGCTGCTCCATCCCCATTTCTTCTTGTATGCATGCATGCATGAACACACAGACACGGACACATACACACACACACACGCTCGGAGAGAGACCATCACCACTTCTTCCTCCCACCACCGCCTCCAACCCTTCTGTAATCAAAACAGCTTTGTACCAAGAGATTCGAAAAGCAGGCAAGCTAAATTGAAATTGGTCTCTGAACAGTTGAAACAAAATAAAAGACTGCAGATTAGAGCTATTGTCCCATCTGAGAGATACAAAGCATGTTCCCCTCTGTGCTTATTTCTCAGCATTGAAACAGACAAATCAAAGACCATGAAAGGAGACATCCTGCTCTAGTAGCCTTTAGCATCATGACGAGAACAACCCTAGAACCAGACAGATTCAGAAACTGAGATTCCTGAGCTTTGTGTTTTAAATACTGCTTTTTATGGAGTGGTTTGTGAAGCTTTGAACTCGAGCATTTTATTGTAGATGGTGCTTTTAGAAAAAAAAATTATATACAAATGAGCATTCCATGTGATTTTCCCGATTCCTGACAGTACAATAAGTCAGTCAGAGACAGCAAGAGCCCAGGGAAGGGGTTGTGTTTAAACAGCCTGGTGGAAACTCATTTGAGGTCAGCAAAGCAATTCTATATTGGGAAGATGGAGGTTTAACTGAACTGGTGAACTTTGGTTGGTGAAATCACTGTGCAGTCTTGATTCAGTCAATATTTGAACATCACATGTATGCTTAATACAGGGCAAATACTAAAGTAATGTAAATAATATAAACCTGAACTTGAAGTTGGAGTTTTTTGTTTGTTTGTTTGTTTGTTTCATTAAGCTACTAATTTGTAGTTTAAAATAGGAACACGATTAGGAGCAAATGCAGGTAGTAGATGATAAATTAAAAGGAGCCAGAAAGACTGCAAGTGCCAGAGGACTAGAAAATCTGTTGGGTGATTGTGTCTCCTAGAAGCTTCACCCATGGTACCCCAACAGTATGGCTGGCTAAACAAGGCCTGAACAAGGACAACAGTAGCCATGGTACAATGGCAGAGGGAAACCTCACAGGGACACATTACACCAAATCAAAGAATTAGAGGCTCCTAAGGAATGCAGAAAGTGACCAAATTAGTCATCCTCAGGGATGAGCCCTCTTAACTGTTATCCAATTCTGAACAACCATCCTTGAAACCATATACACACAAGCAACACTAAATGGACCGAGCAGGTTGTGTTTGTATGTTTATGCATATGAGCAACAGTAACTTTAAAAAAAAAAGAAGCCATAAATTTTAGAAGGTGTGAGAGGCACCAGAGGACGTGGAGGGAGAAAGGGGAAGGAAGAAACAATAAATTATATTTTAATTAACAAAATTAAGTTGAAAGATGACCTATTTGTTTCTGGGGAGGGGAGGAAAGATCACAGAGTTCTAAGTAGGAGCCATTTTTAAGGGATCAAATATGAGTCTCTCTTCCTTGTTGCACCTTCTACATGTTTGGCGAAGAATGCCAGGGCCATGTTTGTGTGTACTGCACTTTTTTGTTCATTTGGAAGTGTGTATCTAAGTGCAGGGGTAACTTGCTGTTAAACAATACACCCTAGAATAATGTACACAGCTTCACCTCACACCCACAACACTGCTTTTCTGAAGGTAAAAGATCCATGTTCTTACTCAGCTCTGCAAGTTCAGAGAGAGAATGGAGCATAAAGGTTCATATTTAAATGTCACCTTTAGTTTTCCCATCAGTAAGAAGCTAAGTAATTTGTTAGACTTCTCTAGCTTGTCATCTTTTGTATGAAGACAATGGGGCTTTAAAAATCTTGTGACGACAAAGCTTAAGATTTCTAATGAAATATAGTAGAAGTGGCTGAGCGCACAGGTGTGCATACGTGCATATGTGACTTTGAATGATGAAAGCCGTATGAATTCATTCTGTAATTTCACAAAAGAAGAACTATTGAAAGGTTTAATATTTTGAAAGCAGGAGAAAAAGCTTTTTGGCTCCTTATAATTACTGATTGTTTACAGGTTTAAGGAACGATAAAGACTCTCTCATTTTTTCTTGTGCAAATACAGCTATTTGCACTGAGTGTGTAGTATTAAAATTACTTTTCACTTGTTGAATCAAACAAATATTTTGAATACCTATTTGGTGTTTAACAACACAAAAGGGAAATAAAAATCTTTTGGTGTTCATTATTTTCAAAGAGATTTTAGAAGTACTAGGAAAAGATAAATTAAAAAGAAAAAAAAAAACAAGACATTTAGAAATTATTATATAATCCTAAAGTTCTATAGGCACTAAAAGAAAATGTCAGTTAATTTAAAAGTTAATGAATGTTTCATATGCATTTTGAGAGTAGAGAAATATTTATGCACAAAAAAATTATTTACCACAATTTCATGTAGAATTATGCTCTCCTTGATTGATAAATATTTTGAAGTACTTTTGATATTAAGGAAGCCAAACTGCAAGTTTTCAATTGATAATTTAAAAGAAACAAGATGATAAATATATTCAAATAGATATTCTTATAAAGAATACCTAGCTTTATTTAGCAGAAACAGAGAAAATATTGTTATGTATACTTTTGTAACCTTAAGAATGTTGAATTGCAGTGCCTCTTATGAGCTTTCGCTCACCAGTGCCAAGCCTGT
Organism: Meriones unguiculatus; assembly: GCF_030254825.1. Lineage (NCBI taxonomy): Eukaryota > Metazoa > Chordata > Mammalia > Rodentia > Muridae > Meriones > Meriones unguiculatus. The sequence goes on along the minus strand of NC_083350.1, from coordinate 104,945,188 downwards.
TGGTGAAAGTTTGCTGGTTTTATGGGTTAGAAACAATGGCTGTGTCTGTGGCAATTGTAGAAGAAGGAAACTTATGTTTCATAGATTCTGGGTAGGGAAGCAACAGCTCTCATTCCTCTGTGTAGAATCCAGATGCTGGCTTCTCTCTTTATGGAAATTCATAATGTATCTCTCATAGCTCCCTAATTAAAGTCTCACATGTACGAATAACATTTTGCTACTCAGTCACTCTCCACTGTACATACGTTAACATATATTACGTTTTGGATTAATCTTCTTCCAGACAGCTAGCATGCACGGAAGCAGTACCGCCATGATTGCTTTGCTCATTGGTTAAATCCAGGAGTTCATAATGCTGCAGGGTTAGAAACAAGTTATGAATTTTCTAAATACCTATTCAACTGTGTGGCTGAAAAGGTTGTTTTGTTTTCTTAGGCATCCAGAAAGCTGTCACTTAAAATTCATTCAACAAATACAAATTGTTAAATACCTACTCAGTCCCTTTGAATGCCTCTGGAATATGTCTGGAACTAAGCTAAGAAAAAGCTCTACTCTGATTCATATTCTGGATGAACAAAATACATATGCATTCTAGCAAACAGTATACCCTCAGCTTGTATACTAACTGAGCCTGAACTCTACATAGGTATGGAGACTTCTCTGACCACAGAAGTTGTAATTGATGTGGAATTTTCCATTGATTTATTAGAGAATATGAATACAAAATGTCAATGCTGTAACAGTGGAAAACAGCCCATGCTTTGAAGAGGAAGAACACAGTGTGAGTTCCCAGAAAAGGAAGTGTGAGATTTATGAAGTGGCCTGGGTGGGCCTGGTCATGTAACTAACATTTGAACAAAGGTGTAAAGAAATGAGGCAAATTTGAGTGTCTTTTTGCAACAGAACCAGTAGATGGAGAATATCTGGGAAGAGCTGGGGGAGGGGAAATATGATTAAATTATAGGCTGTGTCTGAATCTAAACTTGGATTTAACTTTGCCTTTTTGCTTTAAAAATAAAAATAAGACAAAAGGTGCCTACTCAGGATTGTAGTGAGTTAAATAAGATCCTAATTTTTTTTAAGTGCATTGTTCAATGTCAATGAGGAATAAACACTACAAATGAATGCACAACAATCCCTTAAGGATCTTCAACCCCGTGTGATTTCATTCCAGCAGGGGATGAAGTCAAAGCATTTCAAGGCTCTTTAGAGATTGCTATGTATTTTGTAATTGAATAGATATCAGAACACAGAATTGCTTTTCTCATTTGTCATCTGCTTGAGCCTCTGCAACGCTGAGCCTGGAACTTGACAACCCTGAGCTGTATTATGCTTCCTCTTGTAGAGAAATTTTAATTCAGAATATGGCTGTCTGGCAAAAGATGACAACCAAAGACCTTCTAGAGTAGTATGATCTGGCCGGAACCCAAACACACCTTGAATCCAGGAGACAGGGCCAAGCAGATCTGAGTTCAAGGCCAGCCTGTCAAGTTTCAGGTTAAAAAAAAAAAAAAAAAAAAAAAAAAAAAAGCTTAAGTCTAGGCATAGTAGTACATGTCTTTAAATCCAAACATGAAGGTGAAGTTAGCAGGTAGAAGAAAGCACCCATATTTGAAAATAATGTTTAATTCAGTGACAGAAAAAGTAACAAATCAGAAAGATTGGACAGAATAGGATGAGCCCAACTCTCAAGAGAACAGGGAGGAAAGGGAAGCTACTTAAGGTGGCAACACAGAGAATGAGAGAGAGAGGAGGCGGTTTTCCTGGGAAAGTTTTACAGAGAGGTTGAATGAAAGAACACCCCAGACACAGGTGAAGACAGAACGAGCCAGAGAATGAGAAAGAGCCAGAAAATTTTGAAAAGATCGCTGGAGTTAGTTTGAGGCCAAGCAGAGCAATTCAGAGGCCAAGACAAAAGCCAGATTGAATGAGTTAATTGGGAGAGGAGTTTGAGCCAGAACCAGCCAGCTATGAGCTTAGAAAGAACAAAAAAGGGTGATCTTAGTCAGCAGTATGTCTCAGAGGCTGAAAACACTCTAGGCCTAGGTTAGATTGTATGGCAGCTTTAGTCATATGTCTCATTATCTAAAACTTTAATGACTTCTATGAGCTTAGATGTATGTCCCTCTTTGTCAATACTTGCATAAATTTTGTTTCCCAGATTTTTTTTTAAGCTTTAACTCTCAGCAGTTGTCCAGAGAAGGAGAATGGGAAAGAGAAGGGAAAACACATAATGTCATTTGAGTTCAGCCAACACAGAGTTCAGATACATGGCAGCAGTCAGCTGTGGGGGGATGGTCTGGTGCATTGTATTCAGATGCTGATTTCTGTACCTAGAGATCTGGTTGCAATCTGGAAGTGGGCATTGTCAGTTACATGAAGTGTCTCCAGTCTCAATGTTGTGTAAAAATTATTCCCCAGTTATCTCTTATTGGTTAACAAAGAAGCCAATTTAGCCAATAACTGGGCAGGGGAGACAGCACTTCCATTCCCAGTCTGTGGTCTCAAGTAGGGACTAGAGAGGAGTGGAAGGAATGGAAGTAATAAGAAAAGGCGAAGAAAGCACCAAGAAGAGTTTGCCATGAGGATAGTTTATATCAGAAGGCCAAGGCAAGACCGAGATGGCAAGCAAGGAGATGGCACACGGTTGGGAGGTAACCAGACTAGCATAATTGGGTTAGAGTAGATGAATATCTGCCCAGTGGGGTGCTTTAAAGCTTACTGAATAAATCTAATAAGTCTCTGTGTCATTATTTGGGAGCCAGGGTAGGTAGCAGAAAAGGCCCTTACAAACACCTTATTTCAACAGTCAGCCATATATTGAAGGGGCACATAGGAGTAGGATGTGGTGGGGTTGCTTTAGAGAGAAAGAGTAACAAAACCCACGAATAAAGAAACTTAGGTTCTGGTCAGCATCTAAAAGAGAGAGAGAGAGAGAGAGAGAGAGAGAGAGAGAGAGAGAGCGCCTTATCTGTTCTAGCAAGGACTCAGAATGGTGACTCTAACAGAATCTCATGGTACTTGTGGGTCTATATCTCATTTTGTAGGGAAAAATATTCATGCAAATATCCACAAAAGGAGATATATATCTACGTACATATATATATATATATACTTTAAGGTTCTGGAACATACACAAAATTAAACCCTAGGAAAAGCCTGACCTCTCTCTTCTTGCCAACTTTCCAAGTACTATTTATTCACCCCATACCCACATTACCCAGATAAAGGATGAACTTTCCCCTTTACACAGAATCCTTTGGTGACTCTTGACATGGTGCTAGAATTCCCTGCTGCAGAGAGAAACACCATCTGAAGTTTTTCTAGAAGAATCTACCATGATAGGTACTATCTATTTCCACCCCACCCCAATCTATGCTTGATTACAGAAAATTCAACAAGAAATTAATTACAGAATCCTTGATACCTTTTCTAGGTCTGAAAGCATTATCACTCCTCCTGTGTCCAATCTGTAAGATATATTTTAATTTTCCATTCACCTAAACCCTTTGTGACATTTTTCAGAAACAAACAGTCTCTGTTCAGGGTGGATTTGTATTCCATTTTTGTCCTTTAAAGTATATGTATAGACTTTCTCAAAACAAAGAGTTCTCCTACTGCTGTGGTAATGGCAACCATGGCAGTTTACTCACAGCTACCCTGTTACCAATGCTGAATGGTGCGAAAGACACACGAAGTAAGGCAAAACTTTACAAGGCCTTTGATATTAAAATTAACCTATGAACATAGTTGAGCAACTCTCTGTGTGGTAGAATGGGACATATTTGGGTCCCATTTATTAATTGTTGATCTTAGTGCCCATGATATTGGATGTTTTGTTCAGGAAATTATCTCCTGTGCCAATGTGTTCAAGGCTATTACCCAGTTTCTCTTCTATTATGTTCAGTATATCTGGTTTTATGTTGAGGTCTTTGATCACTTGAACTTGAATTTTGTGCAGGATAATAAATATGTATCTATTTGTATTCTTCTACATCCAGTTACACCAGCACCATTTGTTGAAAATGTTTTTCCCCCATTGTGTCTTTCTGGCTTCTTTATGTAAAACCAGATGTCCACAGATGAATAAATTTATATCTTGGTTTTTGGTTCAATTCTATTTATCAATGTATCTGTTTTTAATCAACACCATGGAGTTTTAATTGAAATCAGGGACAGTGATAATTCTGAAAGTTCTTTTATTATTTAGGAAGAAGGGAGAGAAAACTGTGGTTGGGGTGTATTGTATAAGAGAAACTAAAAATTCAGAACACACTATAACTACCACAATAAAAAAATCAGGAGTCAGTAATCATTGGTATTATTGGTCAGTAATCAATAATATCTCTCAACATTAACAGACTTAATTCCCCAATTAAAAAACACAGGCTAACAGAATGAATATGTAAACAGAAACCATCATCCTGCTGCACATGAGAAACACATCTTAGCAACAAAAATAGACATTATGTCAGAGTGAAGGACTGGAAAAAGGTTTTCCAAGCAAACAGACTCAAGAAGCAAGATGAAGCAGCCATTCTAATGTCTAATAAAATAAACTTTTAACCAAAAGTAATCAAAAGAGATGAATAAGGATACTTCATACTCATCAGAGGAAAAATTGACCAACATGACATCTCCTTCTGAACATCTATGCCCCAAATGCAAGGGTACCCACATTTGTAACAGAAATGTTACTACAGATAAAATCACATATTGTTCCCCACAGAATAATAGCGGGACACTTCAACATCCAACTCTCACCAAAGGACAAGTAGATGAGATAGAAACTAAACAGAGAAATAATTAAACTAAGAGCTGCCATAAACTAAATGTATATAACAGATATCTACAGAACATTTCACCTGAACACAAAGAAATATACATTCTTCTTAGCACCTCATGGAACCTTCTCTAAAACTAATCATATACTTGGTCTCAAAGTAAGCCTCAACAGATACAAGAAAATTGAAATAATCCCTTGTATCTTATCAGCTGACCATGGATTAAAGATAGATTTTAACAACAACAGAAACAAGAGAAAACCTACAAACTCATGGAAACTGAACAACTCTGTAATCAATGATCACTGGGTCGGGGAAGAAATAAAGAAAGAAATTAAAGATGTTCTAGAATTCAATGAAAATGAGGGCACAGCATACCCAAACTTACAGAACACAATGAAAGTGCTAAGAGGAAAATTCGTAACACTAACTGCCTTTATAAAAAAATCAGAGAGTTCTCATACTAGCAATTAAAAAGCATAGCTAAAAGCTTTAGAATAAAAAGAAGCAAACACACCAAAGAGGAGTAGATGGCAGGAAATAATCAAACTCAGGGCTGACATCAGTAACTTAGAAACAAAAAGAACAATACAATCAATGAAACCAAGAGCTGATTCTTTGAGAACATCAACAAGACAAAACCCCTAGCCAATCTAACTACAAGGCAGAGACATAGTAAACAAATTAAGAAAATCAGAAATAAAAAAGAGGGACATAACAAAAGGCACTGAAGAAATCCAAAGAATCATTGATACCCTGATACCCTGAAACCCTGATACTGAAACCACATAACAACTCAACAAGGAAAGAAAATTTCAGACCCACCTCCCTTACAAACACTGATGCAAAAAGGCTCAATAAAACACTCACACACTGAATCCAAGAACACATCAAATACATCATGTGCCATGATCAAGTAGACGTCATCCTAGGGATGCAAGGATCATTTAGTATATGAAAATCCATCAATGTAATTCAACATATAAACAAATGAAAGAAAAAAAATGATCATCTCATTAGATGCAGAGAAGGCCTTTTGCAAAATCAAATACTCCTTCAGGATAAAAGTCTTGGAGAGATCAGGGCTAAAAGGTCCATCTTAAACATAATAAAGGGTTAATACAGCAAGCTGATAGCCAGCATCAAATTAAATGGAGAGGGACATAACAACAACAACAAAAAAGTAATTCCACTAAAATCAGGTACAAGACAGGGCTGCACATCTCTTCAATATAGCACTTGAAGTTCTAGCTAGAGTAATAAGACAACTAAAGGAGATCAAGGGGATACAAACTGGAAAGGGAGAAGTCAAAGTATCCCTATTTACAGAGGATGTGATAGTTTATATAAGTGACCCCCAAAATTCTACCAGGGAACTCCTACAGCTGATAAATACCTTCACCAAAGTGGCTGGATAAAAACATTAACTAAATAAAACCAATAGCCCTCCTACACACAAATGACAAACAGGGTGACAAAAATAAAGAAAGAAAAAGAAAAACAACACCCTTCACAATGGCCACAAATAATATAAAGTATCTTGGTGTTACTCTAACCAAGCAAGTGACAGACCTGTATGACAAGAACTTCAAGTATCTGAAATAAGAAACTGAAGAAGATATCAGAAGATGGAACGATCCCCTATGCTCTTGGATTGGCAGGATTAACATAGTAAAAATTAACATATTAACAAAAGCGATCTATATATTCAATGCAATCCCCATCAAAATACCAATAAAATGCTTCACAGATCTTGAAAGAACAATTCTCAACTTTATACAGAAAACAAAATATACAGAACAGTTAAGACAATCCTCTACAATAAAAGAACTCTGAAGGTATCTCCATCTCTGACTTCAAGCTGTACTACAGAGCAACAGTAATAAAAACTGCATGGTATTGACATAGAAACAGACTTGTTGATCACTAGAATCAAATCAAAGACCCAGAAATAAACCTACATACCTATGGGCACTTGATTTTTGACTAAGAAGCCAAAACAAAGGAAAAAGAAAATATCTTCAACAAATGGTGCTGGTCTAACTGGATGTCTACATGTAGAAAAATGCAAATAGATCCATATTTATCACTGTACAAAACTCAAGTCATAGAAGATCAAAGATCTCAACATAAAACCAGAAAAACTAAACCTATTAAAAGGGAAAGTGGGAACCAATCTTGAACTCATTGACACAGGAGACAACTTCGTGAACAGCACACCAACTGCTCACATTCTGAGATCAACAATCAATAAATGGGACCTCAAGAAACTGTGAAAAGCTTCTGTAAGGCAAAGGACACTGTCAACAGAACAAAATGGCAGTCTACAGATAGGGTAAAGATCTTCACCAGTCCTACATCTGACAATGCACTAATATCCAAAGTACACAAAGAACTCCAGAAATTAAACACCAACAAACCAAATACCCAATTTAAAAATGGGGGTACCAAGCTAAACAAAGAAATCTAAGCAGAGAATACCCGAATGACAGAGAAGCACTTAAAGAAATGCTCAGTTTCATTAGTCATCAGAGAAATAAAAATAAAAATGACTCTTAGATTCCATGTTACACCTGGCAGAATAGCCAAGATCAAAAACTCAAGTGACAACACATGCTGGTGAGTTTGTAGAGAAAGAGGATCCCTCCTCCATTGCTGGTGGGAGTGCAAACTTGTACAACCACTTTGGAAATCAATGTGGTGCTTTCTCAGAAAACTGGGAATAATACTCCCTCAAGACCCAGCTATACCACTTCGGGGCATATACCTAAAAGATGCTCGACCATACCACAAGAACATTTGCTCAACTATGTTCATAATGGCTTTATTCATAATAGCCAGAAATGAGAGTAGGCAGCCTTGTCTTGTCCCTGATTTTAGTGGAATTACTTTTTTGTTGTTGCTGTTATGTCCCTCTCCATTTATTTTGATGCTGGCTATCGGCTTGCTATATAAATCCTTTGTTATGTTTACGTATGGGCCTTTTAGCCCTGATCTCTCCAAGACTTTTATCCTGAAGGAGTATTTGATTTTGCAAAAGGCCTTCTCTGCATCTAATGAAATGATCATTTTTGTTCTTTCATTTGTTTATATGTTGAATTACATTGATGGATTTTCATATGTTGAACCATCCTTGCAATCCTAGGATGACGTCTACTTGATCATGGCACATGATGTATTTGATGTGTTCTTGGATTCAGTGTGTGAGTAAATGTCCCTTAACCAAAGAATGGATAAAGAAAATATGGTACATTAACACAATGGAATACTACTCTATTATTAAAAATAAGGAAACCTTGGCTTCTGAATGCAAAGACTACATGGTGATGCCTAGCTCTGGAGATGATATTATTTATTCATCATCTCATGCATCCTTTTAAAGTTAGTATGTCGTTTGCATGCTTTATGGAGTACACCCCAAAAGATGCAAGGCAAATATAAGAAGAAATCAAATTGTCCTTGCTCCAAGACAGGTCCTTATCAGTCTTTGTTTGTTCATTTGCTTTATTTCTCCTCCAGCCCTAAAGGAAAAACAAACAAACAAGAAAAAACACCTGAAAAGTACTCAGGTGGGATAGATCCAACCCCTACTTCCTCATAGTTTCATTTACCATTGCTGTTATCATCACGTCTTCTATCTGAGCCCTTTGACCAACTTGAATTGTAACTAGATCTCAAGCAAACCTGAAATGATAATAAATCTCAATGAAACTGTTTCCTTTATCTCCTAAGAGAAAACACACACACACACACACACACACACACACACACTGGTTTACTGAAACACAGCCTTCATTTGACCCTACTCAGCTGAGAAATACTTAGCCAACTCTTTTCTGAGAATCATCCTGATATTTTGCTACCTAAAGCAAAAGCCGTCACAGGCTCATTATTAGTTAAAGTTAACTAAAATTAGGCAAAATTTAAAAGTCAGCTGTTCCATGGTACTGACCACATTTCCAATGTTCAATAATCATGTGTAGCCAGTGGCTGCCACACTGTCTTGGCTTGAGTGAGATAATCAAGCACAGCAGAACATCCCAGTGGATGACAGTGGGTGGATCTCCTTTAGCCCATATTCAACACCAGGAACAAGGTGGCCTGAATTTACATTTTCAGTCTCATTATCTGAATCTACATTTCAGCCTCTGTCTTCTGAATATTCATCCTTCTTACTTGAATTCTTTTCCATGTAAGCAGGTTTTCTTGCACTGCGCCTGCTCTTATGTTGCCTGTATGCTTTGCTCTGCCCCTGGGCTGTTTCTTATTCTTTTCCAAATATATCTTGCAGAAGCTGTGACATTCACCATCAGGGTCATTTGAGTTGAGAAGCAGAAAGGAGAGGCTCCTTAAACACTGCGCAGGGGCACTTCCCTCAGTGGCTTGCTTCCTCACCTCTGAATAGCTAAAAGCATTTATCTCACTGCCTCTTTGGGCACCGTGGGGCCCTTGCTTTATTATTGGACTGGTGTGTGGTATCAGGGAGAAAGCACAGAATTTGTATTCTAAAGATATGACTTCCATCCTTTCCACCACTTCCCAACCACATTGCCTTGGGCAAGTCATTTTAGTTTCCACTTCTGTAAAACATAGCTAAAAATAGCACCATATCAATTTCTTTCCTAATTTTGTTGTTGTTGTCTTTCTAGAGTTTAAATATATGTGTTTGTGAATGTTAGTAAACATACATAGTAGTTGCAGTATTGGAAGTCATAAATATCAATGCTGTACTCAGAGCCTAATTTGCATTTTAGCACTCATAATAAAAAATCTCCTTCAAACTGTCTATCCTACACAGGTTATGTAAAAAGCAAATACAGTTTGTTGAATTTAAACATGAGAGTGTGTCCAGTGGAAAAATATTAAAAATGTGAATTTGTGAGTCTAAACATAATAATAATGACCTATATTATTAGATCTGTATAATTTTTTCTTCATCTAAAGTTAAACCCTTACATATTTGAGGTCTTAAATATGAAGAGGCAAATATCTATATTTAGAGTAGTATTAATAATAAATTATGTTTTTAGCTCTCAGCAACTGGAAAGTAAAGTAAAAATAACATATCCAGAAAATTCCCTCTTTTCTCCACTCTGCTCTTTCTCCAAGTTTTCTAAACTAACCAAATGTGAACAAATGAACCCTCCATAGTTCGAAGTGTTGTCTATTCATTTTCTCGTGGAATCCATTAATCGGAAATAATAATTGGCATTGCCGGTTTTCTCTCTTTTGAAAGACTAGATTTAAAGTTCTGGGTTAAAAATAATCCCATTCCTTCCTTCCCAGCTGTTCTTCCTCAGCTGTCACAGCTCTCCCAGGGTCATTGCAGATGGGCATATGGATGCCTCATGGGTAAAAGGATGTGGGTGTTCTAATTTAGCAATGTGGCCTGGCTTACTGCAAATTGCAACAGAGCTCATGAACATATAAGTGGGAGTGGAGCCAGAAATGGAGAGTAGCGTTCAGATTAAGTAAATACCATATATAAAGATTAAGATTAAAACAGACTGGGAGAAAACCTTTATAGTATTCTGCAAATTTTTGTCTCATTTTCTCTTTTGGATTCTAGGGATAAGGATATTTGCAGAAGAGGGAGATGGCTTTGTGCTCTTAAGATAGGTGTGGAGGGAGACTATCTACACCTGATACCTTTTGACTTCAAAATACTCTTCATGGCTCTTAATCAGGGCTTGGGCCACTCTTGTCTTGTTTAGGAGAAAACAGGTATCAGAGAATATTAGGGTTGATCATGTCCTTAAATGCTATGCAATAGACAATAGAGGATCTTCTAAGAGAAGAGAGTCTTCCAAGAAATGGAAGGAAGCACTCTTTCCTTTTCTTTAGGGAGAAATGTGCTTTTTAAAGTTCCTGGGAGAACTGAGACAAAACCTGAAATAGAGTTTGGTTTCTTGGAAGTAGTGATCCTAAAAATATCTTGGGACGGCTTGTCATGTTAGCAAATGAATGACTGTGAAGCAAATTAACTAGAGCATGGAGATGTGTCTGGGAGATTCTTAGCAATCTGTTTAGCTCCAGGTAAACAAAATGTTCAGAAGGGAACTGTGAGAGTGATTTAGCCAAGCAATGACTTGCAATTATTCCCATATGGAGAGAGAGAGAAACAAACATGTTCTGTCTTGTAATTGGCCCATAATTTTTGGCTTCTTTGGTTATCACACATGGTTTTAAAAAATGATACACAATAGAAGGTCCATATGTATGTATGGTAGTGTCCTTACTTATTATATATTTGAGTGTTAAATTTGTTTAAAGATATTTGAGACAAATTAAACAAAGAATGAAATACCATAGCAGGTAATGTTCATGCGTAATGCAACCGACTCATAATAACAAGAATCTAGCCACTTGCCTGAGAAATATACACATCCCACAGTAGAAGGCGGTATAAGAAGAACCAATTGCCTAAGCCACAGATACTGCCTGTGTACTTGTGTATACACTCAGCTTATTAGTACATATAATCATGTGTTTATGTATAAGAGTATGTGATGTTTTCAGATCTAGAGCTACAGCTTTACATACTCACAAAATATATTAGTAACAAACCAACTTTAACCACAATGGCAAACAGCACTTCTGAGGATGAACACTGTCAGAATTTCAATTTGGTACTTAGTCCAATATGGGCTCATTTCTCTCTAAAACAAAGCATTCTCTCTCTTCATCCAAATGCCTTGTTTTCAACTGATTTTTTTCCCACTTGATTCATCTGACTTGCTTATTAAACTGACCCTAATCCCAGGAAGATGATGTGATATGGGACTAAACCAAACAGCCTGTTCTATGCTATTAGGAACAATGGCCATTTCAGAGATGAACACATACTCTCCTTGGAACAATAAGTTTCATATCCAAGATTTGAACCAAATCTTTGCTAGCAAATAAAAGGTTCCTTATACCAGTTCTTTTTTTAAAAAACAAACTTTATACTTTATATGAAAAAATGGGAGAAACCAGCATAAGTGTTCTTTACATTCCAGGGTAAGAGCATAAGGCTTTAGAGAATACACAGGAGCATCTAAATTAGTGAAGGGTCCTTAGACATGGTGACAGAAACATGATTTGTGGATGAAAACAGGCAGGATGCTGATTTAATCAAAATTGGAAGCTTCTTTGTGATGAGGATGAATAGACAAGTCACAGACTGGGACAGAACATAACTTGCAAGCCACAAGGGCATGGGCCTGGAGTCTGTACAGAATTCTTAGGATTCAATAGTTAGCAAAATATCCAATTAGAAAATTGACAAAGAAGTGAGTAAACACATCACCAAATAAGGTATGCAGATGTCAAGTAAACATATAAAAACACGTTCGGTATCATCAACCATGAGGAAGACACGAGTCACACCACAGCGACATGCCAGCACTTGCTTATCAGGACAGTAAAAATTTAATTAAAAAAATAGTGACATTATTCCATACTGTTGAAATGCAAAGAAATGGACTCACTCGTAAGGTACTGGTCACTATTCTGAACAACTGTTTGTCACTTTTTTCTTTTTTTCAAAAATGAAATGTATCAGGCCAGCAAGATGTCTTGGAGGGTAAAGACACTTGCCACCGTGCCTTTTGACCTGAATTGAATCCCAGGAACCTCTGTGGTGGGAGAGACTGAGTTCTGCAAGTCTCTGAACACACACATACACACACATATCCTATAATATGTAATTTTAAAACATTAACTGCACAACTTTCATGTGTCTGTCAAGCTCGCTCTGCATTTCTCTGAGAGAAATGGAAGACCTGGGTGGTTATACCAGTTCTTAACTACAAGAATATAAACCCAGTGTTCCTAGCAGTCATTTTCTGTCAATGAGAAGAAAGTGTGTACATTGCTTTAGTGTAGAAGAGAATGGAACCAGGAGCTCACGAAGGAGCAATACCATTGGCCTGCCTCTACAGTGAGCACAATAAAGACAGCGTGAAATTTTTTTCATTGGATGCTTTAGTGGGTGGAAAGGTTTTGAGCCACTTGAAAAAAAAAAAAAAGAAACACTGTACATTTCAATACTGTAGGCTGGGGTGCATTAGAACTGTTTTACAGTGGGCACACAACCAAGACAGAGCTAACAAATTTTCATTGGATGCTTTAGTAGATGTAAGGGCTTTGAGCCTCTTAGAATAATATTGGACAGTTCAATACCACAGCCTAGAGTGCACAGTTCAGATAACATATTTTTTTGTGACAAATAGCAGCTTGTAGTCATTTGTCTTCACTTCTGGTGGGATGGGAAACAGCACAGTCCTCACTACTGAAAAAAGAGTAAGAGGAAAAGGGGGAAAAAAGGAAAAGAAAGAAAAAAGAGGAGGAGGAAGAGTAGAAGAAAGAGGAAGAAAGAAAAATGGGAAGCAGAAGAAGTAATATCTCACTGTATTATGAATGAAACAGAAGTTATCCTTTTGACTCAGTGCTACTATAGTTTGTGAATTAGCTAGTGGTAAAGGAATCATGACACCAATAAAGGAAAGCAACCTTATCCTTCAAGTGCAGGAGAAGTAAGAAGAAAAAAAAAAAGGAAAATCTGTCAACATCTTGGCATTATTTTGGGCTTTAATTAATCAGAGGTGGTTAATGCTGGGTCTACTGAAACAGCTTCTGAGATACATCAAGCTACTCCAAATTTCCAACTGTGTTTAAATCATCCTCCAAGGTCATCAAGGGCATGCCAAAGTCTCAGATGACTTTAAAATTGATATCGTAGAAACAATGAATATTATACTATGCACAACTGAATGCTGCTCTGAACAGCACTAGCTTCCTGGGGATTCAATGAGATAAAACATGGAAAACTTTTACAATGAAGAGCGTTTTTTTCCTCTTGATTTTCCCTGATCCTATGAAACCAATGATCTGATAAACAGTTTTTCAAATTCTGTTCTTGAAAATGGTATAGTGTTCATAGTACATATGAAGTTTGGGAATATGTATAAAGACAAATTCTTGAATTTGTTCGACATGTGGTAATTCTGTGAGATACCCAAATAGCTGAAGCAATGGGGTGGGGTGGGGGGTTCCAGAATTTAGATGCCCAGTAAAACTAAAATCAATCCTCATCCTTTGTGGTTGCACAAAGACTTTGCTCAAAAAACATGCAAGAAAGCAACATCTTGCTTACATATCTTTGAACATTTTCCGTGAATATTCATTCTGGGTCATTTTCTGATTGCAGTTTTTGATGAAATCTACTGAAACATTGATCTCATTGTTATCAGTGCATATAAGAAGTAGCTTGATTTATTTTATCAAATGATAATTACCAACAGTACAAGGTTGTCTGAGTTATAGAAGCATTAAAATATACTTATTAATTTCCACACAATATACAATTGGCATGTTTTTAAATCATTGGAATTTATTGTTTTTGGAAAGAGTGAGATAAATTAATTCATTTGAAAGCCATTTGGGAAATCTATAAGTTAAAAATGAGTAGTATTGAAAGTTGAAAGTTACTAGTAAATATACATTTCTCATATATTTGCATGCATAGGTTACTCAAACTTTATACCAACCTAGAAAATTTAAATTCGAGGGCAAAATGATCATCAAAATGCATATATCATAATATTAACATTAATTAATATTAATATATCTATAATACAATCCCTATACCTAAAGCTCAGTGAACACTATGGAAGAATTAACTGAAAGATTATAAGAGCCAGGGGATCAAAACAAGCTATCTGCTGAAAGGTAACACTTTCCATCTATGACAGGGAAACTGTACTTAAGAAATATCAACAATGTCATGATGTAAGCAAGAGCTAAAACGTGACAACACTGATTGTCATGCCAAAGTGTATCTCACAATGCTCCATTCCCAGAAGAAAAACAACAGGCAATTAATTGTTGCTGAGAAAGGGAGACCCAGTCTTCTTCAGGGATGTGGTCCCTGATAGGTTAACCAATCCCAAGAGGTCAGAGCTAAACACATGTGAGCAAAGTGATATAAATGACCAGTAGCTTATATTTATAACTGTATATGTATATGTGACAAGTATAATTAAAGAATAAAGAGACCATGGATTTGAGAAGGAGTGATAGGAACAAGGAAGGGATTGAAAGAAGGAGGTGCGGGAATGGTATGAAGACAGGACTATCACATAAAATCCTCCAAAAATGAGAAAAATTCAGAAGAAGAAATCAGTGAGATAATAAATAGCATAATGGAGAAAGAAGCATTTGTGAAGGGGAGAAGAGTGAAAAGAGCACTATGCCACAGTGATAAGGCACATAGTCCTGTACCAAGAAATATTTAGAAAGTAATGAGTGAATTGTCAAAACATGGTCATATTTATTTCCACATACTTGAAATGACATGATATTTTTATAGATTTTTTTGTCCTTTTCACATCTTACAAACACAAGTCTGTGCCTGAGAGGTGACTACATGGGATTCCATTTGATTGATCTGTACGTAGATTTAAATGTTTTCCCCAAATAGCAGCTAAAATTCTAAGATTAGAAGAGACTCCATTCCACACACAGAATAGGCACAAGGATCCAAAGACAGCAGTTGATTGGGGTGGGATTTTATCTGTCATTAACACAGTGATTCATGTTTCCTTTGTACTTGCATTCTCCTGTCATCCTTCTCCAGGTCTTGATGCCTGTAAGTGTACCTCTGGGAAAAGTCTTGTGTTGCATCTTGCTTTGTTAGGAAAACTGAGAAAGCAATTTAGCACCAACAATAAATTCACAGCATTGATATGACTGATGGGTGTAATTTTAGTTCTGTTTCATTGCTTCATATTTTTTAAGTACTTTGGACTACGATTTGACTTCACCAAGGTTTTGATACTTTCTTGGACATTTAGAAGATGTGTGGTTTGTTGTTACCTTTCTCCTAATATCTATATAAAAACATCGTCACTACTTTTCTGGAAATTTAGATAGATTTTTTACTATGTGAAATATTGACATTGGGTAATGCCTGTTTCTTTCCTTGTTTCTCTCTCCTTTCTTCTTTCTCATTTTCCAGTTTTAATTACTGAGGTGATTTTGCCTTTAATATTTTTCCTATGTATATTCAGTTCTCACATATCTTCTGAACTTTAACTTCTGTCATTTCACTCCTTAGTAATAACTTTGAAAATGTCAGAGGATTAATTTGACTTCCATGAATTTTCTCTTTCCTCTAACCTTCTGTTAGCCTTGAGATATCTTTAGAGTATACTGCATGTATATACCATCGCATCAAGATTTATTTTTTCCTCTTTGTCTTTTTTCTTCTGCAGTTCCGTTCAAATTCAAGTTCACTTCCTGTAGCTCTTATAATGAAATAATGGTACTCTGTGGTTGAGGGCTGTTCATTTGTGACTAAATTATTGAGGGTCTGATGAGAATAACAATAGCAGGTCTCTAAGCTGTCCTGTTTAAAACTTTACCTGATTGGGTATGAATGTCTTTTATAAAAGATATAAAAATTCATTCCCCTTCATTCTGGGATGTTGTAAAGAGAAAAAAAAGTTATACCACTTGTTAAAAATATATTTCAATGCTTTTATTTTCTATTCTTATTGTAACAAAATTTAATTACATTAAAACCTCTAAATTTCACCTTTTAAGTACAAGCAGTTCTGCAGCTTATAAAATGATCAAGTTGTCAGAATTTAGCTCCAAGGATGACAAGATTAAGATCACTTAATCTTGTTGAGTGTGAGCTGAGAATTTTCTGTTTCTTGAGGCTCCTGCATTCCCTGACTCATGGCTTCTTCCTGCAAACCAGTTATGACTGGCTAAGTACTTGTTATACTTCCTGTCTCCCTGCCTGGCACCCTTGCATAACCTGCCCCCAGCTCCCACTATTGTTTCATCTCTGCACCCTCTGATTCCCTTCTTTTTAACGACTTTGTAGTTGGCGTAAACCACTAAGATAACCCAGGATCTCCCTGTTGTAAGGTGAGATCAATAACATTCACAAACCTCTCCTCAATGATACCTAAATCAGTGCTTGATTACATCTTTTAATGGCAGGAAGAAGCAGCAAGGAGCAACATCTTTGAGTTTTGAGCTTTCAACAGTGTATTCTTTTTTTTTATTTTTTTTTTTCAATGCAGTTTATTCAGGAACCTTGAACAATCATCTGACCCTGGGGAAAGCCAGCCCACAGCTTAAATAGCCTCTGGGTAGCCAACCGCAGCGTGCCACGTGGGCAATGCAGATAGGTCCACATACATGGAAGCAAGCCAGATCCTCAGCCTTAGCCAAATATGGAGTTGTTTGTGACAGAGAGCACTCACCATCGGGAAGGTGGAAGGCGGAAACCAGCTCCATCTTTAAGGCATGTCATTACGCAGCTCTCTACAGTTCCCCCTTCTTGTTTTAGACACATCAGGCAAGAGTAGAGGTCTGATCTCTGATATTAGAAATAAATTGGAACTTTGTACTGATGTTCATTTAGGTGTCATCCACCCAAAGAGCATCAGACCGGTCTGATACCTTTTTCTCAGAGGCGGGACCTGGGGCATCAACCTGCATGCAATCAGACATGCTCTTCTCTGGGTCCAAAGCGGCTGACCCTGAGTGCAGTGCTCAGCCTCGCATCCTGAGTGTAACATTTTAGCTCCCATGCTTGGGGTCAACAGTGTATTCTTGAAGACCATGCAGGACATGTTTTATTCCCAACAAATATAAATTCAGCATAATGAAATAATATTTTCTTCTTCTATTTAGAGAAAGAGCAAAGAGTATCATAACATAACATAACATAGCATAGCATAACATAGCATAATGAGATATAAAAAGAAGGTAACAGAGATATGGATGTTTCACTAGTAACAAGTATACTTGGTGTAGTACTGACAGAAGGTTCATGACAAAATCCATCATTTGATTACAAACACAATTACCATTTCTGTTCATATATGCATGAAATGATCCACATACGAGGTTGTTTATTGCACACTGATTTTTTGTACCAGAATACTGAAACACATTAGGAGTCCAGGGTATTAATTAATAAGACAGTATAACTTTACATTTTTTTAAACACAATACATAGACAATGTAAAACAAGGAACTTTTTACTAACAGGAAATAAAAAGCAAAAACTTGAATATTGAGGGTTGGGAGGAAAAGCAGAATACGATATTTAAATACAGCCTTCTGCAACCTCCATGCCTTTGCTCTTTTCAGACAGGATGACTTTCAAGAAGGCCTAACTGATTTCTTTTCGTTGAGGTGGTTCATCAAGCACTTGGAAATTTTTCCTTTTATAGTTAAATTTTGCAGAATTTGTTATATCACATGAAATGGATTTCAAATAGGCAGACTGCACAGGCTGGTAGTTATCTAGGGCCATAATATTTACCAATCTGTTTGATGAAACATGTCACAGTAAAAGACTGACCAGCAGGGATCAGAAAAAAATTTATTGCTTCCAGTAGATCAGCATCTCCATGTTCACACACCACTGAATTAGATACCTTTTGTGACAGGAACACCACCTGCTCACATATTAAATATGCATATCAATAGTAGGAGAGCTTCATGAGAAACAGAAACTCAAAGCATAGAAGGGAAACATTTGCTAGAATGGGAGAGAGAGAAATTAAATATTAAAAATATTAAATATTAAATATTTTATTTAATTTCTTGGGAAGTCACCTTGTGGGGAAAAGGAAGGTATTAAAGAATAAGATGGAGAAACTAGGAAGAATTTAATAATTGGAAAAAGAAACTTGCCAACTTCGCTTAGCCCATTTCTTTTCATTAAAAAGAAATCTATTAAAGCACCAAGATTTTCTTACAATTAATATTTCAAATGCACTGCATCTTTATTAGGACAAAAAATAAACTTATATCATTACGTTATATCAATAACTAAATCTATTGGAGGCGTTTGTGTACCAGGAAACACCATAACAAAACTTATTTTTATTTTATAATAATTTCATGCTGTATATATTATATAAAATGTTTCCTACATTTTTAAACATGAGAACACTGAGACCTAGAGGAACTGACTAATTTTTCCCAAGGGCACAGAACAAGTGGTCTAGATAGCTGGCATACAGAGCCAAAGAGTAAGGTGTTGGGAGAAATGATTATGCCCAAATTTTCCTTGCAAAACCCAAATTGGTGAATGAAATTCAGAAATATACAGGATCAGTAATGTCTATAGACAAGAGGATAGCTTCACTAGACATAGGCAGAAACTCCATCAAAGAAGGAAAGCATTGGGCAGAATGGTCAAGTACACATACTTTCCAATCACAGAGTGCATTATGTATTAAAATCTGATACTTATCTGAACTGGGTATGTGGACAGGTGGGCTGACATGAAAAGAATACCGGTTTCCTCATTTACAATAATGGAAAAAAAAAAAAAAAACCTCTTCCTTTGAAGGGCTCTACCAAGAACAAATGTGATAATATATGTAAATTACTTCACAGTGCTAGACACACAGCCTGTGCCTAATAAATGATGGCTATTATATAATTATTATAGTCAAGTTTGAGTCATGACACCGGAGGAAGCCTATGCCTAGTAAATTTAATTTTCTCCCTCAGTGAAGTTGCTCATGTCCCTAACCTCCAGTAGTGCCTAATTCAGGAATGTGTGCTCAATAATTAATCACAGATTGTATTTCATTGCATTAGCCAACACTGCTTTCCACTTTTAGCTATTTTGTAACTTCACAGAGAATTTGTCATTTTTTCATTAACTGAAATAAAATGTAAAGTAAGAAACATAGAGAACATTCTTGCCTTTCATTTCTAAATTAAAGAATACTTCTTTTTCCATGGTAGATCTGTTAACATTTTTTATACAGCTGATCAAAACTGTTTCTAACAGTTTTTGCAGCCAGAGAGCAATAATGCCACAGGATAAAAAAAAAATTCTATAGTATGTGTCTAAGAGCACAGGGCAGTCACAAGACTCCTATTATTGAAGAATTATTATTTATATAAAGGCAGTAACGGTTTTATTAAGGACAGAGTTAGTTTGTTATTTACTTAGACACCATCACTAACATATTTTCACACTGCATGCATCAGTTTTTATGCTACACCTTGCTGGGCACACTCCTTAAGGGTATTTT
Source organism: Meriones unguiculatus (assembly GCF_030254825.1). Classification (NCBI taxonomy): domain Eukaryota; kingdom Metazoa; phylum Chordata; class Mammalia; order Rodentia; family Muridae; genus Meriones; species Meriones unguiculatus. The sequence goes on along the minus strand of NC_083350.1, from coordinate 104,925,336 downwards.
CAATTTTCTTGTCTCCTTCAAGAAACAGCTCTACAGGGGTGACTGTTTGATGTCCTTAGATATGGTGAATCTCTATATAATTTAATTTCTCTTCAAGTAGGAAACCGTTAAAATTATATCAGTTCTTCAAAGTTCTAACACAATGTTGTTTTACTGATGGAGATTATACCATTTAGTAAAGTTGAAAACCAGAATCTGTGACTCTTCCTAAAACCAGCTGCTCTTCCTGTGAAGTCTATACTATAATGCACACTGTTCACCAGCGTCTTCAAGGCTATTTGTCCGTGTCTCTTTAAATCCTCCTCCAAAGTACCCTCACCATAGGATGCTTTCCTTGCTCTGAACATTCTTGACTTTCTGCTCATACTGGGACCATTCCTGGAAACCTCTCCCTTCCCCCTTTACAAGAAGGATCGTTTTTATCACTGGAGTCTCAATTCAGACATCCAAACCTAAATTTGATTTCAGCCATCATACACTGGAACAAGCCTGCAACACTTTATTGATGAAGATCATTGTCTGAAATGTGTACTTTGAGTCACATGTTAAATGTCTTTACTAGACCAAGCATCATGAGAGCAGTAGGAGTACAGCAGGTCCCCTGTCTCTGTGAGTTCATAACATGAAGACTAAAACAATACCAGATGGAGAGGATTCAAGAAAAGTAGTACACCTATACTGAACATATACAGATTTGTCCTTACCATTATAACCTATTCAATTGAGTACAAATACTTATATACCACTTATAATGTATCAGATATTATATCTTTGGATGTTCCTAAAAGCATATATCTGAAAGATATATGCCAGTTATCTGCAAATACTGTGGTATTTCATATAAGAGACATGAGCATCTGTGAATTCTGTAGTGGGTCCTGAAGCCAAGGGTATTACAGGAAGACTGCATCTGTTTTAAACATCATTGAGTCATCAGGGTCTGGAAGAGTGGCTGGTATAGTGCAGATCCTTAAAGCGTGTTTGCTTCATTAATTATGGAATATTTGAAGCTTATCTGCAGTGTTTGGATTTTAAACACACACACACACACACACATACATATGTACATATACTCAGTTTAGTGAAAAAGCAAGTGGATCCCTCTACTCTGGAATTTGTCTACTTAAGTTTTCATACCTTCATCCTGCCACTTAGAGCTCTGTTTTTATCCTATCGGAGAGAACCTGTCTTGCAGCATCCATGAAAGGATCCCACATTAATGATGGTGAAGTGCTCAGCTCTGTAAGCTCTCAGCAATAAAGCCATCACTTTGCATTTGCTCTGTGTTCAGAAAGCTTTGACATATACAGGGTTTAAAGTAGAGTGCCTGGCTAATGTCTGACTTCCTGCAGTTAATTCACATTTGCTTTCTTCTAGGGTTAAGACATGCAAGTCAGCATCCTCCTTTGTCTTTGCAATTGTGTTCCAGAGCTGTCCAAGCTCTCAGTGAATGTAATTTAACTTTTTACACCAAGTTTCCCATCTTTCATTCATAACTATCTGAATTTCCCTAAAGAACAGTGTTGTACTATAAATGACTGCAATCTATACAGAAATACACGTAAATATTACACATTCAAAATATGTATAGTTGAGCCAAGATTGTGGTCATTGTCTGTAATCTCAGTTTTGTTGAGAGAGAAGCATTAAGGCTAGCCTGGGCTATATAGTGAAGCTCTTTGTAAAACAAATACAAAATGAGTCTGGAAGATTGCTGAGTGTGTAAAGAGCTTGCATTAAAACCTGAATTTAGATGTCCTATGTCCACATAAACACTGGTATGTCAGTATGCATCTGTAGCCTAAAGCTGGAGGGACAGAAGCAGATAGATCCTGGTGTCCATTCAGTGTAGTTCAATCATCAAAGTTTAGTTTCACTAAGGGAATCTGACTCAAGAAGACAAAAGGGCAGAGAGTCAAACAGAAAGGCACATAATGCCACAACATGAACTGTGGCCTCCATACCCATATTTACAGACACAGACTACATAAAGTTATGCGGAATGCAACATGCACACATTTTAAAAGTATAGTAAAATATAAAACAAATTTAAAGCTTATAAATATGATTTAATCCTATGGAGGAGAGAGGGTCTGTGATGAAAGAGTATCATAAAAATAGTCACTCCTCGTAAAATATCCCAGAAGGAGAAAGACAAACATGGGATATACTCACTTATATAGATCTATAAGATATGATAAACATAATGAAATCTATACACCTAAAACAGATAATCAATTGAGTGGACATGGGGTAAGATGATCAATCCTCATTTAGAAAGACAGATGGGATGTGCATTGAACGTATGACAGGAGTCTACTGAGCGCATCTGAAAGACTCTAACTAGCAGTGTTTTCAAAGCAAAGACTCATGACCAAACCTTTGGCAGAGTACAGGGAATCATAAGAAAGAAGGGGAGTTAGTCTGATGGGGAAAGGATAGGAGCTCCACAAGGACCAAATATATCTGGGCACAGGGTCTTTTCTGAGACTGACATTCAACCAAGGACCATGTATGGATATAACCTAGAACCTCCACTCAGATGTAGCCTGTGGTAGCTCAGTAACCAATTGGTTTCCCAAAGTGAGGGGAACAGGGACTATTTCTAACAGGAACTCAATGACTGGCTCTTTGGTCTCCCCACCCCCGAAGGGAGGAGCAGTCCTGTTAGGCCACAGAGGAGGGCTTTGCAGCCAGTCCTGAAGATACCTGATAAAACAGGATCAGATGAATGGGGAGGAGGTCCCCCCTATCAGTGGACTTGGAAAGGGGCACGGTGGAGATGAGGGAGGGAGGGAGGGACTGGGAGGGAATGAAGGAGCAGGACATGGCTGGGATACAGTTAATAAAATGTAACTGATAAAAAATAAATAAATAAATAAATAAATAATAAAAAATAATAAAAAAAAATAGTCACTCCCCTAAATTTGGATGTTGGGAAGGTGGGGAAAGTTATCCCAATAGAAATAGCATCTGAGCTGAAGTCACAGGCTGAGTAAAGACCAGGCAAAATCTGAAAGGTGGAGGACTTTTTAAGTCTAGTGAAAAGAGAGAACTGGGAGGGGATGACCCTGGGGATGGAGACTTTGCTCTAACAGTGTGAGGTTGATAGCTCAGGTTGACCAGATGGAAAGACAGAGGTAGTAACACTGCTGAGCAATTCCAGCACACATTTTGTGAGATGGGGAGCATGGACAGGAACCTCTCCAAAAGCTCACAGGCCCACTTGCCTGGTGTCCTCAACAATGAAAAGAAAAAGACTGTATCTTAAATAAGACTGGAAAATGAGGGTCAATATTGGAGGCTGTTCTCTGACCCCTACATACATGTCATGGTATGTGAACACACACACATACATGTCATATATACATACAATACAAACATAAAAATAACTAAATAAAGCAAAGAAGAAAACCTTAATGTGGAGCAATGAGTAGGAAGCAGCTTAGGGATGAGATTTGTAGGGAAACTGAGGCCTTTCAGACATTAGAAATTTGAAAGTTTTAAAGCATTTTATTTTTGTTTATGTGTGTTTGTGTCTTTGTTTGTCTGCTCTGTGCATACAAGAGCCCTCTTGGGTATCTGACACCCTGGAGCTAGAATTACAAGTAGTTATGAGTCTCCCGATATGAGGAGTTGTATTCTGGTCCTTTGGAAGAACAGCAAGTACTCTTAACCATTGATCTTTTTCTCCAGCCCAGGACTGAGAACTTCATCTTTCATGGAAATAAAATCCATGAAAATTTTATATAGCTAAGCTCTCAGGTGACACATGCATATTTAGAATCTCAGTTTGAATGTATTTGTTATAAAAACGCATTCAAGGAAACAAGGTAAGTTTTCACTTGACCAAGGTAGAAAGTTATAGATTCAACAGAATGATAGAGACAGAAAAGTGGTACTATGCATGGTTCTAAGAAATACCCCATATGTAGTGTGCTATGTATGAAAACCTTTTAATCAAGAAATATGTGTCTGAAAACCCACTATTAGCTAAATTCACTATCCAATCACTTTTCAAGAAACACATCTAGGAAATAAAGGTTGGATATAGACACGTGTTAATTCTGGTTAACTCCAAGAAAACATGGTAGATTCCTGTTAAGTAATTGATCTCTTTGAAAAAGTTTTACCTTAAATAGAAGATGTATTTTTACTGATGTTTTCCCCCTGGAAATAGTTTGTAATTGCAGATAAAATCTGCTTGTTTCCAGTTTACCACTGTTATATAAATCAAACATGTGTTCTTTGGCTGTGAAGGGGGAGGGAGAGCAAATGATTTCAATAAGCATGTACTTAGTCCTACCTGTATAACTGCCAGTTTATGTAATTCACAAGTGGAAGTATCAAAACTAAAATGCCTATCTGCTCAGAAGTACAGCACGTGCATCTCAGCTCCAGCTGCCATAACAAAATAAACAAAATGGTTTCAACAGACATTTATTTTTTCATAATTATGAAGGCTAGTAAGTCCTAAATCTCTCCTGTTTCTCTCCTCACCCCTTGCCACCTACAGCAGGTGGGAGAGCTGGCCCTGAGGTAATAAGAAAGGAAGCTGGCCCTGCCCTTCACTGGCTGTAGCACTTGGGAGAGCGGACATTGCACCTTTCCTGGGCAGCACAATAGAACTGACCCTGGTGACTTGGGCATAAATAAGTGAGCCATCCCTGAGGGTGTGAGTGTGGGAAAGCTGGCTCCAAATCTTGTCTTCTATATAGTGGCATGTGTGAGGGAGAGATGCTCTCCTCCCCACCTCACCCCTTGCCACCTATGGCAGGTGGGAGAGCTTGTCCCAAGGTCACAAAAGCAAGAGAGCTGTCCCTGTCCCTCACTGGCTGCAACATTTGGAAGAGCACCCAGGTAGAAAGAAGGCTTCAGGGAAAGTAGTGTTGCTTTTCCCTGCCCACCTTTGCTTCTCCATAGTGCATGCATGTCTCTACTGTTGCTGCCGGTTTGACCATTCGTAGCAGATACCAGAACACTTTAATGTGTGGGTTCACTTTAACGTGAATCAAAGAGCAATGGTTCTTCAGGAAATCTTCCAGGTCTTCAGAACTAGGCTGTGACTGCTGAGTATCCAGCCTCATAATCTGAACAGGTTCTTCGCCTCTCCGGTTGGCAGACAGCCATTGTTGGACTACCCATCCTATACTGTGGAAGAAAATATAACAGATCCCATTTGGAATAGGTATTCATTCTGTAGGTTCTGTTCCGCAGAGAACTCTAGCTGGTGCTGACAGTCGGCTGTTGTGGAAGAAATACAGCGAATGATCATCAGAATGGTAAACTGAGGCTATCACTGTAGGCCATCACAGGAGAAAGGGAAGCAGTGACCATGAGAGAGGTGGAGGAACCCATTCAAGATACATATTTTGGAGACTAAGTGAAGACTGAGGTACAAGCAGAAGGAGCAAATATCAAAACATAGCTATTACTTATGAATCTATCAAGAGGCACACTAAAGCCTAAAATTAGATAATCAAAATAGACTGATACTAATGACTGATCAGAGGACTTTGAGAGCACTTTGCCAGCAGTTGCAAAGGCTTGAATGAAGTGCCTTACAAGGGAACAGCATGTTTCCCAAAGAGTTTATGCGTGCAGGTGTGCCTTCAAAGAATTCTGCTTAAAAACAAAAAAGAAAACTATGTAAGTGGGGACAAATCCCAACAGAGGCAGCATGTCCCTGCCTCACCCCCAAGCATTTATTTATTCTAATAGTCAAACTCTGTCCTGAAAGCAAGAGTTCGTATTCATGTATGATACCTCCTGTTACCTATGATAAAAGCAGAAAAGATTAATTTGATTCAACTGGGAAAAAAAGCTCAGATTTTTGAAACACGAGCTGAAATGGCTTATTTAACACTTTTCTGAAGTCAGAGTAGCTTTAGACCTAATAGAAGATTGCACACTTTGGTTTTTGGTGTTTTTGTTTTCTTTTGTTTTGAATTTCAAGGATAATCGTTGGAGAGTTTAAAATAACATTCCTCCCTCCCCACTCATGAGAGGACATAAGCTATAAATTTTGGCAACTTTCAGGAGGAGAAAGATAAAAGGAAAAGAGGAAAAAGCCATACCATTGAGTTAAAGCAGAAGAGCTGTCAGCCTCAGAGCTGATCAATAACTATGTGGTGAAGTGAGGAGTGTTTGCTTCTCATCCTGTGGGTCGCAAACCCTTAGGGGTCACGTATCAGATATCCTTCATATCAGATATTTTCATTATGATTCACAATAGTAGCAAAATTCTAGTGATGAAATAACAAGGAAAATAATATTATGTTTGGGGGAGGTTCACCACAACATGAGGAACTATATTAAGGGTCACAGCACCAGAAGGTTGAGAACCACTAGACTAGAGGAGGGAGGAAGCCTCGATTATAGGGGAAATATGCTTAGCGACAGAAAGAAGGAAAAGTTACTAACTAATTCTAACTAATTCAGAAAAGAAGCTGTATGGCTAAGGCCCTGTAACCAACTGTACTGGGACAAAGACTATGAAAAGGAAAATATATCATCTCACTCAAAGGACACTCAGTCCTCCCATTTCTTCAGTATTGCTGAATGTGAAGCCCATTCCTGAGGAGTTCTCTCTTGCTAAGGGGAGAGACAATGGTATGTCACTAGCTGAAGACAGTTTCCATTCTTTAGTGTTATATTCCTCCTTTGTAGCAGCAACTTTAAAATCATTTAGAAAATGGGCTGAAATTGGGTACTAGATATAGCCCATTATCAGTATTTTTTTTTAAATCTAGAGCTCTAGTTCTAAAGCTGTTCAACAAAAGGAATTAATGTCTGGTCTGGAATTTCAGTTCTCATCCTCAAATACAACCTGCATTGGAGGGCAGTGCTCTCCTCCCTCCTGAGGAGAAGGGAAGGGGAAATGGGAGAAGAGGGTGGGAGAATGGGACTGGGAGGAGAAAAAGGAGGGGACTTCAGTTGGAATGGAAAGTGAAAAAATAAAAACATCAATTAAAAAAATAAAAGAAGAAGAGAAAAAGAAAAAGAAAGAAAGAAAGAAAGAAAGAAAGAAAGAAAGAAAGAAAGAAAGAAAGAAAGAAAGAAAGAAAGAAATGAGAGTTCCCTCCTGGAATTTCTGGACAGAGATCCAAACACATTTCTGGAAGTGCAGCTTTCAGAGAACCCTTTCCTAAGTCTGCACAATTAGTGTCTACCTTGTATTCTTAGCATTCTCTTCTTAAAAAGGTTAACTCAAAGGAATGCTTAGGGAATCTGGGTGTCAATCCATCTAACTCCTCAGAGCTGAGTGAGAATGTTGGGCTGGAAATCAAGGGACTCTTTCAGGGCTTCTCCTCTTTGGGTCCCTCACCCCGCCTCATGTCATGTCCTCCCTAACTCCTCTTAACCATGCTCCTGGTCTCCAAAGCTTAACTTTCACTTTGACAGCTGTGGGGTAGCTTGAATCAGTCCCTTGCAGGAAGCTTGTAAAGACAAGAAGATAAGAAATTTCACCGTCAGTGGGTTTTCAGGTTAGAACAATAGTGGACATGCCGCTCTCAACTACAGGTCCTGTGAAGGAGCTGTAGTGTAGAAATGGAGCCAAGGTGGTGATGTCCTATATCTGGACAGCATTTTCCTTATGAAGAAGAACATCGCTAGTGAGAGTTGGTTGCCTAAGTAGATCTTTTACAAATTTAAGCCTAATGTCTAGGTGGTGCTTGGATGACTTAAAAACAATACAACCCATTTTCATCTTTAGTACTTTCCTGTCGGGTATTTAAGAGCATGAAGGAACCAAAAATTAACTATTTTACTTTTGACTGTAAGTTTAGGGGCTGGTCATTAGAGGTCACTAGGTTTGGGTAGAGCCTCTGGCTCCCTTAGCCTTCCTTTAAATGTTCCATCTGTGTGAGATCAATGAATTTAACTTTGACATTAGAAATACTAACTTCATGTATTCGTGAGAGAGTACTCTTTAATTCTCATCTTTTATATGAATTATATAATGCATTCAGATTTTCTTAACTTGGCTAGAATGCTGAACTTTATTCATCCCCACTCTGGAAACATCTAGTCATCTTAAAAAGAAAAAAAATAGTCATCACTAAAACTAGCCTTCCACATTACTCTCTTTACTTATAGGTTTTTTTTAATTATTATTTTATTTCCTTTCTTGGGGCTGGAGAGATGGTTCAATAGAAAGATTACGTGCTGCTCTTGCAGAGGTCACAGGTTTGATTCCCGTCACTGATACCAGGTGTTTCTCTATCACCTCTATCTCCACTCCAAGATATGTGACATGCTTCCTTGCCTGGTCTCTAAGAACATGTGTATGTATGTTGCACGGACATATGTTCAGACACACATATACATCAAATAAAAAAAATAAACTGTTTTCTTAATATGATGAAACATAGCAACATTAATAAATAAATGTACTATTCTAAAAGACTTGAATCCAACCTATTTAAAAAGCATAACATTACCTGTATAAACACTGTATATATAAAGTTTTCCCGGGAAAACTTTATAGAAAACAGGAAATTGTCCAAACCTTTTTGTGTTTATGTGGTCCTGAGAATGATCTCTCATAAAAGCGTTTGGTTTAGAGTGAGTGCAAGTAGTGAGAGAAAGAAGCACCAGATAAATAGCCAAACACAGCCAAAGTGATGTTTACAACACCCAGCATCCAGCAGGGATCTGTAAGAATGCCCCAGTAAACCCGTGAGGCTGGAGCTACCCTTTGAAGATTTCTACACAGAGGGTTCTCCATGGGTAAACTCTCCATCAACTATTTTCATTTCAGGCAATGTTATATCATGATATGGATAGTAGTAACCACTGATTGAAATAGTTAATATCATATCTGTTCTTAAGGGCACAATGCCTTTATTCCTGGGATATTTTGTGATTATTTTTCCTTGTGTCAGAGTCAACTGGTCTGACTGAGAGCGGGGCATTTTGGGGGACACTTTGAGACAAACATGCTTAAGTCTGAACTTGGCAGGCCAAGCCTCGTCTCCAGAACCATTTCCCTAGTCTGCTTTCTATAGGTATGATAAACACCAGAACCAAAAGCAACTTTGGAAATAGTTTATTTCATATTATGCCACACAGCACATCATGAATGAAGCCAGCAAAGGAACTCAAGGTAGGAACTGAAGCAGCGGCCAGAAAGGGATGCTTCTTACTACCTTCCTACTCATAGCTTGCTCACTCTGCTTTATTATACCACCCAAGACCAATTGCCCACACGTAGTATTACCCACAGTGGCTGGGGCCTCTCACATCAGTGAGGTTAATGAATCAAGAAAATTGCCCATCAGTCTTTTCTATAACTCAAACTGGTAGCGCAATTTTCTTAACTGAGCCTCCCTTTCCCCCAGACAACTTCAGCTGTGGTCAAGTTAACACAAAAAAACAAACAGAATAGCACAAACAGCTTTTTGGTGAGCACAAACAGCACATGGTAATTTACCAATGTTATGAACACAAAAGTTATCGCTCTTCTGTAAAACTGAAGAAGATACCAGAGTTACATTTTCAAAAGGGGTAGAGAAGACCGAGAGAAGGAACCAAGTGATGTACACTGGGCAGGAGACCTACTTTTTGAGTCTGAGGAGGATAAGCCAGACCAACAACACCTGTATAGATCTGTACAAATGGGTCTTATCAACTACTGTGTCATGTGCTGGCACAAGAACCGACAAGAGAAAGGAAACATGTCTTTCGTGTTAGAGTTCGATTAGAGATGGAACACACGATTTTGGAGGGCAACCCTCTGATATCTAAAAACTTTATAAAGCCCTGGGTATGGGGCACATCAAGCCAACAGAAGTATCTATCTTTAGCATGTCTAACATGAAATCTCCCCCTGGTTACCCTTTGCTGACCAATTGCTTGAAAGCCTATACACACAATCTGTTAATGTATATCTGCAAGTGAAGACAGACAACTTGAAAAACTTAATGAATACACTATCTGTTACAAAGAGATAAAATTGTAGGCTAATGTAATACTAAAATTGATACTTACCTCTAGAGGGTATCTTTTAATCCTTTAGCCTAACTTTAAGATCTAGGTCAAATCAAGTCAGTCTAGACACGTCGTGATGCCTTCAGAAAGACAAAGGGAGCATGCATTGGAACATTTTTCTTACTCCTTTCTCTGCTCCCCCAGAGTCTTTGGGGGTTTACCTCCCCTGGTGAGTGACCCAGAGGCAAGGAAAGTCCTGTCTGAGCCGATGCTCTAACTGATGGAAAACTAAGTTCTCATTCTGTCCCTTAGCGAAAACCCACCATATTAGCTTAAGAGTAGTCTGTCTATTCTGGTTGTGATAAAATCCACATTTTTTTTTTCCTGTTCTCAAATTCTCTGATCTATTCTTTAATGATTTTAACTTAATTATCCTTAATTTATGAATTGAACTAATACTATTTTACAATAATGGCATTTTCTCTGTATATATATTTTGATTGTATTCACACCTAATTACTCTCCCTTGACCTCTTCCCACTTCCTGTAATCACACTATTTTTCCCAAGTAGCCCACCTTTGACTTTCACGTCTTTTGTGCACACTTGTGTTTCTGTGTGAATCAATGAGTTTCCTTTGTGTTATTTATTGGAGTCTGAGCATCTCACTAGTGGCTACCCTTCTAAATAAAGTATCTTTCCTTCCTTCAGTAGTTACTAACTGCCTATAAATCCCCAGAGATGAACAGGCTATCATGATTCTCACCTTCTCTCCATGATGGAAAGTTAACAGGCCCAATGCAAGCAGCCACAGCTACTAGACCTCAGGAGTGCATGGGCTATGTTGTGCCTGCCTGAAAGACAGCATTCCCCAGCACTCTATACCCCTAACTCTGGCTTTTCATTCCTACTGCCCGACTCCATTTCTGCAGTATTCCTCAAGTCTTGGAGAAGATGATACGGATGTCCTGCTTAGAGCTGAGCATTCAATGGTAACTTCTTAGAGCATTTTTATGTTATGAGACTGCACAGTAATCACTGTCCACCATGAAAAGAAGCCTCTCTATTGGTCTGGCTTCCTAAGTCTAAAAGTTGTTCAGTAAATCAACTTCAGTATACCGGTTTGGGATTCACAGAAATATGCCTACTATGTAACTAGTACCTACCTGTCTAGACGTGGGTTTGCATGCCTATCAAGGGGTGAGCTTCTCTGTTTTTGAGAGTTTGACATGTGGATATGTACATACTCTAGACAAGGATATGGTGTTAGGAGAAGTTTAACACATTTTTGTTGTTGACTTTTTTTTTTCTATCTGGGAGTACTGAGTAAGTCAGTTCTGTGTACAACTCTTTATCTTCCAGCATGTTCTGAAATATCAAATCTCTATGTGCCCTCTGATGGAGTCAGCTAGGTGTATAAGTCTTCCAAAAAATATTTTACTAATAAAATGTGTTGGCTATTACATAAAGCATTTATATTTGCTGTCATTCTCTTCTAGATACCGGGACAAATGCTAGATGTAACCAACAAAGTCAGTCTCAACTTCACACCACTTAGTCATAGGACAAAGACCTTAAACAAATGATTTGAATGAAAGGGAAATGCAGTGTGCTGTGGCAGCTCAGGAAACGGTGATTTTAAAACGGACTCTTAAAGAATCGCTGTGGGAAATTGAGATTTCGCATTGAAATCAACAGGGCTAGAATCATATGCCTCAGCTTTGCGGAGCTCGTAATGTGAGCAGCTGTGCTTTTATACCAGGATACCCAGGGGGTAATCTAGAAGCCAAGGGATAAACACAATGCACACTTCTGGGGCATCAGTTTCACTTGAAGATTTGGAAAAACAAACATATTTTATATTAAAACAAATATAGATATGTTATGTGGCAGGCCGCATGCATGTTAAAGATAAAAGATGGAACTTCAAAGAAATTTCACGCTGGCTGTGATTTCCTTTGAACCCTCAGACTCCCTAGAGGTGTATCTGCACTCTTGCCTGCCTTTAGGGGCACCTTATTATAAAATTTACATTTAGCAAAGCGTGTGAGGAACATGTGGTCAAAAGATTTTTGTTTGGGGCCTGAAATAGCTGGAGAGCGTTGGCTGAGTGCTGTCTGTGACTCAAGTCTCCTCAAGAATGACAGGATTACTGCCTGCCTCTCAACCTTGCTGGACAGATCCAATCAGAGAGCAAAGACATTTTTCCAAGTCAGTGTTTACTGTAAAATGAGCACTCAGTAAATGTTAGACACCTCTTCCCAATGTCAGCGGAATAAATAATTGTCTGGCAGCTTTTTGTTTAGCCTCAACACAGCTAGCACTACAGAAGGAGGAACTGAGCAGAGCAGGTTTCAGAAAGCCCTGTGTGATGCTCCCATCTGTTTACCCATTAGCATAATAGCAACTATTATAACAGCTCACGGATGTGAGTGTGTGTGTGTGCGTGCGCGTGTGTGTGTGGTGAATCCTAAATGCTTCTAAACTGTAATTTAAGACAAGAAAACAAACAAACCTACCCATTGCCCATATGCTGATAGTTTTCCTCAATATTGCTATTTTTTTAAGCCATTTCCTGCTCTAAGAGAAAACAACCAAACATTATACAACAAAGGTATAGCCTGTCCCTCTAATGCTTAGAGTAGAGTATTCAAAAGCCTCTGATAAATGTTAAAATAGCTGTACAAATGAAAATGGGATTTTGATGGTTATGGTTGTAAGGATATTCCAGTAAGGAGCCCTTTGTCTGTCACTATATTATTTGCTGATACTTTTAATGAAGCTATCGTTTAATTTTCTTTATCTCAACTGAGTTTTTATCTCTCCTTCAATGTCCCAAGCCCTAGGGGCAGTCTGTAAATTTTAACAAATTTAACTGATTATATGTTGGTATTTATTTGTTTATTTTGCTTTTTCAATATAGGGTTTCTCGGTGTAGCTTTGGATGTCCTAGAACTCACTCTCTAGATCAGGCTGGCCTCAAACACACGGGGATCCACCTGATTTTTGCCTCATGAGTGCTGGGATTAAAGGCATGTGCCACCACCGTCCAGCTTATATCTTGTTTTTGTTTTGTTTTGTTTTGTTTTTAATAAAGAGGGACACATAGAGAATATTGCACATTTAGATAGCTTTTAATTTTCCTAAATTCTTTAAATCTAAAAGAAGAGTTCACTGTCTTAATATTATAAAGGACAAATAGTTTAGATTCTCTTCATTTGATCAAAAGAATAAATATATCAGTGTCTACATTCTAACATATTTATTATTTAAAATATATTATCATATAATTCAAAGTTATGGCATAAACTTCAATTAATAAATTAAAGGATTATTTAACCAAACCCTCAGTCTTGCAGATAGAAAATCTTCATCAGGGACATGTTATTATGACCAAGATGTGCTGTTCTGTCTCAGAGAAGATCTTACTAGGTATAAGTAAGACAATTCTCCCAGCATTCATTGGGGAGGATGCTGAGAAATGGTTACAAGTAAACAGAATTCTGCAAGTCCACAGCTGCCTAAATGTTTGTAAGTGGTATAAAGCAAGACCTCACTCTTTAACAGTTCTCAAGAGTGAAGTCAGAGCATGAAGGTCTTTTCACTGTCAGAAGCCCAAGAATTCCAGTGGCCTTAAAGGAAGACAGAAAGTGTCTGGCACCGTCATCAAGCATGTGAGTTGCCCATTTCCTTGAGTCCTCTAATCTCTGCCTATTCCACCTTTTAGGTGTACGCAGGAATGAAAACCTGTTCTTACCAGCATCGGGGGGAATGGGCGGGGGTAGTAGAGTTTTTCCATGTGTGAAGTCAGAGCCAATACTTCAGCTTCTCACCTTCCCAACCCAATGGATGCTGATATACCTGTCAGTCCCTGCAGGGTTCTAAGGCCTGGTGGCCTGCCCTCTCCTTCTGTCTGGGATTCACAGACATGTGAAATCTCTCCCTCATGTGCAGCCAACTGCCATGCTTGCCTTGGATGGCACAAATCCTACAGCAGAGCCACCTGGCACCTCCTTAGGGTAAGCATCCTTCCGAGGCCTAGCTGAGCTTTTGGAGCAGTACAAAATGCCTGTGTTTAAAAGTCAAGAAAAGCAAATCTTAAAACTCTAGCTACCAGTACTGTTTTCCCTATCTGTTCTTCTTTGTGGATTTGTGATGATCCATGTTTTTGTTGCTGTTTTGTTTCACTTTTGTACAAGCAGGGTTTTCATGTTTCTTGTAGGTCTTAAATTGGTGTGACAGCCTTAATTTTCTGAAAGAAAGACTGTGTTTTCTTTCACCTTTAATCATCTTTCCAGTATTTAGTATAAAGTATGTTTAATGGATGCCTTTAAGATTGATATGAGTGTTAGTGAATGAGCCTTTCTCTTCTGAGTTAAAAAGGGAAAAAAAAGTCAGACACGATTGTCATGGTCTAACTCTGTTTCGTAGACAGAAACTTACCTCTGTGGATAAACAGTAATCACCCTACCATTTGTAAATGTAAATTCCAAATCTACAGCTTTTGGAATAACTCAACATAAACTCAGAACATTCAATTATAACAAGCAGAATCCAAGTCAGTGAAAACTGGAAAGAAACACCAGAGGGCTGACACAATCTAAGAGGGAAGCAAGCCCTTAAAATGACAAATGACAAGTAACTCCTGTCTGGGGATAGCCACAGCTGGACATGTCATTTCGCCAGCGAAGTTTCCCCTACAGGCATCAGCATGCTATTGCATAGCAAAAGTAGATGACAGGTTAAATATACATGTATTGTCTGCCTTTAAGATTACAATTTTGGGGGCTGGAGCGATGGCCCGGCGATTAAGGGTGCTGGCTGTTCTTCTAGAGGACCCAGCACCCAAATGGCAGATCACATCTGTAAGTAGCTCCAGTTCCAAAGGGTGCCATACCCACACACAGACATAGATGCAGGCAAAACAACAGCCCACATGGGATTTTTAAAAAATTACAATACTTTTGACAGATTATATAATATCCTTAACTACACCCTTAGCCATTTCATAAAGTTGGTGCTGAACTTGTCATTGCTTCTCATAGGGATCACTTTCAGATGCTGTTCTTTCAGTAAGAACCTCAGCATTTGATACACTGCTGGGTAGAGTCTTTCAGAAGCCTTCTATGGTTAGCTCCTGTCTTGTTTCTTCTTTTCTCCGACTTCCAATGTCCATCCCATTTGTCTTTCTAAGTGAGGATTGATCATCTTATCCCGAGTCCTTCTTGTTTAGCTTCTTTTGGTGTACAGATTTTAGTATGTTTATCCTATCATACAGGTCTACTACACATTTATAAGGTAGTATATACAGTATGTTTCATTCTGCTTCTAGGATACCTCATTCAGGATAATCTTTTCTACATCCCACCATTTGCCTGCAAATTTCATGATTTCTTTGTTTTTAATTGCTGAGTAGTATTCCATTGTGAGTAGTATTCCATTTCCGTTGTGCAGAGTGCAGGGAATCCTATGAAAGAAGGGGGAGTTAATAAGACCTGGAAAGGACTAGAGCTCCAAAAGGACCAAATATATCTGGGCACAGGGTTTTTTTTTTTTTTTTTTTATGAGACTGTATCTCCAACCAAGGATCATACATGGATATAACCTAGAATCCCTGCTCAGACGTAGCCCATGGCAGCTCAGTATCTAAGTGGGTACCCTAGTAAGGGGAACAGGGACTGTCTCTGACATGAACTCAGTGATGAGCTCTTTGACTTCCCCCTCCCCCAAGGGAGGAGCAGCCTTTCTAGGCCACAGAGGAGGACAATGCAGCCAGTCCTGATGAGACCTGATAAACTAGGGTCAGATGGAAGGGGAGGAGGACCTCCCTATGAGTGGACTTAGAGAAGAGCAAGGAGGAGATGAGGGAGGAAGGGTGAGATTGGGAGGGAATGAAGGAGGAGGCTATACCTGGGATACAAAGTAAATAAATGGTAATTGATATAAAAAATAAAACAAAAAATTAAAAAGAAGAAAAAGAACCAATATCATTGGTGTCTATGGTATGCTATGTCAACCCCTCTTCCATGAAGCCCTTGCTTCATCTAATAGACTAACATTTCCAATTTTTTTTATTATGAAAAGTATTTAGTCTTCTACTTTATATAACCACAGGACAGGAGGAGCTCTAGAAATTTCATTCAAGGCCTTTGTATTGTAAGCATTCACTAGAATACCGAATTAAACAAATGTCTGTCAAAGATCTTAATTCGTAGACTTCACGGAGAGTTTCACAACGGTATTCAAAGTGAATGAACTACCTGGCGTATAGGTTAGTGTCACAGCCCTGACCGAACATGTTTGAAGCCCTGGGGTTGATCACTAGATCTGCAAAGGTATGTGTGTGTGTGAGAGAGAGAGAGAGAGAGAGAGAGAGAGAGAGAGAGAGAGAGAGAGGAACACAGAGAGAAGAAGAGAGAGAAAAGAGGGAGGGAGGATGGAAGGGAGGGAGGCAGAAAGAAAAGGAGGGAGGCAGAGATGAAGAGAGGGAGAAAAGGAAGGAGGCAGTGAAAAAAAGTGTCTCGACTACAGCCATACATCAGTAGCTGACACAGTTCTGGTTTCATAGTGATGACTTTCACATCCCCAGTATTCAGGCTCTTAGATCCTCCAAAGGTGATAGGCCAGTGCCTGCATTTTCTGCTGTACATTTTGTGTCCCAGATAAAAGATGCCTCTTTTCATTAACATTGTCTCTTCTTGTGTTTTCTCACTGTGAGGACTCCTGAGAAGCTGCAAGGCAAATTGGGTCTAGTGAATTTGCAGATCATGTCCTGTTCTCATTCATCTTTGGCAGCACTAAACGTTTCAGGCTTTGTCCTAGCATAGTTTGATCTCAAAAGCATGTGAGAAGCTGACAGCCTTTTATGGTTGGTTGGGAATATACTGAGATGCAGTTCAATTTAACATCAATCCAATCATCTACTTTTCAGAATAACTTTTGAGAGGAATTGTCATTGATAGCAATTAACCCAGAATTGTGTGGAGTCATAGTTTAACCACGTGAGATCTTAGAATGCAGCTTTTAATAATTACAGTGATTGTATTCACTCCTACAAGGTAGTTACAAAAGTTATCTCCATTCAACAAATATAACTTGAGCTCCTATTACATGGCAATCCTCACATTAGGCAATGAGAACAGAAGTAAATAAAAACAGTCAAAGACCCCATCTTTTGAGGCTTACATCCTATGGGGAGAAGAAAACTATTAAACAGATAAAAACGTAAGTAATAGCACAGCCATGGACAATGACACACAGTCTTAAAAAAAGTATGTGGGATGGTTCTATAATCCCAGTGATTAAATAAGAGCTTTCCTAGAAGATAACATTGTAATAGAGGTAGGACTACTAAAAAAAGGTCCTATCCAGGAAAAGGAGATGGAGAGACAGCTTTCAGGCCAGAGGACAGCTGGTGGAAAAGTTAAGGACAAAGCTGGGTATGCTGAAAGATAATCTGCTTGGAGCAGGATGGGCAGAGTCATGCACGGTCAGATAACCAGGAGGAAGTAAGCAGAGAGCAGGCACCAGAAGGATCCTTTAGGCTGCAAGAAGTTGGAATTCTATTTTAATTGAAATAGGAAACCACTGAAGGGTTTCCATCAGGAAAATAATAGATTTCACAAATCAAGAGCCTATTTTCTGCTGATTTAGAATTGGTTGTAGAAAGGGAGGGGGAGAAACCGAGAAACAAATTGCATGCTGTTGCCCAGGGATTTGAATAAATGACCATGCAAAAGGCAAAAAGTGTTGAGATTTACGATTCATTTTGGAGAGGGACGGCAGGATTTTCTGGTACACTGGGTTCAGGGAGAAGAAGCTGATGAGAGGAATCATGAATGGTGTCAGTCTCTGCCCTAGACTACGTGTTAAATGGATAGTAGCATGAGTAAGTCTGTTGGAGAGCTCTAGGAAGAAGATCTGGAGGGCAGTGAGAACAGAGGCAAGCAGATGAGCAATGTGGGAAAACAAGACCTTCTGGAAAAGCTGTGTGTGAGAAACCTCTTGATCATGTGATATGCAGTTGGTCTCAGGGGAAAGAAACAAGAGTCTAGGAGCTAATAAATAGAGGTCACCTTATATATGTAGAAAATGATGTTGAATCCACTCACCCATTGGTCTATAATATTTCAAGCAAAAGAAATTTCTACTACCTAATTTATATATATTGTCATACAAATTCAGTAAATGTGCAACTTAAATAATATTTTATTAAATATGTATTTTCTCATGTTTCTTATGTCTGATTCTTCTCTGTAGCATCTAGAGTTGACAGTAGAAGATACAATCTCATACTCATGAATATTTAATTCAATAGAAGACTTCACTGAGTATTGCATAACTTTTACTTTTCTAATTCAGTGACCCCAGCTAACATCTAATTTTTCTTCCTAATTCTAGGAAAATTCATATTTGAACAATTCAGAGGCAGTCATAAAATGGAATCATCAAAAAAAATTATCTGAAAATTGTGTAAGGTTGGTGGTCCTATTGTTAATTATGTTTTCCTTTCCTTTGTATTTCTTTAGTCATAAAATTAACATTTTAGAAAATTATCTAGAAAAGAAGTGAGAAAAATTCCAAATAGCTGTCATTTTCTTTAAGAGTGCAGAGAAGATTCCCCCATCAATATCCAGCTTGCTTTTCTTTTTACTAAAAATATAGTATTTGTCATTAGGTAAACATCATTGATATCACAAAGAATGAAAAACTTTGGTACTACACAATAAACACTCTCCAATTCATTTTGAAATACTTTTCATTTCTGAGACAGGGAAATAGAAAACAGGAAAGAGCAAGTGTGACATGACTCAGGAGCATCTAGAAGGTCATAATTACAGAAAGAACAATGGAATTCTCTGCTGATAAGCTGGGGAGGTTTTTGTTAACAAACCATCTAGTCATGAGTTCAATTTTTTATTCATCTCCAAAATGTCAGGCTTCCTGGACTTGGAAACTGTAGTGCTTCTTAATCGCTTGAACCGTAAGATAACACATTAATAAGGATTATATCATTTCATTGGAAGGGAAAATGCACTAAAGCCTTCTACTGGAAATTGACAGCTCGTATTTAAAACTATCTGACATGCTGGAAAGTCTGAACATGAATTCAATCCTGGGTGAGCACAGCTGAGATTTGCTCTCTTTGATTTATTTTTTTTTTCCGTCTTTCAGATTTGCATTGTTTGATGTTGGAACTCTAGAATTTTTTATTGTAATTCTCTTTCCTTTGGATGGACAAAGGGAATCTAAATTATTGGAAGTAATGCCATCAGAAATAGTATGTCAGACTTGGTTCACAGCCTGAGCCCCCACAGGCAGAATGTGCCTGTGCTGTTCGCCTGGTATTTCCCAGGCTGCCTATCAGACTGTGAAAAGCATTTATGGAAGAAAGAGCATGAATGAAGAGGATGAGGACACACAGGATAAACCTAGGGCGAACGCACATACACAGCTGTCTAATAGAGCAAAGCATGCAAAGGAGGCCAGAAGTTTCTGAGGCGATGGCTGTGGAAAACAGACATGAATGCCCAGAAGCTAGGAGCAGAGGCCCTGGATGCAAATTGCTTTTCTGTGCCCAAGCTCTGCCTCACAGTAGCTGTGACCTTGGCTGGGAGGACTGACACCTCTGAATCTTACTTCTTCACCAATCTAATGAAGATAAGAATAGCATCTACCTCCTACACTAATGTGAGCTTTAAACAAGTTAGGACGTTTAATGGATTTTAAACAGTAGCAGGCAAGCAATTCCTCTTTGGAAATATTTGCCTTTGTTTCAAGAGCCTCCATTAGCCTAAAAATTAGTGTCTCTTTGTTTGTTTGTTTTTACTTTGATTGAGCAAACAATCACAATACTCAAGAACACTTTCAGAAGAAACAGGGACATGTAGCCCCCCCTCCCACTGTCCACAACACACATACACACACACACACAAGCACACAAACAGACACACACACACACACACACACACACACACACACATTCACAAACCTCACTCCGCACAGAAGCTATCAAATCATGGACCAGGAAGGAATAAGGAAGGACAAGGAGTGACGTGGTGAGTTTCAATTGAAAAGTAATAACTGGAGATTAAAGAACTTGGTGACTGCTCCAGAGTGGCACTAAAGTGCCAAGTTCACGAGGGCTTGCTGTTGGTTTCATAAGAATTTGATAAGGCAGAGCGCTAGCAAGTGAGTGCTAAGTTTGTGTGGGCTAACAAAGGCTTTGAAAGTAATAAGAATCTTGGACCTCTACACATAGAAAGTATACTAAGAGTTACTGTAATGACCTAAATGAAAGAACAGCGGCCTTTCTTTAATCGTAGCTCAAGCCCAGGGTTACCTGTGGCTGAACATGTCATACCATTACCGCACACGAAGCTTTCAGCGGGAAGTGATTTTTATCTGTCTCCTGTCTCTTGTTCATTTTGTCATATTTTGAGGATTTTTTTTTAAAATCTGTGTTTACAAGACAATTTTCTTTTATGAGAAAGCCTTTGAAGTAAAAAGGTAACACTGAACCTATGAACACAAGCCACTAAGAAATCTAATGCAAATGAAGTCCAAAGGACAGGCATTGGTAAAGGTTTTGTTTTATTCCCCTGAAGACTTTGCAAAGCTACAATTGCAATTATTCTTCTACCTTCCATGGGTGAATTTTGTAAATTCAAGGTATATTAAATGGTTGATTTCATATCTGAAATTGTCCTAAATAATATCCTCCAAATTTGCATGGAAAGAGAATTGTTGTCATAGATTATTACACCATATTTCTTACCCAGCTCACCACTACATTGGCAAAACTACATAGAGATCCAAAGAATTCCTTGTTCCAGGAACCTCAAAAGATCAGCTCCAGGCTGAATGAGTCCCTCTAAAGAATCTTAGGAATCAAACTTCAGTCACACTCTTGACAAGAGGTTATTGTAATGCAAGTGAATCAGAGTCATCAAAGGACCAGGTACAAGGGTCAATTCGTAGGACCAGGAACAAGCTATTAAAAGAGATCACTTAGATCAGACATTAGGAAAGTTTTCAATTTCCTTATGCAGCCAAACATTACCTAGCACTGAAGCTTATATCTTAATCTGTTGTCGTGATGTTATAGCAGAATCCTTGTGACTAGTGGCCTGATGGTGGGGACAGAAGCCCATTAATTAATAGCTCTGAAGATTGAGAAGTTCAAGATTAAAGCAATGACAGTGAGGAGCTTCCTGCCATGGCATCAGTGAGGAAAGGCAGAAGGACAAAGGCACAGGAGTGTGAGCCCACACCTGTGAGCTTTTTGGAGTATTATGTTTGGTGCCAAGAGCTAGAGAGCAGTTCAGGTCTCTTCTATGCACATAAACCTGTAGGCTTAGATTGTTCAAAAACCTACTTTATTTAGGATTCTCAAACACCTCTACCTCCCTTCCGACCCTTTGACCACAGGTAGGGGAGAAAGAAGGTTATTAGGAAATGGGGGTTTTGGACCTTTTTAGACAGAGTTCCTTAGAGCAATTCCACTCTTTGCTGTCTGGATAGCAGTAGTCCAGCCAAATAACAAACACCAGGCAGCAACATGAATCAACAGCAGCGACATGATTCAGCAGAAACAGCAAGACTCGAGAGAATTTGCACAAGTCATCGGAAGCAAGAAGGTTCCTGTGAGGTTCTCTGGAGCATTTCTCTCTGAGAAGTGAAGGGTAGAAAAACGAAGACCAGTGGAGTAATGTGAACCTTCCAAAGCAGAGTGATGCAAAAATGATGTCTCCCTGTCCATGGGCTTCTATTTATCCACTCTGAGTCCACACAAGGCTGATTTTCCAGCAGGCAAAAACCACACCCCTTGCAAGAGACAACTTCCAGGAATTTGTCTGTTTTCAGCTGACCAAAACCATGTGCCCTCTAAAGAGTTTGTTTTCAACTGAGGATGAACTAAACATAGTTCCACATCCCACATTTGGAACCCAAACAAACAAACAAACAAACAAAAAACCCAAAAACACACATAAAAGAAATCTAAACTTTCACTACATATACCCAAGCTGAATTCTGGACACATTTTAAAGGATGAAGATTTACCATTCTTGAAACCCTGAGCTTGACTTTTCTAATTAGACTGTTAGATATGGCAAGCAGGGTTTCACCACATAAGCACTGCCCAGAAACCAGTGGTCAGTTCTGTGGACATTTCATCACCATCACTGACCTCTGTCTACTGGATTCCCCTCCCAACTAATGAACCCTCACCAATTGCCACACTTGAAAGAGTCATGTATCAGGTGAGGAAGATCAGAATACCATCTAGCAAAAGTATGTATGTGTTTGTGTGTGTGTGTGAATTTGCTAAAGAGTATCCTCACTAATGCCACAAAACATTTGCAAGTGTCTATGTCAGAAACACAGTTGTCTTGAAAATTTATCAACTCTCGGTTCTCTGTGTAGATCAGGCTGGCCTTGATCTCACAGATATCCACTTACCTCTGCCTTTCTAAGTGCTGGGATTACAGCCATGTGCTACCGTGCCCAGCTTCTCTATTTTCTTTGAATTAAGATCCAGAATGAAATACAAGAAGCCAACAAGTTGTTTTTAATATCACTCTTTCTCAGTCCTGACATTGTCTACTACTAAACTACATAGATTTTAGTTCCTACAATATTTCCCAAACCTGCCTAACTCTTTCCACACCCATCTGCAAGAATAGCCCAAGCTTCTATGATGAGCTTCTGATACTCTAAGACACAGTTCTAATTGTCCCTGGCATACTATATTTTGAACTTGATTTATCTATTCTTTATCTTGTGGGTAGGACCATATTTCTAAAACAGAGATTTTTTTTTCTTTTTTCTTTATTCACTTTACATCCCAATCGTATTCACCACCCCATCCTATCCTCCCTCCTTCTTCCTCCTACCCCCTACCAACCCACTCCAGCATATCAAGTTGCATCAGGACTGAGTGCATCCTCCTCCTCTATGGCCTGGCAAGGCAGTTCTTCCAAGTGGAAGTGATCTAAAAGAAGGAAACAGAGTCCATGTAAGAGAGAGCCCCTGCTCCCCTTAGTAGAGAAACCACATGAAGACCAAGCTGCCCATCGGTACATATATGTAGAGGACGTAGGTATAGACCAGGCATGGTCTTTGGTTGGTGTTTCAGTCTTTGCAAGCCACACACCTCCGGGCTCAAGTTAGTTGACGCTGTTGCTATTTTTGTTGAGCTCCTGTCCCTCAGGTCCTTCTATCCTTCCCCTGCACTCCTTCCACAAGCCTCCCTCCACTCAGACCATTGTTTGGCTGTTAGTCTCAGCATCTGTTTCTGATCAGCTGCTGAGTGGAGCCTCTCAGAAAACAGCTATGCTAGGCTCCTGTCTGCAAGCAAAGCAGAATGTCCTTAATAGTGTTGGGGTTGGCTCTCTCCCATGGGGTGAGTCTCAGGTTGGCCCAGGCATTGTTTGGACATTTCCTTAATTACTTCTCTATCACTTTCCCTGCATATCTTGTTGGCAGAGTAAATTTTGGGTTGAAGTTTTTGTGGGTGAGTGGTGTTCCCTTCCCCCTACCACTAGTCCTGTCTGGCCTCTTCAGTCTCCATGACCACTGCTACTAACAGTCCTAGCTAGAGTCATTCCTATATCCTCCCAGGAGCCAACCCTATCATAGGTCTCTAGCTTGTCTCAGAGATGCCTTTGCTCATAGTTTCCCTTTTTTCTACAAACCCTCTGTCCTGCTCCACATATCTGATCTCCACCCTCATTTCCCTCTGCACTCCCTCTTCTATCCTAAAAACATGGATTTTAAACTCAGGTAATTCCCTATCTCCCATGCATTAGTGATGCATTAATGACACATCCATTCTATGAGGAGATCCTGTCAAGTCTGCAGCATGTGGCCATGCCAGCACTGATGTCCTGGCTTCATCCTTTATGCCTCTTTCAGTCTGTACACCAGCCAGAAAAACTACAAAACCTTAGCTTCTGTTGACTGGCATCCTGGTAGTCCCTCTCTTTAGTTACTTGGCTGGTTTCTTCTGATCTTTCTGATTTTCATTGAAAAGATGAACACTTTGTAAAATCACACCAGCATAAGTGGTGTGTTGCATAACACTATCTGTAGAACAGAAGCCACCTGAGGGTGAGACTCCTGTGTGCTGTGGACTACTTTACTCCTGTTGTCTACCTTGCACACCCTGCATTCTGAACAAACAGACTGAAAGAATCACCGCTCAGTATCTCTTGATTTCCTATGGCTCATAGGATTCAGTTTTCAATATTTTTTTTTTTTTGCCAGATGCATAGATGCACTTCATGTCTCTTCCCCAAAGAGCCACTTGTGCCATGTGAATCAGACATCTCGGACGCACCTGTGGCTTCTCAGTTCTCATTTACTAGGACATGAAAGGCACAGTCCTTGCTTTTGATTACCAGTCATATTTTATTTAGGACTTGCTCATAGATGTTGAACTTTGAGTGCTGTCCTTATTTTCCTGTCTGCACCGTCTTCCTGTTATTCAGAAGCGAGAGCCATCCAGAAATTCTCATGCTGTTGGCTTGGGTTGAATTGAATTAAAATTTCAGAGTTTAGCTTTTATGTAAATGTTATTCATACATCAAAACAGAAAACTAGAAAGCAATGTAGTTCCCATGCATTGAAATTTAAATAGCCTCTCCTTAGATAAGCTTCTTCCTCTAATCATTCCCTCCCTTCTTTACTCTCCCCTCTCTCTTTCTTGTTCTTTCAGTGAAAAATGAAGCACAGAATGCAGAGTGAGCTTTTCCAGTTGAGTAATGCCATATTGGCCAGAGCTCTGAAAAATCTCCATAGTTACCACCTATACCACCCTCCTTGACTTGTAACTTGCATAGAACTTACTACATTACCCAGATCCTTCAGGTTTTAAAGTTCTCCTGTGGCTGTAGACTTCATTTTGTGCGGATGACAATTAGCTAAGCCTCTTTGCTCTCTGTTTTTCATGCCTGTGAACTTTTTAATGTGTAAGTGAGGTAGCTAATCCATTCATTTTAGTAATAGCATCGTGAGATCCAAGTGAAAGACAGAGATTATTCACTGACTACCACAAGGCCATAACTGGATATTTTACATTCATCAGATTTTGTTGCTTATGCTTAAGACTGATAATTTACTTCCATCATAAACTGTATTGTTTTCTTAGCATCATTTCAAAGCTGTACTTTTTTATTGGCAATGCCTGTAAATGTCTGTGCAGGAAAGAGTTTGGCCTCCTGGGGAGAGGGCTGTCTTTGTCCAGTGGTCTTAGGAGGTTGCCATTAAATACTAAGAATTTTCCAGGTCTGATAAATATCCTGTTCCTCATAGTGATCCTTTGAGAGAGCACCTGAGAGTTATGTTGATAAGGTGACTCAAGATCATGCCCTGTCCCTCTGTTCATGTGATATCAGCCTGATCTGTAGAGAAACTTAGAAATTATTCAATCATGTGGACAATCAATCCAACCCTGGAATCCAAACTGTGAAATTCTGGGCTTGCAATATGTTCCGCCTTTAGGTTTGTTACATAAAAGCACATCCTGAGGAAACAGGAGTTTCAAGTATAGAGTCCTCCTAGGCTCTGTCTCCTGGAAAGCTTTCCTTGATTGGTTCTTATTTGAGTGCCATGAATTGTGACCATGATGAAAGAGTCTTCAGAGTCCTTCCAGTGAACTGTCCAGCCTGACGGTGTTTTGGGAAACTCCTCCAGTCTCAAAGGTACTGTTAGAATTGAGAAGAAATGTTCCTTTAGGCTTTTCAGTTTCACTGATGCCATGTAATATCTCAAAGCAAAAACATCCAAAAAGTAACAACAAATATACATAGAACAAATATGGAAGTCACAAACCAAAGAAAGAAAAATATTTGATATCACAATTTAAGAAATCCAGCAGTCACATAACACCCACAATGAAACCTGAACCTTGCAGCCTTTTCCAATGAATACATTGAGTTAAAATATTTTTTAACTTTTTAATAATATTCAGCATAAAATATTGATATGGAAAGAATAAATCAATGACTGGAAACTTACTGGTTGGAAAATTGGAAAATATATTTATTAAGCATCTTCACTCCAAGGCCTTGATCAGTCTTATCAGTAGAATTTACTGCTAATCACATTCCTGACCTCACAGGTTACATTTTATTATTTTTTTTCAGTTTCTTTACTCTATTTTTTTAATTTTTATTACAATTTATTCACTTTGTATCCCAGCTGTACCCCCCACTCTCATCCCCTTCCAATCCCACCTTCTCTCCTTCCCTCCCTTCTTTTTTCTGTCCCTCCCTCCCTCATCTCCTTCCATGCTCCTGCCCCAGTTCACCGATATAGGAAGTCCTCCTCCCCTTCCATCTGACCCTAGCCTATCAGGTCTCACCAGGACTGTCTGCATTGTCTTCCTCTGTGGCCTGTTAAGGCTGCTCCCCTCTCAGGGGGAGGTGATCAAAGAGCCACTGAGTTCATGTCAAAGACAGTTTCTGTTCCCCTTACTAGGGTACCCACTTAAATACTGAGCTGCCATGGGCTATATCTGAGCAGGGGTTCTAGGTTATGTCCATGAATGGTCTTTGGTTGGAGTATCAGTCTCAGAAAAGACAATCTGGGCCTAGATTTTTTGGTACTATTATTCTCCTTGTGGAGCTCCTGCCCCCTTCAGGTCTTTCTATCTCCTGCTTTCTTCATAAGATTCCCTATGCTCTCCCCAAAGTTTGGCTATGAGTCTCAGCATCTGCTTTAATATTCCTACTGTGAAGATAGGAAAATGTAGAGCATTATAACGTTTTCCATATAACTCCTTGAGTTCTCCATTTGCTCTCTGACCTCTGACCATTCTCTGGGAGGTACCTTTTAGAAGCAGCTTGCCTATGCTTTTACTACATATTCCTTTTTTAGTGAGAATAATCCGCAGCTTGCCTGCAGACTGGCTGGGTAGAGTCTTTCAGAGGCCCTTTGTTGTAGCCTCCTGTCTTGTTCCTTGTTTTCCTCTTCTTCCAATGTCTTTCCCATTTGCCTTTCAGAATAAAGATGGAGCACCTTACCCAGGGTCCTCCTTCTTGCTTAGCTTCTTTAGGTGTATAGATTTTAGTATGATTATCCTATACTATGTCTAATATTCTCTTATAACTGAGTATATACCATGTGTGTCTTTCTCCTTCTGGGTTACCTCATTCAGGATGATCTTTTCTAGTTCCCATCATTTGCCTACAAATTTCATGATTTCCTTGTTTTTGATTGCTGACTAGTATTCTATTGTGTAAATGTACACAATTTCTGTATCCATTCCTTAAAAGAGAGACATCTGGTTTTTTCCAGATTCTGGCTATTATGAATAATGTTGCTATGAACATGGTTGAGCAAATGTCCTTGCTGAATACTTGAGCATTAAATATTTTTTATTTCAGTATTTTGTGCATTTGGCTTTCTTCCTGACATAATTATCTCTCCTCCATGTCAAACTAACATATATTCATCTTTAAGGTATAAATGAGATTAAACTTAAACTTGCATATATTTTTGCCTCTCCTTTAATTATATTTATCCCAAATTGTGACTTAGTTAATGTTTACAAGATATGAACATGTACAAACATGAATTCAGAGATGTGAGTATAAATGTCGGTCTTCTGTATATATAATACAAACTATATATGTGTGTATATCTAATCAAACTATTTTTACAGCACATTTATGTTCACAGCAAAGTTAATTAAAAAACATACAAGGATTTACTCTTTATTGCCTGACCACACAAATATAATCTCTGTCAATGTAGCTAATTGAGACTAATATATAGTCATGACAACCCACTCACACATTATCATGTGGTATTAGGGATCAAAGTTCAGATGCATTTTCCTGACTTAGCCATGTCCTCAGCCCATGCACAGCTTTGTCATGTTTATTTGCAGTCTGTATATTTTCTTTGCTGAAGAATCATTAGGCTTACTGCCCATTTTGAAATTCAGGTTGTTGGTTTTCTTACTTCCAGTGTTTAGGAGCCGAGCATCCATCAGGATAAGGCACCTCTGACAAGTAGTTGCAGGTGCTAAACGACCATCAGTAGAGTTAGAGCTGAGTTCCTGGAATTGTTGGATGGAAATTTCATATGCAAGGCAATAATCCAGACGGACGGTCTTCTATCTGAAAGTTAAAGGGATTATTTCTGGCACTAGGCTGAAGTTGCATGGGGTGATGATTTCAAACAAATAAGAGAATGTTCCCAAGGAGCTTTCCAAGAAGCATTTGATATATGCAAGAGAGAGATGCAACCCACACATCCAAGATAGATGGGGCTGGCTCTTAACTTCTCTGTGTTCTACTATGAGGTCTTTAATAATCCGCAGCTTGCCTGCAGACTGGCTAAAATGACATTCGGTGGGGCCATTATAAACTTTATACAACAAATGAAGATGGAACAAAGACAGCACCTCATTATGCTGTTGCTTAGTGACAACCGTGAACATTAGATAGTGCAGGGGAAGAATGTGGTACAGGAGAGGGGGCTAGAAACTAAAGGCATCCACAGTGTCACCCTCCGGCCTCTCAAGAAAGCTTGTTTACATCTCCATTTCTTATTCCAGTTGGATTTCCTTTGACAAGGAAACCTATTCATGTGTCTGGAATCAACTATTTTAGTCTTTTTACACTGCAGCTTTGGGAAAATTCCATCTTTTGATTTGTGCTGTCTTAGCCTTCCTATGTGTAGGTACTCCTATAGAAAACTATAAATAGCATCCTCTTAAATAAAAGTGAGTGTACACTTGTATACAGGACTGAAAGCATTAGTATTTAAGTGTTTTGTTTTACTGTGAAGATAGGAAAATGTAGAGCATTATAACGTTTTCCATATAACTCCTTGAGTTCTCCATTTGCTCTCTGACCTCTGACCATTCTCTGGGAGGTACCTTTTAGAAGCAGTTTGCCTATGCTTTTACTACATATTCCTTTTTTAGTGAGAATCTGGAAGTGTAAGATTTAATAGGAAAGCAGTAGCTGTATCTATGCTTAGAGTCACAGATTAAAACACTCTCCCTTGTCACATATTCTGGAGATTACGTAGATCTGTGTAGATCTGTGACAACAGGGAATTTCCTTATGCAGTTTTCACTTGCTGCTGTTTAAGTTGCCAACTGCCCTTTCCCCATGAAAGCACTTATACCCCCTGCTTTCATAGCTCTGGTATTGAGTTTAGCTTGTAATAAAAGTAGTGTCTTGCTGCCAGAATATAAGCATAGCTTAGCGCAAATTAAAATGTGTGTCCTTTCTTAATACACTAAAAAGAGGAAACAAAGTACAAGAACCCAAGTCTAAAAGTTTAGTACTTTTCCAGGCAAATCTGTGCCCATGTGATAGTGTGTCCAGTTTGCCCATCAATTTTTCTTTAGACAGTTGGGCCACTTTATTGTGTTTGTTCATCACTGACTGTAGTCCCATAAAAGCCTGGTGGAAATTTTATACCTTATGTAACAACAGAGTCACATAAAATGAACTTCATTTTATAAAACAAACAAAAAACAGTAGAATGAATGAATGCTAGTTTGTGAGCATATTAATCCATTATGGAATAGGAACCGAGGGAAAAAAATCCAAAGAAACACAGGACAGTGTTGACAGAATATTTTGCATCTGTATGGAAACTTCATCTGTCATTAATATATCTGATGGCCTATAGCGGAGGCAGGAACTAGAAGGTGGGACTTAGACAGGCAGAAAGAATTCTGGGATACAGCCAGGAACGCAAGAATCTTCTGAAAAGATGTGAGGAGGACAGATGTATCATACTTAAGCACAGGTAACCAGTTATGTGGCAAAATATAGATTACTATAATGGGTTATTTTAAGTTATGAGCTAGTCAGAGAAGAGCTTAGCTATACAGCCTGGGTATTTGTGAATAATATTTTTGAGTCTCATGAGTCATTATACCAGGAGCTTGAGGCAGGAGGAAAAACTCCCATCTACAGGCCAAAGGAGGGAGCATCTAAGACTTTTGACATAAGTATATCACCTGCATTAACCACAGAAAACAGAAAAGCAAAAAGGAGCCATGAGGAAGGCAGGGCCTCTGCAGATGGATAGTAGGACTTAGGTGCTGTGAAGGAAATTCAGAAAAACAGGAAGAATTTGACTGGAGAGGGCCAGGGAGGGTCATACAGAGGGAGAAAAGGGAAGAAGGGATAAATAAAGCTTCATATTAAAGGAAAAGGCCATAGGAAAGCATTGTTTTCTGTTTATTTAGAAATACATATGTAACACATGTAATATATACAGACATACAGCCTTAAATCAAAAACTATAAGCAATTAATAGAAGCTGAGAGAGAGAGGTTTAGTGTTCTCTATCAGGGATGAGCTCGCCAATAGTTGTTCCAATCCCAAGTGGTCAGCACTACACATACGACATACAAGCCACACTAGACAGATTCAGCAGATTGTATTTATAAATACAGTGTGTGTGTGTGTGTGTGTGTGTGTGTGTGTAAAACAATACTAACTAAAGAAAAACAGGTCCAGATTTTGAGAGAGGTGGGACATAGACAAAGTTAAGGAAGGGAGGAGTTAAAATGATAAAAAAATATAGTACTCATGTGAAACCTTTAAAATAATTTTTAATTTACATTTATAAAATGATGTGAGCAAGTAAACTCACACATGGAAATCTCCCACGAACTCTGAAGTGAGAGTGGGTGTGCCGATATGCTTAGGGCTTTCTTAACACTTAGCCATGTTTCCTTCTAGAATAAAAATGTTCATACTGGAGCCCCTCCCCCCCAGTTTGTGCTAATTTATCTGATTGTGAATTAGTAAATGCATTATGTCACTTTTATGATGGATTACCCCAAAGAAAAGGCTCTATCAGGTGGAAGTAAAGTAAATTTAATTAGTCCCTCTAAGCAAGTCAGGTGATCCAGAGAAAGCCATGTTTTGAAAGACGTTTCATTTACGGCAAATAAGATTGCCCTGCAAACAGCTGCTAGTTTTAGAAATCAAAGAAAAAGCTGTAGTTAAAGTACATTGTCTTAGATGACTTTGAATCATGTTTGTTTTTTTTTCTACAAGGAATGGGCTTATGTTATGGAATAAAACTAATCCTCTTATTTTGTTTCCTTTAAAAATATATCACATATCTGCTTTAGGCACGCTATTCTCATAAGACTCATGTTAATTTCTGCCAACACTGGAGAGCAGCCAACAGTGGGCGGGACTAATGGATCCCTACCTTCTGTAATTAGGGATGCCATCTAACTTGGTTACTGCTGTAGATTAGTTCTTAACTGGAATCGCTTATATGTGACTGCTATCGTTAATGAGAAAGGATATTAAATATGGATTATGTCTTTCATAGTCTACCTAGCTGGGCATCTTGGCCTTAATTCTCCCCATCTGTGACCCTTTACAATACATTAAGCAGACCTCCTCAGCAGCAGCCCTATTACAGTTAATCACACTGAGGAAGAGATTGCAGTAAATGCATTATCAAGACACTGACATTTACCAAATGCCTGTCAGATAGGTCAGGGAACAAAAAGCCAAATGATGGCTCTGTGTTTACTGTGGACTTTGAGTTTTTAAGTTAGCAGTATCTTAATCTTCCTGTCCATCAAATTGGGACTTGTTGCCCTCCCAGATTTTTGTGATACACACACACACACACACACACACACACACATATATATATATATAATTTAATAAAATCTCCCCTAGTCAATACATTTACTTGTTTTGGCAATTTTAAGTACCAAATTTGCATTCATTTCTCTGTAATACACATTTTTATGCAGTATAAAAAGCATTAGGCACTAAATATTTGGAGTCCCAGGAAAGAACATAAAATTGTAAAGCCTTCAGAGAAGAACAGTCAAATACCGGCATATGATCTCCTTAGCAACATATGGATTCCTCTGCAGTGATAGTTTTCATTTGGGGTACCCAATTGTCTCCTGTAAAGTGTCTACAGACGAGGTAGCCTTCTGGCATGAAAATGGAGATCCTAAGGGAAGATATCAAATGTCTAGGTATGATTACTGTGCTTCTCAGATCCTGGAAACAGAAGTGTAAGCGAAAGGCATATGGAGGAGGCAGGAACCAGGCTCCTGCGTGCATCAAGCAAGCTTTCAGCTAAATGTGCCCGTTCACCTTAACAAATGAAAGGCATAAAAATTCTGAGGGTGTGGTTGGTGGATGGCCCTGCCTTATAGACAAGTGTCTGATTGGAAAAATAAGTCTTTGAGGAAAAAAAAAATCTGTATTCCCATTCAATTATGCTTGCGTTAGACCAATAAACTAAGGGAAAACTAATCAATGAAAAATGGACATGTAGTGGAACTGGAAAAGAACATAGGATTTAAATGAAGTAACTTGTTTCTGTGTGGTGGATAGAGTTTTTAATTCCCTGGTGCTTACTCCTGAACTGTGAATAATTCATTTCATACAGCAGCTTTAGACCTTCTTAGGGATTCTCCAGTTTAGAAATATATACACTTCAATTGTATGTTTTTGCAATAAACTACAGTCTTTTACTCAAAAATTCTACTTTCAGTAATTATTATTTTAAATCATGAATTCTTGGCATACAAAAGTATAAACTTGACTGTGACCCAGCCACAACCTATACATCAAACATTTCAATTCACACAGTTATTTGGGATGTAGATTTAAAATGTTACTTTATCACAGGTGAGGAAGCTCACTTCAGATCACACAGCTGTTATGCCTGCATCCAAGGGAATGAATTTTGAGAGTGTCTCATATTTCAGAGGCATCATTTTGTGAAGCTTGTATGATATCTCTCTCTCTGCATAATGTATGCTTTGTATTTTGTGGTATTAGCTGAAATACATTTAAAAAAACAATTAAATCTAAAACTTATTTTATTCATATTCTTTTTTAATTTTAAATTTTTTTTCAATGCAGTTTATTCAGGAACCTTGAACAATCTTCTGACCCTGGGGAAAGCCAGCCTACAGCTTAAATAGCCTCTGGGTAGCCAACCCCAGCGTGAAACGTGGGCAATGCAGATAGGTCCACATACATGGAAGCAAGCCAGATCCTCAGCCTTAGCCAAATGTGGAGTTGTTCGTGACAGAGAGCACTCACCATCGGGAAGGTGGAAGGCGGAAACCAACTCCATCTTTAAGGTGCGGCATTTCGCAGCTCTCTACAGTTCCCCCTTTTTGTTTCAGACACATCAGGCAAGAGTAGAGGTCTGATCTCTGATATTAGAAATAAATTGGGATTTTGTACCAATGTTCATTTAGGTGTCATCCACCCAAAGAGCATCAGACCCGTCCGATACCTTTTTCTCAGAGGCAGGACCTGGGGCATCAACCCGCATGCAATCAGACATAGTCTTCTCTGGGTCCAAAGCGGCTAACCCTGAGTGCCGTGCTTAGCCTCACATCCTGAGCGTAACATTTTAGCTCCCATGCTTGGGGAGAATGTCCTGTTTCAATGGCTGTAAAGGCCTGAATGGTCATGGCTGCATTACACTGTTGTGAGACTCTAATCTTGCATATACACCACAGGCAAACCAAGGAGACCAACACCAGAAGGCCTGCTAACGCTCCCATGCCTGCCCATTCCTTCTGATGATTCCTGGCTGCAGCAATCCATGATGATAATCCTGTGGCTAGTCCTGCGTCCACTCTGGTAGAATTTACCGTGACAATGGCCACTTTCAGCTGCTCCATCGTAGTATCGAATTCTCCAGTCCAATTCAGAAAGGAGAAGAGAACCTCCCCTATCAGTGAACTTGGGGAGTGGCATGCAAGCAGAGGGAGGAGGGAGGGTGGGATTGGGAGGGGAGGAGGGAGGGGCTTATGGGGGGATACAGAATGAATAAAGTGTAATTGATGAAAAATTTAAAAACAAGGGAAAAAAGTAATTTAAGAATCTTAAATGACTTTCAAAAGTGGAGGAAAACATGGAGTTAGTCAACTTACATGGAGCACGTCTCACCCCTGGGGGCAATGGTCTCCTGAACCTACTCAGACCTCGGACACCACCACTGCTAGTTCTAGAACTGATGCAGCATGTTCCAACAAGGGGGTTAAGGCTTCTCATAATATTTCCTATAAGCCCACACCTGTTTGTTTATATCTCCCATTTTTATTCATTGTTAGCCAGATAGAGCCAAGTAATTGTGGTAATGATACCTGCTTTTTTGCCCAATGCCAGAATGCTAGTGAATTTAGGTATGCCCTGGTTACTCGAATGCCTCGCTGGGTGCCTGTGCCCGTTGATGCCCCTCACGCTATGACTCTCTTCAGACAGAAAAGGGATCTTGGAATTACAGCCGCCATTGTTACTGCCTTCTCATTGGCGGCTGTTGGAGCTACCACCGCATGAGTCATACTGTGCAGACTGCTCAGACCCTGAATAATCTTTTAGCCAATGTAGCTCATGCCTTAGATGGACAAAATGGTCAACTAAAAGGAGGCTTGATGGTGTTCAATCAGAGGATTGACCTCGTGCAGGAGCAAATTGATACCCTATGGCAAATCGCTCAACTTGGCTGTCAATGGAAGTATGCTGGACTTTGTGTCACTAGCATACAATATGAGAATAATTTTAAATTTTTATTAGTCACAGTTTATTCATTTTGTATCCCCTCTCTCCTTCTTCTCCACCCATGCCCCTCCCCCAGTCCACTGATACGGAAAGTCTCCCTCCTTTTCCTTCTAATCCTAGTCTATCAGATCTCATCAGGAATGGCTACATTGTCTTCTTCTGTGGCCTGGTAAGGAAGTAATGCCCTGAGGGGGAGGTGATCAAAGAGCCAAACAGTTCATGTCAGAGACTGTCCCTGTTCCCCTTACTATGGAACCCACTTGGACACTGAACTGCCATGGGCTACATCTGTGCAGGGGTTCTAGGTTATCTCCATGAATGGTCTGTGGTTGAGTATCAGTTTCAAAAAAGACCCCTGTGCCCAGACTTTTTGATTCTGTTGCTCTCCTTGTAGAGCTCCTGTCCTCTCCAGGTCTCACTATTTTCATAAGATTTTTTTCATAAGATTCCCTGCACTCTGCCCAAAGTTTGGCTATAAGTCTCAGCATCTGCTTTGATACCCTGCAGGGTAGAGCCTTTCAGAGGCCCTCTGTGGTAGGCTCCCCTCCTGTTCCATGTTTTCTCCCTCTTCTGATGTCCATCCTCTTTCCCTTTCTGAATGAGGATTGAGCATCTTACCCAGAGTCCTCCTTCTTGATTAGTTTCTTTAGGTGTACAAATTTTAGTATGTTTATCCTATATTATATTATGAGTGAGTATATACTATATGTCTTTCTGTTTCTGGGATACCTTATTTAGGATAGATCCATACTTATCACCCTGCACAAAATTAAAGTCCAAGTGGATCAAAGACCTCAATTCAAAACCAGACACACTAAAGCTGTTAGAAGAAAATGTGGGGAAGAGCCTTGAACTCATTGGCATAAGAGATAACATCCTGAATGGAATATCAACAGCACAGGCTCTAAGATCAACAATCAATGAATGGGGCCTCATGAAACTGAAAAGCTTCTGTTAAGCAAGGACACTGTTATCAGAACAAAACGACTGCCTACAGATTGGGAAAGGATCTTCACCAATGCTGTATCTGACAGAAGGCTAATATTCAGAATATATAAAGAACTCAAGAAGTTAAACAGCAACAAATCAGTTAATCCAATTAAAAAAAGGGGTACAGAGCTAAACAGAGAATTCTCAATAGAGGAAAAGCGAATGGCAGAGAAACACTTAAACAATGCTCAACATCCTTAGTCATCAGGGAAATGCAAGTCAAAAAGACCCTGAGATTTCACTTTACACCCATCAGAATGACTAAGATCAAAAAATCAAGTGATAACACATGCTGGAGAGGTTGTGCAGAAAGGGGAACCCTCCTCCACTACTGGTGGGAATGTAAACTTTACAACCACTTTGGAAATCAATCTAGTGCTTTCTCAGACAATTAGGAATAGCGATTCCTCAAGATCCAGCTATACCACTCCTAAGCACATATACAAAAGATGCTCAAGTAGACAACAAGGACATTTGCTCAGCCATGTTTGTAGCAGCTTTATTCTTAATAGCCAGAAGCTGAAAACATCCCAGATGCCCCTCAACAGAGGAATGGATACAGAAATTATGGTATAATTACACAATGGAATACTACTCAGCTATTAAAAACAAGGAAATCATGAAATTTGCAGGCAAAGGGTGGGAACTGGAAAAGATCATATTCTTCCAAAAAGTTTAGGACTACAAACATTTAAGAGAACTTACAAAGTTTTAGAACCTGATGATTACAGAGTGAGACACTTATTTAAATAAACTTTATTTTCACTAAATAACTGCTTTCTTGAAATTTTTGTAATGTCTCATTGGTATGTAGCCATATAAAGTCTATTTTAAGTACCTATATACATATCACAGAAAAGGATATGATTTCCATCTGTATGTCACTGATAAACACATAAATGTCAAATAAATTTTACATAAATGCATGATTTTATATGTGTATCACAGATGAACACAAGAATTACAGAAACAATTACATGTTTATCATGTTACATATGAAACATTCTCATAAAAAGTGAGAATATTAAAGGAAGTCCAGCAATGAAAACATAGCCACAAAGTTAACATACATAATTCGAAAATGCAGTTTTCCTCTTGATAATTATGAGATGGAAAGTAATAACAGGAAGAGTGAAATCCTCTCTAGAGAAATGTCCTTCCAAATTGTTGACACTTTGGTGTTGTTATCAATTGGTCCCCAACAATTGTGACAGAATGAAATTGATATTGGTGTTTTCTCATTTCCCTATTGGGCACATTCACAGTACTGTGCTTACTCAAGTTTGTATACATCTGTCTTACTGTATTGCAGAATTTTGAAGCCCAGCCATGTATTTTAATTCTGTGTTTAGTCAGTGATACGTACAGCGTATTTGCCAGCTGGGACATGTAACCTGTCAACATTTGACAAATTATTTTCTGTAAATAGCAAGAAATGCAGCAAACGTATTTTGTCTCTGAACTAAAGTCAGTGCTTGACCACCAAAAGGAGTGTATTTGAGAATTTATGTCAGTGTTTTAAGGATGGATGAATATTCACAGTAATTATCCAGACTAATAAGATGGGTGACTGAAGTTCAGTTTCTTGGTCTTTATGATATGGTGTCTTGACATATTTAAAATCAGCTTGAAAGTTTTCTTATCCGTTTCTACATACATTGCAGTGTCAATTAAAATTTTAAAATACTAATATAAAGCCCCAATTTTATATTTATGTGTTATAAAAGTCTCAATAGTAGTTATAGCAGTTGTTTAAAATTTTTATGCTAAAATTTTTAAAGGTAAGGTGAAGCATTCTATCATTGAATGTATTTGCAGTTACCAATTATGTGATAATAATAAAAAGAATAGTGTTTTAATTACCTCCTTTGCTGTCATCAAATTCTCCACAGACACACCGGCTCATAACTCTCCCAACACCAATTCTTCTGTACACCAGTTTTTTTATATTCACAACATCTCTACATTGCTTATCATATCATATATGCTCAAATAAAGCTTTTGATTAATGAGTTATTAAATAAGGAAATATCTGCTTATCAAAGTCATTTTATTGGCTTCTTTCAGAAAATGCATCAAGCATAGGAATCATGTGGCTCTACTCTGGTATAGAATTATTTACTTACATTTATAGCTAATAAGCCTTAAATATAATAATACATTTCTTATTATTTGAGCATCAAAAGGGGATATAATACCAAGTGGGAGCCACTGTCATTGTAGAATCCCAGATGAGATGCTACAAAGTGAAAATAAATGAGACAGTAAAATGTGTCAGTAAGCAATCAACAGATCGCACATTGCTCTTGGCACTCATTTCAACTCCTAATTTAAGTTGGAAGGTGGGGGGAAGAAGACAGAGAAAGCTGAAGACATGAGACCTCTTTCATTACTACCACCAGAGGTATGTGCTCCTATTAAAGCACTTCCTACTGGTGGCAACAAAGATAGATAGATAGATAGATGATAGATAGATATAAGTATATATTCAGATAAAGAAAATAACCATTTATATAACCATACATATATGTGGTTATTTTCTTTATCTGGATTCTCATTTTTAACTTTTGCAAAAAATTTAAAGAAAACCATTATGGCTACATTGGTAACAATAGTTTTCACTGTTTCATCAAAACTGTTCATAACATAAAACAATGATGTAGTTCAGCTAAAAATGTTACCTTTTATGCAATTTAACGTATAACTCCACAGAGAGCTGTAGAGTCCTGCATTTTTTAGTATTTATCAAGATCTCGTGAAAGGCAGTATCTCTAGATGCTACCTTTTATCACAGAAAATATCCTACTTAATTTTATTTTATACCATAAGGTATACATATGTATATCCACGTGTCTATATTATACTTACATGCATATAGAGAACACTGCGACACAGTAAAGGGATCATACAGATATTGAACACTGTTTTTAAAGTAGGAAGCAATGATCTAGAGAATTTACCTTGAGCATGAGGCATAATCAACAGAAACAAAAAGGGTTACTGACAAAAAAAGTTCATGCTATAGGATTTTATTAAAAAAATAAATATTAGGATGGCTAAAGGTATTTACTGATTTGCCTTTTTATTTTATCTACATCGTATATATCTACCTTTTATTTATTATTTTAGTTTTTTGAAACAAGCTCTCACTCTGTAGCCCTGGCTGTGCTAGAAGGATCACTATGTCATCCAAGCTGGCCTCAAACTCACAGAGATCTGCCTGCCTCCGTCTCCTGAGGGCTGGGATTAAATTGGGAACTCCATCCCCACCATACCTGGCTGATATTTACTGTTTTGTTAAAAGGCAATCAACATTTAAACAAGTGAAACAAATGTAGCAAGCATGTTTACAGTAAATATTTTGCAAAAAACTATCCCCATTCACATTCCCGCAACCATCTCTTAGGTGTGTAGAATCTTTCCACACTGAGTCTGCGCTTTGCCATGAACTCTCTTTGGTCAAAAAGATAGCAACAAATGTGACAAAAACTAAGGGTTGAACACTTTTCCCTGTGTGTTCAGGATTGCTTTCTCTTGCTGTGTTGATGAGACTGTCAATGCTGCTGTGTCAAAAGTCCCAGCAAGCTTCCTCATTATTAGGAAATCAAAATTGTTGCCCTGTTTACTTCTGTCACTCTCAGCCGCAAGATCTAGGCCTATGAGCCTTCTCCTGCCTTTTGCAGAGAGGAGAGCAGAGAACCCAACAAAAATCAAGCAGAGTCTGGGCCTGATGACATACTTCTTTAATTCCAGCATTTGGGAGGCAGAGGCAGGAGGATCTCCATGAATTCAAGCACAGCCTGTCTTACAAACTGAATTCCAAGACATTCAGATCTGCAAAGATGGAAGAAGATCTCCATTGCTAATACACTAAGGTACTCCAAAGTAAAGTGGATACTGCTTTATGTCGCTGAGTACTGAAGGGTTTCCCTACTGAGCGAACGCTACAATTGTCATATTTTTAGAAAATTTCCATACATGCAGCCAGTGTTAATAGAACTAAACTTGCAAATAGTCACCACCAGGGCACAGATTGCTCTTTTAGCAAAACTGCTAAACATTAGACTTGTTGGCTTGTTTGCTTGTTTTTGAGACTGCTGTTTTGTTTTGTTTTTTGTGTTTATTTTATTTTATTTATTTATTTATTTTAGAGACAGGTTTTTTTCTGTGTAGCCCTGGCTCTCCTGGAACTCTCTCTGTAAACCAGGCTGTTCTCAAGCTCAGAGATCTGCCTGCCTCTGCCTCCTAGGATTAAAGGTGTACATAACCACTCTCGGCAACTTCAATACAAAAAAATTAACTGAGGCATAGAGAGTCTAGGCTGACCACATAAGATCACCCAACTAGAAACCTAGAGTCAGTACCCAAAAGGATGTTGTGTAACTCAAAGAGTGCTGAAATCTTTCACAACTTGCAAAGCCTCTTACAGGTTTAATAAAGGCAATACTGCTAGACTGTAAAGATTTTTTTAGCAACACTAAAGATACCTTTTCAAGCAAGAAGCAATGATTTAGAGATGTTAACATAAACATGTTAACAGAAACGTCTAAGAAAAGAGCATGGTGGAACCTAAAAGCTTCACCAGGTGATGTGAGGGTCTCTTTGCTTCCTGCATTTTGCATATCTCAAGCCTGGGCCCTGAGCTCACCTGGATAAAGAGGGACAGTGGATGAGTTTCAGGTAAAGATGGCAAAACCTGTGCGAAATACCCCATCAAAATTGCCAACTGTCTTTTCTCCTGGTAACTCTCAACCCCAGCTGGCTGTGTATGGAAACCTCCAATTTCTCGGCTTTTCAGCAAGAGCTTTTCAAGGAGACAATTCAGTGAGCAGTTTCCTAAATCAATTGATACACTTCCTCGCATTTCCTTATTTGGAATAAAAATACAATTGATGTTTTGACTTACAAAGTTAGGGATAATTAGAGCAAGCTTCTATTTAATCAAATCATTAAGACCTAGAGCCAGAAGGAACCTTTATAAAGAAAACACCAGAAAAGACCATTTTGGTGTTAAGGGAAATGAAATTTAAGGAATGGGGCTTTGGCACCAAAATGTCTCCAGTTAAGAGTAAATATGAGCTGCCTCTTATCTGACTTTCAATCACTTGCCTCAGATTTCCAGCTCACCTTATTTTGGATTCTTAGAATGTTTTTTCTCATCATATGGTCCTCATTTGCAATATTTTGTTTTGCATAGAATTCAATCCAAGCAGGTAAAAGAATTGGAGAGTTTAGAAATCTCAATATTTAGAGTAAAAGTTTCTTCCTAATCATATCCCCATGGCTATGTTGTCAGCTAGTTTTATGATCGTTGGAATCCAAAATCTGTAAGGAGAGTAGGTGATGCATGAGTGCTGGTGGTTCAAGTGTGGACCAGGCATGTTTATTCAGACCTTATTGCAAAGCTGTTATCACTTACAACAACATCAAGAACCTCCTGGATAGAAAAATAATGTAGTTTGCCCTCCCCTATTCCTTAGCCCTCTAATTTTGTTCTGTTTTTCTCTATACATCTATCATCGTACTCATTTCCCGGTCCTGTCTAATGTAAGTTCTATGAGGTCAGAAACCTTTTCTCAGTACTTCAAACGGGGCTTGATACAGTGAAAGAGCCCAGCTGATATTTGGAGTAAAG
The DNA here is from genome assembly GCF_030254825.1 of Meriones unguiculatus. Lineage (NCBI taxonomy): Eukaryota > Metazoa > Chordata > Mammalia > Rodentia > Muridae > Meriones > Meriones unguiculatus. Next base: position 104,884,225 of record NC_083350.1, on the reverse strand, counting down.
ACTTTCTCATCTTCTCCAGTTATATAATATTACTTTCAGGTGTAGTTTCTGGAATAACAGATTTAAAAGTGTGAACGGTGCTTGCTAGAAGTTGATGTATATTCAGTTTACCATGTGTGCCTCCACACTGCTAGGATTTCCCAATGTGTGTCATATTGTCAACGTGAGTAAGTAGACTGCATGCATCTTCTACTGTATTTTATCCTTCTTTGTTCCCTTTACTTGTCTTTCTTCTCCCCTAATTCTCTATCAGCTAATGCCTTCATTACTTAGAAAAAGGTGCCAAAATTAATAACTGAATTCCCCTAACAATACTATTGTTTTCATGGTGTCCTAGTTCCCAACATACAGCAAACTTGTAGAAACAATTCTTTTATAGAAGCCATCTACTTCAAATGTCCCCACTTCCCCCCCCAACTTCTGAGAGATATTAGGCAGAACATGTTCGTTTCTATCCAGAACCTGTAATGAGAAGATTGTTGTTATTGATCTAAAAGAAATTTAAAGTGACTTGAGCTAAGAAAAAATAGAGCCACAGGAACCAAACAAGATAAAAGTCACTGTCCAATGGAAGCTCACAGTTGAGTCTACGAAAGTGCTCTACCACTGTGCTATATCTCAAGCTCCAAAGGCTTAGAACTGCTGCCATATATCTTTGGGTATTCTCATGGAGTACCTCAAGCTCATTCCCTCTAAGTAATTAACAATATATTTACAAATGGGAAGATTTGGTCAATGGGAAACCATAATCAGAATATACTGTGTGAGGAAAAACTCTTTTCAATTAGAAAAAAAAAATCACTTGATGACGCATGGAGAAAACCGCACAAAAGAAAGCAAAATGGATTGCAGTCAAGGTGTTTTTATACTAGAAATCTCACATCTAGTCCTAGGGAATTAAAAAAAAAAACTAAGTGATTAGATGGTACAAGTGAATGCACAATGAATTAGAGAAAAAGTGGTCTCTTCTAAGACTAGGAAGATGACTTAGGTCCCATGATGAAGTGGAGATGATGGAGGGCTGACTTGAGATAAGAAAGTGGGACCTAGAATGAGGAAATAGGAACTAGAGGAGCCACATGAACCTAAGGAAGTCAATATCCTGATCCATACACCTCAGCATATAGAGAGGAGAAAATTCCAAGTATTCCCAGCAAGCACAAAGTGCATGAGATCAGAAACGATTTAGCCAACCTTCCCGCTGACAACCTTTGTAACGGGAAATATTTTCCTTAGACATGTTATGACCATTGACAATCATGAAACAGAGTTGCTATGGTAACCTTCAAACCACCTTAATGGGCAGTCATGACAATCAAATAGGCAGAATAACAGTGATGGCTATGTCTAGCCATGACATGTTACTGTTCACCTATGGAAAAATTACGTAGCATCACCAGACCCTAACCTTATAAGTCAACCTCTCCTCATCCTTACCACAGCTTCATGTGGTTTAAGGGGGGCAGTAGAATTTATAGGAGCTGAAAATATTGACTAGAGGTGGGACTCTTTGGTAGTTCTTCAGATTTTATGTTTTATCACTCATGGTGATGGTGGGACTTTAGATTAAAGCAATTGCTTTTAAGTCACCATGTTCTTTTATGTAATTCCTAGCCTGTGTTCCTTTGATAAGCCTAATGAACCCTTTGGGTCACCAAGCTGAACATTTTTAGTTTCTTTGCTTTGGCCCATGGATGACATGTCTGGAGTAAATAGACTTTTACTAATAATCACTGAATTCTACAATCATCCTTGGCTCCTTTGTTTTCTTGATTGTCTGCATAAAATGTTTTGGCAAAGGCAAAACTTCCCAACTTCACAAGCTGAACACTACATTTATTCATTTGCCTCCATTGTACTCTAAGCGCTTTAGTCCAATCCACTCCCAGTCTCATCCACCATACTATGATGAGCTCATAATTACTTTTTAGATAAGTTGGGTTTCTTTCTTCTTTCCTCTTTATATTGTCTATTTCACTGGAATCCAGGATTGCTGTCCAACTCAAAAAGCAAGCTAGATAATTTTATTGCCTTCCTTTAAGTGTCTTCTCAAATAATTAATAGTAATGTTTAACTGTATGGTATTGGTCAATCATAACCATGACTACTTATCAGAACTTATTTCCCTCCAGTTTGATTGCCTAGCACCCATACCTTCTTCATCATGTGCCTGTGTTCTTTTGTAATTCTTCAAAAATTCTGACTTCTAGCATTATAAAAAACCCTTCTCCCTCCTCAGAATGTATATTTCTCTAACCTTTTTATGGGTACTTCTCTACCTTCCATTCAGATTGTCAACCTAAATCTTCATCATTGAATATAAGTCAGCACCACTCGTTTTCCATTGTACTAACAGACAATATTCATTACATAGTGCTATTCTGCTTAGTTTTCAGGCAAGATCCATAAAAGCCGAGAACCACTGCTGTCTTTTTCTGTGGCCCCCGTTTCTGGACTACTGTCTGGTACAAAGTAGACAGACAACTTGATAATAAATGGATGAACAGATACGGGGTTGGATGGGTTAAGGATTAAAGGACGCTTAGATCTTTCCTTTGGATGGTATTTAAATTCTATCTGGCTTATCATTTCCAGTGTTCTGAAATGCTCACTGAGTACTCACTAAGAATGTTTCTGGAGGAGAAGGTAGAAATTTGAAAAGGACATCGTGCTTTCTAAATATGCTTTTGTAGTATTGAAACAAACTGCTGGAGATCTGTCTACATGTATATCGATAGGGAAACAGTCTTAAACAAGAAAAGGGCACCTATATAACAAGTAAGAAAACTGACAAATTGCAGTTGTTCTCCATAAATTGTAAAACTTTATTGTTTTAAAAGTTGTACTTTTCCAACATAATTGAGCAGAGAATACCAAAGATTTCTGTATGCCCTTGGCTTTTCTGCCAGCCTCGTCCGTAATCAATATTCTTCATCTAAATGGCACATTTGATGTAAATTATTACCATTCCTTGGCATCACAATCACCCCAAGCTTATAGTTTCTATTTGAGATTCATTCTTCACATACATTGAAATAGATAGATGATAGCGAGATACATAGATGATAGATAGATAGATAGATATGTATATATAGAGAAGACATTTATTCATCTTTACACTATCTCATAGAGTAGTTTCACTGCTTCCTCTATTCCTCCCATCAGACTTTCACAACTAGTCTTCACAGAGGCTGCCTTTTTCAGAATGCCATGGAGTTGGAAAGATAAACCAAGTGGACTTATATTGCCTTCTTTACTTGGTAAAATGTATTGAAACTGCCCCCATGCTTTTCCTTAGCTTGATGGCGCATTTTTTTGCTTAGACTAACAGTCTATCAGGTCAATATACCTTTATTGGTCCTTTTACTTGAAGAAATATTGAATGTTTCCAAGATTTCCTGGTTGCAAATAAAGACACAGGACTTTGTGAATAGTTGCACTTTAATTTTACCTAGTGAAGGTATTTATTTTATTATAAATTAACAAATAGTACTTGCATTCTTTTTTTTTAATTCAGTTTATTCGGGAACCTTGAACAATCAGCTGACCCTGGGGAAAGCCAGCCCACAGCTTAAATAGCCTCTGAGTAGCCAACCCCAGCGTGCCATGTGGGCAATGAAGATAGGTCCACATACATGGAAGCAAGCCAGATCCTTGGCCTTAGCCAAATGTGGAGTTGTTCGTGACAGAGAGCACTCACCATCGGGAAGGTGGAAGGCGGGAACCAGCTCCATCTTTAAGGCATGGCATTACGCAGCTCTCTACAGTTCCCCCTTTTTGTTTTAGACGCATCAGGCAAGAGTAGAGGTCTGATCTCTGATATTAGAAATAAATTGGGACTTTGTACCGATGCTCATTTAGGTGTCATCCACCCAAAGAATATCAGACCCGTCTGATACCTTTTTCTCAGAGGCGGGACCTAGGGCATCAGCCCGCATGCAGTCAGACTTGCTCTTCTCTGGGTCGAAAGCAGCTGACCCTGAGTGCAGTGCTTAGCCTCGCATCCTGAGCGTAACATTTTAGCTCCCATGCTTGGGGAGACTGTTCTGCTTCAATGGCTGTAAAGGCCTGAATGGTCATGGCTGCATTACACTGTTGTGAGACTCTAATCTTGCATATATACCACAGGCAAACCAAGGAGACCAACACCAGAAGGCCTGCTAACGCTCCCATGCCTGCCCATTCCTTCAGATGATTCCTGGCTGCAGCAATCCATGATGATAATCCTGTGGCTAGTCCTGTGTCCACTCTGGTAGAATTTACCGTGACAATGGCCACTCTCAGCTGCTCCATCGTAGTATCGAATTCTCCAGTCCAATTACCTAAAATATAGCTAGACAATTGTTTAGACAGATTTGAAGCACAGGAAAAATTCTCATGTTGTATGTTAGTGACACAAAGTCCAGCATACTTTCATTGACAGCCAAGTTGAGCGATTTGCCATAGGGTATCAATTTGCTCCTGCACGAGGTCAATCTTTTGATTGAACACCATCAAGCCTCCTTTGAGTTGAGCATTAATTCCTTTTTGCACATCTAAGGCATGAGCTACATTGGCTAAAAGATTATTCAGGGTCTGAGCAGTCTGCCCAGTATGACTCATGGCTAATGCCCCGGTGATAGCTCCAACAGCCGCCAATGAGATGGCAGGAACAATGGCGGCTGTAGTTCCAAGATCCCTTTTCTGTCTGAAGAGAGTCATAGCATGAGGGGCATCAATGGGCACAGGTACCCAGCGAGGCATGCGAGTACCCAGGGCATACCTAAATTCACTAGCATTCCAGCATTGGGCAAAAAAGCAAGTATCATTACCACAATTACTTCGCTCTGTCTGGCTAACAATGAATAAAAATGGGGGATATAAACAAACAGGTGTGGGCTTATAGGAAATATTATGAGAAGCCTTAACCCCCTTGTTGGAACATGCTGCATCAGTTCTAGAACTAGCAGTGGTGGTGTCTGAGGTCTGAGTAGGTTCAGGAGACCATTGCCCCCAGGGGCGAGACGTGTTCCATGTAAATTGACTAACTCCATGTTTTCCTCCACTTTTGAAAGTCATTTAAGGTTCTTAAGTTACTTTTTTCCCTTTTTTTAAATTTTTCATCAATTACACTTTATTCATTCTGCATCCCCCCATAAGTCCCTCCCTCCTCCCCTCCCAATGCCACCCTCCCTCCTCCCTCTGCTTGCATGCCACTCCCCAAGTCCACTGATAGGGGAGGTCCTCCTCTCTTTTCTGATCTTAGTCTGTCAGTTCACATCAAAAGTGGCTGCATTGTCCTCTACTTTGGCCTGGTAAGGCTGCTCTCCCACAGGGGGAGGTGATCAAAGAGCAGGCCAATCAGATTATGTCAGAGGCAGTCCCTCTTCACATTACTATGTAACCCACTTGGACTCTGAACTGCCCTGGGCTACATCTGTGCAGGGGTTCTGGGTTATCTCCATGAATAGTCCTTGGTTGGAGTATGAGTCTCTGGGAAGTTCCCTGTGTTCAAATTTTCTTGTTCTGTTGCTCTCCTTGTGGAGACCCTGTTCTCTCCAGCTCTTACTATTTCCCAGTTCTTACCTAAAATTCCATCCACTCTGCCCAACAGTTGCCCATCAGGCTAAGCATCTGCTTTGATAGTCTGTAGGGCAGAGGCTTTCAGAGGCCCTCTGTGGTAGGTTCCTAGGTTGTTTCCTGTTTTCTTCTTCTTCTGATGTCCATCCTCTTTGCCTTTCTGGATGGGGATTGAACATTTTAGTTAGGGTCCTCTCTCTTGCTTAGTTTCTTTAGATGCACAGGTTTTAGTGGGTTTGTCTTATGTTGTATGTGTATATGAGTGAATATATACCATGTGTGTCTTTTTGCTTCTGGGACAACTCACTCAGGATGATCGTTTCCAGATCCCACCATTTACCTGAAAATTTTATGATTTCCTTATTTTTCATTGCTGAGTAATATGCCATTGTGTAGACATACCACAATTTCTGCATCCATTCTTCAGTTGAGGGGCATCTGGGTTGTTTCCAGCTTCTGGCTATTACAAATAAAGCTGCTACAAACATGGTTGAGCAAATGTCCTTTTTGTGTACTTGAGCCTATTTTTGATATATGCCCAGGAGTGGTATGGCTGGATCTTGGGGAAGCTCTATTCCTAGTTGTCTGAGAAAGCACCAGATTGATTTCCAGAGTGGTTGTACAAGTTTACATTCCCACCAGCAGTGGAGAAGGGTTCCCCTTTCTCCACAACCTCTCCAGCATGTGTTGTCACTTGAGTTTTTGGGAGATCTTTCCATCTTCTGATATCTTCTTCTAATTCTTTCTTCAGAGACTTGAAATTTTTTTCATACAAGTCTTTGACTTCCTTGGTTAGGGTTACTCTGAGGTACCTTATGTCATTTGTGGCTATTGTGAAGGGTGTTGTTTCCCTAATTTCTTTCTCAGCCCTTTTGTCTTTTGTATACAGGAGGGCTACTGATTTTTTTTAGTTAATTTTGTATCCGGCCACTTTGCTAAAGGTGTTTATCAGCTGTAGGAGTTCCCTGGTAGAGTTTTTGGGGTCACTCACGTATACTATCATATCATCTTCAAATAGTAATAATTTGACTTCTTCTTTGATCTCCTTCTGCCTTTATCTTCTTCAATGGTCTTATTGCTCTAGCAAGGACTTCCAGAACTATGTTGAAGAGATATGGAGAGAGTGGGCAGCCTTGTCTTGTTCCTGATTTCAGTGGGATGGCTTTAAGTTTCTCTCTGTTCAGTTTGATATTGGCTATAGGTTTGCTGTATATTGCCTTTACTATGTTTAGATATGTGCCTTGTATCCCTGATCTCTCCAATACTTTAAACATGAATGGATGTTGGATTTTGTCAAAGGCTTTTTCAGCATCTAGGGAGATTATCATGTAGTTTTTTTTTCTTTCAGTTTGTTAATATGGTGGATCACATTAATGGATTTCCGTATATTGAACCACCCCTGCATACCTGGGAGGAAGCCTACTGGTCATGGTGGATGATATCTTTGATGTGTTCTTGTATTCAGTTTGCGAGTATTTTGTTGAGTATTTTTGCATCAATGTTCATAAGGGAGATTGGCCTGAAGTTCTCTTTTTTTGTTGGGTCTTTGTGAGGTTTAGGTACCAAGGTGACTGTGGTTTCATAGCATGAGTTTGGTAATGTTGCTTCTATTTTGATTTTGTGGAATAGTTTGAAGAGAACCGGAATTAGCTCTTTTTTGAATGTTTGGTAGAATTCTGCGCTGAAACTATCAGGTCCTGGGCTTTTTTTGGATGGGAGACTTTTGATGACTGCTTCTATTTCCTTAGGGGATATAGGACTATTTCATTAATTTACCTGGTCCTGATTTAGCTTTGGTAAGTGGAATCGATCAAGAAAATTGTCCATTTCATTTAAATTTTCAAATTTTGTTAGACTTTTGAAGTAAGTCTTAATGATTGCTTGGATTTCCTCAGTGTCTGTAGTTATGTCCCTCTTTTCATTTCTGATTTTGTTGATTTGGTTGGTGTCTCGCTGCCTTTTAGTTAGCTTGGCTAAGGGTTTGTCGATCTTGTTGATTTTCTCAAAGAACCAGCTCTTGGTTTCATTGATTCTTTGAATTGTTTTATTTGTTTCTAATTGATTGATTTCAGCCCTGAGTTTGATTATTTCCAGCCGTCTGCTCCTTCTTGGTGTGTCTGCTTCTTCTTTTTCTAGGGTTTTTAAGTGAGCCATTAAGTTGCTTGAATGCGCTGTCTCAAATTTCTTCTTGAAGGCACTTAGTGCTATGAACTTTCCTCTTAGCACTGCTTTCATTGTGTCCCACAAGTTTGGGTATGTTGTGTCTTCATTTTCTTTGAGTTCTAGGAAAATTTTAATTTCTTTCTTTATTTCTTCCCTGACCCAGCTGTCTTTTAGTAGCAAGTTGTTCAGTTTCCATGTATGTGTAGGCTTTTTGCTATTTCTGTTGTTACTGAGGTCCAGCTTTATTCCATCGTGATCAGACAGGATACAAGGGATTATTTCAATCTTCTTGTATCTGTTGAGGCTTGCTTTGTGGCCAACTATGTGGTCTATTTTGGAGAAGGTTCCATGAGGTGCTGAGAAGAAGGTAAATTCTTTTGCGTTTGGGTGTAAGGTTCTGTAAATGTCTGTTAGGTCCATTTGATTCATGACCTCTGTTAGAGATATTGTTTCTTTGTTTAATTTCTGTTTAGTTGACCTGTCCTTTGTTGAGAGTGGGGTGTTGAAGTCTCCCACTATTAGTGTGTGGGGATCTATGTGTGGTTTAAGTTTTATCAATGTTTCTTTCACAAATGTGGGTGCCCTTGTATTTGGGGCATAGATGTTCAGGATTGCGATATCTTCTTGGTGGAATTTTCCCTTGATGAGTATGAAGTGTCCTTCCCCATCTCTTTTGATTAATTTTGGTTGAAAGACTATTTTATCAGATATTAGAATGGCTACTCCTGCTTGCTTCTTGTGTCCATTTGCTTGAAAAGCTGTCTTCCATCCCTTTACACTCAGGTAATGTCTATCTTTGTGACTTAGGTGTGTTTCTTGTATACAACAGATTGCTGGGTTTTGTTTACGCAACCATTCTGTCAGTCTGTGTCTTTTTATTGGAGAATTAAGTCCATTGATATTGAGAGAGAGTAATGACCAGTGGCTGTTAGATCCTTTGGATTTGATGTTGGCTGTGGTCATACGGTTGTGTGCTTCGTTGCTTTTTGTTTTACTGTAGTGGGGTTATTTTTTTCCTGTGTTTTCTTGAATGTAGCTAGCTTTCTTGGGTTGTATTTTCCCTTCCAGTGTCTTCTGTAATGCTGGATTTGTTTGTAGGTATTGTTGAAATTTGTTTTTGTCATTGAATATCTTGTTTGCTCCGTCTATGAGGACTGAGAGTTTTGCAGGGTATAGTAGCCTGGGCTGACATCTGTGTTCTCTTAGGGTCTGCACAATATCTGTCCAGGCCTTTCTGGCTTTCATAGTCTCTGTTGAAAAGTCAGGTGTGATTCTAATGGGTTTGCCATTATATGTTACTTGGCCTTTTTCTCTTGCAGCTTTTAATATTTTTTCTTTGTTCTGTATACTTACGGTTTTGATCATTATGTGGCGGGAGGATTTTCTTTTTTGGTCTAATTTATTGGGTGTTCTATTGGCCTCTTGTATTCTTATTGGCCTCTCCTTTAAGTTGGGGAAATTTTCTTCAATGATTTTGTTGAAAATATTTTCTGGGCCTTGGTGCAGGGACTCTTCTTTTTCCTCTATTTCTATTATTCTTAGGTTTTGTCTTTTTATGTTGTCTTGAATTTCTTGGACGGTCTGTGTCAGGAATTTTTTAGATTTAACATTTTCTTTGACAGATACATCGATTTCTTCCATTGTATCTTCCACACCTGAGATTCTTTCTTCCATTTCTTGTAGCCTATTGGTTATGCTAACTTCTGTAGTTCCTGCTTTCTCCCCTAAGTTCTTTCTCTCCACAATTTCTTCCATTTGTGTTTTTTTTAATTTTTCCAATTCTATCTTCAGGTCTTGAGCTATTTTGTTGGTTTCCTTCCCCTGTCTGACTGTATTTTCATGTTTTTCCATCAATTCCTTCAGCTGTTTGTTTGAACAATCCACTGTTTCTTTTATTTCATTCAGTGATTTAAGCATTTCCTCTCTAAAGGCCACATACTTTTTGGCTTCAGCTTCTTCTATTTCTTTTCGTATTTGTTTCCTCTGTTATCATCTTCTTGAGCATAGATGTTAGGTCGTCTCCTTGAATTTCATTTATGCTGGGGTGTCTAGGGCTATTTGCCCCTGGATAACTGGGTTCTGGAGATGCCATAATGCTCTGGCTTTTGTTAGTTGAACTTTTACGCTGTCCTCTACCCATTGGGCTATCTTAGGTGTTTGAATTTAGTTTCTGGTTGTTTCTGGACTGTTGTAGTGGAAAGAATCCCTTTGGCAGGAAGATGCTTTTTCCTCAAGGAAGCCTTCCCAGCTTTTTGGGTATAGTCCCTGGAAGTCTGGTGTTTTTCAGGAGTTGCTACAGCTCACCTCAGGCATAGAGACCTGGGTGGTAACTGTGGTCCTGATTAGTCAAGAGGGCTCTCCTCTCACCGGGAGAAGTCCTGGGGGCAGCTGCCCTCCTTCTGGGTTTCTTGCTGTAAATTTAGTGATCAGCTGCAGTAATCTGTGGCAGGTGAGTACTGCTCTGGTGTCTTGGGGCACTCAGTTCTGTCTGTTTGCAATCTGCAGTCTGCTAGACTTTCCCTAGGTGACCCCAGCAGCACGGTTTCTTCCTTCCCTGTGGGGTCCTCTCTGGACAGGGGTTCCCAGTCCCTGTTGTACTGGGGCACGCAGCTTGTCTGTACCGCTGAGCTGAGCACGCAGATCTCTGCGCGGCAGGAGCTCAGTTGTGTTGGCGGTGGGTACCAGCCGTCCTAGAGACCTTCCGGGGAAAGACTGGGTGACCCGTGATCAGTCTGGCAACTTTGCTTCCCCGTGGAGTCCCCCCACGACTGGGACTCCCAGTCTCAGGCACCCTTGTGCCCACGGATCAGCCTGGGAAAGTGATTGGGACATGGATGCTTGCGGCTCCAGCCCGGAGACACAAAGCCCGAGTTACCTGGGATTTCTTCCGGGTTCTGGCTGGGTAGCCGTGAGTGGACCAGACCGATTCCCATGCTGTGGGAGCCTCCCCTCACCTGGGCCCAGAGTTCAGTCTCCTGGTCGCTGCACGGCGAGTGCTGTCCCGCTTCTCAGATGTGGTGCTCTCCCGGCACCGCCATCTTGGCTCCCCTGCATTCTTAAATTTGTATATAATGTATTTGCTTATCAGAGATTTGTAATGCCTCTCAGTTTGAATGAGAAAGACAGCTTTTTCCTATAGGTCTATAATCATAAGCAATCTATGTATTTAACTACTTGTATATTTTTATGATTACGTCTCTTCATTTTTTTGGTGGTGCCTAGCCTTTAATGACTGAACCATCTCTCCAGCTCATAAAGCATCTTCAGAAAAGGGAATCTCAAACCAGAGTTTAAACAGTTTTTTGAAATTTGATGTTTAAAGAGTAATGACAGGTACCTGAACTTTCACTACTCGTCTTAACCATAATCCCATATGATAACAATAATGACAAAAGTTAACAGTGGTATTATTACCAATAATAATTAGATATATTAACATGAATAACAATAATAGTCACTACTAGTGCCTATATTTTTAATATCATTAACATGGATGATAATAGCTATTTACAAAGCACTTAGGATTGCTGGACACTGTTCTAAGTACTGGACAGGTACATATGCTTCACAATTGCTACTGGTGGTTAATTTATACTCATTATGCAAATGAAGGATGCAGGCTCCAAATTTTTGAGCTACTTTTCAAATGTTCCATAGCTGGTAATTTTTTAGAGTTACATTTTGAAATAAAATTCTGTTTTGAATTCTTACTAGAGACCCCCAAATTCAATAAATAGCAAATTAATTTTATATACTACTCTATCCCTTGCTATTTATTTTTTAATTTTTGTGTTTTTTAATTTTAATGTTAACAATTTATTCATTATATATCCGGATTGAAGTTCCCCCCTCAAATCACATCTCTTGCTATTTAATTTATCTTGTTTTTGTACTTATATGAGATGTTTATATAGCTTCTTTGTATTATTTATTAAACAAAATCTTAGTATCACAACAAAATACTGAGTCAGAGTAGCTAAAAATTGAATCAGAAGTCTTTTGATAATTTAAAACTAAAAAGTTGTCTCTTGAGAAGGCAATTATTATTTAAATCTAAACTTCCATGTAAACAATTTAACCTATGTTTCTCTGCTATGTAAGAATACAGCCAAACACCACTGGAAATTCCAGATTATCCGCATTCTTTTTGGAGTCTCCACTTCTTGCACTGTGCCTGTTAGTTCCTAAATCGCAGAGGCTTGACAATTGCTGAACTGAGGGAGGTCAAGCGTTATAGCTGCAGCATCTGGCCAAATTAAATCTCTTCCCCACACTTCCACTCAGCAGTCTCTGTCAAGAGCATGTTGTGTCCAGCATTTGTCTCATTATTTTCAAATTGTGCCTCAGAAAATGCATCTGGGCATCTTGCAGCTCCTCATGAAGGGGAAAGATATAATTTGCAGGGACGATGTGACACAGTGGGTGATGAGCCGCATTTTCTCCCAGTTTCAAAGGACCATGGCAATAAAGCTTTTTACGAGCCTTGGTGAGGCTGCAAGGCAATGACCAGCTTCCATTCTAGCAAAGAATATCGCTGCACATGGTTCTCATCAAAAATAAAACGCCAGAGACTGTTGAAGGTCAGGCAGGGGGCGGGCCTTAGCAAAGAGAAGGCACATCTTTCTGAATTTAATTGGTAATGGTTGAAAAAGGCAGAGCCCAGAGAAGAAGAAATAAAGGGTTATTTCCTTGTTCTTGATTCAGTAGTACAATCAGGCATGAGGATACTTGATAAAGCTTGAGATTTTGGCTTACACTGAAAAATATTCTGATTTCAGATAATCAAATATTCCCTCTAATTATCTCCTTCAACCACATCATGATTTCTTTTTATTCCAAAAATATGTTCACATAATAGTACAGACATTTCTAAAAAATTAAGAGACGCTTAAGTTTGTGATCATCACTCTTCTGTTTCTAATCCAAAGAGGAAAGACACAAGCTTATCTTTACTACATGAAATTCAGAATGAGATTCTAAAAGTATTTGCCTTCTTGAATATTATTCTTTGAAATAGAGATGGGACTTTTAGATGGTGGACCATAGAGGAGATGAAGTATTTTGGTCTGCTACACATTGAATGAAGATGGAAAAAATCTTTACTCCATGCACATGTAGTATGCATAATTTAACAAACGGGAACTATAAACTTGGAATTTTTATAGTGTTTTCCCTTAAAGTTATAAAAAATATTTTCTAATAGGACATATGTTATTTCTAGCTAATGAATGATTTCTGTAATTCTGTTGTTGGTTCTGAAACATTAAGTCAACCAGTTGGGTTGTCTGATTTCCACATACATTCCTTGAGTCTATTCTGAAGTTTCTAACTTGGTTGTTCTGGAAAGAGAATGTTAGCAATCTAGTCTAAGGCAAATGTTACACAAATTCAAACTAGATAATTTTCCAAGAGGGAAAAGAAATCTCATCATCAATGAATTCTAATACATTCCACTTTCTAAAGGAATTTTTTTATTATTTATATGAATCTCTTCAGTTCAATATGATCATCATATTTTATTAACAGACTAGCTAAAGTGTTCACAAAAGTTAAAACAAAGAGTAGAGCAAAACTTCTAATAGTGTGGATGAAATCAAAAGCCCAGATCTTTCTTGCTTATCATTATGAGGACCTACTCATGATCTACACTAGAAATAAAGCTATTTTTCCATTTGGATTTTATTTTGGAGAAAAAAAAATAAGGAACTGATAAGAAAATATGCATTAGACCGTTAGTTCTCAACTTGTGGACCTCAACCCCTTCAGGTGTCAAACAAGCATTCACAGGGGTTGCATATCAGATACATACATTACCATTAGAAGCAGCAGCAAAATTATGGTTATAAAGTAACAACAAAAACAATTTCATGACTGAGAGTTACCACAATGTGGGGAACGGTATTAAGGGGTCACAGCATCAGGAGGGTTGAGAATGACTATACTAGACACAAAGAGAAATTAAATGAGAAATTAAAGTATGTTTCCTATCTGAAGGTGAGTTGGTTATGAACAAAATACACATATATCGTGCATATATATCATGTGTGTGCTATATATTTTGTTAGGGTTAGGGTTATATATCATGCGTATGGGCCTAACAGAGCTTCACCTAAAAATTTGGTGTATTGCCAGGGGCCAGCCCCTGTTATAGCTAGGTTCTGCAGAGGAAATAAGGAATGGGAGAAGGAGGATTTAGTCAGGCCTGGGGGTCAGGAGGAGCTGGCAGCCTGACTGACTGGCAGTTAGAGTACTTCCTTATACAGAACTTGGTAGGCAGAGATAAATTCATGTTGTTCCAAAACATATCATATTATTTTTGTCCCTGGATACATGTTTTTATTTCCTCTTGGTCATAAGTTGAGTCATCACTGATAAAAATGAAAGAACAGAGTTATCTTTTACAATCATTTTTCCTCATCAACCCCACAATCCAACTTTAAGAATCTTGTGATTTCAAGGGCATTAGACAGAAAGAAAATCTCCAAGCCAGCTTGGGCAGATTGCCATGTTCTGAGTGGTATATTATCAACTTCTAATCATTAGAGTGTTAATTGTCATTAGGCCCAAGAAGAATCTTCAGCCCAAAGCTGCTGCAGTTATTTTTCAATTTCTGGCCTACTACAATGTTTATATTTTATGTAGTTGTAGAATTTATGTCTAATCTTGGTATTCTTTTGCTCCTTGGTAATATGACATCACAGTGGCCCTGAATAAGTTAACTTTTCTAGAAAAGGGGAAGGGAATCTTAATACTTTATTCTTTTGCTGATTATCCACACCATTCTTCGTCCATCAGTATAAGCCAGTGTAGGGCAGAGATTAACTGCAGCCAATCTAACTTTGTTGTATCTTTTCCTTGAGGCACATACCATATGTGGCCCACAATCTTATATGGCATGTAACTGCCTCAACATATGAACATAGAGTAGAAAAATAGCTTTTAACCTATCTGCTGCCAACTCCTCTCACCCACTGAATCATGTTTACCTTTTAAAGTTGATTTTGTTCTGATTATCTAGTTCCTGAGTAAGTACAGGGGCAAATGTTCCAAGAGTATCTTTGAGTCTGAGCCTCATAAGGAGATATCTGGAGCCTGTGAGCCACAACCTACAGGGCTTAAAGAAGACTTCAAAGTCGGCCAGATCAGGATATCTTTCCAAAGCAGGAGGGGTACTGTGTTCAAGACTCCCCTGGGGAAGTGAGTACTAAGAAGCAGTACTCCTGGGAGACGGCAGAAATGATCCATAACAAATTTCCCATCAATCCAATATTCCCAAGTTGTACAAATATTTAAAGATCCCCAAGCATGCAACACATGGAGATAAAGACCAAGAGTAGAAGGCTTCACCACAGCAATTGCATCATTCCGTTCATCTTGGTCGATCTTTAGCAAGCAGCTGTGCTGGCTTTATGATATTCGCTGTTCTTTTTATAGATGCCTGTGCCCGTACATGGTGGTATCAGACTAAAGCAGAGGAATGAAAATGGGGTGGAGCTGCTAAGAAAGGACAGACAATGGCCTGGTGGTTAAGAGCTTATACTGATGTTACAAAGGACCAAAGGTTGGTTCCCAGCACCCATATATGGTAACTTACAATCTCCTGTAGGGCATCATCTGATACCTCTGGCTTCTTCAGACACCTGTACTCATGTGCAAATACCCACTCAGACACACCCCCATGCATGTAATTAAAATATAAATAAATAATAAATTTTAAAAATTGGAACAAAAAGAGTCGTTTTAGTTTGTTTGATTGACTATGTTGTTGTTTTAAGAAAAGGCTCTGCCAGGTCTCAAACTTTCTACACAGCTTACACTAGAAATTTGTGTTCTCCCTGCCTTAACCTCCAGAGTTCCAGAATTATAGGCATACATCATCAAACCTAGAAAAATAAAATTAAACAAGACAAAAGTTTTTCTTTTAAATCAGCTAATTCTTTCTGTTTGTTTGTTTTGTTTTGTTTTTTCAAAACAGGGTTTCTCTATGTAGTCCTGGGTGTCCTGGAACTTGCTCTGTACAGCAGACTGGCCTTGTACTCAGAAATCCACTTGCCTCTGTCTCCTAAGTATTGCAATTAAAGATTATGGAGAACTACCACCCAGCCAAATCAGCTAATTCTTATCTTAATTCTTTTCTGTTTCTGAAATTTGCCACAGAGATAGAATGGCAACACTTTATAAACCTAAAAGTTACCAGAATTCCAAGCCAACCTCTAAAATGCTCTCCCCCTCCCCCTATATCAGCTGGTGTTTGCTCCTGTGTAATTACCATCCCCCACTGAGTGCTGCTGGGCTGAAATAATTATGTGATCACAGCTAGAAAACAGAAGTTGAAATATGAGGCCTTTGATCCACTTGGAGTTTAATTTTGTGCAGGATGATAAATATGGATCTATTTTCATTTTTCTAGACGTAGACATCCAGTTAGACCAGCACCATTCGTTGAAAGCGCTATCTTTTTCCCATTGTATGGTTTTGGGATCTTTGTAAAATATCAGGTGTTCATAGCTGTCTGGATTTATTTCTGGGTCTTCTATTCGATTCCATTGATCCACCAGTCTGTTTCTATGCCAGTACCATGCAGTTTTTATTACTGTTGCTCTATAGTACAACTTGAGATCAGGGATGGAGATAACTCTAGATCTTTTATTGTACAGGATTGTTTTAGTTATTCTGGGTTTTTTGTGATTTTGAGAATTATTCTTTCAAGGTCTATAAAGAATTATGTGAGTATTTTGATACTAATTGCATTGAATCTGTAGATTGCTTTTGGTAGAATGGCAATTTTTCTATGGAACAGGATGGGATCCTACAATAGATGTCCTCTGAAACACTCCACTCATCAGGGGAATTACAGCAGAAGCAGAGACTCACAGCCAAACTTTGGGCAGAATGCAGGGATTCCTATGGAAGAAGGTAGAAATAGAAGGACCTGGAGGGAACAGGAGCTCTACAAAAGACTAACAAAGCCAACAAATCTGGCCACAGGGGGAAATGCTGAGACTGATACATCAACCAAAGACAATTTACAGAGAAGAGCTAAACCCCCTGCTCAGATGTAGCCCACAGGCAGCTCAGTCTCCATGTGGGTTCCCTAATAAGGAGAACAAGGGCTGTCTCTGACATGAACTCAGTTACCTACTCTTTGATCACTTCCTGCTGGCCAGGTGTCCTTGCCAGCATACAGAGGAAGAGGATCCAGGCAGTCCTGATGAGACTTGATAGGATAGGGTCAGATAGTAGGAGAGGAGGGCTCCCTATTTCAGTGGGCTAGGGGAGAAGAATAGGGTGGAAGAAGGAAGGAAAAAGGGAAGGTGGGACTGGGAGGAGATAAAGGAGCAGGCTATAACAAGACCTAAGGTGAATAAATAATAATTTTTTTAAAAAAAGGAAATATAAAAAAAGAAAAAATAAAGACGAGAAGGCCTGCTGTGGAGGTTGCCACATGCCAAGCCCCAGTCTGCAGCCATCCACAGTGCTTATCTCACTGCCACATGGAGCTGAAGTCTGCCAAAAATCTGTGATTTTGAAATTGGATCCTAAGCTCTAGAAAGATATACCTCTTAGCTGATACCCTAACTTCCTTTTGATGAGACCTTAGGCAGAGAAGATGTAGTAGTTCTGTCTGGGCTTCTTTCCTACAAAACCATGGAAGAACTTTAAGCATTTTAAATGTCATTAAATGTTTTATAATACACACACACACACACACACACACATACATGTGTGTGTGTGTGTGTGTGTGTAGTTCCTGAACCTTAGGCTCCGAGGTCATTGCAGGATAGAGGGTAATAACGGCCAGAGGATAAGGGAGTTTTCTGTGAGATTTTGTCTCCTATGGAATGTCAGAAGCTACACCCATAAAGTATCACCGGCATGACTGCCTAAACATGAGCTGAACAAGGGCCACACCAATACAGTCTCAAACATACATACAGAACTACAGACAACTAAGGAAGGCTGACAGCACAACAAATAGTCTTCCCAGGCAAAAGCACAACAGTTGGCTATCAGCAAGCAAACGGTCATGCCTAAAAATACATACATATAACTTGCAGATAGAACAGGTTGCATCTATGTATGTGTGTAGATACATTTTTCCATAAATGTATGTGCATGTAATAATTACTACTAAATTTGAAAGAGAGAAAGGAGGAATCTATGGAAGGGTTCCGGGCAGGAAAGATCTTGTTTGCCCTCTTTTCAGTCCTAGTTAAAGAATAAATTTCTGTGTGTCCTCTGTTAAGTCCTTGGAAAATAAGGTTTCTCTCTGTAATTAAGTTCCTGTTTCTTAGATATGATCTAAACTGGTTGCAACCTATTCACATGATATCTTCTCTAATAATCTCTGTTTGGACTACTTCCTATCCAGAATCTCAAAATACTTGCTAGTATTTTTCATCTGGGCCACTTTCCTCCTTCCCTGACAATCTGGCCACGTGCTCCTCTCCATGCTAACCTGTCAAGTTTCCCTGCTTCCTTCCTCTTCCCATGCCTTACCCTTGTTTGTTTCTTCCCTTTTCATTGTACCTTTCTATCAAGGTTTAATCACGACTCTCTCATTGTTGTAAACACCTTATCTCTCCTATAAAAAGAACTTCAAGAGGCCATCAGGAACTGCTCTCTCAAATCCTGACTTAGGATGAAGCAGCAGGCTGGCCAGTCCCGGGTCCACCCCAAAGTACAGCTTGCTGTAATTGTACCTTGCTAGATTTGGTCTTTGCTCCTTGTGATTCTCAGGTTTAACAGTACCACAATGAGCATCACAGAAGGCTTTGTTCTGATGGACCCAATACTATAATAGGCATAACTGCCAATACTGAGCAAAACAACAGAAATGTCTACATAGAATTTCATGGGCAGCAAAGAGAAGAGGGCTAGAATTTGGGGACTGGCTGAATCTGTTTAGGTTACAGTTCAATCAGAAAAGTCAGTGAATAAAGACAAAACCAAAATGATGAAAAGAAAACAGGCCATAAAGACTGGGTTTTAGTTGTGTCTAAAGACTTCCTGGCATGTGTAGAGGTGTTTGCCTCAGTTCACCCAGAGGAGGAAGTGGAATGTGTGGCCTTATCCAAGAAAGCATTATCAGGAAGCACAGTCAAGAATCACACTGGGGAGACAATCAGCAGAATTTTCAAATTAAGATGAACAAAAACAAATCCACTGCACAGATGTTTACAGAACTTAATAACTTATCCTGAAGTACAGTTTCTTAGTGATATTTCCAACTGTAAGCAATATGAAAAACTTTCACAGTGATGGTGGACAGAGGATAGGGTAGATAAAGTCTTGATGATAGAAATTTTGGTGAAGTATGCAGAAAGACATAATGTTTTTCAAGATGTTTGGATGAGAATAAGCTGAACTTTAACTGTTGCATACTTAAAATACTTCTGAAGATTATCAGAAGTCACATTAAAAGAGTGCCCACCTCATTATTTTTCCTAGTGGTTAATCACCAGAATTTAACATTTTTTTACCATTAAAAAGTTAACATTATCAAAAGTGTTTAAACCGGATGGTAAATGCTACTTGGTTGAAATTATCTTATGAAAGCAATACATATCAGACTAAGATTAGGAGCTGACAAGATGGCTCAGTGGGTAAAGGTACGGTGTAACCTAGTGACCTGATTCTGAGGCCCAAAAGCCCTGTAAATGTAGATAGACTCAACTTCACAAAGCTGTCTCCTGACTTCATAGTGAGCCATGACATGTGGGCCACTCACGTACATCATGAACCCACCAGCTTTCCACAACAACAGCAAGAAAAACAAGAAAAACAGACAAGAACTGGGAGCTGCCTCTTAGACAGTCCTCCTAATGAAATGGACAGTGTTCAGCAATGAAAACTGTAGCTTTGGCATATGGAATATGTGTGCATGTTTTTAAGCATGTGCGTTGCTTCTGCTTCTCTGCCTCTCATACTAGTAGTAACGAGTCACTGTATGCACCAAAAGGCAAAACAGAAAATTTCTTCAGAATTAAC
Source organism: Meriones unguiculatus (assembly GCF_030254825.1). NCBI lineage: Eukaryota > Metazoa > Chordata > Mammalia > Rodentia > Muridae > Meriones > Meriones unguiculatus. Next base: position 104,864,512 of record NC_083350.1, on the reverse strand, counting down.
GGAAACATGCAAAATAAAAAATAAAATGCATTCAAATGAAATCCTCAGCTCTAATTAATCCCAAAGAGAGTGAGAGATTACAATGAAGTTGAATACAATTTCTTTTCTCAAGCCTTATTTTATCTTCCTAGGTTCATCCCCTGAGCCAGCTAAATTCAACAATTAGAAAAGGGTTATACAATGACACATTTAGAATATCACTAAATTCATTGAGTTTTATATAATCAAATCAACAATCTTAATCTTGCAGAACGTGATCTTGAACACTTCAGTTAATAAGCCAGTGATCAGCTCGCCTGATCTTTGGGAATGGTCCTGTTAAATTGGCCATGCTTGGTTTTAATCCCTAAGATTGAATTTTGCTGAGCTGCTTAACAGTGTTCACTTTTCCCTGTTCTAAATTGAAGCTTATTGTGACAAACATACTATCCATAGGAAGCGGGTTTTATATTAATAAAATAAACATCCACTGAGTTTTCTTTACCCCAATAGCTCTTAAAATTATCTGAGAAGGGAGGGTGGGAACGGGAGGGGAGGAGGGAGGGGCTTATGGGGGGATACAAAATGAATAAAGTGTAATTCATAAAAGTTAAATAAAAAAAATTCCCAATAAAAAAATTATCTGAGAAAAAAATGTTTAATCTTCCTATGCAAATAAACAGAAATGAACAATAACAACAACAACAAAAAAACAACTTTTTATTCTTGGGCCCAATGGACATTTTGGATCAATCTGTGGGTTTGCCTTCTGCATTTCACCGTATCTAGAAATACCCCTAGCCTCTGTATGTAAACCCAGCAGCATTCCCCTCATTATGACAACCACAAATGTCTTCACTGTTGACACATGACCCACCCTCTACCTCCCACCTTCCAAGGGACATAATTAACCTTTGCTGAGAATCACTGCCGAAAGCTAGTGTTTCTTCAGAACTCGTAATGACTGGCAGGAGGACAGCAGCATACACTCTCTTCAAATATATAATTTGGGTATAAAAATTATTTTGAGCTAAAAAAATAATTGAAAAATATTATGTGCCAGAAGGACTCTGTTTCTTCCAGAAAAGGGATAAAATCCTGTAAAAGAGATGGGGGGAAGGCAGTCATTTTATCACCAGAGACTGGAATTCAGTGCAAACCATCCTGGTAAACTGGCTTTATTTTCATGGCCACATCTGAACATTTCCTACCTTCTGTTATATTCTCACAACTCCTACTTTTTGTCAAATTTTACATATAAATATTCAACTCTCTCTGCTTCTTTAGGTCTTCCCTTCCTCAGAGGTGCCAGTGACAAATAACACTTAAATTAAACAAATATGCCTGCTCTTCTCCTCTTGCTCCATCTGTATTGACTCCCATTTGTAGGTTTACCCCAAAACTATGAGCATAAAAGTAAAAAATTGCCTCCCTACACAAGTGAGTTTAAACACTTTAAAATTATAAATTTATTTAATCTTTAAAATAATTTTAAAATGTAAATCTTGTTTTTAAGCTTTTTATTAGATTTTTTTTTAATTTAGCTGCCTGGATGTTTTGTCTGCATTTATGTTTGTGTACCAAGGCATTCGGTGCCCAAGGAGAACAGAAAAGGACAAAGAAGCATCTAGGTGTGTGTAAGCCAACATACCAGAGGTGAGAACCAAACCCAGGTCCTCTGCAAGAGCAACAAAGTACTCTTAACTATTAAGCCATCTTTCCAACCCCCTAAACCTAGTTTTTGTCCCCATATTATAGACTGTGGGGATGGTGGCAAAGCAGGCAATTAGCTCCCTGTGGGTACATAGCTAGTTCACAATTAATAGACCTAAGATTTTTGACTTAGACAGCCCAGTATACTTTGTAGAAGGGCAGTACAATCATTTATTCATTTAACAAATAAAATGTACTGAGAGTTTAGTATGTGCGTATGAAGAAAAATAATTGAATGGTGTCCTCAATGTGTTCATAGCTTAATTACAGAAATCAGACATAACTGGCAGCATGGAGGAAAGCAAGCAGCTAGAATGCAGCATTCTCTTATGGTGGATCTCTTCTATCTTCCTCATTTTTCAGCTTCTCTGCATACAGTGGTTATCATCTCCCCCTGCACACACTGAATAACTGACCACAAGTTCCAGCATAAATGCTGCTTCACGATTATGCAGAATCTAATAAGGTTAGGAATATAAGGAATGGAGATGGATTGGGAAGCAAAATATTTACTTTGCAACCATGAAGACCTGAGCTGAGATCACCAGCACACTCGACATGGCCGGGTCATGTCTGCAATCCTAACAGTGAAATTAGGGGCAGAAACAGAGGGATCTCTGGGATCTTGTTGGCCAGCCAACTGGGTTGAAATACTGAGTTTCTTGAGGTACCTCATCTCAAAAACATAAGGTGAAGAGTGATGATGTCTATCATTTCTTGCCTTCACACACATGTATTGTCTCATATGCCCATGTCCATATACCAAACACACTCATAAACACACAAATAAAAATAAACAATTTTAAAGCTATGTTATTCCTTATTAGTAATGAATGCAACTCAGTTAAATACCTTAGACAGAACGAATTTGCTCTACAAGACTTGATATTATCTCAGGCCGATGAAGGATAGTATTTTTAAGGTCCATTTGATGGAAACGCTTATGAAGAGAAACTGTGGTTTAGAAATCTTGTAAGCCAGTAGACTGTTTCAGTTCTATTCCTGTCCCAGCTGGCCAGATAACTGAGAAATTTCAGGCATCAGTCTCAATTCATAAGTTTATGGATTTGACCTAACATATATCTCTGAATATCTTGATGAGGCATATTGACCACAGAAGTCATCTGAAATTAAAGGCTACATCAGTGTTGGGATGGTTGCAGATAGCGCAGAAGTTGACAAATTATCATCTAATTTTAAGGACTCTGTTAGACCTCCTACTTCTTATCCTCTGTGGGCAGATAGCATCACACCCTGAGAAGACAATCCATTAGTGAAGCTCACTATTAATTTTAATAATATCTTGGCATGTTACATCACCCATAAAACACTTATATGCTTGAAATATTTGAGTGTCAATCCTCAGAACTCTTTCTACAGGCAATTTGGTATCTCCTCTGTTCTCTAGATGAGGACAAATGACTGGGTGACTAGCTTGAGGTCAACCAGCAAAGCAGAACTCAGTGGAACAAAAGGCTTAGCCCTGATACATTCAGGTTATTTTACCAATATCAGAAGAGAAATGTTGTATTGTTTTGGTTTTGTTTTATCAAACCTATGTAACAAATTGATTTGCCACATAAATCTATTTTGTTAGGTCAACTACATTCATTATAACCACAACCATACTAAGGAAAGACAATAAACTAATCTATTTTCTTGTTTTAATCATTTCTTTAGACAAATTAAATATAAAATTTTCCATGAACTGCCATTTTAAAAGACTCATGTGAGGGATACAAGGAATAAAAGCAACCCTTTGGTTTAGTTACTTTTTTCTTTCAGAAGCTAAAAATGCATAACTGAATAAAGACAGATAAAATACTTCATTACAAATAGAGACCCAAATCTGTATTAAACTCATCATGAAGAACGGTTTCTGTTAAAATGGATTGAACTTAGTTTCCCAAATACAACGGCTGAAGTTGCTGGGTGTCCTAAAATTATGGCTTTGAAAAGAAAAAATGTTTTACTTACATTAATGCTACCTTATCTGTTGCCATTCCATTTTTCTAAGATGATTTTATTCTGTTTCACACATTTTACTTTAAACATGTAAAGCAATATGATCATGTCAAAAGCTTGACAAGTACATGTTTCCATACTTGTGTTTATTCAAAAAGACAACACATTTTGAACTGAAAGATAGTTTTTAGATGTCAAATACAAGAGGCGCTTAATAGGAACGGTAGAGGAGAAAGTTCATTGTGGTTAAAAGGGAGAGCATGGCCAGAGGCAGGGACATCTGGGAGAGTCCAGATTGGTCATAACCAGGCTGAGCTGGGCCATATGGAGAGAGGGGAAGAGGGAAGGTAAACGGTAAATGGAGAGAAAGAAACTAGATGTAGCAACCAGGAGGCCAAAGGTATAAAAGGGTGAGTTGAGATTGTATAAAGAAGAACCTTTGGGGGAAGGGCAGCCAAACCCCTGGGCTGGAGAGTTCAGGGTAGAGAGAGGGGCATGCCACTCATACTCTGTAGTGGGCAGGGACTGAGGGACTGGAGGCCAGTTCCCATTCTTGTAGGTTAAATAGGCACCTCAGCCCTTTGTCCCAGGTGTGAAACTTCACAAAAGTGAATTCTTTTTATTCAAAAATTAGGGTGATAAATATGAATTTATTTGCATTTTTCTACAGGTAGAGATCCAGGTAGACCAGCACCATTTGTTGAAGATGTTGTCTTTTTGGGTTTTTTTAATTTAATTTAATTTAATTAATTACATTTTATTCACTTTGTATCTCCTCATAAGCCCCTCCCTCTTCCCCTCCCAGTCCCACCTTCTCTCCCCCGTCTTCACGCATGTCCCTCCCCAAGTCCACTGATAAGGGAGGTCCTCCTCTCCTTCCTTCTGATCTTCGTCTATCAGATCACATCAGGAATGGCTGCATTGTCATCTTCTGTGGCCTGGTAAGGCTGCTCCCCCATCAGGGGGAGGTGATCAAAGAGCAGGCCAATCAGTTCATGTCAGAGGCAGTCCCTCTTCTCATTACTATGGAACCCACTTGGACACTGAACTGCCATGGGCTACATCTGTGCAGGGGTTCTAGGCTATCTCTATGCATGGTACTTGGTTGGAGTATGAGTCTCTGGGAAGACCCCTGTGTTCAAATGTTCTGGTTCTGTTGCTCTCCTTGTGGAGTTCCTGTCCTCTCCAGATCTTACTATTTCCGACTTCTTACATAAGATTCCATGCACTCTGCCCAACAGTTGGTCGTAAGTCTCAGCATCTGCTTTGATAGTCTGTAGGGCAGAGCCTTTCAGAGGCTCTCTGTGGCAGGTTTCTAGGTTGTTTCCTATTTTCTTCTTCTGATGTCCTTCCTCTTTGCCTTTCGGAATGGGGATTGAGCATTTTAGTCAGGGTCCTCTCTTTTGATTAGTTTCTTGTTTGTTTGTCTTCCATTGTATGGTTTTGGCTCCTCTGTCAAAAGTCAGGTGTGCATAGGCGTCTGGTTTTTTTCTGGGTTTTCAATTCGAGTCCATTGGTCAACCAGCCTATTTCTATACTAGTACCATACAGTTTTTATTATTATTGCTCTGTACTATAGCTTGAGGTCAGGTACGGAGATAGCTCCAGAAGTTCTATTATTATATAGAATTGTTATAGCTATTCTGTTTTTGTTTTTGTTTTTCCATATGAAGTTTAGAATTGTTCTTTCAAGGTATGTGAAAAAAATTGTGTTGTTGTTTGAATGAGAATTGCATTGAATCTGTAGATTGCTTTTGATAAGATGTCCATTTTTACTATATTAATCTAACCCATGCATGAACATGGGAGATCTTTCCATCTTTTCTGTATCTTCTTCAATTTCTTTCTTCAGAGACTTGACGTTCTTGTCATATAGGTCTTTGACTTTCTTGGTTAGAGTTACCTCTAGATACTTTATATTACTTGTGGCTATTGTGAAGGGTATGGTTTCTCTAATTTCTTTCTCAGCCCTTTTGTCCTTTGCTTACAGGAGGACTTCTGTTTCTTTGGTTTTTTTTTTTTTTTTGTTTTTGTTTTTGTTTTTGTTTTTTGTTTTTTGGGTTTTTTTTTTGCTTTTGTTTTAGTTTTAATTAAATTTTTATTGTTTTAATATTAGTTACAGTTTATTAACTTTGTATCCCAGCTGGAGCCCACTCCCTCTCCCTCATTCCTTCCCAATCTCACCCTCCCTCCTTTATCTCCTCCCTGCCCCTTTCCAAGTCCACTGATAGGGGAAGACCTCCTCCCCTTCCATCTGACCCTAGCTTATCAGGTATCTTCAGGACTAGCTGCAAAGTCCTCCTCTGTGGCCTAGCAAGGCTGCTCCTCCTTCAGGGAAGGGGAGGTCAAAGAGCCAGCCATTGAGTTCATGTCAGAAATTGTCCCTGTTCCCCTTACTAGGTCATCCACTTGGATTCTGAGCTACCATGGGCTACATCTGAGCAGGGGTTCTAGGTTATATCCATACATGTTCCTTGGCTGGAGATACAGTCTCATAAAAGACCCCTGTGCCCAGATATATTTGGTCCTTGTAGATCTCCTGTCCTCTCCAGGTCTTACTAACTCCCCCTTCTTTCATATAATTCCCTGTACTCTGCCCAAAGTTTGGTTATAAGTCTCAGTATCTGCTTTGATACACTGTTAGGTAGAGTCTTTCAGAGGTCCTCTGTGGTAGGCTCCTGTCCTGTTATTTGTTTTCTCCTACATCCAATGTCCACCCTGTTTGTCTTTCTAAGTAAGGATTGATCATCTTGTTTTTGTTTTTAAATTAATCTTGTATTCAGCCACTTTGATAAAGGAGTTTATCAGCTGCAGTTCTCTAGTGGATTTTGAGGGGTTGCTTATGTATACTAACACATTATCTGTGGTAAATTTACACAACGGAATACTACTCAGCCATTAAAAACAAGGAAATCATGAAATTTGCAGGCAAATGGATGAAACTAGAAAAGATCATCCTAAGTGAGGTAACACAGACCCTGAAAGACATACATGGTACATACTCACTTATAAGCAGATTTTAGTCATATAGCACAGGATAGACATACTACAATGTACAGACCCCAAGAATATAAGTCTAATGTTGGCCCACTAGTTAAGGGAGTGGGGGATAACTATTATAGACTATGTTGCCTGCTCTTCTGATCACTTCCCCCTGATGGGACTTCCCTACAAGGCCACAGGCCTCATGAGAATAATGAGCTGGAGTGTCTGGGTAGGAGGGCTCCCCTTTTCTTCAGAATATGGGAGAGAAGATGCAGAAGGGAGGGTGAAACTGGGAGAAGAGGAGGGAAGGGCCTATGACAGAGATGTAAAATGAATTAATTAATTTTAAAAATATATAATAAAAAAAGAAAAATAGGCAATTGAGCTGAGCACAGTGGCACATGCACACTTGTAATCCTAGCACTCTGGAAGACAGATGCAGAGTTAGGTGGATCTCTATGAGTTTGAGACCATCCTGGTCTACAAAGTGAGTCCAGGACAGCCAATGCTACACAAAAACCCTGTCTGAAAGAAAAAAAGAAAAAAAGAAGGAAGGAAAGAAGGAAAGAAAGAAAGAAAGAAAGAAAGAAAGAAAGAAAGAAAGAAAGAAAGGAAGGAAGGAAGGAAGGAAGGAAGGAAGGAAGGGAAAGGAAGGAAGGAAGGAAGGAAGGAAGGAAGGAAGGAAGGAAGGAAGGAAGGAAGGAAGGAAGGGAAAGGAAGGAAGGGAAAGGAAGGAAGGAAGGAAGGAAGGAAGGAAGGAAGGAAGGAAGGAAGGAAAGAAGGAAGGAAAAAGCAAAGTAGGCAATTAAACTGTCAGCTAATACAAATGTTGTCACAGTTTATGTTTAACTGAAAGTTAATAGTGTGTTTTGTTTGAGCTAACAGACACATTTTCTTCTTCCTAAAAGCATTTTCTTACTCTTTGAGCTGTGCACTATTGCAAAATCCCATCTTATAGATGCAGAAACCATGGTGTTAGGGAAACAAGTTCGTTGGCACTTTAATACACAGCTGGAACTGACCTTTCAACTTGAGTCTTCTCACAAACATATTCAGAAAAAAGATGACTCCAGTTGCCACAGAACTGGGCTCTGGCCCTTTCCTGTGGGCTATCTGAGGAAATTAGCTGAATGTGAGCCACAGAGTAAACTAGTGAGCAGCCTTTCCCACAGTCTCTGCTCTAAGGCCCTTGCACTGACTTCCCTTCGCGAGAGACTCTGGCCCCAGGTTGCTTTTGGTCAGAATGTTTTAGTGAAGGAAACATCAGAAAAGACACTGGATTGTTTTATCACTTATGAAATACATTCCAGAGTATTTGAATTGGGGGATGGAAAGCCACTTTCTCTTTTCTTGAGCTGTATCTGAAATATTCTCTTTTTGTCTTCCTTGCATGTGTGTGTGTTTGTTTTGTTTTTGTTTTTGTTTTGTTTTTACTTAAAAGAAAAGACTACCTTTTCCACTGCATTGCACAGAGCTGTTCATTCTCCATTGCGATTGCTGAGCATTGTCTCAATGGACCCATTGCAGTAGGATATTTTTGTATACCTTAAAGTGTATACCTTAAATTATACTTTATATACCTTATATACTTTATACCCCACTCCTCTCTATCACTTTCTGCCCTCAGATGAGAACAGACAGGCTGTGAATAAACAGTCGAGATGCGTCTTACTAGTTAAGCTCATACAGAACGTGTGAAAGGCAGTAAGTAACAGCTTTCGGTGATGCTCTTATGACAATGAACTTTTGTGTTTTAATGAGCCCAGGCTTAAGTAATAAAGGTCTCTTCTGTTGTCCAAGGCCAGCAATGTCTTGATTTCATAATTGTCCAGTTCTGATTGAGTTCAAGAAATAAAAAACACCATTCATAATAGTAAATTTAGAAACATTTGATGGGGCTACCAAGACCTTCTAGGCGCATTTACATTATCTCCCATTTGTTCAGTGTGGAAAAGCAATTACTCTGTGGAGATGGTGCAGTCAAGTCTGTAAACAGTTATTACATTTCAATTAAAGCTGCATGAAACTCTACATATTTGGTTTGCAGGAAATTAATGCAAATCTTTTTTGATGTTTTAATTTGAGAGGGGGCCTATCCCACACATTTGGCTCTGGGCATAACACTCAGACCCTTTCAAACATCAAAGACTATTTTTCCAGCATAAAACATTTGGCCTGGGGTTAAATTTTCCTAAAATACCAGTCTATACTCAAACTCCCAAAATTTCAAGCTGCATGGAAGTTTTGCTAAGAGAATTCAACATAAGCTAGCTTTCTAGCAGAGAACAAATTTTTCTGTGATGCTTTTATTGTCGAACATGCACTGGATATATTGTCTTGGTTGAACATCCATAAATCACTGAAGCAAACTAGATGTTGTGCGTGTGTGTGTGTGTGTGTGTGTGTGTGTGTGTGTGTGTGACGGAAGTTTGAGAAGAAATGAATCAACACAGATTAAACACCTATCATGATTCCATCACTTTTCTTGAATTGTTTCATTAAATTTCTCCATTAACACTGGGAGGTTGTGTTCCTCTTTATTCAGATGAGAAGAATTCAGAAAAATTCAGAAGAAAAGAAGGAACTTCTTAAATTACATAGGTGGGTGTTGGTACTATGAATGGATGCGGAACTCTCCTTTTCTGACACCCTTGGCAGATCTGTCTCCCACTGGATAAAGATATTGGGACGTGGTCCACGTTCACAGCCATCACATGTCTTTCGTTTCTGTTTCCAGTGTTCATCATCTCTTTCAGGAGCTCTTCATAATAGCTGAGTTGGTCACCTACTCTTTGTATGAATGCCTCCACTTCCCTCTTAGAAGTACACACAAGTAACACACTCAAATGATAAAGGAGCTGCGCTTGCTCTTTCTTCCAAGAAGTGCTACATATGGTGGAGTGGGGGTTGGGCAGGCAGAGCAAGACTGCAGGCAGAATAGGGGACTTCACACTTCCATCGCTTCCCATGAAAAATAACATATGGACAGAACATTTATTTGAAAGAACAGATTTGTTTCTTGTTGCTCTCCAGCAGTTGAAAGAGAAGGAGGAGGGGAGAGCCTTTTAACAGCCATCTGAAAATACTCCTCCAAAGAAAGAAATAGAGTTGATCTTTTTTCAGATTGCAGAATTAACATGAACAAATCTGAGTCATAATGATTCCATTTAAATGTATTCTCTGAGTTCCCATTGCCATGAATCTACCTCTCTGCTAGGGATGGCACAAAGTCTGTCCTCAAGCTCTTGTTTTTTATTTTTGCAGAAAAGACATTTAAACATCATGTACGTTTCTATTGTTTTCAAGTTAATTCTCTATTTTAATCATTACTTTACATTTTTCAACCTTCTCACTTCTTGATATACAAACCCCAAAAGCCATTTCAGAAAATGAGGACAAGTTCCTGACCACCATTTTTGTTTCCAAGGCCATTTGTTTCCTATCATCCCAGTTGCTGGATGAGATCTGGAATGATTCACAACTCTTGGCACTGTAAAATTCCTCGGGCCCAGAAGAAAGACATTGCCAGGAAACAAATTAAAAAGTTCAACTTAAAATTGTATCTACCCTTCAAGCTCCTGGTATATAAAAGTATTCACAGCTTTTGTCTAGGCTAGATTTAATTTAAACCACATGAGAATTAAAAGGATTGGCCTCCTGGAAGCTTGCTAATTTTTTAAAGCAGAAATCAGAAGGGAATGAGAAAACCTACAGTTGTCTTTTAAGAATATAAATGTGAGGAGTTGTAGAGGCAGCTCAAGAGCAAAGAGTGCTTGCTGTCTTGGCAGAGAACCTGGGTTAGGTTCCCAGAATCCCAGGTTGTGGCTCACAACCATCTATAGCTCACGTTATAGAATCTACCTCCTTCTTCTTACCTCTGCAGGCACCAGGTTTGCACATGGTACATATGAACATGAAAAGACTACAACTCATGGCTTTCATTGATGCTCCCTTTGTTAAGGGTAATACTGACCAACCTTGGCACTTCTGAATTCATAGCTCCAAATGACTATATAACCTGATCTGGAATAAACTTGTCGAAGTCCGTGAGGCTGAAGTGTCCTTTTCCCTCCTCCCCCACCCAACCAACCTCCATTGACTTGCATTGTCCTTGTCAGCCATTTTTGTGCCAATGTGCCAAGGTTAAGGGTAATACTGACCAACCTTGGCACTTCTGAATTCATAGATCCAAATGACTATATAACCTGATCTGGAATAAACTTGTCGAAGTCTGTGAGGCTGAGGTGTCCTTTACTCTCCTCCCCCACCCAACCTTGTCTCTTCTGATATTCAAGGCCAGCAGTGTCTTTGTTTTGTAACTTTACAGTTCTGATTGAGTTCAAGAGAGAAAACACACCATTCATAGCAGTCATTTCTAAAACACTTGGTGGGACTTCAAACCCGTGTAGGCATGTTTACATTTATCCCCCCATTTGTGCGGGAAAGCATACATACATGCAAACGAAACACTAATACACATAAAATGAATCTTTCAAAAGGTTTCAGAAAAAAGAATATACATGGGAAATTTTGTCACACACCTACACTAAGTGATTGTAGAAATGGCCCTTCCTTTTGCACTAGCCATCAGAACCATTGCTGCTTTAAAGCTAAGTAAGGATTCATCACTTTCTAGAAGCAAACACTGATGAGATCATTCTTTCTCCCCGTCAAGATTTGTTCCTTTTTCAGCTCATTGTCAGTGGTTTTACAGGGGGTTCCACCTTACCTTGCAATCGCTCCTTTAATTGGCTGTTTATCTGACCATCTGAGGACCTCCGGAAAGAAAGCCTTTTAAGTGAGAACTGATCCTAGGAAAAGGAGTAATGAAATTCAGACCCCAGTCGTCAGAAAACACAAATGCTCATCAGAACACAAAGTAGGCCCTGGATGAATGCAAAATTATCATCAAACGCTGTTGTTGTTAAAAAAAATAATAAGGCAAATCTGTTTTTTCTATTTATTGAAAATTGATTTTTTCATATAATATATTCTGATTATGGTTTCCCCTCCCTCAACTTCTCCCAGGGCCCCCCTCCCCTCCCATTCAATTCCACATTTTTCCCTCTCATTAGAAAATAGGCATCTAAAAATACTAAAATAAAATAAAATCAAAAGAAACAAACCAGAATAGGAAAAAAAAAAAAAAAAAACAAGCAAAAGGAAAAAGCACAGGAAATCCACATAGACACTGAGACACAGAGACACACACATTTGCACACAGAGGATTCCCATAAAAACACAAAATCAGAAACCATAATTTATACATTAAAGACCTGTAAAGTACAGGGGGGAAAAAGAACCTTCAAAATTGATAGTTTATTTTGTGTCAGCCATTAAATTGCAGTAATGAAGAAAAATGAAAAGTGTATTTTGGCATACAGATTATATTTACAGTTGAATGGTTCTAGGTAGGTTTTCATAAATGCTGATAAATTCTTATTGAAGTATTCTATCATCTATTTTAAAATTTCTATTATTTGTTTTTCCTTTTACATTTTCGTGTGTGTGTGTGTGTGTGTGTGTGTGTGTGTGTGTGTGTGTATTTGCATGCATGTAGGTGGACACTGGAGGTTTATGTTGGGAATCATCCCCAGTCACTTGTCCAGTTGTCCAGTAACGTGGGGTCCCTCCCTCAGAACCTGATATGTCTAGTCTCACTACCCAGTTTGCTTTGGGGACCCTCCTTTCTCCATATCCCTATGATGAAATATCAGAAAGGCTACACGACACACAGAGCACTCACACTGAGTCCTGGCGATCCAAGCTCCAGTCCTCGCACATGAGTGGCAGGTGTTTTAACTCCGGAGTGGCCTCCCCAGCCCCCAGTTCCCTCATTCTGATGTTGCTGCTATTCCAGACTACCCATGACAGACTCTTCTCCACACCAAGACTGACCATGGTTTTGATACACTGAAGTTGTAAGCGAAACAGAAGTCCAACAAATACGTGTGGCTGGACTCTGGAAGTCCATGGAGCGCCTTTAATGCTGTATCACGTGACTCTCACGTGGCTGTAGTGCCTACCAGGTACAAAACTGAACGCGGAAGCATCTACCCCAAAACACTTCCTAAAACAACGATAACTTCCTTTTTCCAGTCACTCACACCGAGATGTTGGAAGTTCTGACTGACTCCTGATAACAAAGAAATCTTCTTGACTCAACTTTTATCTCTGAAGCTTGAAAATCTTCCTCCGTCTCTAAATTTTCTGTGTAGCTCCAATCTATCATTGAACATATCAAGCTATACCTTATTCTCCCAGACGCCACCTTGTTCTATTTTTCTCCATACAGAAATATGTGACATCTCTGCTGAATGCATTCTAAAAGTCTTCCGTACTACTAAGAGGAAGAGCCGCATCCCTGACAATGGCTTTAAAAGTTCCCAAGCGCTGCACTTCTTTCTCAGCACTTTCTACTCTATTGTCTCTGCTCCTGCCTTTCATTTCCCCGACATTTCTCTCTGTATTTCCACAAAACACACACAGCCCTGGCTCACCTTTTCTCTCCGTGTAAAATGCCCTTCCCTCATTAATCCATGCAGGTGCTCGCACGTCTCCCACAGGTCCTTCATCAGCTGTCATCTTATTGGTGACATTGATCCTTGCCGTCTTACTGAAAATTTAATCTCCCCAGCTCTTTTCAGCCCCTTCTTTGCTTGATGTTATCGTATAGCTTCAAATAAACTGAGGAATTTGCTTATTATAGTTCACCTCTGTTAGCTTTTGCTCCAAACTTGATAACATGCTCTGTGAAAACAGGACTTTTGCTGATTTTACTAATCACTGTAGCCAGCATCGAAAACTGGGCCTGGTTCAAAATCATGATGAATAGTGATGAATAAAGAATTAATGCTTTTTTCCTTGTGAAGGAAATTTCTTAGTGTGTTTCTCCCCAAATGTCACAGGTTGGAAAAGATTAAAAAATAAAATTAAATTAAATTAAATTAAAAAATAAAATAAAATAAAAACCACTTAAAAGATAATAGCAGAGCTACAAACTAAATTTGACCAATATATACCAAATCTCTGGATGGCATATTAGGGGAGAATAGATAATGGTAAAGAATAATAAACAAAAAATATAGAAAAGAAGACACAGGAAGGGAAATGGTTCACAAGTGGCTCTTCCTGTTGGTTTAAAGAAAAATGAAAGTGACAGCCACAGACCTGCCTTCAATCAGTAGCTTCTTTTCCTCCATGTTCTGGGGCATGTAATCGGAATCTCTTACTTTCTCTCTGTAAACCAAGTCTAATAAACCGACCTCCATAAAGCTGCCGTGAGGAGATGAAATGATATATAGTGCCTATTTCATATGTGGCATGTGGGACGCACCGTAATGAAAGCTGCACCACCTCTCAGCCCGCACACAGGGTCCACAGCCAGGTGCCCCAGCACCAATAAGTACAACAAAGGATCAGATCCTGGCTTTCAAATGTTGTTCTCTAATAAAAAGAACAGGGTTAATTCAAGAAGAAAAGAAGGTTTCGGTACTGGAGCAAGAAAAAAAAAAGTCAACATGAATCTAGAGTATCTATCACCAGAATGTAAGGAAATGCTAACAAGTCTGAACTGGAGGGTGCTGATCACAGAGGAGACTGCGACTCCATGGGGCCAACAGGAAGTCTCTGCACCTTCTGCTTGCTTTCACTGTGTATCAGAAATGATTTTAATAAATAAATAAATAAAGGCTGGTAAAAGGTGGGGAGGGAAAGGATAGAGGCAAGGTTTGCCTGTTACCAATGGAACAAAGGCAGTGAACTAGGAGACCTTCCAACAACCACGCCTGGAACCATTTATGCTTGAAAGTAAAACATTATTGCAGTTCTGCAGAAGTTGAATGTGTTTGTCAACTGGGTTAACTTGAGAAGTGCCTACGAGACCAATGAGATATCCTGCTGCCTATGTCTATAAGGGAGTTCCCAGAAGCAACTTACCAAAGCAAGAGGACCCAGCCTCAGTGCGAGGTATGGGTGCTACCATCATGGAGACTGCTTCTCCAGATCAAACAGAGAACTCAACAGTCAAGGTTTGGGTTTTTTTGTTTTTGTTTTTGTGGGTTTTTTTTTCTTCCTGTTGCATACTTCTGCTTCCTGAGGATATACTTCTTCAGGGACCCATAACTAATGAAGCCAAAGACTGTGGCTTGAAAACCATGGGCCAGAATATGACTTCTTCATTTCTCAAGTTTTCTGTACTGAGAATTTTGCCACAGTTATTATAAAACAAAAGACAAACAAACAAACAAACCAAAAAACCTAATCCAAAGCCAAATTGCAAACTAAATATTCATATGACCATGTTGATGTATCATCTCAAAGTATAGTTAAGTTGAGATAGGAGAGATCTTGAGAGAATAATTCCAGTAAGTAAGTAAAACGGACAGAGATAAGGCATAGGCAACAACACTAGAACACTACAGGATCCACGGATGGATACTAAAAGCAGAGGGGAAGCTTGTACCTATCTGTTTTATCCAAATGTGTGTTAATTATTCTGATAGTTCCTCTTTGTAGACATCTATACAAAGTCTCTGAAATATTTCCTTCTGCAAGGCATAGAATAGTTCACTCATTTACAAAGGACTCTATTCAATGATTCATCTTAAGGAACAGGATTTGAAAGCTCATAAATAGTAGTTTTACTGTAAAGAAACCTGGTGAATAAGGCCTTCACTGAGTAATTACAGAAGCAGCAAAGGATAGTCATATGATGCAAAGAGAGTATTATTGCATCTGTTACATTGTTCTTCAGCATCCGTCAGTCCATTTATATCATGTGAAATTTTCAGATAAATGAAATTGATGGATATGCTATAAAATACCTGACCAGGCTCTTCATGAAAGCCAAAGACATGAATAGCAATAAAAACAAAGCAAAACACAAACAAAAAACCTAAGAATGGTCATAGAGAAAAATTCAGGCATATGGCTGGCTGATGCAAATGTAGTATTTTGGACTGAAATCTAAAACCAATAAAACAAATCAAGAGAAACATCAGACATCTGAATAAAATCTGTAGATTATTCCACTGTAATGCATATATTTTAATTTTGTGGTTTTCATGAACATACTATGATTAGACAAGGTGTCATCACCAGGAAAAGATGATAAAGTGGATAAAATTATGTTTTGCTATCTTTGTAATTCTTGTTTAAAACTGAACTCATTAAAATATATTAAAACTTCAAAATTTCTTAGCATTAAACAAGATACACCTATGAAAATATTATATTACATTATATTATATTACATAGCACTATATTAGTAACTATTATCATGTAATAACAATGAGAAGTAGTGGTTTAGATGGTGATGATGGCTGTACAAGTCAACACTGAAGTGATTTGAACAGACCAGCTCACTGAGCCAAACAAACAAATTTGCCTAACACATACTCAAAAAATTTAACTCGTGATAGCTGAGAGCAGCTTCTGAGATGACCCTGTATGCTCCTCAAATCTTAGTCTTTGCTTCTTTGTTCAGTAGGGACATACTTAAAGAAGAGAGCAGTGATGAGCTACTTCTACACTAACCGAAAAATAAGATCTTTGAATTCCTTCTTGACTGTTCTCTGTTTTTATGATAACCATGGAGGAAAAGGAGTTTCAATGATTCAGGAGAGGATTAAGTCAACACTCTCAGAGCAATTCAAAAACATTTGGGTGACAAGCTAGGCTGTGAAAGACACTGAGGGATCGCTTTGCCACTGTGCATTGACTAACCCAGAGGAAGGTAGCAGCTCTCTTGTGAGGACAGTCAAGCAATCCATGTGAGAAGAAAATGAAAGCTCCTGCCAACTGGCAGGCCTGTGTAAAAGTCCTCGGAAGCAGATCCTGCAGGTCTAGGCAAGATGATACAGATGGTACAGTCTCCAGTGACATCCTGACTATTATCTTGGAAGAGACCCAGAGGTAGGGTGACCCAGTTAAGCCACAGCCATATTGTTGACCCAAAGAAACTATGAAACAATAAGTGGTTATTGCCTTATCCACTTTCCAGTGGAGCAATTACAATGTACTGATACATAACTTACATAATATTCTTTGAAAAGTGAGCCTCGTTTGTCTAGAATAAATGCTTAGGGCTGTTAGTCTGCTAATAGACAAAAGCTCAAGACATCCTGGCAAAGGCTTCTTGGAAAATGCAACCTTCTCTTTATTCTCTTTCTTTCCTCTTTTGTTTTAATTTTGTGATAATCCAGAGTTGGTATTTAACCCTGGGATTTTGCTGTTCTTCTGTTTCTTTTCTTTGCTATTTGATGCTTTTTCCCACATTTCTGAGACAGAATCTCAGTCTGCGGTACAGGCTGGCCTCAAGCTCATGTTCTTCCAGCCTCAGTTCATCGTCTGCTGAGATTACAAGCCTCCACCACCACACCTTGTCTTGCTGTTTTTCAGATGCAGTGATATGCCAAGGAACAAAGGAAGCCTGGAACTAGAAAAACAAAGTTGGAGTCTGTGTCATTTAAAAACACCAGAGGCAAACTTGACAAGACATGCTGGGGTGCAGAAGGACAATACTTAAAGAGATCTTTTCTCTTTGCAGGGGGTCTTTGTATGGTTGCAGTTTTATCTGTTACTTTTTAGAATCTGAACATCAGTGGTCTCTTCATGGAAACACCATCCAGAAGTTACCTTTTTATGTACAAAGGGGAGAATCTGAGCACAAAGAGTTCATGATGGGGATGGAAGTCTAGCTATTTCTTTGCCACTTCTAGCCATATGGTTTCAGGCATCTCACATTCTTCTATATTTGTGTTGTCCATGGTCATGTGAGGATGCATAAAACACTCTGTCTAGTGTCATTGAACAGTCTCAAAGTTTCAGGACTGTTTCAAAACAGATGAGTATTATGAACCCCGCTTCTTTTGAAAGAAACACTGCTCCTTTAATTCAGATAAATGATGTGAATGCTCCCAGAAGATCATTTGTTAAAGCAGTTTCAAGGGAATGAAGGCTAACCACTGATGTCTCCGGACTGAACACGCATTAAGCCTGTAACTGGGGCACAAGAGCACATCTTTGTCTCGCTCAACAACCACTATTTTGTAAGGCTGGAGGCCTACATCACCCTTCCTGGATTAGATACGTTTAAACTGAGGAGCAATTTAGTGTGCATCACCTGCTCTATTAGCCCAGGCCAACACTAATGACATATTTTAATAGAAAAATGGGCAGTTGGGCACCTGAACTTTACCCTGTCGTGGATCATTTTTGGCAGCTGGGTTTTTATTCATTACTTTGATTGAAACCTCTTCACTGATAGCAGTGAAGGGACTCCTTTGTTCAGGGGTTTTCGTAAAGGCAAAATGGAAGTCTGTGCAGGCAGGCTGCTATGCTTGAATACATTTATTTTCCCAGGCTTCAAGCCACAGCAGTGAGCAAACAAATGGCTCTTACCTATATCTTTATGCACGCCCTAGGAGAGCAAGTTTATAGGATTAAATAACGCTCATCTGATTTGACTTTTCCACGCCCGGACTTAACTCACTGCACAGGCTTGTATATTGAAATTCCCCCATCTAATCCTTAACCCTTAGCCCTGGGCTATTTGAAAATCAAATGGCTGTGTATGTTTGTGTTTCTTCCTCTGTATATGTACAATCGTTGTCTATAATGTTGTAGGAGGAGAGTCTGGCTTTCTATTATTATTACTAAATTCTTTCTTTTTACAGAGCATCGACCTCAAAGGGTTTCCTTTCGCAGCTTCTTAACTTCTCTTCCAAGCATAATGATTCCAGACAGACGGAATAACTGACCAGTGATCCATCATGTTTTTAATCATTTACAGTCTGATTCCTTCACGGTGGTGTCTGATATTTGGATTTGAAGAATGCTTTCCTGGGGAACACACTCAACCCAATATTTCAGAGTAATAAATTACCCGTGTTTAGAGGCCTCGGACAGCCTGTGTTATTTTGTCCTTATTGAAAATAATGAGCGATCTGGAACATTGCCCCTGACTTGGATTTAGAATTGGAGATATTAAATAGGGCCCCAACATACTGGACTGGTGTCTTCACAAGAGAGGGAACACATTGGGGTGGGAGGGCGATAAAAATGTGGGGGACCTGAGGGAGAAACATCAGCATTGTACAGACAGTTTCTTGTTTGGGGGTGTGTTTTTCCTCCAAGATGGAGAAAATCTTTATGTCCCTGACCTGTCCCGGATGCTCACTCAGCTGGAAGGTTATTGTTAAAACAGGAAGCAAGCAAAGCTTCTTGCACTGGCTCTGATCATTCTGAAGCATTCGAAAGAAATTTGCTTCTCTTGTATGGCAGACTAGCCCATCCCCCTCCATTCTTATCTGAAAGGTGAGGATGGAGGGTTACCACTGTTGATGAAATAGGTATATCACAGGATAAACTTTTTTTTTTTGCCTGAAAAGCGTGTACCTCCATTTCAGTACAAATTAATCATTACATGGAATTATAACACATTTGTTTAAATGCGTGTGGAAGGAAAGAGAATCTATGTTTTTATATGAGAGAATACACAGATATCTTCAAATAAAGTTAACAAATTAAAGTAGGAATATTTTTAAATTAAATTAAATTAAAGTAGGAATATTTTTTGCCAAGAGTGATTAGGTTTCTGTACTAAATGAAAGATATCTGAAATCCTACTTCAGTTAAACCAGAGTTTATGCCCTAATTTTAAAGTGCTGTATGATTGCACTGCATTTGGTAGTGTATCATAAGAGTGAAAGCAGTTACTAACTTTTGATTCCTGAGTATTATGCCTTGAGAAACCGTCTGTGTCCTCTTTAAATTTCTGTAGGGTTGGACAGACTGCAGCCTACAGATTGCCACCTGTTTCAGTATGACTTGTGAGCTAAGAACGATTTTTATATTTCTAAATGTTTTTTTTTAAGTCAAGGAAGAATAGTGTTTTGTGACATATGAAATTACATGAAATTTAAATTTCATAGTTGATAAATAAAGTTTTATTGGAAGCTGGCCATGCCCATTTGTTTGCATACTATCTCTGTCTGCCTTTTTTGCTGCTCTTGTGTTACAACTGCAGAAAGCAGCCGTATGGCTCCTGCTGCCTGAAATAGTTATCTGTGACACTTCGTGGAAAAAAAAAAAAAGTTTGCCTGCCCTACCTTGCAGCATTGTTGTAGGATTGAAAGTTACGTAAAGAGTGTGGCACAGGGATATAGAGAGAGGACAACCTGAGGTACTTCCACCCGTGAAAATGAATGTGTGGCTATGTAGATGGAAGGAAAGACTGCCTAGACATACTCCCAATGTACATGCGTGTCCCCTCCATTAGCAAGAACATGTGTCAATGCTGCAGTTTAACCTGCAAGCAACCAGACTGTTGTTGCCAACGATGGAGTCGGCATCCATTCTTGAAGTAAAATTCTCCCATAGAAAATATTTGCTTATTAGTCGTTAATATTGTTTACTCCATGGTGGGGATCACTGTATAAATAAATAGAAGCATGTTGGCAATTCTAATGATGGGAAAAAATGTATTCTAAAAACAAGCTTCCTGCTTGGACACCGAAGTAACAGTTATGGATAAGGTAAATGTGCATTCCAAGATTGAACCGAGGTCCCTTTCCCTTTGTTCTTCCATAAGAAAGCCTCCATGCACCAAGTGCCTTTTCTGTCAAGATCTACCTAGATGTGTCCTCCTAATTTTTTTTTTCTAGCAGTCTTAAAAAGAACATAGGAAATTGCGACTGGAAATATCTTGTGACTAGTGTGAAAAAAATCTCATACAGGTATAGCCTGAGAGAAACAGTGAGAAAACCACTTGAATGTGTCTCCCCTTCCCATCACTGGCATGGCCACAGAGGCCTACAATGAGTTGCCTCAAAGTCACATGCTGATAGAATCAAAATTACTTTTACTTGTTTGGGAACTAGGTGGTTCTGCTTTTATGTTTTTATTCACAAGACCGAAATAGAGGCTGGTCAGGCAAGGAGAAGCTTTGTGGGGTCTCTACTGTAGAATCATCACTGAAACTGCCCTTCACAGTGAGTAAAAACAAAACAAAACAAAACAAAAAAAAAATGCCCAAAGGAACTGGAGACAACGGCTAAGGATGAAGAATGCTAAAAACACCTTCTGACTTCAGCTGTTTAAAATAATGTACGTGAGGAGCAAGATGAGATTTAAAAAGAAACTGTTCCATTTTAAGGCAGAATTAGAAAAACAAAAGAATGGATCCTTTATAGGTTGAAAATTAAGTTTATCATCTCAGGCTTTAAGGCAAACAGTTATAAAAGCACATAGTGTTAGGGCAAAGATGAAAGCTAGAACACTCCCAGTAAAATCCAGCCTCAGGGAAATGATCATATCATGTTGTGGCTTTAAAGAGAGGTACGATGCTTGCTCAGAGACCCTCTTATCTAGATAAAGGGCTTTATGAGTCTTGAAGGCATTGTCTGGAGGACCTTCCTGCTCGCCATAGATCTGAATGCAGGATATCACAGTGTCACAGAGAGAACTGGTTAATGCAACTCACTACAATAAGAACTTATAAGGAACTCAGAAAGCATTTAAGGCAATTATAATTATGGATGCATTTCTAGCTTCAACTAGTTTGAGCAGAAATGTTTATGTTGAAAGAGAGATGTTTGGCTCCCCAAAGTTTATGAGCTGGAAGAAACCTAGAAAACCATGAAACACAGGTTGTAGCTAATAAGGAGGATAACTCAAGAAGAAATATGAAAAGTTGGTTTCAGAAAACGGAAGAGAACCTCCAAAAGACTGGAAATAGGTGTTTGGTGACATTTCATAGCTGTTTCCATCTCCCATTTGCCTTTAGTATAGGTTGCAATTATAGTGGTGGGTGTTTTGTGTAGAATGTAACAAGGGGTGGACAAAGAATTTTTTTTCTTGCTTACGAGCCTTCAAATCAAGGGAAGCCATTCTCAAATGAATTGAAAATTTTTTTTCTGAAAAACTGCTTCTTAACAGTTCTACCTCAAACAATTTTAAATAATAAAAAAAATTATGAAAGTATGAACCTCCCTTCTTAAGGGATACATATCTTAGTGGTGTTTAAAAAAGGGTAAGTTAAGTCTGTATACGGAACAACTGTCAACCATTTGGCTATTGTTTACCCAGACACATTAAAAGAAAGTTCTTCTAACCAAATCCATGAACAAATACTTAGTGAATATTCAAATCATAATTGCCAAACTCCTGAAAGCAACCAAGATGACAGTCAAATTGGAAACTGATAAGCAAGCTGTAACATAACCATTTAAAAGGTTTTTTTTCAACAATGAAAATAAGGTATAAGGACGTAGAAAGATAAGAAAGAAATGTAAGTGTATATTTACTCTAGTTTGGTTTCTGTGGCTGGTATAAACATCTTGTCCAAAAACAATGTGGGACAGAAAATGCTTTATTTGGCTTCCAGGTTACAGCTTATCATTAAGCAAAGCAGGCTGGATCTTAAGGTAGAAACTTGGAGGCAGGAACTGAAGCATAGATCATAAAAGGAACACTGCTTACTAGTTGTTCTGTCTGACTTGCTCACCCGCCACTTCTAAAAAGGAAATACTCCCTCGCTTAGGGACGGCAGCACTCACACTGAACTGGTTACATTCATGAGATATTATGTCTTAAGACATAAGACAAGTTTTGCCCTGCTTACAAGATGTGCAGGGATGAAGGTGAGGCACGGATAAGGGGAGTGTCCAGATGATGACTGGCCCAGGCTGGGACCCACCCCATGAGAGACAGCCAACCCCTGACACTGTTGAGGATGCTCTGCTGTGCTTGCAGAGGGGAGCCTTGCATGGCTGTCCTCCCAGCATCTGATGGAAACAGAGACCCACAGCCACACCTTGGGCAGAGTGCAGGGAGGCTGGTGGAAGAGGGGGGAGGAGAATACAAAGACTCAAAGGGGACAGGAGCTCCACAAGAAGACCAACGAAGACAACTAACCAGGGTGGGGCAGGAAGGTAGCTGTGGAGGCTGAAGCACCAACCAAAACTATGGACTGACTGGACCTAGGACCCTACTCAGATGTAGCCTCTGGTAAGCTTGGTCCTCATATGGGTTCCCTGGTAAAGGCAGCAGGGACTAACTCTGACATGGACTCTGTTGCCTGCAGTATTTGTCATTCTCAGTCTGATTTATTTCATTTAAACTGATGATCTCCAATTCCACCCATTTCTTTGCAAATGACATAATTTCATTATTTATGGATGAATCTATCTGTATACTTTTTATTCTTTTTCTTGTCTTATTTCATAAACTGGAACTTTTACTGTGATTTTGAATGGTTCTGTTGCTCTCCTTGTGGCGTTCCTGTCCTCTCCAGATCTTACTGTTTCCCACTTCTTTCATAAGATTCCCTGCACTCTGCACAAAGGTTGCCCATAAGTCTCAGCATCTGCATTGTTAGTCTGCAGGGCAGAGCTTTCCAGAGGTCCTCTGTGTCAGGTTCCTGACTTGTTCCCTCTTTTCTCCTTCTTCTGATGTCCAGCCTCTTTGCCTTTCTGGATAGGAATTGAGCATTTTAGCAAGAGTCCTCCCTCTTGATTAGCTTTTTTAGGTGTACAGATTTTAGTAGGTTTATCCTATATTATATGTCTATATGAGTGAGTATATACCGTGTGCATCTTTCAGCTTCTGGGACAGCTCACTCAGGATGATCTTTTCTAGATCCCACCATTTACCTGCAAATTTCATGATTTCCTTGTTTTTTTATTGCTGAGTAATATTCCATTCACAGGGGTCTTTCCTGAGACTGATACTCCAACCAAGGACTATGCATGGAAATAACCTAAGACCCCTGCACAGATGTAGCCCATGGCAGTTCAGTATCCAAGTAGGTTCCATTATAATAGGAACAGGGACTGTCTCTGACATGAACTGGTTGGCTTGCTCTTTAATTACCTCCCCCTAAGGGGGAAACAGCATTACCAGGCCACAGAAGAAGACAATACAGCCACTCTTGATGAGACCTAATTGACTAGGATCAGAAGAAAGGAAAAGAAGACCTCCCCTATCAGTGAACTTGGGGAGGGGCATGCATGCAGAGGGTGGAGGAAGGGAAAGATTGGGACAGGAGGAGGGAGGGAATGACAGGGGGGATACAAAGGGAATAAAATGTTATTAATAAAGAAAAGAAAAACAAAAAAAAGAGAAGAGGCAAATACTCTCACTGAAGGAAGGAATTTAGTTTCTTACACTTAAATATATCACAAAGCATGTATTTTATGTTAATGTTCTTGGGGAAGTTATGAACTTGGGGAAGTTTCCCTCTGTGGCTAGCTGTGAGCTTTGTTTGTTTTGAGTGAATCATGAATGGATATTACATATTTTAAAAGGGCTTTTCCTTAGCATAATGATAAGATATTATAGTATTTTTTCCTTCTTGGCTTTTTTATGTGGTAGGTTACTTTAATTTATATTCAAGCAATGAATCAGCCTTAAATATCCCATAACATCCTGCCTGACTGATTTAGATAATTGTTTTTACATGTTGTTGAATTTGAGTTGCTATATTTTTTAAAATATTTTTGTACCTGTGTTCATGAAGTATATTGGTTGTACATTTTCATTTGGAGGTTTTCTTTTCTTTTTTTTTTCTTCTTTTTTCATTTCCTGTAATGCTTTTTTAAAACTTTTCATGGTTCATCTTTTCATCATAAAATATTCCTTACGATCTTTTTCTATAATTTTTACTTTTTACATTAATTACAGGTTATTTACTTTGTATCCCATCAGCAGCCCCCTGCCTCATTCCCTCCCAATCCCATCCTCCCTCTCTCATCTCCTCCCTGCCCCCCTCTAAGCCCACTGATAGGGGAGGTCCTCCTCCCTTTCCATCTGACCCTAGTTTATCAGATCTCATCAGGACTGGCTGCATTGTCCTCCTTTGTAGCTTGGCAAGGCCGCTCCTCCCTTGGGGAGGAGGTCAAAGAGCCAGCCACTGAGTTCATGTCAGAAACAGTGCCTGTTCCCCTTACTAGGGTACTCACTTGTATACTGAACTGCCACGGGCTGCGTCTGAGCAGGGGTTCTAGGTTATAGCTATGCATGGTCCTTGGTTAGAGAATCAGTTTCAGAAGAGACCCTTGTGCCCAGATATATTTGATCCTTGTGCGCTCCTGTCCTCTCCAAGTCTTACTAACTCCTCCTTCTTTCATATGATTCCCTGCACTCTGCCCAAGGTTTGGTTATGAGTCTCAGCATCTGCTTTGATACACTGTTAGGTAGAAGCTTTCAGAGGCCCTCAATGGCATTCCTTAACTTCTGATTTAAATTATTTCCCTTGATAAATTCAATGCAATGAAATTTTTTCCATCAAATATAAAATATTTATTTTGTCATATAAAAAACATTGCCTTTAAAACAATTTAAAGTCTTATAGTCTGAGAAAGCACCAGATAGATTTCCAAAGTGGTTGTACAAGTTTACATTCCCACCAGCAATGGAGGAGGGTTCCCCTTTTTCCACATCCTCTCCAGCATGTATTGTGACTTGAGTTTTTGATCTTAGCCATTCTGATGGGTATAAGGTGAAATATTAGGGTTGTTTTGATTTGTATCTCCTTGATGACTAAGGACATTGAGCGTTTCTTTTTTAATTTTTGTTTTATTAATTACAGTTTATTCACTTTGTATCCCAGCTGTAGCCCCCTCCCCCATATCCTCCCAATCTCACCTTCCCTCCCTCTTCTTCTCATTTGCCCCTCTCCCAGTCTATTGATAGGGGAGGTCCTCCTCCCCTTCTATCTGTCCCTAGTCTAGCAGGTCTCATCAGGACTGGCTTCTTTGTCTTCCTCTGTGGACTGGTAAGGCTGCTCCCCCCTCAGATGGAGGTGATCAAAGAGGCAGCCCATGAGTTCATGTCAGAGACAGCCCCTGTTCCTATTATTCACTTACAGAATGGAATATTACTCAGCAATGAAAAACAAAGAAATCATGAAATTTGTAGGCAAGTGGTGGGATCCAGAAAAGATCATCCTGAGTGAGGTATCCCAGAAGCAGAAAGACACACACCGTATATACTCACTTATAAGTGGATATTAGACATATAATATAGGATAATCATACTAAAATCTGTACACCTAAGGAAGCTAATAAAGAAGGAGGACCCCAGCTAAGATGCTCAATCTTCATTCAGAAAGTCAAACAAGAAAGACATTGGAAGAGGGAGAAAACAGGGAATAGGATAGGAGCCTATCACAGAGGGCCTCTGAAAGACTCTACCCAGCAGGGTATCAAAACATATGCTGAGATTCATAGCAAACTTTGAGAATTTCTTTGTTTCTCTGCGATTTTAAATTCCTCTACAGAGAATTCTCTGGTTAGCTCTGTACCCCATTTTTTAATTTGATTACTTGATTTTTTTGCTTTATAACTTCTTGAGTTCTTTATATATTCTGGATATTAGATCTCTCAGATATAGGGTTGGTGAAGATCCTTTCCTAGTCTGTAGGCTGTCATTTTTTTTAATGACAGTGTCATTTACTTTACAGTGTCCTTTGCCTTTCAATTTCTTTCTTTTTTTAGGTCCCATTTATTGACTGTTGATCTTAGAGCCTGTGCTGTTGGGGTTCTGTTCAGGAAGTTGTCTCCTGTGCCAATGAGTTCAAGGTTCTTCCTCACTTTTTCTTCTAACAGATTTAATGTGTCTGGTTTTTATGTTGAGGTCTTTTATCCACTTGGACTTTAGTTTTGTGCAGGGTGATAAATATGGATCTATTTTCATTTTTCTTCATGTAGACATCCAGTTGGACCAGCACCATTTGTTAAATATGCTGGGTTTTTTTTTTCCATTGTATGGTTTTGGCTTCTTTGTCAAAAAATCAAGTATCCGTATGTGTGTGGATATTTCTGGGTCCTCTATTTGGTTCCATTGATCCACTATTCTGCTTCTGTGCCAGTACCATGCAGTTTTTATTTCTATTGCTCTGTAGTACAGCTTGAGATCAGGGATGGAGATGCCTCCAGATGATCTGTTATTGTACAGGATCATTTTGGAAATTCTTGGTTTTTTGTTTCTCCATATGAAGTTGATAATTTTTCTCTCAAGATCTGTAAAGAATTATGTTGGTATTTTGATGGGAATGCACTGAATCTGTATATTGCTTTTAGCAGGATGGCTATTTTCACTATGTTAATCTTACCAATCCATGAGCACGGGAGATCTTTTCATATTCTGATATCTTCTTCAATTTCTTTCTTCAGAGATGTGAAGTTTTTTTCGAACAGGTCTTTCACTTGTTTGGTTAGAGTCACACCAAGGTACTTTATGTTATTAGTGGCTATTGTGAAGGGTGTTGTTTCCCTAATTTCTTTCTTGTCCCTTTTGTCTTTGGTATACAGGAGGGCTTCTGATTTTTTTTTTTTTTTTAAGAAAGAGGTCCCTGGGTAAGATGATCAATCCTAACTCAGAAAAACTAATGGGATGGACATTGGAAGAAGGAGAAAACAGGAAATAGGACAGGAGCCTACCACAGAGAGCCTCTGAAAGACTCTACCCAGCACTGTTTCAAAGCAGATGCTAAGACTTTTAACCAAACTTTGGGCAGAGTGCACATATTCCTGTGAAAAAAGGGGGAGATAGTGGGACTTGGAGAGGACAGGAGTTTTACAAGAAGAGCAACAAAATATCTGGGCACAGGGATCTTTTCTGAGACTGATACTCCAATCAAAAAACATTCATGGATATAACCTAGAACCCCTGCTCAGATGTAGCCCATGGCAGCTCAGTATCTAAGTGGGTTTCCTAGTAAGGGGTACAGGGACTGTCTCTGACATGAACTCAGTGGCTGGCTCTTTGACCACCACCCTCCCACCCCAAGTGGGGAGCAACCTTGCCAGGAGGAGGACAATGCAGCCACTCCTGATGAGATCTGATAAGCTAGGGTCAGATGGAAGGGGAGGAGGACCTCCCGATCAGTGGACTTGGAGAGGGGCATGGAAGGAGGTAAAGGAGGGAGGGTGGGATTGGGAGGGAATAAAGCAGAGGGCTATAGCTGTGATACAAAGTGAATTCATATAAAAATAAAAATTAAATTAAAAAATAAAGTCTTATAGTAATGGGATTTATTATGGGAATTCTTAAGAACAGTTGTGCTAGGTATCAGAAAACATTTTAATTTAGAAATTAGGTACTTCAGTTTTTAAGTATTTCTTGATTATTTGTTTACTATTTTCCCTTCCTTTTTATTGTTTCTCCTACACTCTAAAACTGTTTTTGGTCAGTATCTGTTCCTACTGGACTGATATACTTGATATTCTTGCCTTTTAAAGAATGGCTTAATTTTTATTTCAATATTTACTGTAAGTTCTGAGCTTTATTATCTAGCTCTTCTGATAATCATTTTATTTTCATTTTACTACTTCTAGTTTTTAACAGTTTTATATGGCAAAGCTTTTTTATGCTCTCTTATTGGATACCATGACTAGAAATATTAGGTTTTATCTGCTCTTTTTATTCCGTTTTGTGAGTTCCTTTCAGAATTCTCTGTGGTCATCAAGGAGATATTTTTCAGGGAAAAGGGAGGCAGCAAGAAGCTTTCCTCAAGAGTCAATGATATTGGATGGCTACTAATTTTAAAAATTGAAGCATTAACTAAAGATTGAGGTTTCCAACCAAGAGACATCTTCCAACTGAGATTTGAAAAACAAATATCTCATGTCCAAGATGCCATTTTTCACCCTCAAAGAAAGTCATCAATCTCCCACTGTTGCCAAACAGTATCAAGGAGCTAGTGATTGTACAGTTTGAATAAGATAGTTTCACTTAATCCTCTGTGCTAATTTGAGTGAGAATGATCCCCATAGGCTCATGTTTGAATGCTTGGTCTGTAGTTGGTTAGGAGGTATGGTTTTGTTGGAGGAGGTGTGTCACCTGCAAAGGGGTTTCAGATTTTAAAAGACTTTCATCATTCTCAGTGGCCCTCTATCAGCCTCATACTTGTGGATGGAGATGTGAACTCTCTCAGCTGTTTCTGCCACTATGCCTTTGCTTACAGCATCATGGACTCTAACCCTCAGGAATCCTAATGAAATTAAATGTTTTCTTTTGTAAGTTGCCTTGGACATGTTATTTTGTCACAGCAATAGAAAAGTAGCCAAAACCTCTTCTGTGTTCAGTTTCATGCTGTTGTGCTCAATATTCTACCCCTGAACTCATAGCCTCCTATGCTGATTGAGAATACACCTGTAGTCTCCTGTTAGACTTACAATGGCTGGAACTGCTTGTGCAACTTTGGTACCAACTTTCTTATCTGTGTCCAGAAAGATACTACCACCTTCCTCTCAGCAGATCCACAACTTTTTTCTCCTTTGTGAGGTAACTCTCTTTAAGAGTTCATCTAGATATGTAAAGACGTTCAACTACAGTTCTTCTTGCTTATCTCTCCAGTCAGAAAAATTGTGACTTTATCAACTCTATTGACAAATCAATCCACTTTCCACTTACCACAAATGGTAGCCATATGACTCTACTGGTATCTCCTCTTGAACACTTTTGTGTACGTGTGTATGTGTGTGTGTGTGTGATTTTTTTTGTTTCCTTTTACTTTCTTGGAAGTAAAAGTGGATGGCCTGTGTTTAATCAATTTTATCAAAAACCACTGAATCATTACAATCATACAAAATAAAAATTTGAGATGTCTTTCTATCTTACTGTAGACATACCTAGAACCTATTTTTACTAATCCAGATATGTAGATATTTTAAACCAAACCAATATTTAGTATAAGAATTCATGGTATTAAATACCAAATAACTAAACTCTGTAATTTGTATGACTCACACTTCCTGAAGCTCCTGTAATCACTATAGTAAACATTTCCTAGTTGATAACATCAAAAGTTGATTTATTTCTGTAATATTATTTGTATGAGATATCACAAAAGTGCACAGTGGCTAAACTTAGGAATGTTGGAGTCCACATATCAAGTCCACACATTATCTTCAACCTGTGACTGTTCATCCAAGGGAAAAGTAAAAACATAACGAATCTATCAAAAAGTATCCTAGTTCCTCAATAGAGTTTTATCAATGTTTTCTCAATGTTTAAAACTCCCTTTTGCCAGGTGCGGTGGTGCATGTCTGTAATCACAGCACTCATGGAGGCAGTAGCAGGCAGATCTCTATGAGTTTAAGGCCAACCTGGTCTATAAAAGTGACTCCAGGTCAGCCAAGGCTACACAGAGAAATCCTGTGTGGAAAAACCAAAATAAATAGAAAGGCAGATGTAGATAGATAGATAGATAGATAGATAGATAGATAGATAGATAGATAGATAGATAGATCTCCCTTTCAATGATGTGTCTACCTTTTCCCAGGAAATTCCTCATTGAGTACAGTAGCCACTTCCCAATTGCTATAACTGAAAGTATCGTAAGGGGCATGCCCTATTCATGCCCTCTTCATGCCCTCCTGTTCAGCTGAGGTCTGCTTGCTAAGTCTGATGCGAACAGGGCCACCTGTCGTCAGATGAGGGGTCGTCTAATAGATTTTCTGATTCACACACAACCTTGACTTGGACTCTACAGCAGTTGTGATCACTCAGATCTTACTTCTGATGGCTTACCTCTAGAGTGGTTCTTGTGTGAACCTCAGCTGTGGCAGCTTGAGACCATATTCTGCAGCTTTACTGTTGATGTGCTTCCCTGACCTCATCGTTTTCCAGACTTTTTTCTCTGCCTTTAGAATTGCAAGCTGTCACGAACAACTCCACATTTGGCTAAGGCTGAGGATCTGGCTTGCTTCCGTGTATGTGGACCTATCTGCATTGCCCACATGGCACGCTGGGGTTGGCTACCCAGAGGCTATTTAAGCTGTGGGCTGGCTTTCCCCAGGGTCAGATGATTGTTCAAGGTTCCTGAATAAACTGCATTGAAAAATATAAATAAATAAATAAATAAATAAATAAATAGCTTATCTGAAAAAAAAAGAATTGCGAGCTCAATAAATTTCGCTTTAGCTGACAAAGGATGACTGTTGTTTGAAACTTAATCAAAATAACGAGTACCTAGCTGCACGGATGTAACTGTGTCACTTATATTTGGAGAGAATGAGATCTTGGTGATCCACTGAAAACTGTGAGTGGTGAGTTCTGCCTTTGTATATTCTCTAGCAGAGACCTTTCCCCCGCCATCTTCCTATGCTGCTCAACTCCCACAAGACTCTGATTAGTAAGTACCCTAGTGAGAAAAATGTGAAGGCTCCTGGCACTTTAGGCCTAGGGCGATTGTTGTGGCTGGCTATATGCTAGAAAGAACTCTTGTCAGCACCAATAAGAACAGACAACAGTAACAGGAGCTTACATGATGGTAGTAATGTAACCATAACAGCAAGAAAAAATATTCGTCTCAAATTGGGTCATCTGCTCTTGCGTGGGGAAGGAGAAGAATCGCACACTAAAGTTTTCGCATGATCAAACTGAGACCATATAGTAATGCTTTAAAGTAATTCTCTTTGACAAATGTCAGTGAGATGAGAGTTTACAAAGGAAATAAAGACTCAAAACTCTAAGTTTGTCCTTAAGTCTCAAGCACCACAAAAAAAGAAGAGATTCGTTACAGTAAGACATTTCAGCATACGATACTGTTTTTATTCTATTTCTGTGTGCACACACTGCGTGGAGGTAGATCAAATGCATGTAAGGCATACACCTTCCAACTGAGATATCTCTCCAGTTTCTTATAAAGTACTTTGTTAATTTCTAGTACACAATACACTAAGAGGAGAGACACAGGGTTTTTCTTTCTTTTTTTCCCCCCCTCTAAAAGGAATCAACCCCAAGACTTCATGTATGTACGGCAAACTTTCTACAAATGAGTTATTTCCTCAGTCCTTTATTTATTTGTTTGTTTGTCTGTTTATAAATTTCTGACTTTGAGACAGACAGACAGAGACTAACCATGAACTAGCTGTGGCATATGGGCAGGTTTTACACTTGGAATTTTTCTGCCTTACACAGAATTTTTCTGTGGGTAGTCTTGTGTCTACCCACCTACAAGGAGACAGTAAAAAGCAGTGTGGTCTTGGTTTCCTGCAAAGTGTTACCCAGAGGCAGAAGAGGATATAAGCAAATTCAATTTGGAAAATAATGGTCCATGCTGTGAACAGGGGTTCAGATAACAATGCTTGATACGTAAGGCACCCAGTCTGCCAGCAAAGGTTTATGGAATCTACCCTGTAGAATAATGGGTATCTTTCAAAATGCCTTGTTTTGTTGGCTTCTCCTCCTGCTCATCTATTAGCTTCACTGGTCCATGTCATGAAAATAAAAAATACATTAAAGAAAAATTTATTTCAAAGTAGATGTAACAACTGCTTGTGTTATCCCAGACTGCACTATTGGCTGCAATAGTAACTCTGATCCATAATGTGATCCATTAAAAAGGTAATACGATTGGCTTCTATATATTTACATATATGTGTATGTATATGTGTACATATTCATATAGATATATATGAATGTAAATATATTTGTGTACATATATATTCTTTCTAATCAGCCAAAAGAGATTAAAGATTACTGGCTTAGTATTTAAAAAATGAATAAGAAGATATGAAAATGAGTACCATGTGTGGGCTGAGACTCTCCTGCAGTCTTTTTTTTTCCATTTTAATTTTTTATTTAACTTTTATTAATTACACTTTATTCATTTTGTTTTTTGGGGGTATTTTTGAATTTTTTTTCCAATGCAGTTTATTCAGGAACCTTGAACAATCATCTGACCCTGGGGAAAGCCAGCCCACAGCTTAAATAGCCTCTGGGTAGCCAACCCCAGCGTGCCACGTGGGCAATGCAGATAGGTCCACATACATGGAAGCAAGCCAGATCCTCAGCCTTAGCCAAATGTGGAATTGTTCGTGACAGAGAGCACTCACCATCGGGAAGGTGGAAGGCGGAAACCAGCTCCATCTTTAAGGCACGGCATTTCACAGCTCTCTACAGTTCCCCCTTTTTGTTTTAGACGCATCAGGCAAGAGTAGAGGTCTGATCTCTGATATTAGAAATAAATTGGGACTTTGTACCGATGTTCATTTAGGTGTCATCCACCCAAAGAGCATCAGACCTGTCTGATACCTTTTTCTCAGAGGCGGGACCTGGGACATCAACCCGCATGCAATCAGACATAGTCTTCTCTGGGTCCAAAGCAGCTGACCCTGAGTACAGTGCTTAGCCTCGCATCCTGAGCATAACATTTTGGCTTTTTATGGTAGCCAACCATGCTTGGGGAGAATGTCCTCCTTCAATGGCTGTAAAGGCCTGAATGATCATGGCTGCATTACGCTGTTGTGAGACTCTAATCTTGCATATATACCACAGGCAAACCAAGGAGACCAACACCAGAAGGCCTGCTAAGGCTCCCATGCCTGCCCATTCCTTCAGATGATTCATGGCTGCAGCAATCCATGATGATAATCCTGTGGCTAGTCCTGCGTCCACTCTGGTAGAATTTACTGTGACAATGGCCACTCTCAGCTGCTCCATTGTAGTATCGAATTCTCCAGTCCAATTACCTAAAATATAGCTAGACAATTGTTTAGACAGATTTGCAGCACAGGAAAAATTCTCATGTTATATGCTAGTGACTCAAAGTCCAGCATACTTCCATTGACAGCCAAGTTGAGCGATTTGCCATAGGGTATCAATTTGCTCCTGCACGAGGTCAATCCTCTGATTGAACATCATCAAGCTTCCTTTTAGTTGAGCATTAATTTCTTTTTGTACAACTAAGGCATGAGCTACATTGGCTAAAAGATTATTCAGGGTCTGAGAAGTCTGCCCAGTATGACTCATGGCTAATGCCCCGGTGGTAGCTCCAACAGCCACCAATGAGATGGCAGTAACAATGGTGGCTGTAGTTCCAAGATCCCTTTTCTGTCTGAAGAGAGTCATAGCGTGAGGGGCATCAACGGGCACAGGCACCCAGCGAGGCATGTGAGTAACCAGGGCATACCTAAATTTACTAGCATTCCAGCATTGGGTAAAAAAGCAAGTATCATTACCACAATTACTTGGCTCTATTTGGCTAATAATGAATAAAAATGGGAGATATAAACAAACAGGTGTGGGCTAATAGGAAATATTATGAGAAGCCTTAACCCCCTCGTTGGAACATCCTGCATCAGTTCTAGAACTAGCAGTGGTGGTGTCCAAAGTCTGAGTAGGTTCAGGAGACCATTGCCCCCAGGGGAGAGACGTGTTCCATGCCAATTGACTAACTCCATGTTTTCCTCCACTTTTGAAAGTCATTTAAGGTTCTTCAATTATTTTTTCCCTTTTTTTAAAAAATTTTTCATCAATTACACTTTATTCATTCTGCATCCCCCCATAAACCCCTCCCTCCTACCCTCCCAATACCACCCTCCCTCCTCCCTCTGCTTGCATGCCACTCCCCAAGTCCACTGATAGGGGAGGTTCTCCTCTCCTTTCTGATCTTAGTCTATCAGTTCACATCAAAAGTGGCTGCATTGTCCTCTACTATGGCCTGGTAAGGCTGCTCCCCCCCAGGGGGAGGTGATCAAAGAGCAGGCCAATCAGATTATGTCAGAGGCAGTCCCTCTTCACATTACTATGTAACCCACTTGGACTCTGAACTGCCCTGGGCTACATCTGTGCAGGGGTTCTGGGTTATCCCCATGAATAGTCCTTGGTTGGAGTATGAGTCTCTGGGAAGTTCCCTGTGTTCAAATTTTCTTGTTCTGTTGCTCTCCTTGTGGAGACCCTGTCCTCTCCAGCTCTTACTATTTCCCAGTTCTTACCTAAAATTCCATTCACTCTGCCCAACAGTTGCCCATCAGGCTCAGCATCTGCTTTGATAGTCTGTAGGGCAGAGGTTTTCAGAGGCCCTCTGTGGTAGGTTCCTAGGTTGTTTCCTGTTTTCTTCTTCTTCTGATGTCCATCCTCTTTGCCTTTCCGGATGGGAATTGGACATTTGTGTTAGGGTCCTCTCTCTTGCTTAGTTTCTTTAGATGCACAGGTTTTAGTGGGTTTGTCCTATGTTGTATGTCTATATGAGTGAGTATATACAATGTGTGTCTTTTTGCTTCTGGGACAACTCACTCAGGATGATCCTTTCCAGATCCCACCATTTACCTGCAAATTTCATGATTTCCTTATTTTTCATTGCTGAGTAATACTCCATTGTGTAGATGTACCACAATTTCTGCATCCATTCTTCAGTTGAGAGGCATCTGGGTTGTTTCCACCTTCTGGCTATTACAAATAAAGCTGCTACAAACAAGGTTGAGCAAATGTCCTTTTTGTGTACTTGAGCCTCTTTTGGATGTATGCCCAGTAGTGATATGGCTGGATCTTGAGGAAGCGCTATTCCTAGTTGTCTGAGAAAGCGCCAGATTGATTTCCAGAGTGGTTGTACAAGTTTACATTCCTACCAGCAGTGGAGAAGGGTTCCCCTTTCTCCACAACCTCTCCAGCATGTGTTGTCACTTGAGTTTTTGATCTTGGCCATTCTCATGGGTGTAAGGTGAAATCTCAGGGTTGTTTTGATTTGCATTTCCCTAATGGCTAGTGAGGTTGAACATTTCTTTAAGTGCTTCTCTGCCATTCGGTATTCCTCTACAGAGAATTCTCTGTTTAGCTCTGTTCCCCATTTTTTAAGTGGATTACTTGGTTTGCTGCTTTTCAGCTTCTTTAGTTCTTTATAAATACTGGATATGAGTCCTCTGTCAGATAAAGGGTTGGTGAAGATTTTTTCCCAATCTGTAGGCGGTCGCTTTGTTTTGATGACGGTGTCCTTTGCTTTACAGAGTCTTTTCAGTTTCATGAGGTCCCATTTATTGATTGTTGCTCTTAGAGCCTGTGCTGTTGGTATGCTATTCAGGAAGTTTTCCCCTGTACCAATGAGTTCTAGGGTATTTCCCACTTTTTTTTCAAGCCGATATAATGTGTCTGGTTTTATGTTGATCCACGTGGACTTCACTTGGACTTTGATCCACTTGGACTTCAGTTTTGTGCAGGGTGACAAGTATGGAT
Organism: Meriones unguiculatus; assembly: GCF_030254825.1. NCBI lineage: Eukaryota > Metazoa > Chordata > Mammalia > Rodentia > Muridae > Meriones > Meriones unguiculatus. The sequence continues at coordinate 104,828,908 of NC_083350.1, read as the reverse complement.
CTATTTTCATTTTTCTACATGTAGACATCCAGTTAGACCAGCACCATTTGTTGAAGATGCTATCTTTTTTCCATTGTATGGTTTTGGTGTCTTTGTCAAAGATCAGGTGTCCATAAGTGTGTGGGTTTATTTCTGGGTCCTCTGTTCGGTTCCATTGATCCACCATTCTGTTTCTATGCCAGTACCATGCAGTTTTTAAAACTGTTGCTCTATGGTACAACTTAAATTCAGGGATGGAGATACCTCCGGAAGATCTTTTATTGTAGAGGATTGTTTTAGCAATTCTGGGTTTCTTGTTATTCCATATGAAGTTGAGAATTTTCCTTTCCAGGTCTGTAAAGAATTGTGTTGGTAATTTGATGGGCATTGCATTGAATCTGTAGATTGCTTTTGGTAAGATGGCCATTTTTACTATGTTAATCTTGCCAAGCCATGAGCATGGGAGATCTTTCCATCTTTTCATATCTTCTTCTAATTCTTTCTTCAGGGATTTGAAATTTTTTTCATACAAGTCTTTTACTTCCTTGGTTAGGGTTACTCTGAGGTACCTTATGTCATCTGTGGCTATTGTGAAGGGTGTTGTTTCCCTAATTTCTTTCTCAGCCCTTTTTTCTTTTGTATACAGGAGGGCTACTGATTTTTTTGAGTTAATTTTGTATCCGGCCACTTTGCTGAAGGTATTTATCAGCTGTAGGAGTTCCCTGGTAGAGTTTTTGAGGTGACTCACATATACTATCATATCATCTGCAAATAGTGACAATTTGACTTCTTCCTTTCCAATTTGTATCCCCTTGATCTCCTTCAACTATCTTATTGCTCTAGCAAGGACTTCCAGCACTATGTTGAAGAGATATGGAGAGAGTGGACAGCCTTGTCTTGTCCCTGATTTCAGTGGGATTGCTTTAAGTTTCTCTCCATTCAGTTTGATGTTGGCTATAGGCTTGCTGTATATTACCTTTACTATGTTTAGATATGTGCCTTGTATCCCTGATCTCTCCAATACTTTAAACATGAATGGATGTTGGATTTTGTCAAATGCTTTTTCAGCATCTAGGGAGATTATCATGTGGTTTTTTTCTTTCAGTTTATTAATATGGTGGATCACATTGATGGATTTCCGTATATTGAACCACCCCTGCATACCTGGGATAAAGTCTACTTGGTCATAGTGGATAATATCTTTGATGTGTTCTTGGATTCGGTTTGCAAGTATTTTATTAAGTATTTTTGCATCAATGTTCATAAGGGAGATTGGCCGGAAATTCTCTTTCTTTGTTGAGTCTTTGTGAGGTTTAGGTACCAAGGTGACTGTGGCTTCATAGAATGAATTTGGTAATATTCCTTCTGTTTCCATTTTGTGGAATAGTTTGAAGAGAATTGGTGTTAGCTCTTCTTTGAAGGTCTGGTAGAATTCTGCGCTGAAGCCATCTGGTCCTGGGCTTTTTTTGGATGGGAGACTTTTGATGACCTCTTCTATTTCTTTGGGGGATATAGGACTATTTAGTTGATTTACCTGGTCATGATTCAGCTTTGGTAAGTCAAATCGATCAAGAAAATTGTCCATTTCATTTAGATTTTCAAATTTTGTGGCATATAGACTTTTGAAGTAAGTCCTAATGATTGTTTGGATTTCCTCAGTGTCTGTAGTTATATCCCCCTTTTCATTTCTGATTTTGTTGATTTGGGTGGTGTCTCTCTGCCTTTTAGTTAGCCTGGCTAAGGGTTTGTCGATCTTGTTGATTTTCTCAAAGAACCAGCTCTTGGTTTCATTGATTCTTTGAATTGTTTTATTTGTTTCCAATTGATTGATTTCAGCCCTGAGTTTGATTATTTCCAGCCGTCTGCTCCTTCTTGGTGTGTCTGCTTCTTCTTTTTCTAGGGTTTTTAAGTGAGCCATTAAGTTGCTTGAATGCGCTGTCTCAAATTTCTTCTTGAAGGCACTTAGTGCTATGAACTTTCCTCTTAGCACTGCTTTCATTGCGTCCCACAAGTTTGGGTATGTTGTGTCTTCATTTTCATTGAGTTCTAGGAAGATTTTAATTTCTTTATTTCTTCCCTGACCCAGCTGTCTTTTAGTAGCAAGTTGTTCAGTTTCCATGTATGTGTAGGCTTTTTGCTATTTCTGTTGTTACTGAGGCCCAGCTTTATTCCATGGTGATCAGACAGGACACAAGGGATTATTTCAATCTTCCTGTATTTGTTGAGGCTTGCTTTGTGACCAACTATGTGGTCTATTTTGGAGAAGGTTCCATGAGGTGCTGAGAAGAAGGTAAATTCTTTTGTGTTTGGGTGCAAGGTTCTGTAAATGTCTGTTAGGTCCATTTGATCCATGACCTCTGTTAGAGATATTGTTTCTTTGTTTAATTTCTGTTTTGTTGACCTGTCCTTTGTTGAGAGTGGGGTGTTGAAGTCTCCCACTATTAGTGTGTGGGGATCTATATGTGCTTTAAATTTTATCAATGTTTCTTTCACAAATGTGGGTGCCCTTGTATTTGGGGCATAGATGTTCAAGATTGTGATGTCTTCCTGGTGGAATTTTCCCTTGATGAGTATGAAGTGTCCTTCTCTATCTCTTTTGATTAATTTTGGTTGAAAGTCTATTTTATCAGATATTAGAATGGCTACTCCTGCTTGCTTCTTGGGTCTGTTTGCTTGGAAAGTCGTCTTCCAACCCTTTACCCTCAGGTAATGTCTATCTTTGTGTCTTAGGTGTGTTTCTTGTATGCAACAGATTGCTGGGTTTTGTTTATGTATCCATTCTGTTAATCTGTGTCTTTTTATTGGAGAGTTGAGTCCATTGATGTTGAGAGAGAGTAATGACCAGTGGCTGTTAGATCTCTTGATTTTGATGTTGGCTGTGGTCATCAGGTTGTGTGCTTGGTTGCTTTTTGTTTTACTGTAGTAAGGTTATTTATTTCCTGTGTTTTCTTGAATGTAGCTAGCTTTCTTGGGTTGTATTTTCCCTTCCAGTGTCTTCTGTAATGCTGGATTTGTTTATAGGTATTGTTGAAATTTGTTTTTGTCATTGAATATCTTGTTTTCTCCATCTATGAGGACTGAGAGTTTTGCGGGTTATAGTAGCCTGGGCTGACATCTGTGTTCTCTTAGGGTCTGCATGATATCCGTCCAGGCCCTTCTGGCTTTCATAGTCTCTGTTGAAAAGTCAGGTGTGATTCTAATGGGTTTGCCATTATATGTTACTTGGCCTTTTTCCCTTGCAGCTTTTAGTATTTTTTCTTTGTTCTGTATACTTACTGTTTTGATTATTATGTGGCGGGAGGATTTTCTTTTCTGGTCAAATTTGTTGGGTGTTCTGTAGGCCTCATGTATTCTTATTGGCCTCTCCTTTAGCTTGGGGAAATTTTCTTCAATGATTTTGTTGAAAATATTTTCTGGGCCTTGGAGAAGGGAGTCTTCTTTTTCCTCTATACCTATTATTCTTAGGTTTTGTCTTTTCATATTTTCTTGCATTTCTTGGACGGTCTGTGTCAGGAATTTTTCGGATTTAACATTTTCTTTGACAGATACATCGATTTCTTCCATTGTATCTTCCACACCTGAGATTCTTTCTTCCATCTCTGGCAGTTTGTTGGTTATGCTTACCTCTGTAGTTCCTGTTTTCTTCCCTAGATTCTTCCTTTCCATTATTTCTTCCATTTGTGTTTTCTTTAATTTTTCCAATTCTATCTTCAGGTCTTGAGTTGTTTTGTTTACTTCCTTCACCTGTCTGATTGTACTTTCCTGTTTTTCTTTTAGTTCCTTCAACTCTGCTTCTTTCATTTCATTCAGTGTTTTAAGCATTTCCTTTCTAAAGGCCATAAACTGTTTGGCTGCAGCTTCCTCTATTTCTTTACGGATGGCAATATTCTGTTTGAGTTTATCTTCCTCTATGTCTTTACGAATCTTATTTGTTTCCTCTGTTATCATCTTCATGAGCATACTTCTTAGGTCATCTTCTTGGATTTCAGTTATGGTGGGGTGTCCAGGGCTACTTGCCCCTTTGTAACTGGGTTCTGGAGATGCCATATTGCTCTGTCTTTTGTTGCTTGAGCTTTTATGCTGGCCTCTACCCATTGTGCTATCTTAGGTGTTTGGGGTTATTTTCTGGTGGTTCCTGGGGATCCTGTGGTGGAGAGAATCCCCTTTGCAGAAAGCTGGTTTTTCCTGAAGGATGTCTTCTCAGCTTTTTGGGTATAGTCCCTGGATGGCTGGTGTTTTTTCAGGAGTTGCTCACCTCAGGGATATAGACCTGAGTGGTAACTGTGGTCTTTGTTAGTCGAGAGGGTTCTCCTCTCACCCAGGGAAGTCCTGAGGGCAGCTGCCCTGTTTCTGGGTTTCTTGTTGTAAATTTAATGATCAGCTGCTGTGACCCAGTTGGACATCAGGCGTGCATCAACTGTTTGTGCCTGTGTCTGGAGCACAGCTGAGTGCTGGTGCCTCGGCCCCACTAGTCTGCTAGACTTTTTCTAGGGAAGGATTGGGTGATTTAGGTCAGTACAGTTTCCTTCCTTCCCTGTGGATTCTCTGGAGACACGGACTCTCAGTGTCTTTTTTTGCCCTGGTGCACACTGCTCAGTGTCCGCCAGCTGGCTGGCCGCAGAAACTGCCTGTGCCTGGAGCACAGCTGTGTGATGGCGGCTCAGTCTCTGCCAGCTGTCTGGTGCGCAGAAACTGCCTGTGTCTGCCTTTGCGGCTTTGGGGAGCCTGAGTGCCTCCTTAAGTTGGGTAATTTTCCGGGGACCTTTTCAGGTTGGGGGTGAGCTGAGTGCTCTGAGATCAGACCCACCGTTTCTATGTCCGGCGGGGAATCAGGCACGCAGGCAGGCAGGGCTCTGTGCAGGAACCTGGGTCCCCGGCTCTGGCTCCGGGCTGGCTCCTGGGGTGCCCGTGGACCCCGAGTCTTTTCCAGGGGATGTCTGGGTGACCTAAGGCCGGTCCCAGTCATTTCCTGTACCCTGGGGTTATCTCTCTCGACTGAAAATTCCAGTCTCTGATAGTGTGGTGCGCACGGTTTACTCTGGGGGCGTGACCAGAGACACTGGTTTGTGGCTCTGGGCTGGGGCTGGGGCTGGCGGCCAGCAGCCAAGCGTCTGGCGGAACCGGAATCTCTTCCGAGGTTTAGCTGGGTGAGTTAAAAGCTGATTGAATCCCCCACCATGGGGTATCCTCTCACCTGGGAAACACAATGACTGTGTTTTATGGCCGAGAGTTCTGATTGCTGGTCACTGTGCTGATCCTGCTGCTGCTGCTCAGAATGAGAGTCCTCCCGGCGCCGCCATCTTGCCCCTCCCCCCTCTCCTGCAGTCTTAAGGCATAGCCATCTGCAATGTCAATGACATTCTGTAGTGTAAAGAAGACATTAAAGGGAATTTCTCAGCGATTTTAGGGATCAAATAAATTTCAGGTGCCCTCAGACACTAGCATCACTAGTCTTGACTTTGCCACTCAGACTCTACTGGAATTGTGGCCTGTGTCCTTAAGGTGGACATTAAATATCTCTGGGGCTCTACACATCACCAGTAACGTAGAGTTTAAAATAAATTCATCTACAAGGGTGCCCTGAGTGAACTTCTCTGTGTAGTCATTATTTCAGTGTGAAAGCATATGTGAATTTCTGAGATTCCCTTGTTTTCTCTGACAAATTCATCAACAGTGTCTTCAAGTCCCTTTCCAGAGAGCTCAGACTTTTCTTGAACACTGGTCGCCCCAGTTTGTCCTACTGGAACCTAATGGTGTAAGAGAATGTGTTTGTTTCATCATTGCTTGTGCAATGATGATCTGTAAACTGCCAAAGAGAAAGAAAGGGAAAACGAAGAAACACAGAAAGAAAAGAAAAGGAAAGGAAAGAAAAAGAACTGTTTCAGATTTCTTTCCCTCTAGTTACGTTCTTATTGTACTCATTATATTGGCTCTGTGAAGATATCCATGTCCTCATTTCTGTAGCCCATAAATATGTTAGTTCACACAGAGAGAAGTAACAGGTCGGGTAAGAGTACTGTGGGTTATCCAGGCTTGTTTCTAATAATCACAATTACTAGGAGTCAGGGGAATCAAGAGTCAGAGATGGTAGTATGGCCTGAAAATAAGAAGCTGGAGCAATGCAGATCCAAAAGCCACTGAGAAAGAGAAGCCCCTGGAAACTAGAAAATAGGTTGTCCCAGGGAACGTGCAGAAATACACCCCTGCTGACCTCCTGTAGACTCGTGGCCTCCACAAGCCTGTGTGGTAGTTTGGCTTTGCTTTGTGTCACTGGGTTTAGGGTTATTTGCTACTGCAACATCTGGAAGAAATACAGTTTATTTATTTATTTATTTATTTTAATTTTTTGGTTTGTTGACTGGTGGAGGGTATTGGTCTGGCAGCACTGGTTTTTCAGTTGAGCCAAGAAATCACAGATAATATTAGTAGAAAATCAAGCAAAGCACAAGTGGCTATCATGGCTTGTCCAGTTCTCAGAGTCATTAGCTGTCGAGGTGCAGGTGGTAACCCTGACGACTCAATTAGCATGGGAAATAGGGTAAAATTGTGCCCTAGGGCCTGTGAACTCCCAATTTTTCAAAAATGTTTTTTGTTTGTTTCTCGAATTGTTTGTTTGTTTGCTCTTTTCACTATCTGAACATACTATTGAATGTGGCAGCCATATCTCATTTAATTTTTCTAGCAGTTCTAGAGGTATGTTTTATTAATACCCTCTCTCTTAATAAGGCAATTGTAGTTGGGATGGAAAAACTGACTTATCTGGGTCACACAGCTGTTAAATATTATAACCCCACAATAGTCCTAACTTGAGAAACTTAAATTGCACTTTAAAATTTCAGTTATTTTCTTGTCTTTTTGAATTCTTTCCTCTTTTTTTCTTTTCTTTTCAATGTGTGTATGTGTGTATTTCCAATGTCTAACACAATTATAGCTATATGAGACAATTTTCTGGTGGAATAATTTTGCACCTAATTCTTCCTTTGAGGGGTGAACAATCCATCTGGTGTTTGGGATCCTGCTACAGTGTGCCACCTAATAATTATCAAATAACCCTTTGACCCTCGCTTCATGAGGCCTATGGAAATATAAAAAGACCTTGTTATGATGTGGTTTTAATGAATCACCTAGTATATAAGAAAAAGTGTGCCTATTTTGCTTCAAATGGATTCCTGGTAGTCACTATCAAGCTAAGTAGCAGGATAGCAGGCACTCAGAGAATTAACAGGGGTTCTTCAGTAACGTGGCAAGAAGTTCTCAGGACTTAAATATTTAATCAAAAACATTCAATAAAAAGTGGAATTACTCCTGAAAGTAAGGCCACATTTTTGGCAGATTAACTGGACAGACTCCACAAACATTTGTCTAAGCCATTATCTGGAAAATCACTTTCAACCCTAATACAATGAAAATATATTGCCCATGTTAATAACAGTGTCCCATCTGTTTAAGTATTTTACAACCTACTGAAAGTCGTCCCTGCAGAGAGCCTTCTGGCTCTGAATACACAAACCGTCGCCAGTTAAATGTATGTGGTGGCGTGAGTAGGGAACAGGCCCTGTGAGCTTCGTTTTAATAAGATTTCACTGGTTCTGTGGAGGAGCCTTTCAAAATAAACAACCCTTAATCAGTCAGGGGCAAATTTTATAAGGGCCAAAGACTATCCCTAGCCAATGATAAGTGACATGTTTTAGAGGTATTTTAATGGAATTATTTCTTTTTCAGGACTGGAGGCTGATGTGAATACCAACAGAGCATTTAACTGGTACCGAACAAAGAAAACCCACTTGTAAGGAATGGCCATCTAAATAGTCTAAATACTCACTAATTGAAAACATCTTTCAACCATATAGCTATTCAAGGAAACAAAACTTTGGAGCGAGGTACAGAGGGTCCATGCCATTATTTCAATATTAACAAAGAATATGTAGATATTTCTTTGCTCACTGAGTAGAGAGAAGTGCGCAGAAGTATCCAACTTGCTAACAGTCTGGAACAATCTCAAAGGTTCTAAGGGATGAGTTCAACAAATGATTTAGAGTAATAATGCAATGCAATTGTTAATTTAGTTCTACAATGTAAAGCCATAACTTCATTTTGTGAGAAAAAAAGTGAGGCAATGTGTGCATGCCTGATTACCAACAAGTATAGCTGAATTTAAACAATAATATTAAGCTTAAGAGAGACCTGAAATAAGATGTGACTTTTACAAATGTGCTTATTAGCATGTTTAAAATCACTTTCATTCTACAGATTAGAAGTTGAGGTTTAAACTGATATGTTTGTTACCTGAAAGTCACACAAATTTCCAACACCAAGGCAGATATTTATTCCCATACCCACTGAGTGTACTTTAAGATCACTGCCTCCTTTCTCTTAAGTAAAGAAGACATTAGAATGAACAAGTGTGCCAATTATATTAATCAGTAGAAATTACCTACAGACTACATCCCATAATAAATACCTTAATAAGTATAAATTCTTGAAATCCCACATAGAACTTCAAAACAGATAAAGGAACTCTTTAGCTAGGAAATTGTGTTTGCTATGCTAATTGGCCATGCTTCTTGTGGTTGAATCTGAGTAATGAAGTGGTCGGGTCCCAGGTTCAGAGGCAAACTAGGAAACTGGGCGGTTATGTCAAGTCATATCATAGTGTATTAGATATGTTATGTTGTTGTATGAGTACTGTTAATTTTTTTGTATACAATTTTAATTTTGGTGATGAGGTATGGAGGTTGGTTATACAGCAGTGTGAATATTTTTAACATGGTTGAACTGTGCAATTAAAAATTATTTAAAATGGCAAAACAGAACTTGAAGTCATTTATTTCTTCCTATATTGCCTCTTCTACCTAAAGACCATTTTTTCAGGAAATCTTCTGCTGCTAAAGCTAAAAATATTGTATATATTAAATTAATATGTATGTCTACATCTTAATTAATATGTAAGTATGTATAATGATCTTACTCTATAATAAGACAACAGATACCAGAGATTCATAAATAAAAAGCCCAGTGCTGGAAATTAGTTACTTCTTTTGAAATTATTGGCCATTGATGTCCTTTAGATCTTCAAATATTATCAGTTATTAACAGTGCTCTTGGTTAATTTCCAGCACCTAAAAGTAAGAGCTTATTGCTGAAGACACCACATAATTTAGTAACAAAACACGGAGAAATCATTCTGATAATGACCTGGAAGTTTTACCCCTACTAACTAGCTTTCAAAGTGCTAGAAGGTGCTCTGCATGTTACTAGAGGAGAAAATTAATCATCAGCCTTACCCAGCTGTGACTCCTGCAAGCTACAGTAATGACTGGCCTTGAAAGACTTCACCACTGTGCAATAGTGGCATGAATATCATGGGAGTAACAAACTACCATTCTGCTTGGATTTATGTCTTCCTTCATAGGATGAAATTCATACCTTGGCATCATAATTTGGGCCAAGAACCATGCCTAAGCAGCACATAGGCCTTAGGGAAGAACCTACTATCATTCTATTATCAACTACTATACTATTATAATATTTGCTACTATCAAACCAACTCCAACTACTTATATTCCTAAAGTAATGCATCTCTCAATTCCCCTCAGAGAAGTTTCCGTTTGCAGTAGGTGGTAATTAATATAGAGACCCACAACTGGCCAAGGTGCAAAAAAATAACATACTACAGAATGTTCGGCTATAAATTGAACAAATGCACTATACCCTGTTTTTCCAAAGATCAGGGATCATTGCAAAAGAAAGTGAGGAAAGAGTATAAGAACCAGAGGCAGTGAGTGACTACAAGGAAACAGTATCTTCATGATCTAGCAAGACCATTGCACAGGTGAAATTTTATCAGTTATGATAGCACGCACGTGACCTGTTCAAGCCCAAGGCAGGCCAATTTCCATCATGAAGAAAGTTGGGTACAAAATCCCTCCCCTAGTCCTATAACTTTTGGCAAGTGTTAGCTACTTGTCAGTTCTCTCTAAAGCTGCAGCTCCTGCTAGAAAGCCACACTTGAGCAGTACAAATGGCTCTCGATTGATTTCTCTTCTTTTCATTAACTTATTTATTTAACCATTCTACATTCTGATTGCAGTACCATCCTTGCACCCCTCTCCCACTCCCCCTCTCTTTTTCCTCAGAGAAGGGGAGGCCTCTGTGAATACCAGCCTACCCTGACACATCAAGTCATAGCAGGACTAAGCACACCCCTTCCCTCTGAGCCAGACAAGGCAGCCCAGCTAGGGGAAAGGGATCCAAAGGCAAGCGACAGAGTCAGAGACAGCCCCTACTCCAGTTGTTAGGGGACCCACATAATGATCAAGCTGCACATGTGCTACATCTGTGCAGGGGCCTAGGCATGATTGATCCTTTAAAAGGGACATGAATTTGGTGCAGCTTTTCTGAGATCCACTCCTCATTCTTTGTACACCCAAATTCAGCTTGAATGAGCAGAAATGTCATCTGTTGAGAGCAAGATTATACACCTGGGAAATCCAAATCAGAGAATGGAGAGAATTTGAGCAAGGAAGAGAGATGCAATCAATACAGGAACAACTCTATACATTGCTTTAAGAATGAACTGTATGTGCTATAGTCCAGAGAGCTTTAATGGACTATTTAGTGTACTCTTTTTAGAAGAAAAAAATCTTCATTCCATATGCTACCTAGGTTCCTGCTTCATTTATACTGTAGCATCCAGAACATTAAGATGGAATGTCCAAGAGGAACAGCCACCAAAAGCACATTTGGACACGCATAAGCTTGTGTGGTAGAAGGCAGAAGCCACTTGGTTTTCATAAAAATAAGTGTCTTCCCTTATCACTCCAGAAAGCTGAAGGGAACTTTCAGTGGAAGTTGACAGGGTTACAGACACTTTTTGTTTGTTTGTTTGTTTTTGTTTTTGTTTTTTTGTTACAGACACTTTTTAAATGATGTAAAGAATTCTTTGAAGACATTTTCATTAGACCTGTTTGATCTTGGGACCTTCCTGGAGTAAATGCATTCCTTCATTTATACCAATTACCAGGTCCTAACTTGAGTAACTGATACATTCTATGTCCCAACAATTTGTCTTTAATCTGCCCTTGGAAATGCACCAAAGCACTGCAAGGACCCAAAAGGAAATTAAGTTATTTTCACACTGCAGGGTAGAGCAAAGGAGGTGATAAATACTATGTTTTCAATGCCCATTCTTTTAAATACTAGCCTGACCTAGAATTGCACACTGTAGGGCTTCTTTGCATTTTTTTAGGATAATCTCCATGACATTTAGATGCACTCCTAGCCCATAAATACTTTTCTTTCTCTATGAGTATCTCACATCATTTCAGGCTACAGACCTCTGCCACTCAAAGCATTATACTAAATAGCCTTGCCTTCTCAGTCTCTCTTGTAAACCTGCCACGAATCATATCGACACAATTCTCCTCTGCCCACAAGATAATGAGCTGGCATGTGGAGGAAGGATCAATGTCAAGCAGAAGGAGAAGATGGTTTTGAAGGCATCGCGTCGCTTACCATTGATTCCATTTGCAGAAGCCAATCTTCTCTCCCTGACAACTCTGAGTGCGCTATCACTGATGCTCTTGCTTATCAGACAGCGAGGTGCTTCCCTGCACATAAGGGCACATTTCCATCACAGGCAAATAGAAATTCAGTCTCTTTGCAATAAAAGACAGAGACAAAGAGCACAAAATTATAATAACCCACTGTATCCATAAAGATAGAACACACATAAGTATACATGTATGTCTACCCTATGAGACTACAGAGTAGAGACCCATATGACAGAAATAGCACAGAGCTTGCCACATTGACCTCTGAAATCCATGTATCTGGCAGCTTAGCAGATGAATCAGTTTATAAAACGATCACTGTACAAGCGTGAGAACCGAGTCTGGTCCCCAGAACCCACAGAAAAAGCCAGGCACAGAGGCACCTGTGTATGATCTCAGTACTGGAGAGAAAGAGACAAGATACTCCTCATACATAGACCACCTGCTCAGATGTAGCCCATAGACAGCTCAGTCTCCATGTGGGTCTCCTAATAAGGGGAGAAGAGACGTTCTCTGACATGAACTCCGTTGCCTGTTCCTTGATAATTTCTCCCTGGTGGGGACACCTAGGCACACCACAGAGGAAGAGGATCCTGATAGTCCTGATGGGACCTGATAGGCTAAAGTAGACAGTAGAGGAGGAGGACCTCCCATATCAGTGGACTTGGGGAGACAGATAGGGGAGGAAAAGGGAGGGAGGGTGGAACAGGGAAGAAACGAGGGAGGGGACTACAACTTAAATACAAAGTGAATAAATGATAAAAATTAAAAAAAAAATAAAAGAGACTCCTTATGTCTTGATGGCCATCAATATAGCCAAATCAGTCAGCTTTAGGTTGGTGAGAGATGTTGTCTCACCAAATAAGATGGGAAATGATTGAGGGAGACTCCCGATATCAACCTCTGACCTCTATGTGCATGCACACACACACACATACACACACACACACACACACACAAACATATACATACAGAGGGAATTCCACATTTTGAAGGGTAAAATTAACTACCACTGGCTTGTAGCTTATTTTGCAAATCTTCCAAGTGCATTCATATGGGTAATAAATGTCAGCCAGCTTTTGATTCATCATGCTAATCCAAGGAGCAGAAATATAACCAACGCCCATCAATTATATTTAATTTATATTAAAACTATATGTTTTTATAAGGAAAGTAGCCTGGCAATCTCAAATGATGTAATACTCCAAACAAAAGAATGAAACTGTGTGCCAGCACCCTGACTGATGAACTTGGTAGGAGCTTTTGCTCCCATCAAAACTTAAAGGATCACAGCTGCAGAAACCAGGAAAGAACTGAAAGGAGCCTGCTCCCGAATGCTCTCATCCTAGTGTGGGAAGGGCCAGTGTGTACAGGAATGACACCACAGCCACGAAAAAAAAAAAAAATGAAATGAGAACTGGGGGCTGAGTAGATACTTTAATCAGCAACATTCTTGTCATTCAAGGAGAACCTAAGTTCAACCCTCAGAACTGATGTGAAAATGCTGTGTCCTGAAGCCCACGCATGTAATCTCCACTCCCAGGAGGCAGAATCAGACCAATCCTTAGGCAGTCTAGCTAAATTGGTGAGTGCAGGTTGAAGGAGAGAACCTGTCTCAATACACTGGGTAAAGTTTCTGGAGACTTTACTTTGTTTCCTTTACTTTGTTTCTGGAGAACAACACCCAGAGTTTACCTCTGCCCCCCACCCTCAAACACACATCTTCATGCACGTGGAAGGGCACCCACGTGAGCATCGACCTCATGCACATACTTGTATGTGCACACACCCATGCAGAGTCACACAGTAAGGCTGGAACAGGTAAATCAGACCAGTATGCTCTGCCAATGTGAGAATCTGAGTTTGGATCATGTGGGCACATATAAAGCCAGACTTAGTAGGATCTGTGTAAGTCCAGTGCTTATACTATGCGAAAGGTGATGGGGAATTCTTGAGGGGTTGTAGGCCAGCTAGCCTGGCCTGTGCAGCAGGGAACAAGAGACTGTAGTAAGAATTGTTGTTTCTTTTAAAAACTACTTATGGTATGTGAATATGTTCTTGTTTTAATCCCAGGTGTGGGACATGGGGCTCCTTCAGATTGTCCCCAGCAGGTGACTATGATTTGTCTCGTGCTCTAGGAAGGGCTTGATTTTTACCAGCTGCAGATAAGTTTGGAATTCTGGGGATTCTTCAGAGGTATAAATGTCAGAGCCCTGAGAGGCCCTGTGGCAGCTACTGTTTCCCCTGCTCCTGCCCCTGCTGCTGCTGGTTCCCAGTGCCGCTTTTGTTATTGCTGGATTGCTGGTTGTTGGATTGCTAGTTGCTGCTATTCAGACAAGTAATACTGGACTTGTCCTAAGGAACTTGACACGCCTGATCTGCAGAAAGTAGTCTAAAGGGGTCTATCTCCCCCCCCTTTTTTTTCTAACCTTCTTTGTCAGCTACCTAGTGTTGGGGAGTTGGAAGGGACTGGTGAGGTGAAGGGTGATGGGTATAGAAACCCAAACAAAGTAGTGAGGAGGTCCAGCTACAAAAGACCATGACTTAAACCAGGTGAAAGGGAAGGAAACAACACCTGAGATTATCCTTGAACCTCCACATGTTCTCCATGGGAGAAACATACACACCCTTATTCACAAACAGGAGTGTGAATACAGACACACACACACACACACACACACACACACACACACACACACACACACACTGTAGGGTGGCCTGGGAGAATCGGACAGCACACCACTACAGCCTATTCATTTGATCCTCATTCTTAGTTCTGTACTGAGAACAAATAACCCCGCCCCAGTTCATACTTTCCAAGAGGTCACAAGAAACAATTAAACTTCTGGTTTCAAGAAGTTTTCCTGCTCCTTTCAAGGCTCTCTGTGAAGCAAATAAAGAGAGAATTAGGACAAGAAGTCAACAAAGTGCTTAATTAAGTAGAGCAGGTAATAACAGCAGCAAACATTTGAAAATAAGATTTAATATGTATTTTGTTGCCAAGAAACTGCCTGGAGGATATGAGTACCTCTTGCTATTTTAAAACATACCTTAGAACATTTTAACCTGCCTGAACAATATTAAAAGAGATGGGGAGGAAATTGATGTCCATTGAATTACTCATTGGATAATTTTATTTCCCCAAAAGGTGATAAACCTTATCAAACAAAACACAACGTGTGAGATATGTCTGCTCTCAGCAACCCCTCAAATCTCCCAATTGTCTCAGTCTATATAGGGAGATCATTTCCTGTAGTGACTTCCTAAAGACAGGAAGCTTAGCTTTCAAAGATCTCATGTACACTTACAGGATTATTTTCAACAATTTTACTCTGGTAACTTGGCATCATATTCATACTGAAGATAAAATACTACCAACTGCAAATTTTTTAGCAGCTCTGAAAATGTCATTGTGTTCTTCTTTATCAACTTCTCTTAGAGAAATGAGCATGCCATCATCTGACATTCAAGGCTCTTTCTTCCTTTTGCTGCTGTTAGTACTTACTGCTCCGAATAGCAATCATGCTTTTATATATGTATATCCTCCCATGGAGAAAACATATTTAATGTTTGTTACTGTATATTAATTGCAAAAATAATGGGTCTTTATCACCCATAAGGAAGAATGAACCTAGGTCACTTGCAGGGAAATGAATGGAACTGGAGATCATTATCTCTGATGATATACAAGCCGGACTCACAGAGGCAAATATCACATGCTTTCTCTCACATACCCTAGAGAGTATCTAGAGTTAAAGAAAAAAAAAAAAAGACATGAAAGTAGGAGCATAAGTGTTCAGAAAGAGAAGGAAGAAGAAGCAGAGGGAGGCCAAAACAAAGAAGGGCGGTGAGGGGTGGGTGTGATCAAGCTCTGTTTGTAGGCATATGTGAAAGCAATCTTTAAGGGATGATGTTAGATTGTCTTTACATCTGCAGTCCCATTACTGACACTGTTACCTAACGTGAGAGAGATTTTTGTAGGTTTTAAAACGAATGAATGGTTTAGTGAATGACATTCATACTCAGGGATTACGCATACCGATGCACACTTAATATATCTACTGGAATATCCATTAGTGTCCCAATCTATGACTCGCACAGGACATTTTAATTTTCTTTCCCTCAAATCATCTGATTTAGTGTTTTCGTCTTTTAAGGAATGATCACATGATTATACACCATTGCTGATGCTCTCCTACAGGGAACTGTTCACAGTCACGTAATCAGCCCGTCGTAGTGGCTGAGGGTTCTTCTGCTCTGCCTGAAAAGCGATGAGAGATAGACATGAAGTTCTTCAAAGGCTGGTTTCTAACAGCTCTCGTTTGACAGCAGTGAGCAGGCAGTAGTGGGCTGTGAGAAGCAGTGGCAAATGGCCCTGTCTAAGAGTCCTTCAGGAAGACTCAGGTATCAGGACCCTTAGCTGTTGGCAGTGACTCATGTTTCAGCTCCTGGGATCTGAGGCCCTTGACCCCGATATCTTGAGAGTTCTCTGGAACTCTATTAGTGAATAGCCCTGCAGGCTCTCCTCCCCAACTCCTTGTGGACTTTTATCAGTTGTCACGTTCTTGATGCCTTTCTAGTTCCAGTTTTCTTCTCTGTGGCTATTCTTGAAACACTCAGCTGCTTCTTCAGTTGTCAGACTGTTGGCTGCTTAGCAATTCCTCAAATGAGTTTGGATGCTAGACAGAAAAATCGCCACCTTTGCGTGCCAGAGCCTCCAGTGGACCCTTGGGAAACCGGAACTAAGCACAGCCAGGCTCACCCCAGGCATTTGCTAAGGTTGGGAGCTCAGTATGTAACAGTATCATTGCCCGCCATTCATAAACCAGATCTTGTCATTTGATCATGCTCTGTGCTTGGAAGCCAGGAGCGGAGCTGAGACACTGAGCACCAGACCCAAAGTATGCTGTTCAGGAGTCCAGCATATGGAATTGACAGATGGGCAGGAGCCACTGGGATGCCTCAAAAACTTTTGGGTCTTGTTTGGCTGTCACCTCCTCTGCCACCACCTCTGTGCTCCGCTGAACTTCTAAAAGCGAGCAAGAACGACCACGTGAGAGAAGCCTTCATTAGGATTGATGGAGGGACACCTGAGAGAGCAAGCGGAGAACACTGCCAGTCAGCAGACGCATAAGCCATTCAACCCAAACATTTTGCTTATGGAGCCCAGGTGGAGTGTTTGGACGAACCAATCAAAGCCTTGCCTCTCAGCAGCAGTCAGAGTAGTCTCTACGGAGGTGGATGCACCCTCCCTGGTCAAGTTGCAAGGTGACTCGGCGTTTATCAGAGCTGGTTACAGTGAGACAGACCTCGGCTATAAACTGCTTCAAATAGGCCTGGCTCTGCGGTGCTTTCAGCGCCATCAGCTGCAGTCCCGGCAAGGCTGTCTCAAGGGACACTCAGTGTTCAGGGTGGGTGGTGTTGGCATCAAGATGATCCAGCTGGCTGTTAGGTAGACAGTCCTCTGTTTCGGGCAGCTCAGTCAGCAAGAGAGTTCAGTGTCTGCTACTTTTAAGCCAAATTGTCCAGACCCCAACATCTTAGCATATTTACCAGAAAAAAATGAACATCAGGAGAGCTCACAAGTGTGTATTAGAAAACCCTGACACTGACAAGGATCTTGGTCTGTTTTTTTGTTTTGTCTGGATTTTTTGTTTTGTTTTTTGTTTTTAACAGTTTACTTAACACCTGCCCAGTACCCAGAGAGATGCATTCTCCCTGTGTGTGGCAAAGCAAATACTGTGTTTGCCTATGTGCGGACCATGGCACATAGTCATCTGCTTGTCTTCATTTCTTTTACCATCACCCTAATACAAAACGTGGCGTGATGATCCCGGTTACCTCCTTCCAGTCCTGCTGGACCCTGAACATTTTCTCAAGTGAAGAAGTCATGGGCTCTGTGTTGATCATTCTGCTGCTTTTGTTTTCCTCTGTGTGCTCCTGCTTCCCTGGTTTCAGAGCTACTCCTGCCCAGCTTATCCCGTCAGGCTACTTAATTCACAAGCTGTTTCCTTTACATACATCATTTTCCATGTAAATTTGTTTGTGTGAAGTTTCTTTTATCACTGCAGCCTCAACTTAAATCCTATGCTGATGTGTTTCTGAGCTCCTAGCACAAAGCATACTAGGATTAGTCTCCATGTCACCAGGGTCCTTGTTTATTACATTGTAAGACGACAGCAAATTTGTGGTTATTTTATACTCACCTACTTGCTTTCTTACCGTTTTTGGGGGGGTGCTAATTTTCAAGGCCTTCAGGAGGTCCTTGAACATGAAATACTTTCAGTAAATGATCTTTGAGAATAATAAGTACTTTAACACAAGAAGAAACCAACTCCATTAATTTTTTTATATACGAGTGTGTGAACAAATGCACAAAGGATTTTAATTTCTTGAAATGTATACTATCTTGGTTATATCAGTACTCCTATGAAATATTTATTTTATTAACTTTGAGCTCTCTAATTTTACAGCTATAATTAATAGTTTGATTAAAAGCCTATGTTGTAAGTATAAGAAAATCAAGAAAACTCCTAAGCGACCTCATGAAACTGAAAAGCTTCTGTAAAGTAAAGGACACCGTCATCAAAACAAAACGACTGCCTACAGATTGGGAAAGAATCTTCACCAACCCCCCTTTATCTGACAGAGGGCTAATATCCAGTATATATAAAGAACTAAAGAAGCTGAAAAGCAACAAACCAAGTAATCCAATTAAAAATGGGGAACAGAGCTAAACAGAGAATTCTCCATAGAGGAATATCGAATGGCAGAGAAACACTTAAAGAAATGCTCAACATCATTAGCCATTAGGGAAATGCAAATCAAAACAACCCTGAGATTTCACCTTACACCTATCAGAATGGCCAAGATGAAAAACTCAAGTGACAACACATGCTGGTGAGGTTATAGAGAAAGGGGAACCCTCCTCCATTGCTGATGGAATGTAAACTGGTACAACCATTTTGGAAGTCAATCTGGTGCTTTCTCAGAAAATTAGGAATAGTGCTTCCTCAAGAACCCAGCTATACAACTGCTAGGCATATACCCAAAATTTGCTCAAGTACACAATAAGGACATTTGCTCAACTATGTTTGTAGCAGCTTTATTTGTAATAGCCAGAACCTGGAAACAACCCAGATATCCATCAAAAGAGGAATGGGTACAGAAATTGTGGTATTTTTACTCAATGGAATACTACTCAGCAATCAAAAAAGAGGAAATCATGAAATTTTCAGGCAAATGGTGAGATCTAGAAAAGACCATTCTGAGTGAAGTATCCCAGAAGGAGAAAGACAAACATGGAATATACTCGCTTATATAGACCTAAAAGATATGATAAACATAATGAAATCTATACACCTAAAGAAGATAATCAAGAAAGCGGACACGAGGTATGATGATCAATTCCCATTTAGAAAGACAAATGGGATAAGCATTGAATGTTTGACAGGAGTCTACCGCAGAAAGCATCTGAAAGACTCTAACTAGCAGTGTTCCAAAGTAGATACTAAGACTCATAACCAAACCTTCGGCAGAGTGCAGGGAATCATATGAAAGAAGGGGAGTTTGATGTGGAAAGGATAGGAGCTCCACAAGGACCAAATATATCTGGGCACAGGGTCTTTTCTGAGATGGACACTCAACCAAAGACCATGAGAGGATAAAACCTAGAACCTCTGCTTGGATGTGACCCATGATAGCTCAGTAATCAATTGATTTCCCATAGGAAGGGGAACAAGGACTATTTCTAACAGGAACTCAATGACTGGCTCTTTGACCTCCCCACCTCCCAAGGGAGGAGCAGTACTGTTAGGCCACAGAGGAGGACTTTGCAGCCAGTCCTGAAAATACCTGACAAAAAGGAGTCATATGAAAGGGGAGGAGGTCTTCCCCTATCAGTGGACTTGGAAGGGGCAGGGAGGAGATGAGGGAGGGAGGGTGGTATTGGGGAGGGAATGAGGGATACAGCTGGGATACAGAATTAACAAAATGTAACTAATGAGAATAATAAAAAAAATTAAAAAAAAAGAAAATCCCTAAGCATTCTGCTTCCACTGCCATAATTCACGAACAAATAAAAAATCCTTATTGTATTAGTTTTGTTCTATTCATCTTGCCTTTCTCTGTACCAAAAGTCTTTCATGTTGCAGAGTTCCTTCTGCTAGTTGCCCACAGAAGTCAATGTTGCCATTAGAGGGTATTACAGCATAATTCAAATCTTTTCAAATAATATTAGTACTCATGTATTTATTAAGGAAAGAACACCCCTAATCTATATAATTGTACTTGATAAACTTAGTGAGCATGTAAGAAATAAATAATATATATTTTATGCAAATTACTCCAGAATATTCTAGAAGAAAACTTCACAACTTTGATGAAGCAAGTACCATCCTAATATCAAATTCAAGCAAAGGGAGTATTTTTAAAGGAAACAGACAGTGTCTCTCATGAACAAAGGTATGAAAGTTTTATGTCGGCTTTTTTCTTGGTCAATTTTATTCGTGCTAGAATTCCCTAAAATGAGGGAATTGCAATTGAAAAGATGTCTTTATAATATCAGGCTGTAGGCAAGCCTATGGGCATTTTCCTCCTTGACAGGTGACGTGGCAGAGACAAGCTCAGTGTAGGTGGTGCTCCCCATAGATAGGCACTCCAAGGATGTATAAAGAGACAAACTGAGTAGGCCAGGACAACTGAGCCAGTAAGCAGCACTCCTCCACAGTCTCTGCTTCAGTTGCTGCCTGTTTTCCTGTCCTGACTTCCCTCAATGATGAACTGCAAGCTGTAAGATGAAATAAACCCGTTCCTCCTCAGATTGCTTGTGGTCATGGTAGCTATCACAGAAATAGATACCTTATTAAGACAAGTTCTTAGTTAACTGTCAGAGTATTGAATTCACCAACATGTTAATTAACGAGTAACACACCATACCCAAGGAGAGTTTACCTCAATAGGAAGAGGAAGCCTAAAACATGAGAAGAGTTCATTATATTAACAGAAATTTTTAATTCTCTTTAGACAGAGAAAAGCTATCAGGTAGAGATTCAAAATAAATTCTTTATTTTAAAAAATATAATTATCAACATTCTAGAAATAAAATCTATGTTTTTTCAGCATAGTAAAGAATGCCTAGAATAACCACATCTAACATTTTTAACCATGAAGGCTGGACTCACTCCCTACGTTCAAGAATAGGCCAAGTGACACACTTCTCCAACAAGGCCACACATAATCCTTCTCAAGCAGAGCCATTCTCTGATGACAAAACATCCAACTATATGAGCCTATGGGGGTCATTCTTATTCATCCACCACAATAATGTCAATGTGAAGTTAGGTGAATATGTTAATGCAACGAAAGAGTTCAAAAAAAAAAAACTCTATATTGGGCTGATTATCTTTATCATCAGTCTAACTAGACTTAGAATCGTGTAGCAGACATGTTACTGGGTATATCTGTGAAGATATTGCCAGAGAGCAGTAATTGACGAGAGAAAACTTGTCCTGAGTTTGAGTAGCGCTGCTTTATGAAATGAGAATTTCGATGGAATAAGAAAAAGTATGAGGAGGTGCACAGAGCATCTGCACCTGTGTCTTCCTCTTCCTGGACTACCAAGATATGAACTTGCAGCTGAATACTTCTACCGTAACAGCCACCAACTAGGCTTTTTCTGGAATGGTAGAGTATACCCTCATACTGTGAACTAAAATAAATCATTTCTCCCTCACAGTGTCAGAAATCTGAATACAGAGGTGAGAAAATTAACCAATACAGTATTATAAATGCATGTACTGCCTCTATATGTATACACATAAATATCATATATGTATATATAAGTAATTGATTTTTTAAAAAGAAGAAAGACTAGTGTAATTTGGTCTTTTTAACATGTGTTCAAGACATAAAATGGTTAGCTTCCCATATTGCATAAAATAAACTAGATATACACTCCACACCATAAATAAAAATTGAAAATTAATTCTAAGTAGATCATAGCTTATATGTGGAATTGAATACTGTAAAATGTAATGTAATGTAGATTTCCTGTAATCTACAAGAAAATATAAGAAAAAGATGTTAACACAAAAAAGAATGTATATATCTAAGCACTCGTGGTGTTTTCTTTTTAGTGCAGAACAACTCTCCTTTAATGGAATAAACAAGTATGTTAAGACCAGCCCAAGAAATGAATCATTGAAAATCTGGGGGTCTAGTGTTACTGACCCTGCTGTGAGGTTCTCTAATGTTTTCTAATTCATTATCACTACTGGATTAATGCCAGTCTTACATATACTAAATAAAACAACAACAACAATAAAAAGCTTGTTATTAAGAAGAATAAAGTCAATTGTCTTCCAATGGATACTGCTAAGATCATTTTGTCCAGCTTGGCTCTTTTGATTTCTTAGAGATTCCCTTTACCTTTTTCATATATCATTTTCCTGCTTCTGGTCACAGCGTCTTCTGATGAGAACTACAACAAGTAGGAAACACCTTTCTGTGGTGTTTCATGAGAAAGCCTAAGGATATTTCAGTTTCCTAACCCATAAAAAATATCATTGAAGGACACCAAAATCACCAAGAAGCTTTCTGTCTGGTGATCGAAAATAAGGTTAGAGAGCTGCTATCAAGCCAAGATAAAACCTTAAAATAAACAGAAGCCAGCCGGCAATGTTTAACCATGGCAAAGCAGGTGGCCGCAAATAGAAGCGAACAACAAGGTCTGAATAGCAGCCAAGAAATGGGGACAGTGCTGACTTTCAGAGAGGTGTGGGATGGTTGTACAGCCAGCCTATCGTAGACGACAGGCAAGAGAGATGGGAACTACGGTAGCTATTGCTCACTCTATACAAGAAAAATAATGCAAAGCTGGATGTTAAGACACTAATGACAGTTATTACGATAGAAACCATAATCCCTTCCCAGTTTTCATATCTGAGGTCCCAAAGAAATTGGGAGGTGAGATTCCTGGAAGGACCCTAAAATACGGCACTGTAGCTCTTCCATCAGTCGTTTTTCAATAAAAACTATAAGCACTCTTGAAAATGACTGTCTAATGGGGGGAAAGCAATACTCAGACATTAGAAAAATACAGTGGACACCAGATCCAAGTTTATAGCAATGTGCTTAGCAGAAAGTTACTCTTGGGATGAGAAAACCATTGGGCCCAACTAATAGTTGCTTGTCTAGATTCAGCTTGACCACGGGCCCCTTGAGCTCAGTACTTCATTGAGCTAAGTGAATACTTAGAAACAATGACACTTATTCAGTGGCAGAATCACTACATTAATTCCTTTCTCCACAGGGTTTTTTAAGGGCTGTCAGAATAGAGAACTCAAAAATTCTCCCTTCCCTAACCTCAACAGAATGGTAAGTACAAACAAAATTGTGTCTAGAAGAGAGGCAGATTTGATGCCATTCTAAACAAATAACACTGGGGAGATGATTTTTGCCATATCTTTCTTTAATTTACAAGCCTCGTCCGTCCCAGAAATATTGTGCTATAATTGCTTTGAAATGTTTCGTGAAATTTTGCGGATGAATGCAGCCTCGTACATAGAGTGCATCCACTTATTTAGCAACTAAATTCACTCCCTAATGTTTTGCGGAAGTCAGGACCAGAATCATGCCCAGAAGCAGATTGTCTTTTCACAGTGTAGACAACATTGTGCAGGGAAGTTCCACATGTATGTAGATACTGGAAACCACGTGGGTCCTTTACAACTTTTCATGGTAGTACCTCATCTCAGTAACTTCATCTTGATCACACTAGATGAGCAAGAGGCAGCCAGGGGCGACAGTGTTTGTTCCACGTGCTGGAGTAGATGCCCGCGTCCATGTTGAGTGAAGACTTCAAGTTCATGCTGTTTTGCAGGATGCCCCAATATCCCTAACAAAGAAAACATAGACATCCTGTCACTAAAAGCAAAGGTGTGCTAAGCCACAGTGCTGTTACGCTTGAATTAGGTCCCGAGTAGGAAAAGACACTTCAGTAAGTCCAAGCACAAACATGAAGCTATCCGTGATAGGCTAGGCTAATTCCTCACCCTACATTTGGACTAAGTTGACACTGCTCTTTTCTGTCTTGCAATAACTATTGGCTGGTCAATGATTTTTCCCAATGGCAAGATACTGATGGAAAATGTAGAGGAGTATTGTAATTTAAAAAAAAAAAAAAACAAAAAACCTATCTTTCTACCTTTCCCTTACTCGTCTTACCTGGTCCTCTTAAGCTTTGAGAAAGTTTTATCTCTTCATGCTAGAACACAACCAACTTTTATTCCCCAAGAGGTCTGTAATACTAAATAATATCCACACTAAAGGTTGAAAAATGTCAAATAAATTAATATATTCTGGTTCCAAGCATTACATTTATTTATAATTTAATAAGTTTTTAGTGCAAGTGTTCAATTGCAGCTACATCAACCTTTCTTCTGCTTTTTTTTCTTTCCAGGTTTGAAGTAGTAAAGGCAATGTGTCAGTTTTGGTTTTCTACCCTGCCAATTTCATCTGTACCAATTAAACACAATTCTTAAAATTCAGATTTCTGAAGGTTCTGAAAATATGTAAGGAGCTCAATTCATATCTGTATGTTCATGTACATACATAAATAGTCACATCCATTTTCAGTTTTCTATCTAGAGGTGTCATACCGCAATTCTGAGTATCACACAGAAAAGAAGTATGGACCAAAACAACAACAGCAGCAGCAAAACAACAAAGGCTAATTAATTATAGGCTGCAAGCTTGAGTTCTGGCACTACTTCAATTTTCACTTCTTTGTTTACGATTCACATAATATTTTCCTTTAGATAAATTAATTAGTTGAATATGTCAAGCTAGTTAAACTCACACTAAATATTTTCCCAAGAGAACCAAGTTGAAACCGGGTGCTATTAAAACCTTCAAGTGAACAAAATCTGTCTTTAACAAGTCACACATTATTAATTGGAACTGGGTAGAGAGGCATATTTTTGGATGCTTGCCGAGAATAATTATGAAATATTTTTTTATTGTAACAAGATGAGTTAATCAAGGAAAACTCATCCAGCTTCCTCTGGCTGAAATCTGGTGTCTTAGCTATTAACCAACTGACTTGTTCTGTTTTGGGGAGAGTTGAAAAAGCAAAGTGGCAACTGGGGATATTCTTAGGTTGCAGTTAACCCCTGAGATCTTTACTTAATTTCCTTATCTTAAATACACATAATATTTGATATCTAGAGAGATAATATTAACCACCCAACCTACGTAGCTAGTCAGAGAAGAAGCAGACTATAAAATATTTACTCCCAATGTGACTAAAACTGACCAAAATCGTATTGCCTAGTCAGTACATTCTAGCAATTTTCATTGTACTATAGATTTTAATAACACATTTTTAACATTAAAAAATTGATATAAATTTCAAAATGAAAAGAGTTTCAAAATAACTGAGTCATTGCCAGAAGGGACCGGTTGTCTCTGTAAGAGATATATGAGACCTTTTCTGAATCATCCTTGCTCAGTGTCCCCTCACTCACTCATCTTTGTTTTGGTGACTGAAAGAATTGACTTTCCTAAATGCCACATAGTTTTCTGAACCTCCTACAAGTAATTAGAGTCTCAGTTTTAAGATGTGATAACTTGAGGCATATGATGTAAACCCAGGAAAATTTGTCAATTTAAGCACATTGGTTCTCATCACCTTGTTATCTAGATCCATGGAGCCTTCCTAAGTCTTGATTATATAAGAGTTTAATGTTCTGGTCTTCTCATTGACCTTCTAATTGACCGTATACTTTCTTTGACTTTTGATGCCATAACAAAATATCCAAGAGAACAACATAAGGAAGGAAAATGCTTTTTGGCTTACAACTTTGGAGGCTCTGCTCTATCATAATTCAACTCCAGTTTTCTTGGCTTGTGGCGATAAGAAATCATGAAAGAGGGATGATCAGAATGCTGAATCAGAATTCTTCATCCATTTTGGCTAGAAAGCAGAGGAGAGAAAGGCAAGGGGATAAAAGGGCCTAATCTTCTAAGTGTCCATTCAATCATGAATGGATCAATGGATTAATTAATGAAGGTAGAGCCCTGGTGATCCAGTCACCTCTCAAAAGCCCATCATTGACAATCGAGTCCTTGGCAAATTAGCTTTTGGGGATGTTTGAAGAATCAGAACACCTTGCCATTGACCTTCTCATTACCAAGATGAGTGGTGGTCACTTTTGCTTGTATGTGTTAGAGTCTATGAGACTCTGATTGAATTCCTGAGGATTCACCCTCTCTCCTCTCACTCACCAAAGCTGGGGGGGAGGGCGGTACTTAATATCAGTTGGTGATGTCCATTTTCTAAAAGAAAGACTTGCTTCCAATTTATAATCAGATCTAGTGACAAGCCATTTTCAGCTTACCAAACACAACACAGAACATAAGTAGTTCTTTAGAGGAGTCAAATGGTGATGTGGGATGTAGAAGCTAATACCGACTTCACTAATGTCCATTGATCTCCTGAAAACATGACTGAAAGCAGGCACATTTTACTTAAAACAAACTGCTTTCTTTTATTTGTATAACAGAGTAGTTAACAGAGGTAAACCAACCATTTTGGTACAATTCCACTTGTTACTTGTCAAGGTTTTAGCCTACCTATGGCTCAGTTTTCTTCTCTGGAAAGTGGGGTGTATAAGATACAATAGGCCATATTGTAAACTATCAGGAGCTCTACCCACAGTCTGCATTATCGCCTAAGCGGAGTCAGGATGAAGTCTGTCATTCTTCCCTGGGGACTCTTCGGTAGACTCTTAGGAGACAGACAACAGCTGACCTCCGCTTTCCCTTAGCTATCTCTTTCCATTTGCACTGCTGAGTGCAAGGAGAGCTACTTCATGATTGCTGAGGATCAAAATGTGGTAATGTGAATGCATGGGATAGAGTGCAAGGGAGATGAGGTTTGGACTAATCTAATAGAGAGGACATTTGAATAGAAGAAACATAAATAACATCTTCATCTACGTAGATGAAATTTTAAATGAGCCTTTAAAGATGCTTCCGAATTTTTATGCACTCTCCACATCAGAAGATCTTGAAAGATAAAAGGACGAGCTCACAATTTACAAGAAGAGTCCACCAAGCCTTGATGATTCTATTAACACAGGCTTTGAAGTTCTTTGCTATAAAGCACATATGTTCTCTATAGAGAATTTATTTTGTTAATACTTAAAGGGAAATCTCAGCAATACATCAAAATATCAAGATTTTTTTTTTCAGAGTTTGGAGTTGTGGCAAGCACTCAAGAGACTGAGGCACAGGCTTGCCATGATATGATCCATCACGTGTTCTATAGTGAATTACAGTGAATTCCAGACCAGCCTTGACTACATAGTTAGACTACATACTAGATTGTCTCAAAGCAAACAATACAGAGTATTATACATACATATATAACAATCTTATAATATTAATAGAATCCAAGTAATCTTGGTCTTTATACATATTTCTTTAGAAAATATTTTATTAGAACTGTGAGATGTTTGTATATCACATATTTAATTAAATATGGCATGATTTTTTAAATTAAATTTTTATTTTTTATGTTAATTATAGTTCATTCACTTTGTATCCCAGCTGTAGCCCCTCCCTTATTCCCTCCCAATCCCACCTTCCCTTCCTCATCTCCTCCCATGCCCCTCTCCAAGTCCCCTGATAAGGGAGGTCCTCTTCCCCTTCTATATGACCCTAACTTATCAGGTCTCATCAGGACTGGCTGCATTGTCCTCCTCTGTGGCTTGGCAAGGCTGCTCTCCATCCGGGGGAAATAGGTCAAAGAGCTAGGCACTGAGTCAATATCAGAGGCAGTCCCTGTTCCTCTTACTAGGGAACCCACTTGGATACTGAGCTGCCATGGGCTACATCTGAGCAGGAGTATTCCATGATTTTTAAATGTTTATTTTTCTTTCAGGACAAAAACTCAAATGATAGAAAGCATTGGTTACTATGGGTTGAGAAAACACAACAAAATATCATTGCAGAAAAGAATATGTAGCTATGTCCAACAACAGTTTGCATTATGATAAGAAGCTAATAAAGATGAATAGCAATTTTTATATCTGCAGTACTCATGGTATAAGAAAACAAACAAACTATTAGTGGAATGCAGAGTTTTTAAAGAAGTTAAGGAAGAAACTCAACGTTTTCAATGTGTCAGCTTTACTGTAACATCTGAGATGTAATTAGACACAATCATTTTACAATGCTAATGGATGGCAAAAACATATACCTTTAACCCATGTGGGTCTTAGTCCATTTACACACCATTTCAAGTTGAAGTAGAGAAGCACAAACGTGTCAAAGGAAATAATTTTTACAACAGAAATGCTTTAGCCGGGAGACTGAGAGGTACAGACTGTCTCTATGAACAGTGTCAGCTACTGGCAGCACCCTCGTAGATGGTGTTTTCTGTGTCCCCTCACATGTACGGCAGAAGGCTGTGAACAGATCCCTTGGGCTTCTAATACCACGTCAGCAGTCTCTTCAAAAAGGTTTTGCCCCATGACCTAACCACTTCCTGAATACTCTCTTTATCCAGATTGCAATCTGTTTCAATATATAAATTTTGGAGGAGCCACAATTTCACAATTTCTGAGTATCTACCAGCTGTTTAGAAATATTTGGAATTATATACAATGTTGTAATATTTACATATTAATTATCTGCCTGTATCTAATATATAGTTTTTATGAGGAAGTGAGATTTTTTTTTTTTGTCATTTGTTCATCTCAATATACCCAGCACCAGAATAAGCTAAAGCCTATGACAGAAGCTGAAAAAAAATTAACTTCATTAGCCCAACAATAAATCCTAAATCTGGCTACCTTTAGGCTATCCTAGAGTCCTTTCTAAATGGCGATTCCCTAGAGAAATATTCAGGCTGATATATGATATTGGATCACCATAGAACTCTGACTTTTTCTTTGTTCCTGATTGCTCTTCTAATTTATGGTGTGGATAACTGTGGAAATTCTGGTGTTGAATGGAACAGGCAGTCAATTCCCTGACCTTATACTTTTTAACCTCTGTAAGCCTACGATATATCGACAAGCAAGGAAAAGCAAACTTTCAGAAGATAGAGTGTGACACTGAACAGTTAGGTGACAGGCGGCAGGATCTGCAGATATGCATTAGGAAAATTTTCCCTGTGCATTCCTGCTTACTCTGGTCAGTTTCCAATTTAATTAGTCTTAAAGCTAATTCTAGTGAAGCCCAACACTTTCAGTTTTTCTTGTCTGAAGTGGGTGCGGTCTGATGGCAGTATTAACCTCTGGGTAAAGATGCAACCCTACCCATTTTACTTTATCAATTTTGACTTGTAAACACACTGTTAATGTCATATTATATTTGAGACTAGCTATGCAGTCTTTATCTCACCAGCCAAATCTTAGGAAGAATTTTAAAACGCAATCATTTTTGTCATTTTTCAATATTATGTGCATGGATTACTAAATTGTTTTGCCTTCAGATTACCCCAATTTTTCTTTAACATTTCCACGGCATTTGGTTCAAGAAGGGTAAGATAAATATTTCTATGATGCAAAACAAACATCTGAGATTTTTTATCAAGATACAACAATTTAATGTATTTTATACTCTTAAAACTTAATTTCAGAAAATATAGGGGATAGATGAGAGTGATGAAAATGTGTGACATATCACAGATGCTGGATTGTAATAACTGAAAGAAAATGGACAGCAAGAAAAGCAAATAAAGATAGAATGCAGTTTTTCATAAAATGGTCCACGAAGGTCAGATAGAAGGTGCAGGTTTTTTTTTTTTTAAGCACAAGAATGTAAGTAAGGGTCCGGACAAGGGGTGGGACAATTGGAGAAAATGTACTTAGGCAGAGGATACTGCAAGTGCAAAATGGCTCTGAAGGTATGACTCTGGCACACCTGGGGACAGAAAGAATGTTGCTTGAAAAAATATCAATGCAGGTCAGAGGGGTAGGAAGAGAGGAGTGATGTTCAATGAATGGTGAGGACTGGGTAGGTCTTGACTAGGAACTTGGATTTAATCTTAAGTGTCATATGATATTGTCTTAGGGTTTTGAGTAAAGAAATCATGCAATCTGACTTACATTTTTAAAGGATGCACTTGCCTATTGTGTGAATGACATCACACCACAAGAAAGAGACAAAAACGAAGACAGCCTGCAAGAGGCTTTGGTACCATGAGCTGTAACAGTGGCTATGAAGGCAACACTATCATCAAAGAATGGCCAAATTTTAAAAAAGTAGTCAAACAGTACAATGATAGACCACTTGTGAGAAATTACTCAAGGGTAATACAAAAGTTAATGGTCACATCAATTACATAAATCATGCTCTATTAATTTGTACTGGAAAATGATGAAAAGACCAGCCACATCGGACCATCCTAAGATGATTAGTTCAGTTTGGACCATGTTAAATTTAAAATATATCTTGACATTCAAATGACGATATTAGTAAACTGTCAGACATATGTATCTAAGGTTCGGGGAAAAGGTCTGGAATAAGAAGACAAATTTTGAAGATAAAAAAAAAAAGACGTTAAAAATTACGAGCATATAGAACAGCATGTAAAACGCTTACCGTGCAAACCCGAGGGTGAGACAGCAGCCAGCACTCATGGAAAGGCTGAGGATGGCAGTGTCAGAGGCCTGTAATCTCAGTGCTGGGGAAGCACACACAGCAGCGTCCCTGGGGGTTGCTGGCCTGGCAATAAAATTGAATCAATGAGCTTAAGTTTCACTGAGAGATCTGGTCTCACAAAACAAGGGGGAGCAACTGAGGAAAACCTGTAATGGCAGCCTCTGTGCAACATGTGCATGCATCCACACCACACACACACACACACACACACACACACACACACACCCTACAGAAAGGTTCATCTTAACAGTGAGAGTAGATGAAACCCTAGAGCAGTGAAAACATGTTGAACAGGTTTAACTGTAAAGGACATTGCAGCTTTTAGGCCA
Organism: Meriones unguiculatus; assembly: GCF_030254825.1. NCBI lineage: Eukaryota > Metazoa > Chordata > Mammalia > Rodentia > Muridae > Meriones > Meriones unguiculatus. The sequence goes on along the minus strand of NC_083350.1, from coordinate 104,798,373 downwards.
CAGGAAGATGAAGAACAAACCTAACAAAAACTTGAGAAGTACCTTTAGGGCAGATATGTATCCTGACAGAGAATAATCCCTATGTTAAAATAATGCAAAAGTAACTCTCTTAACCATTTCCCGTGATCCTTGGAGACATCTGAGAATGGGACAAAAGCTGTGATGTTTGTTTTAGCAGAGTGAGAGGCTTGTAAATGGGTGTTAAATTTCTACTTCATGAGCTTTGTGCCATCACTTTCTATTCCTGGTCTCATTTTCTTATCTATATGCCACAGCTTAAAATATCTACTGTAAAATATCTTAGGCAGCCAATACACAGGATGCATAAAGTTTTCCACTTAACTCCTCAGGGGCCGGGAGCATAAGAATATGCTTAATCTTCCATATCACCATTTCTTTATAGCAAAAGCCATTGTTCCCATATTAATGCCTGATGACTATGGCATTGCTGTGTGTGTCTCCCCAGTGTGTAGTGGCAGGGTAGCCACTATATAAAAGAACTATGAAGCTCATGGAATAATTGAATGTGTTTTTGTGATATTACCTATAGCCACAAAAAAATCAAATCCATGGCTTTAGTTTCAACAAGGAAAGTTGATGAGTGCACCTGGCTTAGTCCTCACAGTTCTCACGTGTTCTTGAAAAGTGGTGTTCTAAAAAGTACTGAGAAAAACTAATACAGTAAATGGCTTTCAGACAAATTCTACGGATTAGCAAAACTCAAAGGCATCTTACTTGAGTAAGGCAAGCCACTTGTCCTTACTGAAGTATCTTGTATCGTCCAAGCTTCTGGGGATATGTTTTCTTCCAGAATATAGAGTCTCTTTATCTTCTAAGTATAAAGAGTTAAGAGGAATAGCTAAACAAGCAATAAAGTTAGTTTAAGAAATCGTTTGGCAAATAAATAAACACATAATCATTCATAAAAATAAAAATGAAAATATGTATTTTAGTTTATTAAATTCTAAACCAAGGAAGTTCATGATGTTTTAAAAGCCATGTGTTCATGCTGTGAGATGCTTTTGTCTTATAATTTCTTTTGTTTTCCACTCATTTTTCAGACAGCTGAAAACTGTAAGTTTACAGAACAAGATGTACTTTCAGTTCTTATTTTATGGCCTCATACCATGGCATGTACTATTATGAAAACAATTCTAAACTGTGCTTTATTATATTATATTGTACAATTTATATTCAGAGTATGCTATCAGCACCAGGGAACAGACAAATTTAATAATAAGAAGAAATCCACAATGTTCTTGTTGTCCTAATAGCTATTAAAAGAAAACTCCCAGGAGATGGTTTTATGTTCTTCTCAAAACTATCCTGCTGGCTTTGATGGAGTACAGAGAATAAGAAATCACACCATAGATCATAAAGATGTACTGAATACTAGCTGGGAGGAGCCCTTAGAAATATTCACATCAAGGTCGCCATTTTCTAGAAGAATCCAAAGCCACTGAGCTAGAATAACTGATTCAGCCAGCTCAAGTCTAAGCTGTATGTAGAATCACGCTCCCCTAATATCCAAAGTAGGAGTGATTCTTTATTTTTTTTTTTTTGGTCATGAATGGTATTAACCTCCTAGGTTACAAAAGCTTTGTCAAATATATATACATCATTCTGAAAACTGTAAATGTTTCCATTTTTCAAAAGTAGAACCCATTGTCTTGAGTGAGCAAGTAACTCAGTTACTATCTCTTCTTTCCTCAGTGTTTATCTGCCTATGTCATTGTCAGACCCTCAATAAAACATGAGATCCAGGAAAGCCAGAGGAATGCTCATTGTGAGCAACCCTGAATTCCCTGTGCTTGCAATATGTCTAACCCATAGAATTCTTCCAGTAAACATTCTGTTAAGTTAAAAAATAAAGGCTGAGGGAATGCAAAAATTTTATTATCACATATGCCTGATCTCTAGAATACACAAGAAGCATACACAAACACCACATGGAACAAAATAAGCTGAAAGATCATTAGAAAGTATCATGTGATTTTTGCAGCTGGGGATGCATATTTTTTTTTAGTAATTATGAAAGTTTGGTAAAGTAGAAAGCAATGAAAATGAAAACAATAGAACAACATACTCTTTTAATTGCCCCCAGCTGTGATGACTGGCCCTGGTTATAGGAGGATAGAGACCCAGAGAGCTGATTTAGAGAAGGTAAGCCTGAAGGTAAGGTGTAGATTGAGAATAATGACAAAACAGGAAACACATTCATTCAGAGTCATAGGCTAAATCCTGTGGGCAGATATTAAGTAAGAGAGTACTGAGCATGGGAGATGTGCTGTAATACATAGCCATAGCTTTAGTAAAAAAGATGGGAGAAGAAGGTTAAGGTAAAAAGGAAAGGAGTAAAGACAGAAGAGCTGTAAAAGAAAAGCAAGGCTAAAAGATAAAGGAAAAGGTTAAGAGTGGAGGGAGACGTAAAGGAAGAAAGAAAAGAAAGCAGGGAGAAGGAATTGGAAAATGGTGAAAAAATCATTTAGAGACACTCTATGTCCAGCATACACAGTGATTTCACATACATTTTTTGTTTTATTTCCACAAAACTTTCCTAATTTAACTGAGAAAATTAATGCATTGGGTTCAAAGGAGCTACGTTAACCTCCCAAATATCCTTAGGCAAAGTAGAGACAAGTTCCAACTGGAGTGAATCAGCTTAAAAGCTCTCCCAGCATGCACACGTCTAATCCATTCTGTGTAGTTGCTCCATGAACTTTTTTTGTTCTTTTTTATTTTTATGTAGACTAGAATTTTCAAAATGCCTAGAGATAGTAAGAGTTTTGTCTTATAATAACTCAACACAGGCACTTTCTTCTTCTGTTTTGCTGGTGAAGAAATTGAATAAAGGCAAATTGATTTATCCATGTTGAATCCTTATGATGGCAGTGTAGGGATCAAAACAATGCCTGGCCCTTAGTTAATCATCCTTTCCCTTGTAATCCGTGGTGAAACCCATGATACAGTATACTGTACATTCAACCAACACTAGTATCCTACAAGGATTTCCTTCCTTTGCATCTTCATAGAACATCCTCTGGGAAGAAACTGTTAGACACAGATGTTTCAAAGCCCTCTATGCAGATCAGTGAATTCAGAAACAGACAAACACTAAGGAAAAGTCCCAGAAGTGGATTTGTATAGTGTTTTTTTTTTTGTTTGTTTGTTTGTTTGTTTGTTTTGGTCGGGAACCCCAGCCTTTAGCAAGCTACCCTAGTCTACACCATAAAATTTCTCTCAAGAGAGAAAGAAAGAAAGAAAGAAAGAAAGAAAGAAAGAAAGAAAGAAAGAAAGAAAGAAAGAAAGAAAGGAAGGAAGGAAGGAAGGAAGGAAGGAAGGAAGAGAAAGACACAGAAGCAAGGAAGGGAGGGAAGAAAAGGTGAAAGGAATAAAGAAAGAAAAAGGAAGGAATGCCTTATTCTCAAATAACCATCTGTTGTCTACATTTAATAAGTCAACCTTGAGAAATTCCTTTAGAATACTAGTGAACTTACCATGTTGCTGGAAACCTGGTGGTCTGACTTGCTAGGTGGCTCTGAGATATTCTGTGTCTTCCACTCTACCATCAACTCGATACACCTCTTCAGCAAGCCCATGAAATACAGGACAGTAGCAGAAAATTTCTAAGACTCCTACTGGCAAGATTCTTAAAAGATTGTCATAGATTCCAGCATAATTGTGGAGAGACTTCAATAACCCGTACCTGAGATTAAAGTTAGAAGCAGGTCTGTTTTGCAAAACTGGAAGATAAAAATCTCCCAGAAGCCCAAAATTTGATATTTCATTGGGCTCCACTGGAATCTTCATTTAATACAAAAATGTTTACACTGTACATCTGGCAATATTTAACCACCTCTTGATCTTTTGTCTGCAACCTTTTCTTTGGTAAAGCTTTTTCTGATTTTCTAAGTAGCACTACCTAGTTTCTTCTTGAGCCTTCATGGAACTATGTAAATCTTTTCTACCCATCATTAGAGTATTTACTAGTCAGCATTTTTGAGTATCAAAATTAAAAGGAATATATATATATATGTATAATGTAGTATGTATGCATACATATTAAGGGCAGTTATAGAATTTTAAAGATATTTCAGTTAGTTGCCTGAATATACGAAAATAAAATGATAAACACAGTAGTATCAATGAAACGAGAATGAGCTCTTATGCGGTCAAGAAGTCATATCAAGAAGGTGTGTGATTGGATTCAAGTTGAACCTAATGGACAGCCTTCCATTATTAACCAGAAAATCTGAGAAAGTATGAATACTGGGATCCACAAACCCAAGGCCTAACACCAGGAGCATAAGGACATCCCAGAAGAAGAAGAGCAAATGAATTTGTTTTCTTTGCCTATAACTAGGCAATCAGCAAAAAAGACAGCTGCCCTCACTGGAGACAGAAGACCTTTACTTCATTTACCATTTCACATGCAAATCCCTTCCAGGAAGATCCTCACAGATGCGCCCAGAAATAATGCTTTTACCTCAGCATACCTCAGGCCACTCAAGTTGATGCGTAACATTGAGATTTCACTGTCATTCTGGGGCTGGGGCAATGCTTGGTTGATGCAGTGCTTGCTCTGCAAGCATCAGGGCTTCCATTCAGATTCACAGTTCTGCAAAATACTAGGCATGGTAATGCTCACGCATCGTACCGAGCATGAGAAGGATATAGGAGTGTACTGGTCAATTAGACTTGCCGAATTGGTGACTCTGGGATGAGTGAGAGAGCTTGTCTCAAAAAATAGAGGTGGAGAGCTGTGGAGAAAGATATTGGTCTCTGGATTACACACATACACACAGATGCACACACACATATATGCACACAAACATGCATGTATGCATGCACATGCGCACAATACATTCCGCACATATTTATTCCCAAAATTTCTGGTTAGTGTTGATGTCGGGTCCTACATTAATTGTTAATGAAGGGATTACTTCCAGCATCGTTTCTCATGGAGAAAACAGAGTCTAGAAAGAGGAGAAAGTAAAGAAATATGTATTATATATATATATATATATATTTATTATGTATATATAGTATATCAGTAATAGTATTAATCCTTATCGTATGTGGAGAAACAGGTAATCTGATAGATATCGTAGCATGTCTTGGGTATAATGCCAAGGTCAGGTAAGCATCTAGCTCTGAGGCCAGCTTCTGCATCCATAGACTTATCCAGCTGGTGAAAGTGGGCCTTTGGAGGCTCTCCCTCACTTCTCGAAATCAGAGAAATGCGGCAGTCAGCAGATCCTCACTTACTTCTCCATTTAAGTGCCTATGTTGTTTGGCACTTGCTATCCTTTACTTGCAGGTATCAAGACCAAATGGTTAGATGCATGTGATATTTCATTTGGGATCTTTGAATACTCATTTGCTGAGTTCCATCTAGTGGGGCTAGTGAGAACTCAGTGCAGAAGAAAGGCAGAGCTTTGCTTTTTTTCCTATCTCAAACGCCTGAAAACAGCCTAACCATTTTATCAAAGCTGTCAAATTCGCTTTTGGGAGACCTTGAACCTGACCCTCTTTGTTCTTACCTTGATATTTGGGTGGATGATTGTATCATTGGTGCAGAGGACAATCATGTTACCATCCCCTCATTCATTCATGCATGCATTAGTTTATTCATTTCGTGAGTGAACTAAATGTAGGCATAGAGTTGATGAAGCTAGTGAAAAACACCAATTCACTCATTCTATTTCCATTTATTTGACCAAGAGCATCCGTTTGTTGCTAGTTAAGAGCATTTCTAACTGGTATGCAACATCCGGACAATTGGGAAGCAATATAGGCTCAGTTCACAGGGATCCCAGTTTTGTCTCCATAACTGCCTGGTTACTTTATCAGGAATAAATTGTTTCTTGTCTGTCTGTAAAGCTTATTATCTCAATTTAAGGCAAGTAAAATTATACTCTTCTCATAAGACTATTTAACAATGAATAAAGATGAGTAGGTAAAATACCCTTTGCATCTGAGGTAGTACTACATAAAGTATTCCTAAGCATATTAATTATTATTTGCCTATGTAAAAGGACAATTATACATTGTTTATAAATGAAATAAAATTAAGTTGAGACACACTCTATGACTCTAAGCAGCTTCTAGTATAGGGTTTTCAAGCGTGAAATGATTGAGAAACTTGCTAGTGTTTGATAACAAATTGCCAAACAACAGAAAAATAAAATGCAATTTTAGTCATATAGATAGATGTATGTACACGCATGTCTGTATATGCACACAGATATATATTAATATTGATAATAATATTCAAAAATTAGGACCTTAGCATTCGCTGGCAATACTAAAATGCAAACAGAAGCACAAAATATAGTGTACATTAGATATTATAATTCACTTGATTATTAAATAACACATTTTTCATTAAAAATAAGTCACGCACATTTTCTATCCACTGATGTGCAATGTCATTTAAGCCTTTCCATCATTCTCTGCTTGAGCACTCTTAGACGAGCTCATGAGGTGTCCAGGGAAGAGACAATGATAGCCAGGACATTAAAATGTAATCAAGATATGCAAATTCATATCTAAATGTGATTTTCTGGGAAAAAGAAATTAATCTAGGCATGGTCAAATAAACAATGTGTAATATGGATAATTAATCACCAAATTAGCAGCTGTGGTCCCTTGAGGAAATTATGCAGATTGAAAAGTCCCCCATCCACTGACACAATTAGACCACTTAAAGGCAAAACTCTCAATAAAATAACCCTTGGAAACATCATAAAACAAATAACCGATCAACCTTGGGATCCCAACTCCACTGAAATAGTTAACATTACTTAATATTATTTCTTCTGGGTTTGGTCTTATTCAGAAGGCCCCATCATATTTTCCTAGAGAATACTGAAAGATTCCACATCATCGATTACCTATGGTGTGTTTCCTTTATAACCTATCTTCCCCTTATCAATCAAATGTCTTATTATTGAACTTAAAAATGCTGCAAATGAAAAGCTTCATTAATGAGGAAAGATCAATTATGTACTTCCTGCCACTAGCGAAGGCAAGAAAATAGTAATGTATCATAAAAAAAAATGTGTGCCTTCTGGAGCCTGATGTTAACTAATCAGTATGTCAGCACCAAAGAAAGCATTCTTCCCATCAGAGTCAAGAAATACTGTCATCCCAGGGAAACGTTGTGTGTCTAAGCATTTCATAGTGTTGTTCCATGCTTTCCCTTTACATGTAGACCCCACAAGCTTGGGTGTAGCAGTACGCCCCCTACATCCCAGTAAACACATAGCTTTATCTCTAGAGAAACTCTAAAGCTCCTTTGACAGAAATAAAGATTCCTCACGCCTAGGAAAGGCCTTATTATTGTTGCCATTATTATCATTATATATGATAATTGCTTTTGAAAAGACTAATCACAGAAAACAAATTGTATCAGTGCCGTGGCTGCCAGCAGTTTAATTGTAGCTATAATGCATAGATACCATTTACATGCCTGAAAACATGGAGCTACTTACCTATTCCTGCTACCACTACAGGAGACCTGCAGATTCTACACTTCCTGAGTACCCAGATATCACTGAATGTCACACCAACCAATCTGTCATGTGATGCACCCCAGATCCTGAAGTCAGGACATGACTTGCTTGGGAAAAAGCGTAGCTGTGTCATGAACTCCACATCCAGAAGACCAAACATGTTGAGATAGCAGGTGCTACTCATGTCACCAGAGCTTGGTTTCTGGAGCTGTCAGGAGGGCAGGGTAGGACCACCCTGGAAGACAAGGAGTCATGTGACTGAGAAGAACAATTTAATCATATATTTAGCGTATATTTTTTATCAGTCTCTGTTATTCCAAACTTAAAATTGCAGAAATAGCCAGGTGGAAGTTGAGTCTGTTACTCTGCAAGAAAGGAACACAAGAGGAAATAGACAGACATCATGAAATAGAGCATTGAGAAACCCTCTCTACCCTCATTAATCAAATGTGAAAGCATGCCTATATCCATAACCACAGTTTCCCGGGACTTTTAGCATATGAAAAGAGATCAACTAACCCAAGAATCTTCAAGCAGTGCTCGGCAGAACACAGGCACCCTGGAACATACTCCAGGATACAATGAATGGGGCCTGGGCAGGCCAGTGTAGTACTCCAGGCCGACCCCTCAATCTTCAGCCATTGTAAGTTCACTTTTGTCTCATAGATTGGGGAACCACAAATGATATACGCAAGAGTCTGAATAAGTATGTACCCCGGAAGCTCATGCTGAAATCTGACAGCCTTGTGCTACTGAGAAGTAGGACCTTTAAAAGCTCATGACTCCTTGTCAGAAATTAATGTCTGTCTTTGAGACTCAGTAAATTATTAGGAAATCTGTTGGTACAAAGCTCATCTACCCTTCCTGTTGTGTCTCTTGTATATGGGCTCACTCGCTGTTTCACTTTCGTGCCTTGTTAGAGGACAAGGGAACGCCCTTGTCATGTGCACCCACCTGCTTGGACTTTCAGCTTCAAAGAATGTAACACAGAATAAATTATTATCTTATCAACTATCCTGCCAAAGATATTGCTAAAGTAGAAAATAAACTAAGATAATAGCTTTTAAAGAAATAGGTCAGGGCTAACGGTATGATGCTGATTCTCTCCCCTTGCAGCTTAACTGAATATCACTGAATATCACTGAGATATTGCAAAATAATAACACACACATATTTTATTTTGAAATGGCTTCACAGTTAAAGAGGTAAAATGAGCATCTTTAGTTTTTAATAAACTTAAACATGTTTAAGTTCCTGCCCTGATTTTCCTCAAAGAAAAACTATAACTTATAAGCTGAAATAAAACCTTTGTATTCCAAAGTTGCTCTTAGTC